>NC_140585.1:575790293-576482793 GCF_964204655.1 Triturus cristatus | reverse complement strand
ATGATAAAGGGGACGTGGTTTAATATGTTTTAATGCAATCTATGCATGTGTAATCCTGGTTTCCAATGCTGGGTTAAGGCTCCACTTTCTGGAATTTATTGTTTTGACCTCGATTCCAGATTATCCAAGTTTTGTTAATTTTAGCATTCTGCTTTTATTTTTACTGGACAAAATGTGATTTATATCAGGCGAGTAACGGTGTGGCGACCGGTTTGCAAAATGTCAGACTGCATGCCAAGTGAAATAAGTGCATATGCTAGAAAGACTACTGACGGCTCCAGGAACTCTAGCAGAACGAACACTAGAGTTTGCAAGGAAAGGGAGTAAAACGAGTACGGTCTACTGACAGCAGAGTGGTGCAAGTCTGGGCATATCCTAGGCCTCTTAGGGCAAAAATAGCAAGGACAAAAAGCTGATGAATGGAGTGCTGAAACTTTTAAACCGCTCACTCCCAGTCAAGGGATCTGAGTTTAAACCATTGTTCGTTTGCTCACTATGCCACCCCAGGTTGGACCCAGTCATATGCAAATCAGTGTTGACCCTGCTCCTCATGGGAACAGTGCAGTCCGTTCTTCCAGTCCAGGTCCTCCCTGGACCGGAAACAAGCTTTCTGGGGCTGGTTTTGGGGTATCACCTCTCATCAGCCAGGATTTTTAAAATTAATTGACACAGCGATCAAGGGACCCACATTCAGGCATACTCTTGGCCACATAGGGCAAACATAGCTTAAAGCTCCCTGCAGCCTCCCGCAGCGCGGGTTCCAGTGACGGCCAGCAGCAGGGGAACGCGGACATCGCCGCCGTGAGGGCAACGGCCAGCATTGCCTACAGTACCCAGACGCCCTAGCTTGGGGCTTACCGTGAAGCAAGACCAGCGCGCCCGGAGGCGCTTAAAGCTCCCTGCAGCCTCCCGCAGCGCGGGTTCCAGTGACGGCCAGCAGCAGGGGAACGCGGACATCGCCGCCGTAAAGGGCAACGGCCAGCATTGCCTACAGTACCCAGACGCCCTAGCTTGGGGCTTGCCGTGACGCAAGACTAGCGCGCCCGGAGGCGCTTAAAGCTCCCTGCAGCCTCCCGCAGCGCGGGACGCGCGTGGGCAGCGCCCGGGCCAAGGGCGGGCCCGTCCTTGCCCGTCGTCGCCAGGAGGAGGCAGGGCAGGGCCCCCTCCCTAACTATTGGTACCTCATCTGGATCCTATATACGTCAATTCAAGGGAAGGTATTGTACTGATATAGCCCTTTGTATTCATGACACACAAGGGAGCTGTTAACTATTTTCCACCCATTACCGGCTACTTGTAGTCCTTCTCAGACATTTACCTGGCAGCTTCCTTCGCAGCCACGTCTTCAGACTATTTTATTTCACATGATCTGTGGGCTTTTTAACTTTTTACCCCGTTTTGAGATTGTACTTCTTACTAGCATGTGTCACTTTAATTGAGGCCTATTTATCCAACATATGCACTTTATTTCCAAGAGGCTGCTTACTGTTTGACATCTTAAGTTCATTACCTTATCCTAGTACTGTTTTTTTTTTTCTGCTAGCACGTGCCACTTTAATTGCGGCGTATTCACTTTGCATTTGCACTTTATATTTAAGAGGCTGTTCATTGCCTGATACTTTAAGTTAATGATCATATCGCAGTACTGTTTTCTCCGCCAGCACATACGTTTTTTATAACCTAGTTAAGGTTTTACTATTGTAAAAGTCAGTCAATTCTAGATCCTGTTGAAAAGTACCTTAGTTTTAATCATGAAGAAGCTTAATACCAAAGCTCAGTGTTATCCTCCACCAGCAGATATACCCCCACTTCTACCCCAAACTTCTATCGATAAAATGCTACAAAGAGCAATAGGGGTGGTAGCAACAGAAATTGAGCTGACGCAGCGTAGATTATCCATAACCCCAGACCTACAAGAATTATGTGCTGATCCCAGTTCTGTAACCTTGTTTAGTGACACCTCCGCCACTCCAACAGTGTCTCTATCATGCACTCCAACAATCAAGGAGGTTGGCACTATTCTAAAAATATAGGGCCCGGCTAGAGGCGCTAAAAAGTGCACCTCAAGTAGGCCCAATGCAAGGATCTCTAAACTAGGGGCAAAGAGAAAAAGGAAGGAGATTTAGCACCCCAAATTGTTAGTGAGGTCCAGGAAAAAATAGATTATATAGAACCCCCTTGGTTCCCTACCTTATTGAAGTCCCTTCAGTTACAATAAAAAAATTTGTTAAAAGAGGAGTTTGCCCATATCCATACACGTCTAGATAAGTTAACACTCCTACAAGGGCACAGAAAAGACAAGGAAGTTGTTCCAATTCCCAGAGATACAGTAGTAGTTAAAGAGGTCTCTGCTGGGCCCAGGCCTTCCTTGAGAAGGGCCGGAAGTACAGACGAGGCAAGGGGAAATTGCACTAGCACCTCTGCAAGTAAAAACAATACAAGAGGCCCACCAGTAGATATAGTAGGTATTAGGGGCTGTTCTGTTAGTGAGGGTACAGGTATAGTTGAAAGCCTGCCGTCCAAGCCGCCGGCAGAAGAAGCGCTTAAGTCCCGTAATCTGCCGATACTCGATCTACCACCGGCCTCAGTTCCGTATGTAGCTATCCTCTCCGGGGTTCCTTCTCTGACCTCGGGACTGATAGAGACTCATATCGAACTAAAAAATAAATGTCTCCATCTTTTCTCTAGCAGAGGGTTAAAAATAAATCCCAATGACATTTTGATGACACGCAGAGTTGATTGGTTAGGAAATAGGCCCAAAGATATTGAAGGAGAGTGTATTATACTAAATCTTAGGAAACCACATATAACACATTACATTCACTGTCATTTTGATCCTAGAGGCACACGTATTAAGTGCCTTCCACTTACTTATTTTTATGTGGATGGGACTACGAAGAGGGTAGATCGAGGCATTGGGTTTCAGGACTGGCAAACAGTGTACCCCCTTCGAAGGCAGAACCTCATGCGCCCAGAACAATATCAGTTTAACATTCCACTACAAAACAGATTCCGGTTACTTGATGAGGTTGACTGACTAGGGGGGAAATTAGAAGAAGGTATAGTAGAAAATCTTGAAGATGATATACTGTTGAAGGCTGGTCCACAGTCATCGGAAGGATTATGTCCAAGTAGCTTATGTACTGTACCTCCCTTAAGTTGGAGGGCAATACCATCTCCACCGCAATCTCCTGATAGCATAGAGTCATTAACCACAAAAGTGATGGCACCTATTCCTGACATAGCTAATATGGAGATCATATACCCAGGGAATATAGCTACATCTACACTGTCGGACAGTTTCAGACCTAATCTTAAGATAGTGTTGTGGAATGTTGCTGGCCTAAAAAACAAATGGAACTGCCCCGAATGGGGAAAATTTATAGACTCATACGATATATGTATGTTTCAGGAAACCTGGGCAGTCGAGGACTATGTGCGCCCAGGTTTCGCTTCCTTTTTTACCCCAGCTACTTCTAATGGAAAGGGCAGGCCCTCTGGAGGTCTTACAACATGGATTGGGAGCCATCTGGGGTGCGAAATCTCAACTGAGGCACAGACAGGATCAGATATTCTTAGCCTAAACTTGACATTCAATAAAAAATTTAAAATTAATCTAATCAATGTATATTCAAGGCCAGTAAAGAATGGTAGGGAGTCTCCTACCTTAGAACAGCTTGATACAGTAATAGAAGGCTTAATTAAAGAGGGGTTGATCTTAATTGGTGGCGATTAGAATTGCCCCTTTGAACCAATCAAAGACCTTGATGACTCCTATGCACGGGAAGAAGATGAGATTTGGGCAATCCCTGAGATCACTAGCCCCCCGGCTCGTGTATGGACAGCTTTGGCCCTACAAATAAAAGCTTTGACCCTTAAATACTCCCTTCGGGCCTGCAATGGCCATTTTAATTCTGATACCCCTGATAAATGCACTTACAATAGAATTGGACATGAGTCAATCTTGGACTATGTCCTGATTGAATGCAAGGGCTGGTCTATGATTGCTGATTTTATTATACTTCCTAGGCATGATAGTGACCATAATGCCCTAACAGTATCTTTAACATGTCCTATACATAGTGGCCACACTGAGCCAGAATATTCAATCAGGAAGGATTTATTTCTCTCCAATAATAAGAGGAAGGTAAAGTGGTCACAGATGGAGAGGTGCGACAAAAATATGGTCACACTATATGAGAGCATAATTCCTGATTTTGAGCAATTGCATGACCACCTGGATGCTAGTATTAGCCCTGACCTATTTTCCAAAGTTGGAGCTGTGAATGATAATATTTTTTATAAGCTAAGGCAGGTATTTAGTAAAGCAAATTCTACCTCTAATAGGGGTTACAAAAAAGTGGTGACTTGGTTTGATAAAAGCTGTGCCGTAGCTAAAAAAGCCCTCATCGCAGCGATTAAAGATAGGTCCCAAACCAATATTAAATTAACTAGGGCCCAATACAAAAAGAGCATTATTGCTGCCAAAACAACATAGGGTATAGCACAGTGTGACAAAATGAAAAGTGCCCTTGAATGTAAGGATGTTAAGGGCTTTTGGAACTTGGTTGCTACTGGATCTAGAGAAGGGCGGACACCCCTGGAACCCAATATTGCGGCTGAAAGCTGGGTCCTTCACTACCGGGCCCTTTATTCTTTGGAGCCTCATAGTGCAGTTTATATAAGTTCAATACCTAATAGTCCCCGTAGTTTAAAACTAGATCCTCCCCTTATTTCTATTAAAGAGGTAGAAATTTCTATTGATAGAATTATTCCAGGAAAAGCGCCAGGTCTAGATTATGTCCCGGGCGAACTTTTTAAGAGAGAGCCTAAAATTTGGGGTCCATTTTTATGTGTGATTTTTAACAATATTTTACTTGGGATGGACATACCTGAATCATGGTTAGGGGCAGAGGTTATCCCTATATTCAAAAAAGGCTCCCCACTTCTCCCATGTAATTATAGGCCAACCAGTTTGCTTGACGTCTCGCAAAAGGTCTTTTCCAGAATTATCCTAGATCGAGTCCAAACCTGGCTAGAGGAAAATGAAATTCTGTCCCATCTCCAGGCTGGGTTTAGATCGAAAATTTCAACATTAGATCAGGTATTTAGGCTCTAGCTCCTCTACTGGAAAACGGTGGAGGTAGAAAGGGGGAGTCTCTATCTGGTCTTTGTTGATTTGAAAAGTGCCTTCGGCATGGTACCTAGAAAAGCACTTTGGAGGGTGCTGCGGGAGTTGGGGCTTCCCCCCTACCTCCTTGAGACAATAAAACACCTCCATGAAGGGAACTATGCAAGAGTGAGATATGGGAAAAATGGGGATCTTACCAATCCTATCCCAGTAGAGAGGGGAGTGAGACAGGGGTGTGTCTTAGCTCCTACACTTTTCTGCATATACATCAACGGTCTGGTGCACGCCCTGCGCCAATGCGAGAATATTGATGCACCTAGGTTGGCGCAGGGTCTTGTACCGGCGTTGATGTTTGCAGACGACACACTCCTTCTCTCTAAAACCCCTATGGGGCTCCAGAGGATTTTGGACGGGTTTTTAAGCTTTTGCAAGGCTCGTGGTTTAGAGATCAATGTACAAAAGACTAAATATATGGTCTTTAATCCACGAAAATACACCCATCCTGGTCGTCACCTGAAAGGAGTTCCTCTAGAAAGAGTTCAGGAATTTGAGTATCTGGGGGTGACCTTAAATGAAAAAATGCTCTGGGCCACCCAATTAACCAAGGCTAATCTCAAATTAATCCAAACCTTAGGGGGTCTATCAAAAATTTTTAAGAACACACATTACAAACCACTAAGTCCTGTGATAGAAATTTATCAAACCCAGATAAGAAGTGCTACTTTATATGGTGCCAAGATTTGGGGACATTCTACAACTAACTCTATGACAATCACCGAGAACAAGTTTCTCAGCGGTTAGTTGGGCTACAACAGAGCACTGCCTTGACTCCTCTGTGCCTAGATCTTGGCGTAAGACCCATCACTAAAGAGGCTGGTTGTAGGCCTCTCCTTTACTGGAGAAGGATTTGGACAACCCCGGAACTAGTGTCATTTAAAAATGAGCTGATTGAGTTCCTTAGTACCCCTGGGAGTGGGAGACATCCGTGGCTTGCATATATTAAAAAAAATCTAATTCTCATGGGGCTTGGCGTTTTATGGGATAATCCAAGTGTCACTTGTTTTAATGTCACACGTAAAAAACTGATCGAAAGGTACTGGGAGGTACATATGAATGATATGAATACAGGTACCAGATCTGGGCCCATGTCTTCTACATTTTTAGAGTTTAAATGTATATATGCCCTGGAACCAGTCCTTGACGTGATCCAACCCACTCTCGCCAGGAAACTTTTTCTGCAGTTCCGTCATGGATGTCTCCCGCTCCATGCTGTGACAAATAAATGGTCCAACGGTACAGATAGGGGTTGCCCTGCATGTTTAGCTAATGAAGAAACTGATTTACATGTTCTGTTTTTTTGCGAAGGCTATTGTAAAATCCAACGGAGTGAGCTCATAAATTTATGTAGGAATTTGGGCTCTTCACGTTGTATGGAAGTTTAGATTGCTAAAAACAAACACTGATCTTTCTATTGTCTATACAATATCCAGATTTTTATATCGCATGTGGTGCATCAGGGCAAATCTTTTGAAAGAGAAATAATTTCTTACTTAATTTGTAAATATTTTAAACTTGTTTTTTATTCAATGATTTGTAAAATGGACTTTGTATATTGATGTCTCTTTTATGGCTTATGCCGAAATAAAGATATATTGACTGACTGAAACCATTGCACAGGAGGCACTAGCCGCAGGACCACAGAGCAAAAGCTCTGGCCTTACAGCTTACCCATATTCCTCTGACCAAAGTTCATATAGGGTAGAATCTTGCTGCAAGCAGAAACGAAAATTTCTGTCAGGGTGAAGTGACAAGCAAACTCCAAATTAACCCGTGTTTAACCCCCAGGTAGCATGGCACAAAGCAATCAGGCTTAACTTAGAGGCAATGTAGAAAGTATTTATGAAGCACTTCAAACAGTAATAAAGTGAAAACACACCATAAGAAAAATCTCACACCAATCTCGAAAAATAAAGAAAGATTTAAGAAATGATTTGAGACCAAAACAACAAAAATCCAATTAGTGGAACCAGAGATATGCAATTTTGATTTTTTAAGTAAAAATAGTGCCCAGAAGCACAAAGTGCCAACTATGGTTATCCAGTTGCTCTGGACCCGGACAAAGTCACACGTTTAGGCCAAGAGGGATGGAGTGCAGGCCGGATACAGGCACCAAGTTATGCAACCTGCAAAAAGGACATTAAAACCTTGTTTTCAGAGCGTTGCGAGATCCTGTGCATCATCGTTGAGGATGCTGTCAATGAGGAGCTTGCAATGCAAAGCCCTGTGTTGAAGATGCATTGTGCACCAGCAGTTCCAAAGAAGCTCTGGGGCTGCAATGCAGAAATCTGCGTCGCCATAGAGGATGCCATCTCTAAGGGGCTTGCGATGTGAAAGCCTGAGTCAAGAATGCATCACGCATCAGTGATTTTGAGGAAGCTGCGGGCTGCGATGGGAAGTCCTGTGTTGAGGATGCATTGCACAACGGCAGTTCTGAAGTGGCTGTAAGAAGATGTGTTGCGCTTTGTCAGTTCTGCTCACAGGACCACAGCTGTGCTGGCAGAGCACCTTCAGGGACTCTTCTAAGGGACCAGGACTGGGGTGGAACCCCTTGAAGGGCAAGCCTCACAACACAGAGAGTCCAGGTGCTGGTTTCAAGGTGGTTCAAGCCTTTTCTATGCTTAAAGCTTTGACCAGGTGGCAAACCAGCTAGCCCTTCGAGTCACTCTGGTGGTCCTGGATTCAAGATGCAGGTCCAGTCTTTACACTCATGCAGCAGGGCACCAGGGCAAATGGGAAAACAAGTAGCAGTCCTTCTGACAGAGTAGCACAGCAGCTCTTCTGAGTCTTCCACATGTCCAGATGTATCCTGCAGATTTAGGTCTGAGTGTCCATTATTTATACCGGGTGCCCACTTTAAAGAAGGGGTGGTTTATGGAGGCCTCCACTCCCAGAGGTGTTTGGAATATTCTGCCTTTCTTCCCAGACCCCAGCTGGACTGGGGTTGCGGAAGACACATGTTAAAACCATTTGTGAGTGTGCCGGATAGATGCTTTGATATGTGCAAGTGTGGTAGGTGACAACTCCTCTCTCTCAGTCAGAGATGGCCCATGCTGCCAACACCCATTCCCCTTGGTCTCTCTGTCTGTGAGCAATACACAATGACCAATTGCTAGCTACATCTAGTCTTGTGACCCTGGATACAGGTTACAAGTGCCAAATGCTTTGGACAAAACAAATAAAAACTTTCAAAAAATAGCATTTTTAGAATTGTGACATAAATCCCAACTTTACAATTAAAGAGATTTTTATATTGCTGTTCTATGGACACCAAACTCAACATTCCTACCTGCTCCCAATTGAAAGTTAGCCTTTATTAAATGTAATAAGGTAACCCAATGTTATCCTATGGGAGAGGTAGGCATTGCAGTTGTGAAAAATGAAATTAGGAGTTTTTCCCTACTAGGACATGTACATTTCAAAGTACATTTCCAGCATTTTAAATACACCTAATCCTGCCATTTGGGCTCTGTAGGGCTTACCCTAGGTGTGACCTATATGTAATATAAAAGGAGGTTTGGGCCTGGCAAGAATTTTAAATGCAAGGGTGAAATGGCAGTTTAAACAGTAGTGGACTGTACCCTTCCAAAGTGTTGGGACGGAGGTGGAATGTGGGGAGGTGAGGGTGGTTCGGGGAAGCAAAAACAAAAACAAAAAAACTTACCTAAATGCCACCACTGCCTACGTGTCATTGCACGCCGCATCACTTTCTTTCTTATTCTAAGCACTGGCTCCGAGACTGCACTATGGCCAATCATGATGCTGCATGAAAGCAGCATCAGGATTGGCCTGAGCTCTGGCAACTTGTGCTTCCAGGCAGACTGGGAGCCTGTCTTTGAAAGTATCAAGGACCCCCTGTGAAATATTTAGGTCAATTCCTAGGACAGGGTAACAAAGACAATGTAAATATATTCCTAGGCAATCAAAATAGATACAAATGTCACACTAAATGTATTGATATAGAACCAACAGGACAAAGTTGCTCTTAATAAGAACCAGTGTACCACTTAACAGTTAAAATAAACTTTTTTTTTTTCCCTTTTTTTTGAAAAAAGAAACTAATATTTTAATACACAATAAAACATTAAAAAAGAAACACGTTTTTTCAATGTTTCATGAATTATAAAAATTATACGCTGTATAATCTAAATGTAATGACAAAACAGATTTCTTTAAGAAAATGAAAACATTAAATAAAATAAGCAAAAAATAAATGCAAACACCTTAGTTTAAATCAATAGTTCATAAACAATGAATTGCGGCAGTAGATTGTCTTCGACGCGCGTTTCGGCGCACTGGCGCCTTCGTCAGGAAGAGCCATACAATTTTCCTAAAAATAAAAGGTACACTGGCTTTACAATACTATTACTTCATTTTTATGATGGCAAATGTAGCTATACATGAGTTATAAAATTAGCTCTTCCAAGAAAGGAGAAAATAAACTCCAGCTATATGAACAAGTGATACAGTAAAAAGAAAGTGAAAAGGGATAGTAGTAGCCTAGTACAAAAATTCATGTACTATTCAAACATTTAAAAAAAAATATAAACCTTACATAACAAGATTAGAGGGAAGGGAAAAGAATATACATCGTGAAGATGAAAAAAGACCAGGTGATTCAGAAAAAGCAAGAAAGTCCCAAGAAAAGATATATTTCAACCCGAAATGTGCAAATGGAAACAGTTTCAACCAGGATGTGAAAATCGGGAATAAACTGATGCACGAACTTACTCGTAATAATGACTGAAGTATAAAAGAGGGATTTGCAAGAAATAATATCGAGAGGTTGGTAGGATATTCACTAAGGAAGAGGACTAGGATGAAAAAAGAGAAAGAGGTAAATGCTAATGATAAATAACAATTGTTCTACGAGAATCTGCATTTACACATCATTACCTTGTAAGTGATACTTTTACAGGCCATTCATCTTTGACATATACAGCTTTTTTACAAGGGGCATCGATGAGGCAGCGAGAAGGACCAATAATATCTAAAGAAATATACAATGGTATATGAGTGAATCTTCTACAATATTCGGTCCAGTTCGTAAAGTTTAAACTGATGACTAAGGTGGTTTCACCTACCTAGTTATAAATTGATAAAACATAGATTTAAGTTTATGTTATTACTGGTTACTTCCTATCCTGGTACATACGCGATTTGTCTTCTTCCCAATGGTGGGTCTGAAAATAGTAAAACATGTTGTATTTTCGATATGAAAATAATAACAAGTGCCGGCAATAAAGAAACCTTGAGTCTAAAATTCAAGGTTGGAAATACTATATTATATGCTGGCCCCTGAATAGATGGCAGTACAGAGGGATACAGTGAAACTCACCTAATGATAAAAGACCTTCGTGGAGAAGGACGCGCCTCACCGTGCTCTTTTCTTCTACGAAACGATTTTTTCAAAATGCGCGAATCAGCGCCAAGGGAGAAGTTTAAATCAGTACGTCAAATGCGTCATTTAGTCAGATGTTCAGAACGTAGTGATGTAATTACGTTTAAAGGCACTGGGTCAGGTCATGAAAACATAATGATGTGGTTACGTCTAAAGAAGTGAGACGTAAATAGTCAATAACGTGACAATGTATTTGAAAAAAACTCGGAGTGTTTCATTGAAACGAGTCTTTTTTTCTCCTTTCAATAAAACTTTATTGTTTGAATTGCACTGAGTTTCTACGACAGTAATTGTTGCATATATTATATCAGTGTATTATATAGTGTATTTGAGAAAAACTTGCAAATTGTCTCAATGAAACGATACTTTTGTTGAGTCAAATGAAACTATGTTGTTTAAATTGCGCTGAGTTTCCACTATAGCAATAGTTGCAGATATTATGTCAGTGTATTAAGTGTCTCATTTAACTTTTCTACAAAATTAGTTATATAGAAAAGAACGAAATGATCGCTATTTTTTATAGTCTCTTATGGTGCGAACTTCAATATAGAGGTCTTGTGAAAACTACACCTACCAAGAATGGCCAAAGATACACACACATTACTCAACTCAGTATGCAATCCTTAGAACAGGAAATGGGGAAAAAAGATAAAATCATCTGCATATTGGATGACATCTCAGATAGCATTCTCCCAAGGCAATTCATTATTAAGGCCACAGTTGAATGTGTACATGATCCTCCATATAGACCCATAGGTGCCGATTAGGATCCTGGAAAAAATTTCCCCAACCGAATTGAATCTGGACTTTTTTCCGTACAAATGGTAAAAGCGCCGTACAAACTGCCAAGTACGATTCGTATGGGAAAAAGTCCAAACAAATCGCATTGGGAAAATTCCCCCACACGTCCTCGGGCCGGGAAAAGTCTCCGACACGTCCCCGGACATTTTTACGTACAAATGGGAAAACTGAAGTCCAAATGCGCAAGTACGATCCGTCTCATCCGTCCGATTGTACAACTGTATGGAAAAAAGACCGTCCGGAGCGAACTCCCATAGCAACCATGGAGATGTCCAAACAAGTGCCCGGTATGCTCCGTACCACCCCCCCGCCCCCCGTATGTTCGCGCCGTACCCCCAGCCCCCCCGCAGATGGGCGCGCCATACCCCCCACCCCCCGTATGTACGGAGCGTACCCCAGTACCCCCCAGCCCCCCCGTATGTACGGAGCGTACCCCCCAGCCCCCCCAACCCCCCGTATGTACGGAGCGTACCCCCCAGCCCCCCATATGTACGGAGCGTACCCCCACCCCCGTATGTACGGTGCGGACCCCCGCACCGTACATATGGGGGTGGGGGTACGCTCCATACATACGGGGGGCTGGGGGGTACGTCCGTACATACGGGTGGCTGGGGGGTACGGGGGTACGCTCCGTACATACAGGGGGGCTGGGGGGTACAGGGGTATGCTACGTACATACGGGGGGCTGGGGGGTACGCTCCATACATACGGGGGGCTGGGGGGTACTCTCCATACATACGGGGGTGGGGGTATGCTCCGTACATACGGGGGGCTGGGGGGTACGCTCCGTACATTCGGGGGGCTGGGGGGTACGCTCTGTACATACGGGGGGCTGGGGTGTACGGGGGTACGCTCTGTACATACGGGGGGGCTGGGGGGTACGGGGGTATGCTCCGTACATACCGGGGGCTGGAGGGTACGCTCTGTACATACGGGGGGCTGGGGGGTACCATACGGGGGCTGGGGGGTACGCTCCATACATACGGGGGGCTGGGGGGTACGGGGGTATGCTCCGTACATATGGGGGGGCTGGGGGGTATGGGGGTACGCTCCGTACATACGGGGGGCTGGGGGGTACGCTCCATACATACGGGGGCTGGGGGGTACGCTCCATACATACGGGGGGCTGGGGGGTACGGGGGTATGCTCCGTACATGCGGGGGGCTGGGGGGTATGGCGCGCCCATCTGCGGGGGGGCTGGGGGTACGGCGCGAACATACGGGCAGCGGGGGGGGTACGGCGCGTACCGGGCCCCCTAATCAGCTCGCATCGCTGCGTACTTAGCTTTTCCGGCACTTTTTAGGTGCCGTAAAACTATTCCCATCCGGACTGCAGTCGGTGCGAATCGTAATTGCTGGTACGTAAAAACATGCCTAACTCCGTCCGGACGTCACATCCGCGGTGTCCCGGATCACATTTGTATGTATTTTTCTGTCGGTTGGTCTTTTTTCCGATTCGTACGGAAATGGTGTTTCCGTACGAATCGTAATTGCATGTTTGTAAAGTTTTACAACCCGGTACGAGTCGGACGGAGAAAACGCTCCGACCCACGGTTTGTACCGGGTTTTTCCAGGATCGTAATCGGCCCCATAGTGTCTACTATTGGTTCGGTTACTGAACCATTGTCGAAATTCTTAGACAATAAAATTAGACCATCTATATGTCGGATTCCATCTTTTGTACAAGACACTCGTGACATCATTAATAAAGTAGAAGATCTCCATTTTAATCCAGTCACTGATATTCTTGTGACTCTAGATGTAGAATCGTTGTACAGTAACATACCTCAAAAAGAAGCTTTAGAGTCAGTTCTATGGTTTATTGATGAATATAAGCTCCCTTGTCCCAAATCTTTCTTCACTACACTGAAAATACTTTTGAGTTTGACCAACAACTATGGTGCCAATTCCGATCCGGTAAAAACCGGGTACGAACCGTCGGACGGAGCCTTTTCTCCGTCCGACTCGTACCCGGTGCGAAATCCATCCGAAAATGCAAGTACGATTCGTACGGAAACACCATTTCCGTACGAATCGAACAAAACAACGACCGAACAGAATCGAAACACAATTCCGATCCTGAAAAGCGCCGACCTGACGTCGGCACGCATCCAGCCTACGTTTCACGAACCAGGAAGTACGATTCGAACCGACGTCATCCCGCACGGAAAATATTTACCGGCTGCCAAAAACTGCCGGGAAATCAGGACGACACACGCAAGGAGCAGCTGGACGCGACGAACAGACATGGACCCGAACCTACGTGCCATCCCTGCCTTCCTAGCAGTCCACCTGGCATACAGGAACCGACGCAGACGCCGCAGAAGGTCAGCACAACAACCAGGGGCAAAGGGGGGGGCAGGGGCAGGACACACAACACCAACACATGGTACCAAATCACACATAGCCTGGACATACCTGACCATCAGGGCCTGGTCACTTCCAGGGGGTGGGGGCGAGGCCAGCAACGCAAGCGTCTGCCACAACGGAAGTGGATGGTCACGCGCACCGGTACGTACCCTACCCAGGCCGCAAGAGCATGGGTACGGAACGTACCACACGTCCCCCTACGTCACTCCAACAATGGCGGTACGGCCCGTACCCACGTCAGAAAGGCCTTGGTACGGCTCGTACCAGCATTGCTGGGGTCATGTAGGGGTACGCGTGGTACGACCCGTAGCCACGCCCCCAAGGCCTGTGTACGGTGCGGACCCCACGGCACCGCAACAATGGGGGGACGCACCGTACCCACCCACCAAAGGCATGTGTACGGGCCGTACCCAGGCACGCAGAGCGTGGGTAGGGGTATGTATGGACCGTACCCCCACCCGTGGAAGTATGGCCCGTACCCCCACCCGTGTATGTACGCACCGAACCCCCACCCCAGCAGTGTATGTACGCACCGTACCCCCACTCGTGTATGTACGCACCGAACCCCCACCAGTGAATGTACGCCCCGAACCCCCACCCCAGCAGTGTATGTATGCCCCGACCCCCCACCCGTGTATGTATGCACCGAACCCCCGCCCCAGCAGTGTATGTACACCCCGAACCCCCACCCGTGTATGTACGCACCGAACCCCCACCCCAGCAGTGTATGTACGCACCGAACCACCACCCGTGTATGTACGCCCCGATCCCCCACCCCAGCAGTGTATGTACGCCCCGACCCCCCACACGTGTATGTACGCACCAAACCCCCACCCCAGCAGTGTATGTACGCCCGACCCCACACCCGTGTATGTACGCACCGAACCCCCACTCGTGTAATTACGCCCCGAACCCCCACCCGTGTATGTACGCACTGAATCCCCACCCCAGCAGTGTATGTATGCCCCGAACCCCCACCCGTGTATGTACGCCCCGAACCCCCACCCATGTATGTACGCACCGAACCCCCACCCCAGCAGTGTATGTACGCCCCGAACTCCCACCCGTGTATGTACGCACCGAACCACCACCCGTGTATGTACGCCCCGATCCCCCACCCCAGCAGTGTATGTATGCCCCGACCCCCCACCCGTGTATGTACGCCCCGATCCCCCACCCCAGCAGTGTATGTACGCCCCGACCCCCCACCCGTGTATGTACGCACCGAACCCCCACTCGTGTAAGTACGCCCCGAACCCCCACCCGTGTATGTACGCACCGAATCCCCACCCCAGCAGTGTATGTATGCCCCGACCCCCCACCCGTGTATGTATGCACCGAACCCCCACTCGTGTAAGTACGCCCCGAACCCCCACCCGTGTATGTACGCACCGAATCCCCACCCCAGCAGTGTATGTACGCCCCGAACCCCCACCCGTGTATGTACACACCGAACCCCCACCCCAGCAGTGTATGTACGCCCCGAACCCCCACCCGTGTATGTACGCACCGAACCACCACCCGTGTATGTACGCCCCGAACCACCACCCGTGTATGTACGCACCGAACCCCCACCCGTGTATGTACGCACCGAACCACCACCCGTGTATGTACGCCCCGAACCACCACCCGTGTATGTACGCACCGAACCCCCACCCCAGCAGTGTATGTACGCCCCGAACCCCCACCCGTGTATGTACGCACCTAACCTGCAATAAGAATGGTGTGTGCCTAACACCCCCAGCAGTGCCCAGACATAGGAGGGGTGGGTGCAGAGTCCTCCCAGCAGTGCCCAGACACAGGAGGGGTGTGTGCAGAGTCCTCCCAGCAGTGCCCAGACACAGGAGGGGTGTGTGTAGAGTCCTCCCAGCAGTGGCCAGATGCAGGAGGGGTGGGTGCAGAGTCCTCCCAGCAGTGCCCAGAGACAGGAGGGGTGGGTGCCTAACACTCCCAGCAGTGCCCAGAGACAGGAGGGGTGGGTGCCCAACACTCCCAGCAGTGCCCAGAGACAGGAGGGGTGGGTGCCTATCACTCCCAGCAGTGCCCTGAGACAGGAGGGGTGGGTGCAGAGTCCTCCCAGCAGTGCCCAGAGACAGGAGGGGTGGGTGCAGAGTCCTCCCAGCAGTGCCCAGACACAGGAGGGGTGGGTGCAGAGTCCTCCCAGCAGTGCCCAGACATAGGACAATATACCCCATCAACAAGTTCAGTGACCAACAAGGGTGATACCCCAGATGCAGGTGGAGCCATCGCTGAGCCAGCATGGCTATATTGAAAGGCAACCCTCACACATCCAGGAAATGTAGACACAGCACAGCACAGCATTTGGGAGACACCCTGCAGGGAAAATGGCCTGCTCCACAGAGGATGGAACACACCTTGGGACAATGTCACCATACAGTGAGAGCAAACATGACCAAATACTATTGGCAGAGACCTTTGTGATGGTACGCAGATGGCAGGGTACACCCCATGAGCAGCACACTCCAACATTTCACAGACCCCTAACACATTATCACCACCCCAACTCAGGGAGCACCAGCACCAACAGCAAGTCCAGGAAAGCATCAGTGTGCAAAACCAAAAGAAAATGCTTTATTCAGCAGGAAAATATCTCTGAGAAAATGTCCACTATGTACAAGGGCCATGGGCCAGGCCAGCAGCAAAGTCCGGGGGGGGTACACATTGGGACGTGTGTCCCCTAGCTTGCCTGCACAGTTCCAATGTCCATTTCATCCACAGAAGAGGGGGCATCAGGGGGGAGGGTGGAAACAGGCACCGCAGGGACAGGAGGGGCAAGGGTAGGTGTTGTGGGTGCAGGGAGGGAATGATTCTGCCACAGGAGGGGTGCCAGCGCCAAAGGTGGAGGACAGAATGGCGCTGCACACGTCGGCAAGTTCCCCCAGCGACTCCCCCACACCCAATCGAACCACAGGCCCCAAGGAGGGGGGGTGGGCAGAGGGATGGGTCGCAGCGCCACTGGGGGAGGGTGTGGACAGGGTGGGGGACTCAACTCCCCTGGCCGGGTCCCGCCTCCACCGCTTGCGGGGTGGTGTCATCCTGGGGCTGGGGGGCACACTTGCAGTGGATGATGCTGTCACCAACTGTTGGCCAGGAGAGCTAAGGGGAGTGGATTTGGAGGGAGTGGGTTGTGTGGACTGTGGACTCCCACTGTGGCTGCGTGTTGTACGTTTCCCCCCCCGACCCAGTGGGTGTGCCTTCCTCACCCTGTGTGTGCGTGACAGGAGGTGTGCGCTTCGACTTCCCTGGTGGTGTGGTGCCTGTGTCTGTTGGGGTGCGTGCACGCTGACGTCTGGATGTGCGTGGGACAGGCACGGGAGTGGGAATTGGGGATGGTGCAGGGGTAGGGGGGGTAGGCAGCGCTGCAGGAGATCCAGTGCTGCAGTCAGTGTGGAGTCTATGGACCTCAGCAACTGCCGTTGGTCAGACTGCGCAGCCGACATGCCCTCCATGTATGCCTCCATCTGGGTCAGCACCTGGGTGTGGGCATGGATGACATTTAGCATCGCAGTCTGACCAACCTGCAACTGCCTCAGGATGTCCACAGACTCCGCACTCACCGCAGCAGTGGTGACAGGGGCAGGGGGTGCGGTGCCTGGCAGGAAGGAGACATGTGGGGACCGAGCACGGAGGGAAGGGCCACGAGCAGGTGGGAGGCCGGTGATGGAAACTGAGGTGGCGGGGGGATGTGGAGGGCTGCCTTCAGCTGGGGGGTCAGACTCCGCCACCTCTGGGAGCTCAGCCTCGGACCCGTCTGCGTCATAGTCTGTGTTGACAGTCAACAGGTCCTCTGCCTCACTCCCCTCGGCCTCCGTGCCACTCCATGTGCCAGACAGGACAGCACTGCTGGCACTGGTGCTCAATCCCTCCTCCCGGTCCGTGCTAGTGTCTCCTTCCGTGTCCCCCAGCGATGCTGTGGGCAAGGTGAAGAGACAGGAGATAATCAGACACCTGTACACATATGTCACATGAGTCAAATATACATAGGTCACATTGCATAGCCTGAAATGCAACAGGAGTTACACCTACAAAACAATGTACACATGTAGGCCATGGAACACACAGTTTGTCGACCCACCATGCCACTGAGAAACAATGGAGAGCATGACACAACAGCAAATCACTTCACTTCAAATTTTACAGAGGAGCCAGCCTCTGGGGACAAATGTGCACAGCATCTGTACCACACTGCGTCGTCAAAAAGGGATGAGCAGGAATCATATCCATTTACTCTTGGCACATGCTGCAAAGGCAATACATGAAACCATGCCAAACATGACTGGGTCACTGCACCTTGAACGTATGTCCAGTCAAACATCACACACAAGCCAAACCCAGCAAGGAGGATGGAGCTTTTGACATGTAGGCCTTGTACGCACAAACCACCCACACCTGAGACAATCTCATTGAGACGGAGAAAGTATGTACACCTCTTACTCTGGGATGAAAACACATGGCCTCCACTAATTCATGACTGTACACACACTGCCCCTGGTGCGCCTGTCCACACATCATTGACAAGCAAACATCATCAGATTGTCTTAACAACACACACAGGTAATGCCCACTGTGAGTATGCACAAGCAAAATGGGTCCCCCTGTACAGTTGACACATGTAGCAACCTGTAGGTCATAACAGTTGAGCCCAGGGTACAATGCCACCCTACCCAACCCCTGGCGAAGACACAGTGAATGTCCATATTGTTGGATGACGCACATGATACCTAGGAAGAGGTGCCCCAGGGCACAGTAGTGCCCACACTCCTCCATGGTCCAGGATGGACATGACTGCAAATTAAGCAACCGTCCCTGCACTTAGCAGGCCTCCCACTCAGGCACATCATGTCAGAGGGCACACAATTGGACATGCATGCTGGAAGGCTGTACACTTTGGAGACACACCCCTATGTCGTGATTCACAATCATTGCCAAGTGACATGGACCCCACAATGACTGAAATTGGCCATGGCACACGCAAGGTCCCCAGACCTGTGACACATCACCCCCACACATGATGCTGCTAGCATTGGGCACCAGCATAAACTGCCTGCCTAAATAACCTTGTGCAAGAGTGGCTACACACAGACCAGGGAACACATGGCAAGGAGGGGAAGGGAGGGAGTGAGAACAGCACCGGGCTACTTTGGGGACAAGTTGACGCACTGCACAATCAAACCCTGGCAGTGTATCCATGCAACTGCGCACTTACATTGGCTGGGGACACACAACTGACACACATGTACCTACCCCCTTCCTGCTGCTGCTTCTCCTGTAGGCGCCTGTCCATATCGGGGAAGACCACCGCCAGCACACGCTTCTGGATGTGGGTCAGACGACGGCGCCCACGGTTCTTACGGCTCTCAGGTGAGTCCCCCAGCAGGACCCGTGCAATCCTCCTCATCCAGCACCGGATGTCCTGCCAGCGTTTCCTCACCTGAGACAGGCTCCGCCTCCGACCCTCTGTACCCCTCACGGCACTGACGGCTTCCCTCCAGATCTCCCCTTTGGCAATGGCGCCTACCTGTGAGGATGCAAAAGTGAGAATACATTAATCCACATGAGCAAAGACACAGAGACACACATATAGAACAATCCTCTTTATGAACAGGCCATGGTATGCATGCAACTCATTGCACCTTTGTCATAGGGACATTATCCACTGTGGAAGGCCAAATGCACTACGTGCCATTGAAAGTACACGGGTGGCATGAGGGGTACCACACACTCACTGACCAGGGATCACACTGTGCCTCACAGGCTACACCAGGATTATGTACGGCACCTCACAGCAGTCACCTGCCCCAGCACACTGATGCTACCTCAGCAGAGTACACAGACACACACAGGTACAGGACAATCACATGGCATTGCCAACTGCGGGTACACACCTCACTCTGCCCATGTGCCAGTAGACGGGGGGTGTCACAGGTGTGGGGCTGGCTCAGCACGGCATGCACACAGCACTGCTCCCTGCTCACATCAGATGGCCAGGCTATATCCATCCCTCATGCTGCTTGTGTGCAACACTCCCCATATGCACTCACCCACATGACAGGGGACTTACACACACACCAATGTGCAGGGGACGAACACGGCCTTTGGACACTCACAGCACAGGTACACTGAACAAACACACATCCATGGGTACTGTCACCTGTCACACTGGGGGGAACACAGGATCACATCAGGACTGTGGAAACAACATCCCCAGGAGGAGTATGCAGGCAGAATGTGGCATGCACCATGCATTCATTGTCACAGTAGGCACTATGCAAGTGAGGAGTGCACACAGGAAACACAGCATGCTCTGCATGGGTGACATGAGGCCTTCCACACCCTGGGACCCACTCTAAACAACAGTGCATGTCTGTCACACATGGACACAATGCCAGAAGTCACTGTCACACAAAAGGGGCACAGTCTAAGCTAGTGGAGTCTGCACTCACCTGAACCCCTGGTCGACCATACAGGCTCTGGAACTGTGGGAGGATCACATCTATCAGGGCAAGGTTCTCCTCCTGGGTGAATGGCTGTGACCTCTCCACAGTCCTGGACATGGTGCCAGAGGAATCACTATCAGCAGCAGTGGTCATGGATGAATGGATGTGCAGGCAAGTGCTCTCTCATGGGACCTGGCTGCCTTATATATGCCTGGCTGGCCTGTTCATGTACAGGAGTACAGATTGATTGGTCAGTCACATTTGCATCCTACGTTTCATCCAATCCCTTCAAACCTACCCCAGTGTGTGGCTTTGCATGGTTTCAGTTTTGATGATGATGTCAAGTCAACATCCACTTTGCAACAATGTAGATTCTTTCAAACTGACTTCTGCTGGGCACCTGGTGCTCAAATTCAAAAATCTAACTCAGTCTCCATGGCAACCATCATGCATTTAGGCCCTTATACTTGTCCCTCATGTGTCCCCTATGTGTTTTCATACATTTACACACAGGTACGGTGCGTTCCACGCCCTAGGGCACCCCACAAGCAGTGATACGGACCGTACACGCGCTTGTACGGTCCGGATCACAATATGGGCGCTGGCGTATGCGTACGCCACAGTAGTACGGACTGTACACGCGCTTGTACGGTCCGGATCACAATATGTGCGCTGGCGTATGCGTACGCCACAGTAGTACGGACTGTACACGCGCTTGTACGGTCCGGATCACAACATGGGCGCTGGCGTATGCGTACGCCACAGTAGTACGGACCGTACAAGCGCTTGTACGGTCCGGATCACAACATGGGCGCTGGCGTATGCGTACGCCACAGTAGTACGGACCGTACAAGCGCTTGTACGGTCCGGATCACAACATGGGCGCTGGCGTATGCGTACGCCACAGTAGTATGGACTGTACACGCGCTTGTACGGTCCGGATCACAACATGGGCGCTGGCGTATGCGTACGCCACAGTAGTACGGACCGTACAAGCGCTTGTACGGTCCGTACTACTGTGGCGTACGCATACGCCAGCGCCCATATTGTGATCCGGACCGTACAAGCGCGTGTACAGTCCGTACTACTGTGGCGTACGCATACGCCAGCGCCCATATTGTGATCCGGACCGTACAAGCGCGTGTACGGTCCGTACTACTGTGGCGTACGCATACGCCAGCGCCCATATTGGCCCAGGGACCCTATACACACACTCAGAGCGTATGTACGGTGCGTTTCACACCTGTCAGTGGTGACAGGCGGCACACAGACAGGAATGGAGCGGTCAGATTTTGCCAAGGGTGGACACCAATGCATTGTCTGTGCAATACCACATGTGTGTGACACAGGTGTGTCAGGATGTGATGTGGCATTTTACCCCTGAGGTGTGGGCAAAGCATATGTACGATGAGCTGTGTACACATGTTGTGTGTGATGGTGCGCATTGTACCACACATCCCCTGCACTCCTTTGACATGTGTGCATGTCGTACACACTAGTGGAGCCATGAGTCACTTGCATGTCCCAGTCACGGACACCCGCACCTGTCCCCTGATGCCAGGTACACTGAATATTACACATGACATGTGTATGGCTGCGTTGCACGCTGCAACCATGTCATGTGTGTGGCATGTGTTTCCATGATTTTGCTGTAGGTGTGTGGTCCAATGCATCAGCAGTTGCTGCTGCCAACATGTGTCTGTGTGTAGATGGCCATGGCACACTGTTCCGCACACCAGCCCACATATGTGATCTGCCATGAGGTGTGTATGTATGCAACTACACGGAGTATCGAAACAAGTACATATCCACATGCTCTCTATGTATGTTCTGTCTCGACATGTACTCCTCCAAGGCAATGTGTGTGGCCTGTCCTTTTCCTATGACATGTGACCAGTGCATATCGCATCCACCAACCTGTCTGTACCATATGCATACTACTTCTGCACATGTGTGGATGTCTGTGAATCCTGTGATGCGTGTGCATGTTCACTTACACTGGCCCACAGCTAGTCTCATGCCATGTCATCGTGAGCTTGCCTTACTCCGTTAGTGGCTGTCCCTTGGTAGGAGTGTCACCTGACTGGCGTACGTGTCCAGGAAATGTGGCACAGACCTGACTCAGAATGTGGCATTTGTGTATTGGCTGTGTAACATGTGCTCAGTGCATTGACAATGTCGTTGTACAGTGCTCACTCTTCGGTGTTCCTTCCATTTCACTGCAGGGCTCCGCCTCTCCCTCGACGTATGCCAGACATGGCTGCCCTGCATGAACGGGACTGTATACGCCGCTACAGATTCAGCCAACGGTTGATTGATGAGTTGACTGGCCGGCTGGAAGCACAACTCCTCCCGCGCCACAGGTATCCCAGTGCACTGACACCCAAGTTGAAGGTGATGGCAGCCCTACATTTCCTTGCCACGGGTACATTCCAACATACCATTGCTGATGTCGGGGGCATGTCCCAGACGATGTTCAGCCGTGTTCTGCATGATTTCTTAGAGGCCATGTTGGTTCACCTGGATGAGTACATTAAATTCCCAATTCGCGAGCAGTTGACAGATGTCAAGCGTGAGTTCTATGCCCTGGGAGGGATGCCCCATGTCATTGGGTCCATAGATGGGACACATGTTGCGTTGGTACCACCACAGGCACAGGAGGTGGTGTATAGGAATCGCAAACATTATCACTCCATTAATGCCCTTGTGGTGTGTCTGTCCAACATGGTGATTTCACATGTCTGTGTTCGCTTTCCAGGATCAGCACACGATGCCTTCATCATAAGGCGTAGCAGGCTGCCTGAAATGATGCTGCAGCTGTGGAACGAGCGAGCATGCATTGTTGGTGGGTAGACTCTGGCAGTTCAGTGTTTGGCGTCATCTTCCAATCTCACTGCCTGTGCTGACACACTTCTGTCCATGATGTTTCCTTGTAGGGGACGCTGGCTATCCCAACATGCCATGGCTGATGACGCCTGTCCGCAACCCCAGCACGGCTGCCGAGCACCGCTACAACAACGCCCATGGGCGGACTAGGAGAGTCATTGAGAGGACGTTTGGACTTCTGAAGAGCCGATTCTGGTGCCTCCACAAGACCGGCGGAGCACTCCCATATGCCCCGGTGAAGGTGTGCAAGATCATCATCGTCTGCTGCATGCTGCACAACATGGCAGTGGAGGAAGCTGTTCCACTCATACTGGATCAAGATGACCAGGACCATCCACCCGTGGAGGATGAAGGCCTTGGTGACGGGGCAAGTGATGTGGAGGAGGAGGAGGCTGTGGAGGACATGCGGAGTCGGCTCATACGCAACTTATTTGCTTAGTGGTGAGTTCCAGTGTCTGAGTGTGCACGCATTGGGCCGTGTGTGGCATGTGTTGCAATGTGTGTGTCCATCTGCATGTCTGCCAAGTGAGTCAGTGGTGTGTATTGAAGTGTCACTCGAGTGATGGCGCAATGGAAGGATGTTGTCAGAGAGTCATCATTGTCACCTGTCATGTTGACAACATGATACGTGTTGAGTACATGCTTGCGGATGTGCTCCTTTGGGCTGACTCCTTGTGTGTCTCTCTTCCACAGGTCCATGGGCATGCTGTCTGCTGGTGGCATTGTTGTGCTCCTGCTACTCCTCATGAACACAGCAACATGTGCTGATTCTGCGTCACATGCACGGGCAAGTTTGGAAATCTCCTTAGGGTAAGGGATGCCTCATGGCGTTTTGGGTGTGTAAATTGTTTGTAGTCTGTGTGCACTTCTCCGGTTCATGTGAGGTCAATTTGCATACATGTGGATCCTACATGGGGAACATGACATGGGGCAGGCTTCACCTGGAGCCATGGTCAGACTTGGTGACTGTCATGTGTCAGGGGATTGGGGATTGTAATGAGGCCATCAATGGGTGTAACACTGGCCTCGGAAACATACAGGTTGCACCGGGTTGACATGGTGTGTGATTGCCCCATCAGGGCCTCAATGGTGTATAGCAGCCTCTCCGTGGCAGCAGGGGGTGTTTAGCTGTTATCCGTCACTTGTGTGCCAGTTCAATGGAATACCAGCATCTGTGTTGCAATGGGGGGTGCCAGTGTTGCTCCCACATGTTCATCCACATGACCTGTGTATGTGTTGACAGAGTATCATTGTCATTCCAACACACATGACTAATAAATTTGTCCCTCTGTCTCCAAGGGGCCTCTTCCCTGTCAATGGTGGCCTGTTGCCACTGTGCGTGCGGCATGTCTGGCATAGTTTTCAGAGGTGGTGCATATGTGTCTATGTGTAGAGTGACAAGATGCTAGCGGTTTGTCAGGGAGTGGAAACTGTATTATGCACAAGATGCACAGTTCCATCCACCTCAAGGCAAGAGAGACCATCCCCCAGGGCAACTACAACATCCGTGTCGAATCCTACCCTGCAGTCTACGGGCATGTGCCTTACGACTCCCATGATACTTGTCCATATCCGGAGTGCATCTGCACAGCTCTGCTACTGCATCGGGCAACCAGGCCACATCAACGTCCAAACGGGATGGGGGAATGATTCACAGCCAGCTGCAGGATGACCTTCTCGATCCACGCCCACACTCATGATGCAGCCCACAACCCCAACACAACCATGTGGCACTGTGATCCAAAACTGCATTCTGGCATCTCCATGCATCCAACCTTGGCCTAGCCACCATTCTCAACATCCGCCTGACGCAAGCATGCAGGACATGGTAGGGACACATGTCTAGACATACCTGGGAGCGGCAAGCCAGGTCACTCCACATGATCCCTGACCTCTGCGCATGACTGTTGCTCCCCTGAATGTGTCTGTAGCCACAGTTGTGCGGGAACCACTCAGCTGGTTGGGCCCAGCACAGGTGAGTATGGTACTCCATGTCTGTATCAGATGATACATTGGGACCCATGTGTGTCCTGGGCAAGACTGAGACCCCACGGTTTGGATGGTTGGAGTTAATTCTGAGATCAGGCATGCTTTGACTTTACGACACACACATGTATTGTAATAATGCAGAATCACGGCATCATCTTGTAAGTGTGATTAATTTATTTGTGGTGGGGTACGGGTTTGTGGGGATGACAAGAGGTGCACAGCGGGAGTGTAGAATCCAAAGTTCACTGGGGGAGTTGGTATCCTTGCCGTAGCAAAATGTCAGAGTCCATGCCACAGTCTTCGTCAACATAGGTCAGACAGTGACCAGCAAGTCCATGTGGCAGAGAATGTCATGTGCTGCTATTGGGCCAGAGGGCCAGGTGCCAGGCCAGGTGACCTGGGAGATGGTGATGTTCTGCTGACTCTCACAGTCTTTTTCGTGGACGACCCACCTTCCTGCGGGGACCCTCGGAAGCAGGCCGTGACGATGTCTGTGACGCTCCGTCGGATGAATCCTCCTCCTCCTGATCCCTCCCTGTGTCTGGTAATGGCCTTCGCCTGGTGCCACAGGGAGGGTTGCCCATGTTGTCGGCAATCCGACGGAGTACACCGGTCATTTGGGTTTGCACCGCCACGAGCTCAGCCTGTCTATCCTCCATCCTTCCTTGGTGTTGCAGTTGACAGGCATGTTGCTTGGCCTGCAGGGTCTTCATCTCCTCGAGGGTCCCCTTGATGTCATTGAGGGTGGACGCAATCTGGTCCATGCCCCTGCTGTCACGCCGGTATGTATCCAGGATGTTGCTGACCTGGGACACTACCGGGTCCTGAGCTCCCTGGTCAGGTTCGCGCCTCCGCCGTCCTCCACTCCCGCCACCCCTGCCCACGTGCACCTGGCCTGCCGTTGTGGGCGCATCGGGTCTCCGGGACCCCTGAGGGATGGCATCTGCGTTGCCGCCTGCCTCCTCCTGGGTGCCCGGAGGACCGTGTCCCTCCTGGGCAGACTGGCTGGGTGGTCGTGTGCGGGCAGGGCTCCTGGACGTCTCCTGGGATGTGGCAGGAATGGGGGTGGTGGTTGGCACAGTTGTACCTGACGCAGGTGCTGCAGGTGGTTGGACACCAGAGGGGCCAGGTTGGTCTGGGTCATCCACGGAGTGGTGAGAGTCGTCGCTGGCGGTGGGGTCCTCATCCCGCGGAGCCTGGTCCTGTGAGACTTCCCCCCCAGTGTTGGGGGGTGATCGTCGACGTTGACCTGTGTGTGAGAGAGACAATGTTAACAGTGTTACATGTGGCATCCATGTTTCATGCATTTCTGATTTGGCACTCTTTCTCTGGGTAGTTGGATCTGTCTTGCATTCCTCTCACAGTGCACTTGTGCATGGGTATGTCCCTTGGCCACAGCTGTCAGGGCTTTACGCATGTGTGACACAATCTTAGTTGATGCATCTATTTGGGTACACAGTCAGCAGTGTGGTGTGCGGGCGTAGCGAGCCATGCAGAGGCGCCTTACGTGTTGCACTGTAAGTGGCCAAATGGTGTTTTGCCAAGGCAATTTAATGTTGCAGGTAGGTGACTGAAGCATTTGTGACAGGGTTCTTACCGACACAGTGGGTGGGTATACTGGGTGTGTGGTTAGGTCTGTGCCTGCAGCACGGATGGACTCGTGCACAGATTGACACATGGACCGGTCTTCATCTACGGTAGGGGGGGGTTGAGGCACTGCCAGACCTTGTCTGCATGCACACAGTCCACCGGCTGACGAGTGGACATGGCCACACCACCCAAGGGTGATTTAGTCTCCCTGTGTCTCCCTTCCTCCCTCCCTCTGTCACCCTCCTCCCTCTGTCGGTCTCCCTCTGTCACCCTACTCCCTCCCTCTGTCTGTCTCCCTGTGTCCCCCTCTGTCTCCTTCCCTCTCATTCCCCCTCTCCCTCCCTCTATTTGTCACCCTCTGTCACCTCAGGCCAGCTTCCTGGGCACACACAGATAGCCGGTCTTTGAATGGCCATTGGCTTGTTCATGTGAGTTAGTTCCTGTTCTCCGGACACCCATTGGGCAGTGTGTCTGAGTGTAGGCTGCTGCTGTGGCGGTGTGTGCTGAGACTCTATCAGAGCGATGCATCTTCATTGTCTGCTGTTATGTGCAAATTGTGCCTTCAGACCCATGTCATCTTGCATGGCAGCCACCATTTGCAGGCAAGACAGTACTGGGTGGGCACACACAGTTTGTATGGCTGTGCCCTGGGCCATATGGGCTGAGGGCATTGTTGTGTGCTTGTGAGTTGCTCAATGTTAGTTTTGATGCCCCCACTCCCAGCATCGGCCACATCCTGTGTTGTGTTGGTGTTTTGTGTGGCCTGTGACTTGGCATGGCCCTGATTGATGCATGGAGCATGGAGGCGCTAGTGGCATGTGTGTGTTTGTGGAGTGTTGTTGTGTCCGGTGGTGGCTTGGGGGGGGTGGCATGCATGATTGATTGTGTATGGCATCCCCCCATGTGAGGTGAGTTGTTTGTGTACTCACCAGGGTCTGGGAGTCCTGGTAGTCCGTGTAGTCCCTCCACCGCCAGCGTGGACATCACCTTCTCCTCCCAGGGATGGTATTGTACCGGTCTGGGGGGCGGCCCTCCTCCAGTGATGTTCCCCTGGTTGTGATTGTCAGTCATCTTCCTCTTGACCGTCCTCCGCAGATCGTACCACCTGGATTGGCACTCGTGCCTGGTCCTTCTGATGGTCCCAACAGCATTCACAGAATCGACAATCCTCTGCCACATGGCCGTTTTTTCGGATATGCTGGTCTGTCTGACCAATGTTCCAAAGAGCTGTGGCTCGACTCTGAGGATTTCGTTGACAAGGATCTCCAGCTCCTCCTTTGTGAACTTTGGATTCTTGGTGGTGGACATGGCGTGGGGTGTGGGTGTGGATGGTTGTGGGGGTGTGGGTGTGGATGGTTGTGGGTGTGTGGGTGTGGTAGTGGAGGTGTGTGTGTAAATGTGATGAGGGGGTGTTTGTGTAGGTGGTTGTGTGAAGGTATGCAAGTGTGAGGTTCAAGTATGGTGGTGTGGGTCGTCTGTGGGCTCTGGCAGCAGTGGGTCTGTTGCAAAGGCTCATGGTTTGTGTGTGTGGTCCATTTTTATTGGTCCATTTGTGGGTGTGGCTGTGTTTGAAATTTGTGTGGGTGTGTTATGAGGAGTGATTGAGTTTTTGGCCTATGTTTGGCAGTTTGGCAGTTGCAGGTCAGTGTATGTGATGTTTGTGGGGTTGTTGGGCATGTTTGGTGGTGTGGGGAAACTCTAATTGACTCTCCTTGTGTAAATATGGTTTGTCCTGGTTCAGTACGTGTGTTTTTGGCGTCAGTACGGTCCGTACATGCACTGGTGGGGGTACGGTCCGTACATTCCCTGGTGGGGTGTGGGTACGGCCGTACTTCCACGGGTGGTGGTTTGTTGCGTACATACACGGCTGGGGGTTAGGTGCGTACATACACGGCTGGGGGTTAGGTGCGTACATACACGGGTGGGGGTTCGGTGCGTACATACACGGGTGGGGGGGGTTCGGTGCGTACATACACGGGTGGTGGTTCGGTGCGTACATACACTGCTGGGGTGGGGGTTCGGTGCATACATACACGGGTGGGGGCTCGGTGCGTACATACACGGGTGGGGGGGGTTAGGTGCGTACATACACGGGTGGTGGTTGGGTGCGTACATACACGGGTGGGGTGGGGGTTCGGTGCATACATACACGGGTGGTGGTTCGGTGCATACATACACTGCTGGGGTGGGGGTTCGGTGCGTACATACACGGGTGGGGGTTCGGTGCATACATACACGGGTGGGGGGGTTAGGTGCGTACATACACAGGTGGTGGTTGGGTGCGTACATACACGGGTGGGGTGGGGGTTTGGTGCGTACATACACGGGTGGTGGTTCGGTGCGTACATACACTGCTGGGGTGGGGGTTCGGTGCGTACATACACGGGTGGGGGTTAGGTGCGTACATACACGGGTGGGGGTTCGGGGCCTACATACACGGCTGGGGTGGGGGTTCGGGGCGTACATACACAGGTGGTGGTTCGGTGCGTACATAAACTGCTGGGGTGGGGGTTCGGTGCGTACATACACGGGTGGGGGTTCGGTGCGTACATACACGGCTGGGGGGGTTCGGGGCGTACATACACGGCTGGGGGGGTTCGGTGCGTACATACACGGGTGGTGGTTAGGTGCGTACATACACTGCTGGGGTGGGGGTTCGGTGCGTACATACACGGGTGGGGGTTCGGTGCGTACATACACGGGTGGGGGTTCGGGGCGTACATACACTGCTGGGGTGGGGGTTCGGGGCGTACATACACTGCTGGGGTGGGGGTACGGGCCGTACTTCCACGTGTGTGGGTACGGTCCATACATACACGGGTGGGGGTTCGGGGCGTACATACACGGGTGGTGGTTCGGTGCATACATACACTGCTGGGGTGGGGGTTCGGTGCGTACATACACGGCTGGGGGGGGTTAGGTGCGTACATACACGGGTGGGGGTTGGGTGCGTACATACACTGCTGAGGTGGGGGTTCGGTGCGTACATACACGGGTGGTGGTTCGGTCCGTACATTCCCTGGTGGGGTGTGGGTACGGCCGTACTTCCACGGGTGGTGGTTCGTTGCGTACATACACGGCTGGGGGTTAGGTGCGTACATAGACGGCTGGGGGTTAGGTGCGTACATACACGGGTGGGGGTTCGGTGCATACATACACGGGTGGGGGGGGTTCGGTGCGTACATACACGGGTGGTGGTTCGGTGCGTACATTCACTGCTGGGGTGGGGGTTCGGTGCATACATACACGGGTGGGGGTTCGGTGCGTGCATACACGGGTGGGGGGGGCTAGGTGCGTACATACACGGGTGGTGGTTGGGTGCGTACATACACGGGTGGGGTGGGGGTTCGGTGCATACATACACGGGTGGTGGTTCGGTGCATACATACACTGCTGGGGTGGGGGTTCGGTGCGTACATACACGGGTGGGGGTTCGGTGCGTACATACACGGGTGGGGGGGTTAGGTGCGTACATACACAGGTGGTGGTTGGGTGCGTACATACACGGGTGGGGTGGGGGTTTGGTGCGTACATACACGGGTGGTGGTTCGGTGCGTACATACACTGCTGGGGTGGGGGTTCGGTGCGTACATACACGGGTGGGGGTTAGGTGCGTACATACACGGGTGGGGGTTCGGGGCCTACATACACGGCTGGGGTGGGGGTTCGGGGCGTACATACACAGGTGGTGGTTCGGTGCGTACATACACTGCTGGGGTGGGGGTTCGGTGCGTACATACACGGGTGGGGGTTCGGTGCGTACATACACGGCTGGGGGGGTTCGGGGCGTACATACACGGCTGGGGGGGTTCGGTGCGTACATACACGGGTGGTGGTTAGGTGCGTACATACACTGCTGGGGTGGGGGTTCGGTGCGTACATACACGGGTGGGGGTTCGGTGCGTACATACACGGGTGGGGGGGTTAGGTGCGTACATACACAGGTGGTGGTTGGGTGCGTACATACACGGGTGGGGTGGGGGTTTGGTGCGTACATACACGGGTGGTGGTTCGGTGCGTACATACACTGCTGGGGTGGGGGTTCGGTGCGTACATACACGGGTGGGGGTTAGGTGCGTACATACACGGGTGGGGGTTCGGTGCGTACATACACGGGTGGGGGGGGTTCGGTGCGTACATACACGGTGGTGGTTCGGTGCGTACATACACTGCTGGGGTGGGGGTTCGGTGCATACATACACGGGTGGGGGTTCGGTGCGTACATACACGGGTGGGGGGGGTTAGGTGCGTACATACACGGGTGGTGGTTGGGTGCGTACATACACGGGTGGGGTGGGGGTTCGGTGCATACATACACGGGTGGTGGTTCGGTGCATACATACACTGCTGGGGTGGGGGTTCGGTGCGTACATACACGGGTGGGGGTTCGGTGCGTACATACACGGGTGGGGGGTTAGGTGCGTACATACACAGGTGGTGGTTGGGTGCGTACATACACGGGTGGGGTGGGGGTTTGGTGCGTACATACACGGGTGGTGGTTCGGTGCGTACATACACTGCTGGGGTGGGGGTTCGGTGCGTACATACACGGGTGGGGGTTAGGTGCGTACATACACGGGTGGGGGTTCGGGGCCTACATACACGGCTGGGGTGGGGGTTCGGGGCGTACATACACAGGTGGTGGTTCGGTGCGTACATACACTGCTGGGGTGGGGGTTCGGTGCGTACATACACGGGTGGGGGTTCGGTGCGTACATACACGGCTGGGGGGGTTCGGGGCGTACATACACGGCTGGGGGGGTTCGGTGCGTACATACACGGGTGGTGGTTAGGTGCGTACATACACTGCTGGGGTGGGGGTTCGGTGCGTACATACACGGGTGGGGGTTCGGTGCGTACATACACGGGTGGGGGTTCGGGGCGTACATACACTGCTGGGGTGGGGGTTCGGGGCGTACATATACTGCTGGGGTGGGGGTACGGGCCGTACTTCCACGTGTGTGGGTACGGTCCGTACATACACGGGTGGGGGTTCGGGGCGTACATACACGGGTGGTGGTTCGGTGCATACATACACTGCTGGGGTGGGGGTTCGGTGCGTACATACACGGCTGGGGGGGGGTTAGGTGCGTACATACACGGGTGGGGGTTGGGTGCGTACATACACTGCTGAGGTGGGGGTTCGGTGCGTACATACACGGGTGGTGGTTCGGTCCGTACATTCCCTGGTGGGGTGTGGGTACGGCCGTACTTCCACGGGTGGTGGTTCGTTGCGTACATACACGGCTGGGGGTTAGGTGCGTACATACACAGCTGGGGGTTAGGTGCATACATACACGGGTGGGGGTTCGGTGCATACATACACGGGTGGGGGGGGTTCGGTGCGTACATACACGGGTGGTGGTTCGGTGCGTACATTCACTGCTGGGGTGGGGGTTCGGTGCATACATACACGGGTGGGGGTTCGGTGCGTACATACACGGGTGGGGGGGGTTAGGTGCGTACATACACGGGTGGTGGTTGGGTGCGTACATACACGGGTGGGGTGGGGGTTCGGTGCATACATACACGGGTGGTGGTTCGGTGCATACATACACTGCTGGGGTGGGGGTTCGGTGCGTACATACACGGGTGGGGGTTCGGTGCGTACATACACGGGTGGGGGGGTTAGGTGCGTACATACACAGGTGGTGGTTGGGTGCGTACATACACGGGTGGGGTGGGGGTTTGGTGCGTACATACACGGGTGGTGGTTCGGTGCGTACATACACTGCTGGGGTGGGGGTTCGGTGCGTACATACACGGGTGGGGGTTAGGTGCGTACATACACGGGTGGGGGTTCGGGGCCTACATACACGGCTGGGGTGGGGGTTCGGGGCGTACATACACAGGTGGTGGTTCGGTGCGTACATACACTGCTGGGGTGGGGGTTCGGTGCGTACATACACGGGTGGGGGTTCGGTGCGTACATACACGGCTGGGGGGGTTCGGGGCGTACATACACGGCTGGGGGGGTTCGGTGCGTACATACACGGGTGGTGGTTAGGTGCGTACATACACTGCTGGGGTGGGGGTTCGGTGCGTACATACACGGGTGGGGGTTCGGTGCGTACATACACGGGTGGGGGGGTTAGGTGCGTACATACACAGGTGGTGGTTGGGTGCGTACATACACGGGTGGGGTGGGGGTTTGGTGCGTACATACACGGGTGGTGGTTCGGTGCGTACATACACTGCTGGGGTGGGGGTTCGGTGCGTACATACACGGGTGGGGGTTAGGTGCGTACATACACGGGTGGGGGTTCGGTGCGTACATGCACGGGTGGGGGGGGTTCGGTGCGTACATACACGGTGGTGGTTCGGTGCGTACATACACTGCTGGGGTGGGGGTTCGGTGCATACATACACGGGTGGGGGTTCGGTGCGTACATACACGGGTGGGGGGGGTTAGGTGCGTACATACACGGGTGGTGGTTGGGTGCGTACATACACGGGTGGGGTGGGGGTTCGGTGCATACATACACGGGTGGTGGTTCGGTGCATACATACACTGCTGGGGTGGGGGTTCGGTGCGTACATACACGGGTGGGGGTTCGGTGCGTACATACACGGGTGGGGGGGTTAGGTGCGTACATACACAGGTGGTGGTTGGGTGCGTACATACACGGGTGGGGTGGGGGTTTGGTGCGTACATACACGGGTGGTGGTTCGGTGCGTACATACACTGCTGGGGTGGGGGTTCGGTGCGTACATACACGGGTGGGGGTTAGGTGCGTACATACACGGGTGGGGGTTCGGGGCCTACATACACGGCTGGGGTGGGGGTTCGGGGCGTACATACACAGGTGGTGGTTCGGTGCGTACATACACTGCTGGGGTGGGGGTTCGGTGCGTACATACACGGGTGGGGGTTCGGTGCGTACATACACGGCTGGGGGGGTTCGGGGCGTACATACACGGCTGGGGGGGTTCGGTGCGTACATACACGGGTGGTGGTTAGGTGCGTACATACACTGCTGGGGTGGGGGTTCGGTGCGTACATACACGGGTGGGGGTTCGGTGCGTACATACACGGGTGGGGGTTCGGGGCGTACATACACTGCTGGGGTGGGGGTTCGGGGCGTACATATACTGCTGGGGTGGGGGTACGGGCCGTACTTCCACGTGTGTGGGTACGGTCCGTACATACACGGGTGGGGGTTCGGGGCGTACATACACGGGTGGTGGTTCGGTGCATACATACACTGCTGGGGTGGGGGTTCGGTGCGTACATACACGGCTGGGGGGGGTTAGGTGCGTACATACACGGGTGGGGGTTGGGTGCGTACATACACTGCTGAGGTGGGGGTTCGGTGCGTACATACACGGGTGGTGGTTCGGTCCGTACATTCCCTGGTGGGGTGTGGGTACGGCCGTACTTCCACGGGTGGTGGTTCGTTGCGTACATACACGGCTGGGGGTTAGGTGCGTACATACACAGCTGGGGGTTAGGTGCGTACATACACGGGTGGGGGTTCGGTGCATACATACACGGGTGGGGGGGGTTCGGTGCGTACATACACGGGTGGTGGTTCGGTGCGTACATTCACTGCTGGGGTGGGGGTTCGGTGCATACATACACGGGTGGGGGTTCGGTGCGTACATACACGGGTGGGGGGGTTAGGTGCGTACATACACGGGTGGTGGTTGGGTGCGTACATACACGGGTGGGGTGGGGGTTCGGTGCATACATACACGGGTGGTGGTTCGGTGCGTACATACACGGGTGGGGTGGGGGTTCGGTGCATACATACACGGGTGGTGGTTCGGTGCATACATACACTGCTGGGGTGGGGGTTCGGTGCGTACATACACGGGTGGGGGTTCGGTGCGTACATACACGGGTGGGGGGGTTAGGTGCGTACATACACAGGTGGTGGTTGGGTGCGTACATACACGGGTGGGGTGGGGGTTTGGTGCGTACATACACGGGTGGTGGTTCGGTGCGTACATACACTGCTGGGGTGGGGGTTCGGTGCGTACATACACGGGTGGGGGTTAGGTGCGTACATACACGGGTGGGGGTTCGGGGCCTACATACACGGCTGGGGTGGGGGTTCGGGGCGTACATACACAGGTGGTGGTTCGGTGCGTACATACACTGCTGGGGTGGGGGTTCGGTGCGTACATACACGGGTGGGGGTTCGGTGCGTACATACACGGCTGGGGGGGTTCGGGGCGTACATACACGGCTGGAGGGGTTCGGTGCGTACATACACGGGTGGTGGTTAGGTGCGTACATACACTGCTGGGGTGGGGGTTCGGTGCGTACATACACGGGTGGGGGTTCGGTGCGTACATACACGGGTGGGGGGGTTAGGTGCGTACATACACAGGTGGTGGTTGGGTGCGTACATACACGGGTGGGGTGGGGGTTTGGTGCGTACATACACGGGTGGTGGTTCGGTGCGTACATACACTGCTGGGGTGGGGGTTCGGTGCGTACATACACGGGTGGGGGTTAGGTGCGTACATACACGGGTGGGGGTTCGGTGCGTACATACACGGGTGGGGGGGGTTCGGTGCGTACATACACGGTGGTGGTTCGGTGCGTACATACACTGCTGGGTTGGGGGTTCGGTGCATACATACACGGGTGGGGGTTCGGTGCGTACATACACGGGTGGGGGGGTTAGGTGCGTACATACACAGGTGGTGGTTGGGTGCGTACATACACGGGTGGGGTGGGGGTTTGGTGCGTACATACACGGGTGGTGGTTCGGTGCGTACATACACTGCTGGGGTGGGGGTTCGGTGCGTACATACACGGGTGGGGGTTAGGTGCGTACATACACGGGTGGGGGTTCGGGGCCTACATACACGGCTGGGGTGGGGGTTCGGGGCGTACATACACAGGTGGTGGTTCGGTGCGTACATACACTGCTGGGGTGGGGGTTCGGTGCGTACATACACGGGTGGGGGTTCGGTGCGTACATACACGGCTGGGGGGGTTCGGGGCGTACATACACGGCTGGGGGGGTTCGGTGCGTACATACACGGGTGGTGGTTAGGTGCGTACATACACTGCTGGGGTGGGGGTTCGGTGCGTACATACACGGGTGGGGGTTCGGTGCGTACATACACGGGTGGGGGGGTTAGGTGCGTACATACACAGGTGGTGGTTGGGTGCGTACATACACGGGTGGGGTGGGGGTTTGGTGCGTACATACACGGGTGGTGGTTCGGTGCGTACATACACTGCTGGGGTGGGGGTTCGGTGCGTACATACACGGGTGGGGGTTAGGTGCGTACATACACGGGTGGGGGTTCGGTGCGTACATACACGGGTGGGGGGGGTTCGGTGCGTACATACACGGTGGTGGTTCGGTGCGTACATACACTGCTGGGTTGGGGGTTCGGTGCATACATACACGGGTGGGGGTTCGGTGCGTACATACACGGGTGGGGGGGGTTAGGTGCGTACATACACGGGTGGTGGTTGGGTGCGTACATACACGGGTGGGGTGGGGGTTCGGTGCATACATACACGGGTGGTGGTTCGGTGCATACATACACTGCTGGGGTGGGGGTTCGGTGCGTACATGCACGGGTGGGGGTTCGGTGCGTACATACACGGGTGGGGGGGTTAGGTGCGTACATACACAGGTGGTGGTTGGGTGCGTACATACACGGGTGGGGTGGGGGTTTGGTGCGTACATACACGGGTGGTGGTTCGGTGCGTACATACACTGCTGGGGTGGGGGTTCGGTGCGTACATACACGGGTGGGGGTTAGGTGCGTACATACACGGGTGGGGGTTCGGGGCCTACATACACGGCTGGGGTGGGGGTTCGGGGCGTACATACACAGGTGGTGGTTCGGTGCGTACATACACTGCTGGGGTGGGGGTTCGGTGCGTACATACACGGGTGGGGGATCGGTGCGTACATACACGGCTGGGGGGGTTCGGGGCGTACATACACGGCTGGGGGGGTTCGGTGCGTACATACACGGGTGGTGGTTAGGTGCGTACATACACTGCTGGGGTGGGGGTTCGGTGCGTACATACACGGGTGGGGGTTCGGTGCGTACATACACGGGTGGGGGTTCGGGGCGTACATACACTGCTGGGGTGGGGGTTCGGGGCGTACATACACTGCTGGGGTGGGGGTACGGGCCGTACTTCCACGTGTGTGGATACGGTCCGTACATACACGGGTGGGGGTTCGGGGCGTACATACACGGGTGGTGGTTCGGTGCATACATACACTGCTGGGGTGGGGGTTCGGTGCGTACATACACGGCTGGGGGGGGGTTAGGTGCGTACATACACGGGTGGGGGTTGGGTGCGTACATACACTGCTGAGGTGGGGGTTCGGTGCGTACATACACGGGTGGTGGTTCGGTGCGTACATACACTGCTGGGGTGGGGGTTCGGTGCGTACATACACGGCTGGGGGGGGTTAGGTGCGTACATACACGGGTGGGGGTTGGGTGCGTACATACACTGCTGGGGTGGGGGTTCGGTGCGTACATACACGGGTGGGGGTTCGGTGCGTACATACACGGCTGGGGGGGTTCGGGGCGTACATACACTGCTGGGGGGGGGTTCGGTGCGTACATACACGGGTGGGGGTTCGGTGCGTACATACACGGGTGGGGGGGGTTAGGTGCGTACATACACAGGTGGTGGTTGGGTGCGTACATACACGGGTGGGGTGGGGGTTCGGTGCGTACATACACGGGTGGTGGTTCGGTGCGTACATACACTGCTGGGGTGGGGGTTTGGTGCGTACATACACGGGTGGGGGTTAGGTGCGTACATACACGGGTGGGGGTTCGGGGCGTACATACACGGCTGGGGTGGGGGTTCGGGGCGTACATACACGGGTGGTGGTTCGGTGCGTACATACACTGCTGGGGTGGGGGTTCGGTGCGTACATACACGGGTGGGGGTTCGGTGCGTACATACACGGCTGGGGGGGGTTCGGGGCGTACATACACGGCTGGGGGGGGTTCGGTGCGTACATACACGGGTGGTGGTTCGGTGCGTACATACACTGCTGGGGTGGGGGTTCGGTGCGTACATACACGGGTGGGGGTTCGGTGCGTACATACACCGGTGGGGGTTCGGGGCGTACATACACTGCTGGGGTGGGGGTTCGGGGCGTACATACACTGCTGGGGTGGGGGTACAGGCCGTACTTCCACGTGTGTGGGTACGGTCCGTACATACACGGGTGGGGGTTCGGGGCGTACATACACGGGTGGGGGTTCGGGGCGTACATGCACTGCTGGGGTGGGGGTTCGGTGCGTGCATACGCGGGCGGGGGGGTGGTGGGGTGTTCGGCGCGTATGCGGGCACATATCTCCATGGTTGCTATGGGAGTTCGGTTCGGACGGTGTTTTTTGCGTACGGTTGTGAAATGGGGAGGACGGGAGGGATCGTACTTGCGCTGTCGGACTTTATTTGTCCGCACGGTGGGTTTTTCGACCGGGGACGTGTCGGTGACTTTTCCTGACCCGAGGACGTGTGGGGAAATCTTCCCAATGCGATTCGTATGGACTTTTTTCCGTTCGAATCGTACTTGGCAGTTTGTACGCTACTTTGACGATTCGGACGGAAAAAAATCCGGATACGAGTCGGACGGGGAATTTTTTTACCGGATCGGAATTGGCACCTATATCGTGAGACTAAAGGAGTCAGTATGGGAGCTTCAGTTGCTCCCACTATAGCAAACATCTATATGGCTCTATTTGAGAAAAAACATATTTACAATGAAGTGGCTCCCTATTTTGAGTCGGTTTCCCATTGGTCCAGATACATTGATGACATCTTTTTTATCTGGACCAATGGGGAAGCTACTCTAGGGGAATTCTTGCAGTGGATAAACCTGGCGGATATTAATCTTAAATTTACAGCTCATAGCAGTATACAGCAGTTGGAATTCCTTGACATCTTCATTAAACATGAGTCGGGAAAATTACAAGTGGAGTTATTTACTAAACCAACAGCTAAAAATACTCTTCTTCACTTTAACAGCTTCCACCCACGATCCCAGAAAGATAGTATTCCGTTTTCCCAATTTTTAAGGGTACGCCGCAACTGTACAAACCTGTCGGACTTTGATGCCCAAGCAGAAAAAATGAAAGAAAAATTCTTACTCCGTGGGTACCCGCGGAGACTCATAAGAGAATCATAAAAAACGAGCACGCTATTATGATAGGGATCACCTCCTCACCAATAACACTCGCAGAAAGACAGATCAATTAGTCTGTATTACTAGACATTCAACTCTAAATGCCACGGTGAAACAAATTATTAATGCTAACTGGCATATTTTAAACAGTCATCCAGAAGCAGGAAACAAGATAGCCAAACCTCTTTTTGCTCACCGGAGGAATAAAAATTTGAAAGATATGATTGTGCATTCGAGGTTTAAATTAGACGCCCCTTTCGTTCAAAAAACCATTGACGGCAGGAAACCCATTAAAGGCACTGTGAGATGCTCTACATGCAAATCATGCGACCAAGTTTTGGAAGGTGAAACCTTAATACATAATGGTCACAAGATCCAAGCACCACAACTATGGAATTGCAAGACACAGAATGTGATTTATCTCATTTTGTGTCCTTGCAATCTAGGATATGTTGGTGAAACATCCAGAGCAGCCCACATTCGTATAGCTGAACACTGTTCCACCATTCGTAAAGCAAAAATGTCCGCACCCCTAGTCAAACATTATTTGGACGTAGGACATAAACCAGAAGAGATTAAATGGCGGATTCTAGAGAAAATCCACATTGCAGAGAACAGTGGTGGCCATACGATACGTAAGAAAAGGGAAGTTTTCTGGATTTTTGTCCTAAACACATTCAACTGTGGCCTTAATAATGAATTGCCTTGGGAGAATGCAATCTGAGATGTCATCCAATATGCAGATGATTTTATCTTTTTTCCCCATTTCCTGTTCGAAGGATTGCATACTGAGTTGAGTAATGTGTGTGTATCTTTGGCCATTCTTGGTAGGTGTAGTTTTCACAAGACCTCTATATTGAAGTTCGCACCATAAGAGACTATACAAAATAGCGATAATTTCGTTCTTTTCTATATAACTAATTTTGTAGAAAAGTTAAATGAGATACTTAATACACTGACATAATATCTGCAACTATTGCTATAGTGGAAACTCAGCGCAATTTAAACAACATAGTTTCATTTGACTCAACAAAAGTATCGTTTCTATGAGACAATTTGCAAGTTTTTCTCAAATACACTATATAATACACTGATATAATATATGCAACAATTACTGTCGTAGAAACTCAGTGCAATTCAAACAATAAAGTTTTATTGAAAGGAGAAAAAAAGACTTGTTTCAATGAAACACTCCGAGTTTTTTTCCAATACATTGTCACGTTATTGACTATTTACGTCTCACTTCTTTAGACGTAACCACATCATTATGTTTTCATGACCTGACCCAGTGCCTTTAAACGTAATTACATCACTACGTTCTGAACATCTGACTAAATGACGCATTTGACGTACTGATTTAAACTTCTCCCTTGGCGCTGATTCGCGCATATTGAAAAAATCGTTTCGTAGAAGAAAAGAGCACGGTGAGGCGCGTCCTTCTCCACGAAGGTCTTTTATCATTAGGTGAGTTTCACTGTATCCCTCTGTACTGCCATCTATTCAGGGGCCAGCATATAATATAGTATTTCCAACCTTGAATTTTAGACTCAAGGTTTCTTTATTGCCGGCACTTGTTATTATTTTCATATCGAAAATACAACATGTTTTACTATTTACAGACCCACCATTGGGAAGAAGACAAATCGCGTATGTACCAGGATAGGAAGTAACCAGTAATAACATAAACTTAAATCTACGTTTTATCAATTTATAACTAGGTAGGTGAAACCGCCTTAGTCATCAGTTTAAACTTTACGAACTGGACCGAATATTGTAGAAGATTCACTCATATACCATTGTATATTATTTTAAATATTATTGGTCCTTCTCGCTGCCTCATCGATGCCCCTTGTAAAAAAGCTGTATATGTCAAAGATGAATGGCCTGTAAAAGTATCACTTACAAGGTAATGATGTGTAAATGCAGATTCTCGTAGAACAATTGTTATTTATCATTAGCATTTACCCCTTTTCTCTTTTTTTCATCCTAGTCCTCTTCCTTAGTGAATATCCTACCAACCTCTCGATATTATTTCTTGCAAATCCCTCTTTTATACTTCAGTCATTATTACGAGTAAGTTCGTGCATCAGTTTATTCCCGATTTTCACATCCTGGTTGAAACTGTTTCCATTTGCACATTTCGGGTTGAAATATATCTTTTCTTGGGACTTTCTTGCTTTTTCTGAATCACCTGGTCTTTTTTCATCTTCACGATGTATATTCTTTTCCCTTTCCTCTAATCTTGTTATGTAAGGTTTATATATTTTTTTAAATGTTTGAATAGTACATGAATTTTTGTACTAGGCTACTACTATCCCTTTTCACTTTCTTTTTACTGTATCACTTGTTCATATAGCTGGAGTTTATTTTCTCCTTTCTTGGAAGAGCTAATTTTATAACTCATGTATAGCTACATTTGCCATCATAAAAATGAAGTAATAGTATTGTAAAGCCAGTGTACCTTTTATTTTTAGGAAAATTGTGTGGCTTTTCCTGACGAAGGCGCCAGTGCGCCGAAACGTGCGTCGAAGACAATCTACTGCCGCAATTCATTGTTTATGAACTATTGATTTAAAATAAGGTGTTTGCATTTATTTTTTTCTTATTTTATTTAATTTTTTCATTTTCTTAAAGAAATCTGTTTTGTCATTACATTTAGATTATACAGCGTATAATTTTTATAATTCATGAAACATTCCTTTTTAATGTTTTATTGTGTATTAAAATATTAGCTTCTTTTTTCAACAAAAAAAAGGGAAAAAAAAAAGTTTATTTTAACTGTTAAGTGGTACACTGCTTCTTATTAAGAGCAACTTTGTCCTGTTGGTTCTATATCAATACATTTAGTGTGACATTTGTATCTATTTTGATTGCCTAGGAACATATTTACATACACTGGGAGCCTGTGCCTGCTCTTTCCAGACCTAGCACTGCAGCTGGAGAGAGCTTCACTGCTCATGAGGGTTTGGCCGGCTTGAGACTCAAGGCCAAACCCTCATGCTCACCATCCCCCACCAGCAGTGTCACCCCCCTGGTCCCGCCTTCAAGACTCGTCAGAGTCCTGACGGCAGGTCCAGGGGTTTAAAATAAAACAATAATAAAACGGGGTTAAAACTCATTTTATTATTGTTTTCTTTAAGGGTGGTGGTGGGAGGGTGGTGCTCCTCGAACCTAATGGAGAGGCCGCCACTGAGTTTAAACTGCACACACAACTAACAACTGCAGACCTGAGACATGTTTAGAGGACTCCTTAAGTGGGTGGTACAACAAGTGCTGCAGGTCCACTAGTAGCATTTAATTTGCAGGCCCTGTGTACAGGTGGTATCACTTTACTAGGGACTTACAAGTAAATTAAATGAGCCAAATGAGTGTAAGCCAATTGCACAATGTTTATAGTAGAGACCATAAGCACTGTTTAGCAGTGGTAAAGCACACAGAGTCCTAAAACCAACAAAAATAAGTTCAGAAAAGAGGAGCGTGAAGGCAAAAAGTTTAGGGGTGACTCTCAAGAAACGGCCAGGTCCAAGAATATTATAAATGGCATCTTCTTTGACATCAGTGGTGACATTGAATTGCACTTCACCCTTTGCAGCATCGGTAACACTCCTGTGAAAATCTGACTGTTCAGAGAAGGGGAAAGAACCTATTTTGCTCATTAAGAATGAGGTCTAGCTTCAAATGTGGGCTTGGTGTTGGACCTGGTCAATGTCCTCACTCTGGACTTAAATAAGGCTGCACATGGTTGAAGACCATTTGCATAAGCTTTGTCTATTTTAGTGTTAGACACAGAACACAGCTATGCCAGTTCTCCGCTGTACAGGGTCAAAAACCATGTGCACTGTGTTATATTCACATTTGGTGTGTGTAAGAAATTGAGGTATTCCTTGAGGTGGGTAAGTAATCAAAACCCTTGTCACGGCGAACCTTTTAAGTTACTAAATTAACCTGAGCTCACCCCCGATAGCTATGGCAAAGAACAGCCAGGCTTAACTTCAAGGTAATGTGTAATGTATTTATGGAGTACAACAACAGTAATAAAGTCAAAACATACCATCCCAAAAAATTTAGAAAAATAGAGTATATTGGCATAAATAAATTATCACCAAAGTTACAAAACTTCAATAGGTAAAACTGAAGTTTTGATTTTTTTCAGTTGAAATGTAAAAATAGAACAGAAACACATTAAGTGCCAACCGTGGGCATCTGTTTGTGCTTGAGTGGAATGTAGCCACAAGTTAAGGCTGATAGTGAAGTTTTACATTTGCAATTAGTCTTTGAAGTGGAAGTCCAAAAATCCTCAGCAGGGTAAGACTGCAGGCTGTTGCCAACCAAGGCTACACCATTTTCAGATAGCCAATGAACAAGGTCTTAGTAGAGCCATTGACTTTTGGTGGGAAAGCTCAGAGCGGGAGAAGTTTGAATTTCACACTCAGAGAAGGCCACTTGGTAGCTGGATACCTTTCATGCCTTCTCCAACTGAAGTTTTATACCTTAGGACTGAGTCACTTTTTTAGAGCTTGAATCCTTCGAGTAGGACAAGGCTGCAGGATGTAACCAAAGAGGGCAACATTGTACAGGATAGCTTCTCTGTGGGGTCAAGAGGTACCCCAGCAGAGTGCCAGCAGCATGCTCCAGGCAGGAACAGTTGGAACTGGTCATCTAAACAATAGCCAATAGGACCTCTTGCAAGTGCAGTCCTCTTTTGTTCCTTCACAGGACCAGTAAGTGTTCTGAGGAGGGTACTGGGGGTGCACATTTATGCCAGGCACCAGCCCGTGGTTGAGGGAATCTTGTGGCCACTCCATAACAAATGGGGTAAAAGTTACAAAGGATGATCCTTCCCACATCAGCAGCATTTCCTGTGTGCCCTGCTGTAAACAATTCCACAGAGCTCCTCTCTATCTGAAACCAAGTTGGCAAAACTGTCCTTCTCTTGTGCAGTACTCCTGTGCCACCCTATTGGTGTGACTAGGATTTTTTTTGTCGAGAAGAGCTAACCCCACTACCTGTACTACCTTTAAACAAACTGCACCCTACCTACCTTATATGCATTAAGGCCTACTTAGGGATGACTTATGTATATTTTAAGGAGACCTTAGACCTGTCAAAAGAGGTTATTTGACTGGCTGAATTTGCAGGTTTGTTTTCAAACAAAATCTGTATTTTATTGATACTGCAAAAAAAATACAGTGCAAATTGTCTGATCCGCATACATCTTTACATCAAGGAATGAATAAAAGGTTATGTCAATCAGCGACACAATGAGACTGAGACAAGAGATAGAGTGCATAATAATGGGTGCCACATTGACATAGTTGGTCTACTGGAATAAACGCTACAAACAATGGCCAACCCATGTTCATTCCAGTCAATCAAAACAGCTGTCAGTCCCCGAGGCAGCAACCTCCTCAAACCTAAAAAGTAGCTGGGCCCAAAGCATTATCTCATCAGCTGCTCCCTCATCTGTATGTGACATTGTCAAGTGTTGCTCCTCTGCAGCCCCCCACTCCATTAGGTCCTCCAACCAAAGTTCTATAGCCAAGGTCTTTGACCTCAACCACATTTAATTTAATTTATAGGGAGTGATGTAAGTGCAGTGTACAAAGTCAAAATGCAATAATTTAAATCTGGTATTGCATGACACAGTGTGCACCAATGCCACTGCTTTCTCCCAATCCAGATATGAAATGAGTAAGCCTAGATCCCGGTCCGGCGCCCCACGAGCTGTATACTATTTGTGTGCTGTGTCACCCATTAGGGCTCTGTAGAAGAGAGTGATCTGGTGTCTGCCCTCCCCTCGCTGGAGAAGACCATCAAGCACCCTTGAAGGCCTTTGAGCAGCTGGGAAATCCACCCAAACATCCCGCGTAACACTCTCCAATTCAGCATATTGCAGGAAGTGAGCATGCCTAACCTTGAATGTGTCCTGGACCTCCTGAAATGTGATAAATGTTTCTCCAGGGTATGTATCCGCAGCAGCCTGGCATCCACCCCTTTGCTACCGATCCATGGACATGTCAGCATCTTTATTTCGAAAAGGATGCCAAGTCCCATGGCCTTATCTCCCTACTGGAAGGGGCCCTACAAAATATCTTCTGTAGCACCCTGTCCCAGATTTCAGCCATCACTCTGACCAGGTAAGGGATCGAATGATCGATCCTGTCCCCGCATAAATAATTTCAGGAATTTGCAGCGTAAAAGTGCACAGCTGGGCTAGAGTTGGTAGGCCTGCAGTTGCACTGTCACTGTGGTGAATGGCACAATGGTCACTGCATTCCATTGGTGACATTTAACTCACAGGTCCTGGGTACAATTTGGTGTCATATACCAGGGAGGTGTCTAACATGTTATTACAATAAATAACAGTATATCGTAAAACAACATCAGTAAATCAGTGACAGATATGCAAAAAAGAAAAAGATTGCATATGCACAATGATGCCCCTAATGATGTTACTGGTGAGCCGATGTGATTTCACGAACGATGTCATCTGATGTAATTTGTGACATCATGTGCGCTTTAGAGCCGTTTTTGCTTGGTCATCAATAACTGTCCAATTATAGGGGTTTATGGGCTTTGTTTTATAAATGTTACAAACAATGCTTAGTAAGAAATAATAAAAGTGTGTTTTTACACTGCTGCAATTTTGTGTAAGAAAGTAGGCACCACTTTGTTGGTATGGTCGTTTCATTATATTTTCATGGACTTTTGTGATATTTCGTTGAAGTACCATGGTACAGAACTATGACAAGACATTATTTATTTCGCTAATGGCTGCCTTTACAAAAGTTAAAGGCTGCCATGTTGTTTTTTAGGTACACATTGGATGTGTTCTGCATTGTGCCCTTAGATATAGGTAAGTATTAGATAAGTAATTTTTCTCCTACCTATTACCACTTTATGAATGTGATAATAGGTAGGGAAAAATATTTATACTTGTCTATATACTTTGAAATAAATGTACAGAGTACCACTGAACTGTCTAAGAAGAACAGTGGTACTTAAAAACATAAAAAGAATGCTGTGTTTACATTTTCAAAATACACTATACTACACTGTATTTTACAAATTTAATTTTTTTATTTATTTAAATCTTCACAAAAAAGTTAATGGAGTACTGAGGTAATAACTAAAAATTACTGCGCTACTTGAAAATGCAAAAAGAAAAACAGGCACAGTTTTCCCTAAACTGCCGGAAAAATATTTAGAAAATTATAAATACAATTCTCTATTAACACTTTTTTATAGATGTAATAAGTAGGGAACAAAAATAAAACCATATATCTGCCTATATGTAAGACCCTAGCCGAGAAAGCAGCGAAAGTTTGCTGAAAACAACTTTGCAGCCTTTTAAATTTTGAAAAGATAGCTATTAGCCAATCAGTTATTGCATTGTTATTGGCATGTACTGCAGTATATAGCGAAGGTACTGTGGTATTGAGTGGCATAGTATATTAATAAGCATTTTAACACTTATAACTTTAACACTACTGACACTATTTACACCTACTACTAAAAATGTGCATTTACTCTACAGAATCTATATTCCTGGAACATTATAGCTATATGTTCCAAGAAAATAGATTATTATCCTGGAATCTACATTCCTGGAACAGTGCAGATAATAAAGTTCACCCACTTTCACGCTACATCTATACCACTCTCCACTGTACTGTACGCCACTCCATTCTTTGCCATTCCACTCTATGCCACTCCACTCTATGCTATTACACTCCATGCCACTCCACACTATGCCACTACACTATATGCTACTCCACTCTGCTCTAATCTACTGTACACCACTCCACTCTACAACACTCCAGGCTACGTCACTATACTGATCACAGGCCCATCCACTGTACACTAATACACTCCATGCCACTCCATTCTACGGCACTGCATTGCATACCACTACACTGTAGGCCCTCTACGATATGCTACTTCACTGTATGCTATTTTACACAACTCCACTCTAAGATACTTTCCGCTTTTCCACTCTATGCCACTCCACTTTATGCCTCTCCAGTGTACCACTGCCCTTTATGTTATGCTACTCCATGCCACTTCAGTATACGTGATTCCAGTCAATGACACTCTGCTGTATGGTATTACATTTGCACCACACCACTGTATGCCTCTCTATTCTACCCCACTCCAACGTACACCACTCCACTCTATGCTACAACAGTCTATTCTATTCCACTGTCAAACAGTCCACTCTACAGTATACAGGCAAACATATCTGGTGGGGGTGCCTGGAATCAGTCTGAACACTAATCCTGCTACTGGTAGTGGGAATGCTGATTTTAATTTTTCTGCTACGCAATCAACATCCCAGTCGCCCAGGAGATCGAAAAAATGCTCTTGGAGTGACGTTACCGTGATCGCATGGTACTCCATCTGGGCAAACCTTAACTTTGGGAGCTAAGCAAGTCTTGGTTCCTATCATTCAGACCAGTCTGGATTGACTGTGTTGTACCTGATCTCCGCTGCTTGTTCTGCATACATGAATGCATGCTGGACCTCTGTCTAACACTTCCACTGGTTGCACCACCAAATGTAGATGTATTACTGGACCCGCTAATAGCCCACATGCTGTAGTGTCCCCAGCATATTCCCATATTGATGTTGGCATTCTTAGAGCCACGACAGGATGTTTCAGTACCTGTTGGAGTGGATATGGGCCCTACCACAGGCACACAGGCTCTGGATGTTTCAAACGCTTCCTTCAGCATTGGCTGTGGGAACTGAAGAAGATAATCTTTGCTTGATCGACCTGATCTATGAGGTGTTACAGGGACCATCATCTGAAAAGGCAAGAAGCAGTGATGTTGAATCTCCCGCACAGGACACATAAACATTTGGCTCTGGGAAGAATTCGTCCTTTTTTCCTCAAACAACCAAAATTAGAATTAAAAAAAAAATTTTTCCTTTTACTGAGCACCATGGCTTTCAGACACTCGCAGTTGCTTAAGCTATATATATATGGTCCAGTTGAAGGCATCTGCCGAAATGCGTCGACTGATGGTGTTTAAAGAATAAAAGTACCTTAAAGGAAACAACTGTGGACTCCCTCTGTGCTGTGGATACTCTGGTGGGGACCATGCCAAGTTTGTTTGAATATATATATATATATATATATATATGTGTGATCAAGGGCACAGGGTTCTCGAAACGTGTCGCAGAGGAAGACAATAAACAACATTTACTGCCTTACCTGTTTGGGTCCGTCTCTCTCTGTTCGCCGAAAGGAAGTACGAGGAGTCTGGAAGAATATATACATATATATATATATATATATATATATATATATATATATATATATATATATATATATATATATATATATATATATATATATTACCTACTGGCGGTCGCCAGTAGGTAGTTATAGTTAGGACCCCTTTTCCATAGGAAAACCTCAACATTCTATTTTGAATAACTTTGGCGCCGGTCGACGAATCCTCGCGAATTTCTCAAAATAGGTGGGGCGCTACGCTCCGCTCCTACCCTGAAAGTCTCGGGGGGATTCGTCAAGCGGGGGCTGAGATAAAAGGGGGGTCCCAAAACGCGTTTTTCCCATGCATTTTTCCATAGGACCTTTAGAACGAGCTACAGCCCGAACGGCTGAACAGAATTACTAGAAATTTGGCAGAGAGGTAGTCCCTAGGTCAAGGAAGTGCCTTTTGTAGGTTTGGTGTAAATCTGTTCAGTAGATTCTGAGAAAATAGCCTTTAAATCAATATATATATCTGAGCCCGCTTACGGTACGCTTACCGTACGCTTACCGTACGCTTACCGTAAGCGTACGGTGGCGTGCGCGAGCGCGATTCTGATTGGCTCTTAGATCTTAGTAAACATTCGAATCGGCCGAAACCAGGAAGCGGCGTCCGCCATTTTGTCTCTCGCACTGAGTGTTGTTTATCAAACATGATGGCCAAAAACATGTTACGGGGCTGTTTTGACAACTCCCTCCCACATAGTCATGTTGAGGGAGTCCCCAAACATCCCCCAAGAGCAAAAACGGTTTTATTTTTTTTTCGGCAATTTCGCGGGGTACGCTTACCGTACGCTTACCGTACGCTTACCGTACGCTTACGGTAAAAAAATAAAAATAAAAAAACACTATCCACACTTACCCCACCCCCTGTGCTTTTGGTGGCCGCAGGCCACCAAATGTGCAGGGCTTATTAATAGAGAAAAAAAACGTAATTTTGGCAACAGGAAATTATAAAATCGAAATAAAAAAAACACTATCCACATTGACCTCACCCCCTGTGCTTTTGGTGGCCGAAGGCCACCAAATGTACAGGGCTTATTAAAGTTGATAAAAACCGTGCACGGAACGAACTGCGTTAAGTGGGCGCGCACGCCACAAATGGCGTAAAGTAACTTAGCATTTAAAAAACCGTACAAATTCACTGAAAAAACCATAGGTTTCACACACGTTATAGTTAGGAAATAGCATTTAAAAAACCTTGCTAATTCACTGAAAAAACCATAGGTTTCACACATGTTATAGTTAGCTGGACATTTTACTGATAAAAAACCAATGAAATTCCCCCGTTATAGTTACTGTAGGCAACTATAACTCACGCGACCGTAATCCTCTGCTGATGACATATGTGTCTTTATGAAAAAAAAATATTTGTAATATATGTATAGCTAAAATTTAATGGAAGAAGACATGGGCAAATAAGTGTCTAAATACAGTATTAGCATCAGCAGAGGATTACGGTCGCGTGAGTTATAGTTGCCTACAGTAACTATAACGGGGGAATTTCATTGGTTTTTTATCAGTAAAATGTCCAGCTAACTATAACATGTGTGAAACCTATGGTTTTTTCAGTGAATATATATATATTTATATATATATATATATATATATATATATATACAGTGAAAAAACCATAGGTTTCAGAGGCGTTATAGTTAGCTGGACTTTTCACTTGTACAAAACCATTGAAATTCCCTCATTATAGTTAGTTCAGCTTACTATAATTTGCGCGCCCGCAATGCACTGCTGATGACGTCACATATTACATCACTCATGACATTACTGATGACATCTCCAATGACATCACTGATGACATCACTGATGACATCATCCAGTGAATGTGTGTTTTTCTGAAAATTAAATATGTTTTATATCTGTATATCTCAAGGTCGATGGAAGAATAAATGGGTATATGTGTCTAAATGGATGATTCTTTTTTGAAAAATTTATTTTATAACTGACTGATTAAGTGTATCTTTGTGAATACTTGGCTTAGTGAGTAATGTTTAAATATGTAAATATCTGTATCAGTCTCTCACTTTGTGTATGAGTGGCTGCATGGGTTGGTGAGTAGCTACATGAGTGTCATTATAGGTTATTAGTTGGTTTTTTGAGTATCAGTATGAGTGTCTGAGTGTCTGTACGGTTCGGTGGGGGTATTACGTAGTGCATGGATGCATGAATGAGTGACTCACTGTTTGTATGTGTTGAAGACAGCATGTGTGCAGGACTGTATGGGTGGATGAGTGTGTGTATTGGTGTGTTAGTGAGTGAATGACTGCCTCAATAGTGTCTTTATGAGTAACTACATATGTTTTAAACTAGTATATGTGTCTATTAGTGTATATAAGTGAGTATATGTGAGAGTGAGAGATTGGAAGAGTTCCTGTATGAATAAGTATGTGTTTCTATAAGTGATTGTTTAAAAGACTAAGTGTGTGTAAGTTTCTTTAGAAGTAAGTGTGGTGGTGTGTGTATAACTGTATTTGCAAGTAAATGGATGTTTGATTCTTTATTAGCATGAGTGACTATGTGTGTGAGTAACTCTATGGATGAGTGGTGTTGTGTAACAGGATGTATAGGTGTATGAGTACATATGATGAGTGAGTACATGTATGAGTGACTGTATAGGACTGTTGGTGAATGAGTGGATCTTATAAATACTGAATAGGTTGTTGTAACTGGTATCGGTATGTCCATTGTTTTGAAAATGTCAAGAGTGATGTAATATGTGACGTCCTCAGCAGTGCATTGCGGGTGCGCGAGTTATAGTTAGCTGAACTAACTATAACGGGGGAATTTCAATGGTTTTGTACGAGTGAAAAGTCCAGCTAACTATAACGCCCCTAAAACCTATGTTTTTTTCAGTGAATTTCTAAGGTTTTTTAAATGCTAATCCCTAACTATAACGTGCCTGAAACCTATGGTTTTTTCAGTGAATTTCAAAGGTTTTTTAAATGCTAATTTCTAACTATGCCTACAGAGATAGGACATGTGAAGAAAGAAGAAAAAACGCACAGAAAGAAAAAAAAGAAATGCAGAAAGAAGCAACAGAAGTCCTCAAAGACGAAGAAAAGTGCAGGAAGAAGGATAACGTGCAGAAAGAACAAACAGAAGAGCAGAAAGAAGCCTTGTTGCAAAATCATCCTGTACCCTCAACTTTTTCAGTAGGATACTGGTGGTACTGAGTCTGACTAACCAGTCCTAGAGCCAGTGCTATGTTAAAAGACACTTAGAATACAGTGAAAACACCTACATACACTAGGGAACACTATGCGTTGGGGCCCCCCTGTAATTAGCTTGACCTCCTCTGTAAGACCCTAGTATATAATAGGGCAGGGGGATTAAAACTACCTCTTAAACGCGCCACAGGGCGTGTTTGCACACGTCACCTCAGGCCTTGTCCCCTCCCTTCCCCACTGTGTAAACACACCCTGTGGCCAATTTAAGTTGGGAGATTAAGTCCCCTTGAATCCTGCAGGTCCCTAGGGTCCAACTAGCCCACTAGGTACCTCCAGTAAGCGCCACAGAGCTGCGTTGCAGAGAGATGTAAAAAGGGGCATGGCCTAGACCACCTCTCTGCAACGCAGCGCAGTGGCACTTGCTGCCCCCAGGGTCCCTCAGGATTGAAGGTGAATTACTTCCCCAACTTAAAACGCGCCACAGGGTGTGTTTGCGCACGTCACCTCAGGCCCCGTTCCCTCCCTTCCCCACTGTGTAAACACGCCCTGTGGCCGTTTTAAGTTGGGAGATTAAGTCCCCTTGAATCCTGAGGGTCCCTAGTAGCAAAATAGCCCACTAGGTACGTCCAGTAAGCGCCATTGCAGAGAGGTGTAAAAAGGGGCACGGCCTGCACCACCTCTCTGCAATGCAGCGCAGTAGCGCTTACTGGAAGCACCTGGTGGGCTAGTTGGCCCCCAGGGTCACTCAGCATTGAAAGGGAATTATTTCCCCAGCTTAAAACGCGCCACAGGGTGTGTTTGCACACGTCACCTCAGGCCCCGTCCCCTCCCTTCACCACTATGTAAACGCGCCCTGTGGCTGTTCTAAGTTGAGAGATTAAGTCAACTTGAATCCTAAGGGTTCCTGGGGTTAAACTAGCCCACTAGGTACCTCCAGTAAACGCCACAGAGCTGTGTAAAAAGAGGCGTGGCCTCAGAAAACCTGTCTGCAACGCATCTCCCTGGCGCATACTGGAGATACCTGTTGGGCTAGTTGGCCCTCAGGGACCCTCAGTATTGAAGGGGAATTAATTCCCCAACTTACAACTCGCCAGTGGGCGCGTTTGCAGAGTGCTGCAAGGAGGGGGCGTGATACCCGTCTTTTATTTATTTATTTATTTTAAGAAGGAGGGCTGTGTGGCCCCCCTTGTTTTTCTAATGTATTGGCCCTGGGCACCACATCCCCCAGGGCCTGCCCCCTAATCTTTTTTTTTAGAAAAAAATTAATTTGGAAGGGGGACGCATGGACCAGGGGCTCCAACCTCCCGGGCACGGCCTTTTAAAAAAAAATTCTTTAGAAGGGAGGGTGCATTGCCCCCCTCCTCAGGCCACTTATGGCCCCGGGGACCCCATCCCCCGGGGATGGACTTTTTTTAATTTATTTTTTTATATATATTTATAGAAACACCTAGGACATGCTGGACAAACCATACGTACCTATCACCATGATGATTTGCGTGATACTCATTAAAAGGCGACTATGCATACAATAAATCCACGTGGAATGTATTTATACCAATAGTGAAGCTCTGACGTGTCTGACGCCCTACCATGCCTAATCCCGGCGCCCCCGCCGGTGGGTACTCTCCAATTAGACACCCTTGTCATTTATTTATACAAACATGGGTAGCTATTGACGGGCACATTTAATACACACGCACACCAAGTCATTCAAAGGGGATTTGACAAAAATTCGACCAAAACTATACAAGAAACCCCCCTCAAGATTAATAAAATACACATCCACCGCCGGATGTGTAATACTTTTTATTTTACTCTCTGGAAAGGAGACGAACCTCACTTGAGAGTCACAGCGTGCTCCTGGCTGAGCCCAATATTGTGTTACACCCACCAGTGCCCGCTGAGGGCCACACACCTCTGTGTTGTATTCCACCAGCTAGTGCGTATGCTATGACACTCTCTAGCCCATTTGCACTGTAACACCACCATGTGAATATGTCATGCCACACTTGCCTTTGCACGGGTTATATTGCCCCATCTAACGTGCCTTCCTCGATGCCTATGTTATAACGCACAGCGCTATGCCATACATATTACAATCTGGGATCCATATCTTTGTCACAGTGCATTTGCAACGTTACACTGCCCAGCACATATTTTATATTACAACTTTAGAGACTAGTTATGTTACACAACACTGCCCTGTGCATATTACACTCCAAGGTGCATATCGCATAGCACGTGCTAGTGCCTGTGCTATCTCACGCTCTCCAATGAATCTGTCATTGCGCACAATGTATTGCATATTATATTTTACGCCCCGGTTCATCTTATATCACACTTTTTTGTGCATAGTTTATACCATACACTATATCTAGTTTTCATTTTCAATCATGCTCTCAGGACTATTTTCTATATAACACTGCGTTCACCTACCCTTTTCACAGGCATTACATTTTGCGATGGTGGGTGGAGGGTCAGGGGGTGTTTCTGCCAAGTGAGCCCGGAGTCACAGTCACAAACGTCCTCGTCTTCCTGAATAAAAGTGAGATTATGTTGCATACTTGTTCATATTTTAAGTAGTTCGCACAAACACACATTTTAAAAACAATAAAGTTTCTAATACCCGCCTTCTCTGAACAGTAAGCTTGCTGCCCCATCCACCTCCTCCCTATCCTGAATCCATGGACTAGCCTCCTTACTCCTGCCATGCATGGTCTGTTGTGCTGCCACTGCCCTCCATTTAGCATGATGTACCAGTCCACTCTTCCTGCCCTCCATTGCCCAATTCTATTCCCCATCATTGACCTCCTGCTTAGCCTCTGTGCTTAGCTTGCTGCCCCTATTCTCCTTCCCCCTGCCCTCCAATGTCTTTGTGCATGCCCCTGCTCCATCCTGTTTACCCACCATGTTCCATGCACCTGCCACTCCTTTCTACTCTGAGTGTTCTGTTGAGCTGCCACTCCCCTCCCACCTGCTAGCATTGTCAGATGACTGTAACCTGTCCCTGCCACCTCCACCCTGCCTGTCCACATTCCTTGCCCCATCCACTTCCTCCTGCCTTCCATGGTCCATTTTACTGCCACACCCTTCTGCCCTCCCTGGTCTGTTGTGCTGCAACTGCTCCTCCTGCCTGCCCCACGTGGTCTGTTGTGAGGCCCCTTCCCCTGAACTCTCTTGTCTGTGCCCAGGTCCTGACCCTCCCTTCTATCCTCCATGGTCCTTTGTGCATGCCCCTGCACCCTCCTTCTTGCCCATCATAGCCATTGTGCTGCCACTAACCCTCCCGCTTGCCATGCATAGTCTTCTGTGCTGTCATGGCCCCTCCCACCTTCCCTGTGTGGTCAGATAGCTGCCCCTGACCCCCTCCCACCTTCCCTCCATGGTCTGTGTGTATGCCATCATAGTCTTACTGTTGCTCTCCATGGTTTGTCTTGCTTCTGGTGCCCATCCTGCCTGACCTCCATGGCCATCTTGCTGCTCCTGCCCCCTTGCCCCCAGCCCTCTGTTTCCATGTGCAGACACCTAATCCCTCCCTCCTGACTTGTCTGTTCCATTGTAATGCCCCTGATCCGTCCCTCCTGCCCTTTATGGTCTGTTATGCTGCAGCTTTCTCTCCTGTCGGTCCATTATGGTCAGCTAGCTACCATTGCCTCTTTCCCCTCTGTTGTCCATGTGCATGGTCCTGTCCCCTCCCTATTGCTTTCTATGGATTATTTTGCTGCACTCCCGTCCTGCATGCCCTGTGTGGTGTATTGTGCTGCTGCAAACCCTGATGCCTGCCCTTTAGGGTCAGTTTGGTGCACCTCTCCATATCCCTCCTGTCCTCTGTTATCCGAGTCCATGTCCCTACCCCAATTCCTCCTGCCTTCCATGATCCAATGTACCATACTTGTGAACATTTTGAACTTGGTAAGAGGGAGATTTTGGAAAAAAAACTGGGGTATTGATTTTCCCCTTTGAGTTACATTGAAAAAGAGGAGATTGTAGATAGGAGACAGATCAAATAATTTGAGCTTAAAAACATTGGATGTTTCCTGGCTGAATCGGGTCTGTTGGCATGTATGGTTGTACTACCACTGCCTCTTCCTTCTGCCCAAATTGGCCTATTATATTGCCACAGCCTCTCTTGCCAGTCCTGCATTGTTGGTTTGTTGCCCGTGCCCCCCTTTCCACTGCCCTCCATAGTCTGTTGTGCTGCCACTGCCCTTCCTGCCTGTCCAGTATGGTCAAATTGTTGCCTCTGCACCCTCCTACCTGCCTTCAATTTTCAGAGTCCGTGCCCCTGGCCTCTGCCTCTCAACAGTATCCTAATGAATAACTAGATTGCTAACATTCTATATTTATTACAAAAGTGTGGAACGCCTGAAGTCATCTTGATGTAATCAATACTGTAATACCTAGAGTATTTCCTTTAGAAATTACAAATATGAGAGGGTCTTATTTGCATCAAAATTATGGTTAGTGCTCTAAAAAACTAAAATGAGGACATATTTTCTGAGTTTTCAAATAGCGACAAAGCACTTTTAAATTATGTGTTATCTTTATGTTTTTTGTATCCAGTTGACCACTTGATTACATATTGCACATAGGGGAGAGGATGTGGTGCTACTTCCAGAGCTGCAGACTTTGCAACTGGGGAACAAGTTTGGAGTTTCTGCTTCAGCTCGACATTCTGTGATTCTGGTCAAATCACTTAATCTTCTCATGTCTACAACCAAAATGAATTTGTTCTTGTGTGATGTAACCAATGCTCATGTAAAGCACTCCAATACCTGACAAGTCTGCACTATATTAAACTGCAAAAACAAAAAAAATAAAACGTTTTTTGCACACTTCTGTCATTGGGTACATGTCGGCTACATCTGGGTGATATTTGTGCTGCATTTGGGCTCTTTTGTCTCTGGTGGCCATCTTGGGAGATTTATTTGTTATGAAGTTTCCTAATTTCCTCATTTATTGCAGTCTCCTCAGTAGGAAATGCTTTCAGTTTTTTACTTTGGTTCCATCAAGAAGGCATTCAGATGTGTCACACATTTGCCATAAATTCAGAATGTTAGCACTCTAGTTGCTCATTAGATCACTGTAGTACAGCTACTGCCCACCAGGGAAGTCTGCTGCTGGTATTCAAAGTGCATGTTTCAGTCTTCATGTCAGAATTTTTTAATGAAATAGAAGAGAATTTGAGAAGTCATAATGTGGCCAAATTTTTCTTTCTGCAGCACTAATCATAATTTCTATGGCAAAATGAACCCCCTCATTTTGTTCCTTTGCAAATTAAATGTTTTAAATGTTACCACTTGAATCCAATCAGGATGGCTTTAGGTGTGCAATACATTTGTCATAAGTAGGACTGTTAGCGCACTAGTTGTTCTTTAGAACACTCTGGGAAGCTGCAGTAGAACACAAAGGAATCAACTGACAGTCTCTGCCCTTGTTGGATGTACATGTTTTACTGAGAATGTCAGACTTCATTCTCACATGATTGAGAAAGATAATGAGAATTTACAGAAAATATTCTCTTAGTTTAGCTTATAGATCACCTTCCAAACCTCTGTGGGAAAAGCATGAGAAAATAGTTTTCTCTCAAACATGAGTCATGATATCCCAGCAGAAGGCTTTTTCACATGGTAAAATCACCTTAGAACACACCACAATTCCTAAAATGAGTATGGTACCATCAACAAATGATTTATAATGTAAATAAAGTCTTAAAAGCTTCTATTAACTGCCATGCTTTCTAATGAGGTGCTATCATGTATATTGGTCCCAAGATGGCTGCCAACACTTCTTGGATGAAGTGCTGACAGCCAATCAGATCTCACGATGAGATGTGTGGTTAGGCTCCGCCCAGATACATATGTGATTTTACTTTTGATTTTCTCAGGAACTACTGAACGGATTTACACCATTTAACCAAAAGGCATGACTCTGAGCTAAGGGCTACCTTTTTGCCAAATTTGGTGTCATTCCGGTCAGCAGTTCGGACTGTAGCTGCGATTAAAGGTTCCTATGGAAAATTGCATGGGGAAATCACGTTTTGGGGCCCCCCTTTTTTCTTAGCCCCCGCTTGACAAATAACCCCGAGACTTTCAGGATAGGAGCGGACCGGAGCGCCCCACCAGTTTTGAACATTTCACGAAGATTCGTCAACCGGCGCCAAAATTATTTCAAATAGAATGTTGCAGATTTCCTATGGATAATAGGTCCTAACTAAAACTACCTACTGGCGACCGCCAGTGGGTAATATATATATATATATATATATATATATTCACTGAAAAAACCATAGGTTTCACACACGTTATAGTTAGCTGGACGTTTCTCTCGTGAAAAACCATTGAAATTCCCCCGTTATAGTTAGTTCAGCTAACTATAACTCGCGCACCCGCAATCCACTGCTGATGATGTCACATATTACATCACTCATGGCATGGTCAGTGACATCACTCATGACATCACTCATGACATCTCAAATGACATCACTGATGTCATCATCCATTGAGTATGTGTTTCTGAACAATTTTAATATGTTTAATATATATAGGAAAAGGCCTGTTGAAGAATGAGTGGGTGTACAAGTGTGCAAATGTATGATTTTCTTTGGTGCGTAACTGACTTTATAAGTGAGTCATTAAATGTATCTTACTGCAGACTATTGACTAAACTGTGTAAATGTCTGTATGTTTCTGTCTGTTGGTGTATAAGTGGCTGCATGGTTTTGTGAATAGCTATATGAGTGTCTATATGGGTTATCGATTGGTTGTCTGAGTATCTGTATGGGTGCCTGAGTGTTAGTGTGGGTAGGCTGTGTGTGACTCTGTGCATAGATGTGTGAGTGGGTGATTCTATGGGTGCATGGTTTTAAGAGTGCATCTGTGATGGACTGTATGGTTGAGCGAGTGTATGTATGGGTGTGTTAGGGATTGAATGTATATCTCAGTGGTACATTTGTGACTAACTACATATGTGAAAGGCAGTATATATGTGTGTAAGAGTATATAAGTGGCTAGATGTGAGAATGTGTGATTGTGACAGTGACTGTATGGATGAGTGTGTGCTTTTGTCAATGATTCTAATAGAGCATAAAAATGTGATACTATTTTTGTGAGCAAGGGAACTTGAGTGTGTATAACTGCATAGGTGAGTAAATGGCAGTGTAATTATTTGTATGAATGACTAGGTGTGAGAGTACCTCTATGGATGATTGGTAGTGTGTGAGTGTCTATATAGGTGTGTATATAAATTCATATGATACTGTTTTATTGAGTGACTGTAACTATGAGTGACTTTACAGGTGAGTGTGTGGAGGTGTATGAAGACCTAAAAGGTAATATGTGGGTATGCAGTTATTGGTATTGCATTATTTATGGATATGAGAATGGAACTCTGTAATTTTGAGTTGGTATATCAAAGGTTTTATAAGGGTGTGAGAAGATGTGGTAATTTATCACATTGATGACGTCATTAGTGATGTCATCAGTGATGTCATTTGAGATGTCATGAGTGATGTCATGAGTGATGTCACTGACCATGTCATGAGTGATGCAATATGTGATGTCATCAGCAGTGGATTGCGGGTGCGCGAGTTATAGTTAGCTGAACTAACTATAATGGGGGAATTGCAATGGTTTTTTACGAGAGAAATGTCCAGCTAACTATAACGTGTGTGAAACCTATGGTTTTTTCAGTGAATTTGCAAGGTTTTTTAAATGCTAATTCCTAACTATAACGTGTGTGAAACCTATGGTTTTTTCAGTGAATTTGCAAGGTTTTTTAAAAGCTAATTTCTAAATATAACGTGTGTGAAACCTATGTTTTCTACTGTGTTTTTGCATGGTTTTTTTAATTCTAATTCCTAACTATAATGTGTGTGAAACCTATGGTTTTTTCATTGAATTTTTTTTTTTACATCATTTTGTTTCTTTTTATTTTTTCCTTTAAACACTATTCTACCTATGTATATATTCATGGTTTTAATGCATCCTTCAATATTGAAAGATTCACCTTTTTTAAATAAATGGTTAGATATAGTTGTATAACATAGTTAATATCTTCAACAAACCTTTATCTTTTTTTTTTTTTTTTTTTACCGTGCGCGTACGGTAAGCTCACCGTAAGCGCACACTTCACTTTATGTACGGTGAGCGTACGTAATATTTACACTCCGTGTGCGCATGCTTACGCAATTTGCGTACGCGTCCGTACTTCCTACGTGACGCGTAAGCGCATGCTTCATACGCGCACGCATTCGTTTAAACTACTTTCAGTTCCAGAATCTTCCTACACCACACCCATTCCCCTCATTACTGTTTGTGATTCTCTAGGAGAATGAGCTGAATTGTCTTTGGGATACAATGGCAGAGCAGCAGACCTCTTCTGAGAGTGAGCAGGGCTGCAGCATCATCAGACAGAGAAGGAGGAAACAAAAGAATTCTTTTGTTTGGGAGTATTTCACTTTTCCAGAGGGGCAGAAAAAGGTAAATGCTCCATTAGTCACCTGCTCACTTTGTGAGTGTGTCTTATCTAGAGGTAACCCAAGGAAGAAGTATTCCTTTGGTAATCACACTATGGTGAGACACATTAGGGATGTACATCCCAGGACTTTTGCTCGACATACTGAAGCAAACCCTTCAGTAAGTCACCCGAGCACACCCGCAGAAGCTCAGCCGAGTACATCTTCGGCAGCTCAGCAGAGCACTTCCTCTGCGGTGGGAGCATCACCCTCTTCTGCTCCTCTGGAAACGAACCCTCGATTTCAGAGGGTACAAATGAGGTGCACCAGATGTTATGGTCTAACTGTTCATGGGGAGACCAGTGTTTCCCTAATAAACAATAAGATAGACCAGCACATCTGTGGTTCTTGTTAATATTCCCATTCTTTCTTTCCTCTGTCCCTGTATTAACACAACGGCTCTTTTAAGAGCCAACCTTACCTCACAACCTTGAGGGACTACAACGGAAATGAGAAAAGCAGAGAGAGGAGAAGTGAAAAAAAGGGAGCATGAAACTAAATGTGTGATAAATACAGTAAATGGCAATGTTTCCCTCTCTTTTTTCACACATATACATGTTAAGTACAAATCTCAGTGCTTCCCACATTTTTTCAAATGAAATCACACATTTCTATTGCTTGAAAACTTCAACCCTTTTCCAAATGAACCCTTCCCCCAACTTGACTTCTGCCTGCTACCATAGCAACAGCTCATGGAACACTGGTGTGAGCAGAGAGGTCAGAAGTTCAGCACACAATGTTTCTATTCCAAAGAGCAAGAGTGCTTCACCTGTCAAACCTAACAGCAAATCCAAATTAATCTTCTGTGGGAACACAATTTTCTGAACCAATACAAAACATGCTTCTAAAAATGTACACATACAGCCTAGTTTTAACTGTAAAATCGTTTGAATCAACCAATGAGTTCTTTTTATTAAAAAAAAATATGTATGCCTCCATTTTACAACTGTCTTTCATTTCATATTGCCATTCTACTAAAAGACACCTCCTGAGTGCATCCAGATCTCCTTGAAAGATGTTCACAGTGTGGATTGTAGGTCACAGCTATGTCTTCTGGAGTGAAAAGTATGCAGAAAAAAGAGGTATGGTGAGAGACCTTGCTTTGCCAAATGTAGACATTAAATGGATTGGTCAGAGAGGGTTAAAGTGGCACCAATTAATGCCTTTGGTGAAAACCTTTCTACATCTCCCACAGCCTAACCTTATTATTGTGCACTGTGGTGGAAATGACCTAGGCACTTTAACTGGGGTAGGTCTGGAAATGCTTGTTAAGGACACCTTTGTGCAATTGATGTCGCTTTTTCCTCAATCTGCCTTTGTATATTCTAATATATGCCAAAGGCAAAAGTGGAACTGGTCCAACCAATTTTGTCCACAGATTGACAAAGCAAGAAAGCACGTCAACAAATCTATTTCTGCTTTCCTCAGAGACTATGGTATGGGTTCTATATACCACAACAACTTGCGTTACAACATGCAAGGCATTTATAGAGGAGACGGTGTACATTTCACTGATGAAGGCAACAGAGTCTTCCTCTTGAACTTTAGACTCTGCATTGGTACTTACTTGTAGGTACCACAAAAAAAACACTTCATAAACACAACGGCTCTTTTTAGAGCCCCCTAATATCTAAACAAATAAATTTGATTTTTACTTCCATTTTTTTTATTGTTTTTTTTCTGCCGTGCGCGTTCGGTAAGCTTACCGTACGCGCACCCCGGGATTTTTTTTTTTAAAAATTAAATGTATTTTTCATACTTTTGGGACCTTCTTGGACCCCATGACAAACGCTAGGGGGTCTGCAACTCTCTTCGTTGCCCCCTTTTCACGTTCTCCACCTCTGTTTATCAGTGTGAGACACACAAAATGGCGCCGACACTTCCTGATTTCGACCGATTCGAATGTTTACAGTCATGTAACCACCAATCAGAATTAAGCTCGCGCACGGCAGCGTACGCGTACGGTAAGCTTACAGTACGCGCTCGGAGCACGCTTATAGATATATATATTGATTTAAATGCTATTTTGTCAGGAAATACTGAACAGATTTACACCAGACCTGGAAAAGGCACATCCCTGACCTGAGGACTACCTCTCTGCCAAATTTCAAGTAATTCTGTTCAGCCGTTCGGGCTGTAGCTTGGACTAAAGGTCCTATGGAAAAATGCATGGGGAAAACACTTTTTGGGACCCCCCTTTTTCTCAGCCCCAGATTGATGAATCCCCCCGAGACTTTCAGGGCAGGAGCGGAGCGGAGCGCCCGACCTATTTTGAAAATTTCGCGAGGATTCGTCAATCGGCGCCAAAGTTATTCAAAATAGAATGTTGCGGATTTCCTATGGAAACACGGTCCTAACTATAACTATCTACTGGCGACCGCCAGTAGATAATATATGTATATATATATATATATATATATATATATATATATATATATATATATATATATATATATTCACTGAAAAAACCATAGGTTTCACACATGTTATAGTTAGCTGGACATTTCACTCGTAAAAAACCAATGAAATTCCCCCGTTATAATTAGTTCAGATAACTATAACTCGCGTGCCCGCAATCCACTGCTCATGACGTCACATATTACATCACTCATGACATGGTCAGTGGCATCACTTATGATATCACTGATGACATCATCCTTGTGATAGAGTGGCGGTCGCGCGAGTTATAGTTATCTGAACTAACTATAACGGGGGAATTTCATTGGTTTTTTACGAGAGAAATGTCCAGCTAACTATAACATGTGTGAAACCTATGGTTTTTTCATTGAATTTGCAAGGTTTTTTAAATGCTAATTCCTAACTATAACGTGTGTGAAACCTATGGTTTTTTCTGGGAATTTGCAAGGTTTTTTAAAAGCTAATTTCTAAATATAAAGTGTGTGAAACCTATATTTTTTTCTGTGTTTTTGCTTAGTTTTTTGAATTCTAATTCCTAACTATAATGTGTGTGATACCTATGGATTTTCATTGAATTTGTTTGTTTTTTAACATATTTTTTTTTTTCCTTTAAACACTATTCTACCTATGTATATATTCATGGTTTTAATGCATTCTTCAATATAGAAAGATTCACCTTTTTCAAATAAATGGTTAGATATAGTTGTATAACATAGTTAATATCTTCAACAAACCTTTATCTTTATTTTTTTATTTTTTTTATTTTTTTTTAGCGTGCGCGTACGGTAAGCTTACCGTAAGCGCACGCTTCACTTTATTTACGGTGAGCGTACATAATATTTATACTCCGTGTGCGCATGCTTACGCAATTTGCATACGCGTCCATAATTCCTACGCGACGTGTAAGCGCATGTTTCATATGCGCACGCGCGCGCGCACGTTAGCCGGAAGTGTACGAGCGTGCCTGTAATGCGCATGCGCGCGTGCGCGTGTCCTACGTACGTGCATGTGTACTTTTACCGTACGCGCTCGGTAAGCTTATCGTGCGCGTACGGTTGGTCATGTGATCAAGAAACAACACTTGTGATTGGTTTAAACTACTTTCAGTTCCAGAATCTTCCTACACCACACCCATTCCCCTCATTACTGCTTGTGATTCTCTAGGAAAAGGAGCTGAATTGTCTTTGGGATACAATGGCAGAGCAACAGACCTCTTCTGAGAGTGAGCAGGGCAGCAGCATCATCAGACAGAGAAGGAGGAAACAGAAGAGTTCTTTTATTTGGGAGTATTTTGCATTTCCTGAGGGGCAGAAAAAGGTAAATGCTCCTTTAGTTACCTGCTCACTTTGTGAGCGTGTGTTATCTAGAGGTAATCCTAGAAAGAAGTATTCCTTTGGTAATCACACTATGTTGAGACATCTTAGGGATGTTCATTAAAGGACTTTTGCTAGACATACTGAAGCAAACCCTTCAGTAAGTCACCCGAGCACATCCGCAGAAGCTCAGCCGAGTACATCTTCGGCAGCTCAGCCGAGCCCTTCCTCTGCGGTGAGAGCATCACCCTCTTCTGCTCCTCTGGAAACGAACCCTCGATTTCAGAGGGTACAAATGAGGTGCACCAGATGTTATGGTCTAATTGTTCATGGGGAGACCAGTGTTTCCCTAATAAACAATAAGATAGACCAGCACATCTGTGGTCCTTGTTAATATTCCCATTCTTTCTTTGATCTGTCCCTGTATTAACACAACGGCTCTTTTAAGAGCCAACCTTACCTCACAACTTTTTTAAAAAAAAATTAATTAATTTTTTTTTTTTTTTTTTACCGTACGGTACGCGCATTTTTTTTTTTTAAAACAAAATTTTTTTTTTACACCCTACAATGTCCTTGAGGGAGTACAATGGAAATGAGAAAAGCAGATAGAGGAGAAGTGAAAAAAAGGGAGCATGAAACTAAATTTGTGATAAATACAGAAATTTCACACTTACCTGACCAACAAAATAACTTATTTATTAATAAAACCATCATATTTATTAAAAAAAAGCTGACCCTTTCCTACAAATGCCATTCGTACAGAACGGGACCAACACAAATAAAATCTCTGACAACAATTCCTGTGTGCACACAGACTCATGGTTTGATTCTAGGCACAAAACAGCATTCCTCAGTGATACCAGTACACCTTAACTTATGATGAAAACATACTCCATAATATTTTACAAATTCAAGACAGTTAAATATCTCCCAAACAACAAAATGTAAAACATAACTTTTAAACAATCACCACAATTCTAATATTTATATCAAAAATCACCACACACATCCCCTCTCAAACTCATATCTCACCTTTATAATTAGTTAGTTGAGAAACAAATGTGGCACTCAAACAGCAGATAATCAGAGTCAGAATCTAAGAGCTGTACACCTCTCTCCTCCCACCAGAACTAGTAAATGGCAATGTTTCCCTCACTTTTTTCACACATATACATGTTAATTACAAATCTCAGTGCTTCCAACATTTTTTCAAATGAAATCACACATTTCTATTGGTTGAAAACTGCAACCCCTTTCCAAATGAACCCTTCCCCCAACTTGACTTCTGCCTGCTACCATAGCAACAGCTCATGGAACACTGGTGTGAGCAGAGGTCAGAAGTTCAGCACACAATGTTTCTATTTCAAACAGCAAGAGTGCTTCACCTGTCAAACCTAACAGCAAATCCAAATTAATCTTCTGTGGGAACACATTTTTCTGAACCAATACAAAACATGCTTCTAAAAATGTACACATACAGCCTAGTTTTAACTGTAAAATCGTTTGAATCAGCCAATGAGTTCTTTTTATTAAAAAAAAATATGTATGCCTCCATTTTACAACTGTCTTTCATTTCATATTGCCATTCTACTGAAAGACACCTCCTGAGTGCATCCAGATCTCCTTGAAAGATGTTCACAGTGTGGATTGTAGGTCACAGCTATGTCTTCTGGAGTGAAAAGTATGCAGAAAAAAGAGGTATGGTGAGAGACCTTGCTTTGCCAAATGTAGACATTAAATGGATTGGTCAGAGAGGGTTAAAGTGGCACCTTTGTGAAAACCTTTCTACATCTCCCACAGCCTAACCTTATTATTGTGCACTGTGGTGGAAATGACCTAGGCACTTTAACTGGGGTAGGTCTGGAAATGCTTGTTAAGGACACCTTTGTGCAATTTATGTCGCTTTTTCCTCAATCTGCCTTTGTATATTCTAATATATGCCAAAGGCAAAAGTGGAACTGGTCCAACCAATTTTGTCCACAGATTGACAAAGCAAGAAAGCACGTCAACAAATCTATTTCTGCTTTCCTCAGAGACTATGGTATGGGTTCTATATACCACAACAACTTGCGTTACAACATGGTCTTCCTCTTGAACTTTAGACTCTGCATCGGTACTTACTTGTAGGTACCACAAAAAAAACACTTCATAAACACAACGGCTCTTTTTAGAGCCCCCTAATATCTAAACACTTAAATTTCATTTTTACTTCTATTTTTTTTATTGTTTTTTTTCTGCCGTGCGCGTACGGTAAGCTTACCGTACACGCACCCCGCGATTTAAAAAAAAAAAATGTATATGTATTTTTCATACTTTTGGGACCTTCTTGGACCCCCTGACAAACGCTAGGGGGTCTGCAACTCTCTTTGTTGCCCCCTTTTCACGTTCTCCTCCTTTGTTTATCAGTGTGACACACACAAAATGGCGGCCGACACTTCCTGATTTCGACCGATTCGAATGTTTACAGTCATGTAACCACCAATCAGAATTAAGCTCGCGCACGGCACAGTGCGCGTACGGTAAGCTTACCGTACGCGCTCGGAGCGCGCTTATAGATATCTATATTGATTTAAATGCCATTTTCTCAGCAAATACTGAACACATTTACACCAGACCTACAAAAGGCACATCCCTGACCTGAGGACTACCTCTCTGCCAAATTTCAAGTAATTTTGTTCAGCCGTTCGGGCTGTAGCTTGGACTAAAGGTCCTATGGAAAAATGCATGGGGAAAACACATTTTGGGACCCCCCCTTTTTCTTGGCCCCCGCTTGACGAATCCCCCCAAGACTTTCAGGATAGGAGCGGAGTGAAGCGCCCCACCTATTTTGAAAATTTCGCCAGGATTCGTCAATCGGCGCCAAAGTTATTCAAAATAGAATGCTGCGGATTTCCTATGGAAACACGGTCCTAACTATAACTATCTACTGGTGACCGCCAGTAGATAATATATATATATATATAAATAAATATATATATATATATATATATATATATGAACATATTTTTAAGGACTTATATGGTTTTTAACATATTTAAAAGATTTATAGCGTTTTAGGCACTTTGCAGGGGTGGGCAGAGGAGAAAGACTTCCATGCTGACACACAGACACAAGAAGCTGAGGTTCCTGCACGCAGACACTCAGCATACAGTGGTCTGACATCCCTCACGGGGTGTTTATCTCAAGACCAAGACGGGGTCCTTCATTCTCTCACATCAGTTAATGGGAGTGGCTTCATCCTAGGAGGATTCTTGGCTCTAAACCCACATACATGATAGATACACTTAGGTACATCTAGTTAGGGTTGCATTGTAGAAGTACACATTATTATTGTCATGTATTTATATACCCGCCTATATTCATTTTTTTTTCCGACTGTGGTAGAAATCTACCATCCCTTTACTCTGTTGATGCTTATAATCATTTATATCTGTTTATGTCTTATGGTTGTTTCAGCACACCTATTTGACACTAGAATGACACTGGTTCAATAAATGCTTAATGAAAACGTACCCACAGTAGATTCTGTGTATCTCTCTGAGACAAGTGAGCATGAGTGACTGAGCCAAAAGTACTGTACTGTTTCCATGAGCCCTGATGGGACAGGGTTGTCTTGTTTGATAGTTGCCAGAAACTATTCTCTCCTTGGTAAGAGGGGTTCATAGTGGCACTGTGAGCTAGCAACTATACAGGCGAACATATCCTGTAGGGGTATCTGGAATCAGTCTGAACAGCAATCCCACAGTTTATGTTGTCTAAATGTGCAGATCCTATATAGATTTATAGGAGCTACACGACACTGGTAGGCCTCAGAGGGGGCCAGTTCGTACTCACGCTACATGTCTGCAAAAGGAACAACATCCCCTCAAGTCCATAGGTCACTGACCAAGGGGAGACCAATAAGATCCCACTTGCAAAACCCCGCTTGTGTACCTAAGGAGCCTAATGCGTTGCATCACAGAGGGGCATTGCTTACATAATTCTGCTCTTTCAGCCCAGTGCCTTGGCGGCTGCGTAGCAAGTATGAACAACCACAGCTGTTGGGTTGTGGGTTTTCTTCTTTCGGGTGGTACTACAGAGCACATAAAGATGTGCCCATGGGTGCATCCTTATTCTGTCCTTTGAGTACGTGGGCTCAGCTGAGGGCTGGAAGACCCAACAAATGACAGTAGTCAACTGTGCTAACCAATGGGATATCTGAATATCAGGGAGGGCGATCCCAGCGTCATACCATCTTTATGTAAGTTTACGCAACACAATCCTTGCTTGACCTCCATCCTACAGCAAACACGAGGAGATGATGGACAGAGCACTGAAACTTATCAGAAATTCACTCACTCCCAGTCACAGATCTGGGTTGAAACCATCATCATTATTTGTCTCACCTCTCCACCCTAGTTCAGACCCAACTATATGCAAATCAGCTTTGACCCTGTGCCTCATAAGAACAGTCCAGCCCGAACTGCCAACCCAAGTCATTCCTGGACCGAAAACAAGCATCCTGGGACCGGTTTTGGGGTAACACCCCTCCTCAGCCAAACCCTTCCAACTTAGGGCAAACAAAGCAAACACAAAGCAATAATAGATGGAGTGCTGAAGCTTTTCACACACTCACTCCCAGTCACAGATCAGGGTTGAAACCATCATCATTCTTTCACTCACTTCGCCACCCCAGTTCAGACCCAGCTATATGCAAATCATCTTGTGCCTCATGGGAAAAGTACAACCCAAACTTGCAAGCCAGGTCATCACTGGACCAGAAACAAGCATCCTGGGATCAGTTTCGGGGTAACACCCCTCATCAGCAAGGCTAGCTTGAATCCAGTGGCAAAGTGAGCAAGGGACTCACATCTGGGCATACCCTGCAAACCTAGGGCAAACATAAGGAGATGATGGACGGAGCGCTGAAACTTTTCAGAAGCACACCCCCGGTCACAGATCTGGATTGAAAGCATCATCGCTCATTAGCTCACTTTGCCACCCAAGTTTAGACCTATCTATATGCAAATCAGTCTTGACCCTGTGCTTCATGGGAGAAGTCCTGTCAGTACTGCCAAGCCAGGTTATCCCTGGACTGGAAACAAGCATCCTGGGTCTGGTTTTGGGGTATGTCAGGTGTATGCTTTTTTCCTCAGGTGATGCCAGTTTCCCTATATTTTTCAATCCATACTACATAGTGTAGATGAAGAATTGGACTATGTTTTGTAGAAGTACATCTGGCAGATTAATGTTCAAAGTAAACCCCATAAAGTTACTTAAAGTAGCTTTATGGTCATATTTAGAGCTGTATGTCTCCCCACCCCCTACGCAGGTAAGGACATGCAAATATGCTCACAGGCATAAATCTCCACCCACATGACATGAATCACATCTATCCATAGAACTACAACAAGCACAGACCAACACTCAGATTCTTACATTATAAATTGTGCCTTTTGACTTAAGAGGATAGAGGAACCTAAGCACATCTTTCAGAGAAGTTACTAGGTCTAATATGTGGAACTATCTAAACTGCGTGCATGACATGCCTCTAAAATCAAATTTGGACATCTTTTAAGAATGCATGAACATTTGATCATCACTTTAAATTATGTGATTCGTTATGTATATATGCATTCCTTGCTGCTGAGAGGAGTTCGCCAAAGTTGTGTAATGTCTCTGCTTCTGTTCCTGCTGTATGTAAATGACTTTGGGTAAAGTAAGCTGAATTTCTCTTGGGTGAGAAGGGAATCTAACCGTTTTCTTCTTAACGCTGATGATGCCACCCTGATTTTCAGTGGGTGCATAATGTTCCCATTATAAGTTTAGCTTGACAAGAAGTAACTTGTGACACAGGTATGAATTGGTGGCAGTTGTTATTTCTGAGAAGAGTGCACCATGTCAAGGAACAGGGACCAATCTATCGATTTGTTGCAGATTTTGACAAAAAATCTTTAGACCCTATACTCAAAATCTATGGAAATAATGTGGTTCGTTAGCAGATATTGTGCAGTGGTGTTCGAATACATTAAATCCACTGGCCTCCAGCCAGATGAAAATTGCTTCTTGAGGCAACATATTGAGCTACAAATTTCATCGTTCTAATATATTATACACCAAGAATAACCTGTGAAACAGATCGCCAAAGTGAGGAAAATCACCTGCAGTTTGTGCGCTAACTACCCTTATAGTTTTCTCCATCTCTATAGTTAAGAGCTCACCACGGGTGATAATAATTCAACTAATAAATACCATACCCCATGGTAGCATTGATTGTGGGTTCAGTATCACGGCATTAGCTTTCCCAATTTATTACCAGGGAGTTAGTAGAAAAAATACTGCCAACATAAGGTTTTTTAGAAAATTGACCTTTACAATTCAAATTAATTACAGCGTTTTAAAATGTCTAGTTAATACTCAATCACATGCAAACGCAAACATGCAGACTTATTGTGGTGTTTATGCCAGATAAATATTATGAGGTATGGGTGTGAGAAAAGCACCTATTCTTGTTTGTATGCACAATCCAGGCAGCAAGTTTACTATTCTATACTCAGCTCCGAATACTTTTTCATAGCTTAAGAACATTTAAATGGCGAAACAAATTAATTTTTACACTCATAAAGGCCTGGACTATATCAATCTTTTGAGAAGAATCAAATGCAAAACATCTGTGTAATATGCTATACAACAAGTGTGCTTTTCTGCATGAAACAGAACACAGTAAAGTGTAAGGAATGCATAAAAACCTAGCCTGGCATGTCGATTAATACAATCCTTATGAAACAAGTCTAGACTGGTGACAGATCCTGAGCTCAAAATTACTCAATGACTGTTGTGTACCTTTACATGAATAATTTATAAGCTGTCAGTTTGCACCTCTTAATTAAGATTATGCTTTTACAATTCTATTATTTTGTATCAAGGTAAACTACTGCAAAAGTGTCCACACACAGCTTCAGGTCTGATTTCCTCGTAATAAAATGGTTTCAGGAGACTGCACCTGTTTTCAACACAGGCTGCATTTAATCTTCGTGAGGTTGTTATGATAACCGTACATGGTCCCTTCTAGATTGCATTAGAATGTCAACATCTGGTTCATAACGAGAATGAAACATTATACAGGCCATCTGTGATTATTGCCTAGCAAATTAGAAGTGAGGTGCAATTTCCTGTCATTTCATAAACCCGGACCCAATCATGCCAATGACACCAGTTTCTGATGTGAATTGAATGCAAGAAACACAAATCAGTATTTGAAATTAAATGTAGTGAAATTACGTTTAAATTGAAAAGCTACAAAACGAAATGTTAACTTGATAATGGTTGTGTTTTTTAAATGCTCTCGTGGGAATTCATGGGGCACGCACAATGCGTACTTGCGAAAAAAAAAGAAAGCTAATGTGAAAAAACTTAAGATGTGGAAGTCCAGGGACTGAGTGATAACCATAATGCCCTATAGTTTCTTCAGGATATAAGCTGTGTGTATTGAAAATCTAACATTTTGCGCTTACTACTAACTTATTTCCTACGGCTGAATTTTAATTCTTAAACATGAATCCTTTTTTGTAAGACCGCTTCATCTTACCTGCTTCTTCGACAGGAACATGCCATTGCCTCATTGCTATTATGGATTCAATCAATCAATCAGGCTTATAAAGCGCGCTATTCACCCGTGAGGGTCCCAAGGCGCTGCGGAGGCAGGGGGGTGGCAGCTCCGGTTCAGTTGAAGAGCCAGGTCTTGAGGTTCTTCATGAAGGTGTGCAGGTTCAGGGAGCATCTGATGTTTGCTGGGTGACCGTTCCAGGTCTTGGCTGCAATGTAGGAGAAGGCTCGTCTGCTAGCTCTGTTTCTGCGGATATGGGGGGTCTCTGCTAGGGCGAGGTCGGCGAAGCGGAGGTTCCTTTTGGGTACGTGGAAGGAGACTCTCTCGTTGAGGTATTTGTGTCCGATGTTGTGGAGGGCTTTGTAGGCATGGGTGAGAAGTTTCAAGGCCACTCTCTTCTCGACAGGGAGCCAGTGGAGGTCTCGTAGCTGTTGGGTCATGTGTTTGTGTCGTGGTGTCCCTAGGACAAGTCTTACTGCGGCGTTCTGAATGGTTTGGAGCTTGTGCAGCAGGGTTCTGTTGATTCCAGTGCAGAGGGCGTTGCCATTGTTCAGTCAGCTGGTTATGAGTGCATGGGTGACGGTCTTTCTGCATTTGGGGGGGTATCCATTTGAAGGTCTTTCGGAGGATGCGGAGGCAGTTGAAGCTGGTGGAGGCAACGGAGTTGATCTGGCGGTCATGGTGAGGAAGGAGTCCAGGATGATGCCGTGGTTCTTAGCGTGGTCTGTAGGGGTGGGAGGACTCCCGAGGGCAGGGGGCCACCAGGTGTTGTCCCAGGCCGAGTCAGAGAGTCCTAGGATGAGGACCTCAGTCTTCTCCGAGCTGAGCTTAAAGCAGCTGTCCTTCATCCAGCGCGCGACGTCCTTCATTCCTTCCTGGAAGCCGAGTCTGGTGTCCTCAGGGTTCTTCGTGAGGGAGAGGATGAGCTGGGTGTCGTCGGTGTATGAGACTATGCTGAGCCTGTGCTGTCTGACGATGGCGGTGAGGGGGGCCATGTAGATGTTGAAGAGCGTGGGGCTGAGTGATGATCTTTGGGATACTCCACAGTTGATCTCTATTGGTTCGGAGAGGAAGGGAGGGAGTCTGATCCCCTGGGTTCTGCCAGAGAGGAAGGTTTGGATTCAGTTGAGGGCGGTTCCTCGTATCCCAGCATCGTGAAGTCTGGCTGTGAGCGTGCGGTTTGAGACGGTGTTGAAGGCTGCGGAGAGGTCTAGTAGGATGAGGATGAGGGCCGCGGTGTGTCCCTGGTCGAGTAGCATGCAGATGTCATCCGTGGCGGCAAGGAGGATGGTCTCAGTGCTGTGGTTGCTGCGGAATCCAGACTGGGAGGAGTCTAGGATGGAGTTTTCTTAGATGAAGGTGGTCAGCTGGGCATTTACGAGTCTCTTGGTGACTTTGGCAGCGAAGGGGAGCAGGGAGATGGGCCGGTAGTTTTTCCGGTCTGTCAGGTCGGCCATGGGCTTCTTGAGGAGGGGCTTGACTTCCGCCTGTTTCCAATCATCTGGGAAGGTGTCAGACTTGAAAGAGGCATTGATGGTCCGTCCTAGTTCGGATGTGATGGCGGCAGCAGCTCTGTGGTAGATGTGTAGAAGGCAGGGGTCCGTGGGGGCTCCAGAGTGAGTGTTGTTCATGGTCGTGGTGACGTGTTCGGCCGTGGTGGGTTTCCAGGTCATGATGGTCGGCCGGTTGTTGGTGGTGGGGAGGCGGGTCGTGTCCGGTGTTTGTTCGCTGAAGTTGTCACAGAGGGCGTTGATTTTAAGATGGAAGTAGGAGCTGAGCTTGTTGCAGAGTTCCTGGGATCGTATGACGTCCTTTGCTTTGCTGTGGGGTTTGGTGAATTGCTGTATGATGTTGAAAAGTTCTTTGGCATTGATTGCAATGGTGTGGCTCTTGTTCTTGATGACGGTCTGCTTGCTGTCTCTTATTTGCCGGTGGAATTCCTTCTGGGCGTTCTTGTGGTTGTTCAGGTCTTCTGTGGTTTTACGTTTACGCCAGGTTTTCTCAAGGCGTCTGCAGGCGCGCCTGGCTTCTTGGAGTCGTGAACTAGGCGGCCTTCAGTGGGCGCTGTTTAGCGGGGTTGCGGAGGGGTGTGAGCTTGTCGGCACAGCTGGAGATCTAGCGGTGGAGTTCTTTGGCTGTGGAGTTGATGTTGGTTGTGGCGCTGGTGGGGGTATAGGCAAAGGGTGGTGTTGAGGTGTTCCTCTGTGATCTTGCTCCAGTTCCTTCGTGGTGGGAACGGGGGGGTTTGAGTGCAGTGGTGGTATTGAAGATGAAGTGTACGCAGTGGTGGTCCCTCCAGAAGGGCTGCCTGGTGTGGCTGAAGCGGATGTTTGTTCCTCCTGCGAAGATGGGGTTGAGGGTGTGTCCTGCTCTGTGCATGGGGGTGGTGACGCGCTGCTTCAGTCTCAGGTTGGAGAGGTTGTCAAGGAGGGTGGTGGAGTCGGGGTTGTTGCGGTTTTCGAGGTGGAAGTTAAGGTCTCCGAGTAGAATGTAGTCCGTGGAGGTGATGGTGTGGGGTGCGATGAGGTCGGCGATGGTTATGGTGGCCTGGGTGCATGGGCCCGGGGGCCTGTAGGTGAGGGTGCCATGCAGCGTGGTCCTGGGGTGGTCTGGATCTGGAAATGGAGGTGTACTGTGTTGGCGTGGGGGTCACTCGTGCTGGAGGTGGAGGGTCGGAGGGAGGTCTTGTGTGCGATGGCGAGGCCTCCTCCTGGGTGGTCCTTCCTCTGGATCTTGTATCCGTCGGGGATGGCGGTGGTGATGTCGGGGTGGGAGGTGGCATTGGTCCAAGTTTCAGTGAGGAAGTCGACGTCGGGCGATAGGGTGTCGATGAGGTCCCAGATCTCTGAGGCATGTCTGTGTAGGGAGTGCACGTTGAGGAGGATGCAGTTCAGGGCTTTGGTGGAGCGGTCAGTCCAGGGGGCCTTTTGCCATCGTGGGTGCATCGTTGATGGTGAAGGATCGTTGGCAGTGTCTGCAGAAGAACTGTCCGTGGGTGGTGTTGGGTGCAGCTCTTTAGCAGTCGGCGTGTCTCCCGCTGTTGAATGCGTGAAGGTTGGCGGAGTCATAATGGCAGGGGCTCGGAGTTCCAGAGCTTCTGGCGCTAGTCGCGGTTGGGATTCTTATATAGTTGTAGTGACTTCTGGTTTAGTTTGATTCCACAGTTTGACTCCTTGCAGCCAGAAGGCCCTACCACCCCACTTTCTGTATTTAAAGCTGGGTGGTCTCAAAGATGTTTTTGAAACGATTTCCCGGGCGGGCATATTTCTTGATATTAATAGATATTAACATGAGTGCAGAACCATGAGTGAGGCTTCTTTCAAAGTGTTTTTACTTTATTATCACCATCATCTCAAGGTTTCCCTAGGCTCTCTTTTCTATTCGCCTCAACATTGTATTCCCCTGACTTTAAACCTGGCCATTCTTGCCCTTGACTTTTCTCATTTGTCCTTTGAATTCCTTTCAGGTTCTGAAAAATATGTTTAAATAGTTCATAATATTGGGGCACTTTCCAGCCTTTTCCACTACTAGATCGGGTGTTTAAAGGTTTTTATGAGATAGAATAGATACTTGCAAAATATTCTTTAACCTCCATAGGTATATGGTCAATTCTGGTAAATTCTTTACTCACCCTACTGCTTTCACTGGTCATATTTGTGCCGCTGAGGTCGCTACTTCTCTTTTCCTATCGCATTCTGTCTCTCTGTTACATTCCCTCCAAGCCCATACCGTTGTATATAAGTGCTGTCTCCTTGTCTAATTGGCTTTAGTTCACACCTCTGCTGTATTTTAAGAATTTAAATAGCCAAATCTTTTATCCTTATATCTGTTTTATGTAGCGCCTCTGTCTTCATTCTTTTTTCCTCTCATATATAGTGCTCTTATGGCTGATGTTACTTTATCTGCATGGTTCTGGAATTTTTCTGCACTGTGAGAACGATACCTGAGTGGGATTCAATGCTGTGGTTAACTTTATATTACTGTGTTGGTCCTTTCTATGTATGCTTAACATTTGCATTTGTTTTTGTCAACTCTGCTTATGCTACAAAGTTGGTCAGCAATGGGTACAGTTTTACACATCACCTTCCTGTCTTAACATCCAATTTAGAAACAAAGCATTTTTTTCTGTTTGATGCCAATCAACTGGAAGAGCTAGCTACCCAAAAGGGTCTCTAAGTAGGAGTACCATATGCGTCTAAAGCCCATGTAGAACTTCACACACTAATACATTTTACTAACTTCCTTTCTATAAAGTGCACTTTAAAATTGTTTCCAAACACACATAAACATTCTACAGGGTCTTACATAATATTTTTTCTTCATTGAAAATCTCCATCCAAAATGTGCTTTTGTCATGCAAGTTGTCACCGGAAGACTTCATCAGGGCTAGAAGGAGATATGCAAATATAATTTACTTAACACATACTTTGCAAATTCATATTGAATTGGAGATTAACCAAGGTGATCTTGTGACCTTAACAAACAGAATCAACTTATACAGTGTTGTTATTTATTAAGGGCCAAAACCTGCATAATATAGAGGAGTTCTTTTATATGGAAACAATTGTGAAAAGTATTAACTTGCCAATTTCCCAATTACCAATACATTTTATACACTATGGATAAGTTCTAAAGTTTGTATCAAATCAACAGAATCACCCTTGAAAATACATAGTTAATGAAATTAGAATGTTTCAAATATCACTTCCATAATATCCACTAATCTCAAACTGTGACATATTAAATGTATCCTTTCACCAGAGTTAAAAACAGTACATTCTGTAGTGTTTACTCACTTTATATCCAAAATTCCTCTCCTACGTACAGGTTTAAAAAAAAGCCAAGCATATTGAAAAATGAGAATCAAATTTATGTAGGACTAATTAAATTCCTGGAAGCACTGTTAAGTGAACTTGTATTCAAGGTAACCATGATTCTCACATACATTCCATAGTACTAAAGTCTGTATAACAGTATTGAAAATTCAGACATATCTAAAAAATGTAAATGTAACCTAATTTACTTACTCATAGCACCATGCAGTAAACTGGCATGCAATATAACCAAAGTACTTGCATAAATTACACACTGCTATTGTCACTTATGATGGTATCCAAGTGAGCTCCATTATGCAAAGCATCACTCAGCCATCTCCTGGACATCTCTTAGAAAAATAAATGTATTATACAATCTAGAATGCAAAAGGGAAAGAAGATTCTTTATCCCTCTGCTTTTAAATGTGTGGAATATATTAATAATAATTCAGAATATATTAAAATAATTATCTAATTCAATAAGGACAACACTCTGATTTAGTATGTTTAAAAAAATAATGTATGCATGTTTAAAGAGTTGAGAGATGGCTGACAATCATAATTAATTGTAATAAACAATAAAACAATTATTTTATTAATTTATGACCTATAACGCTGGCCAGACTCAGTAGACCTTTTTTATATTTTTTAAGGTTTTGTGCCAAAATGTGTGTCAAATTTACTAAATGCTCTTAATTATTATTAAAACCAAAAATTGATATTTAATACAAGGCAAAAACATGTTTACCTGTAAATGCTTCTTGAAATAAAGTGCATTTTGAATGGTTACTCTAAAGCAAACCCTTGGTTAATGCCTTACACAATGACTACCTACATAAAACTTATTTTGATGTGTTTCTCCTTGGTTACTCCTATGGTGACTCCTCTGGCTCTGTAACTGGGCTATTTGGCTATGTAATTGTAATTGCAAATTTTATTTATATAGTGCTTACTACCCCTGCCGAGGCATTAAAGCACTTTGCGGTGAGTATCATGCTACTTTGGATCTCAAGAGAAGATATTCATAGTAGATTACTACTTTAAAAAAAATATATAGTAGTTGTGCAAGGTTTGCGCTCTAGATTTCTAATGTGTTTAGTACAGTTTTAAGTATGGATATAATTATGGGATTAGATTTGAAAGGGTAAATTGTATGTTTGCAACAGGAAAAATGATGATTCAGTAACTTGTTGACGAATCGCAATTTGGGTTTTGTGATTCATTGTTAGGAAGGGGCGTGTTATGGGCGTCTCTCCCTAAAACTGAATCGCAAGGGTATGTATGAATGTTTTGTAACTGGAATGCAGTCGCAAAACATTCGCATTTTACCACCAACTACAAGTTGGTGGTAACCCAGTCTCAAATGAGAAGGGCTTCCAAAGGGGCCCCTTTCCCTTTGTAAATGTATGCAGAAACATATTTTAAGAGCAGACAGTGGTTCCACGGACCACTACCTACTCTCAAAAATTGAAAAGAAAACCTTTCATTTTAACTTTTGAAAAGCATCCCATTTTTCTTTAAGGAAAGTGGGTGAATTTAAAGCAAAAATGTTGCTTTATTTAAAAGCAAACAAAGTCATGGTGTTCTGCTCTCCCAGCCAGGCCACTATTCCTGTGTTTTTAGTGATTCCCAATGGGTCCCAAATTGCGACCTACCTCATGAATATGAACGAGGTAGGTCAATTGCGATCCCATTGGGAATCGCTAAATGTGTCAAAGACGCATTAGTACATAGTTGTTTGTGATTACCTAATAGTAAATCACAAAAATTCACCATTAACTAATCACAAAATGAAACCTATGTGCATGTAGCCCTTAAAAACGCTGTTGTACATGGCTGTTTGCGACTTCCAAATAGCAAATCACAAAACAGTCTTTTTTATACAGTTCTCATTATATAATAAGGCTGTTGTTTATTAAATTACTAACATTGTCAGCTATGTAATTCGTGATAAATCTATATATTTTGTAAATTAGTTTGAAAATCAATAATAAGATGATGTTTTCTGTTTAACTCGTTCCTATATTTATTATTTGTATCAAACAGGTATGGATGTGTTGTATGTGTATTGAATATACATTATCATATAATGTGCCATGCACAATAAAAGAAATCAACGTAAGCTTTGTCAGAATCCTTTAAAAATATTGCTGTCAACTTTGAAAAAATATGCATTTGTGCTGTTTAAATGCACTTCGTGAGACTTATTTGAAGGGTGAAATGCAAGTTTCCATAACTCCAGGATCATGTGGCTATAGATTTGTGGCTTTGACCAACATGCGTCACCGTTACCATCATTGGCAAAGTGGGACATTTGAGTGATTGCAGATTTATGAACGTAATCTGCAGTCGCTTAAGATCCATTCTAAACTAAATGTGTGCCTTGTTGCTCTAGCTAGGTCAGATGTTAATAAATGAATTACAGGATTACAATCTTTATCTTGCTCAATATATACTAATGGTTTCACCTCACAAAACTTCATAGACTTGTAACTATATAATTCACACTATCTTCATTCACTGCCTAAAGCTTACTATGCATAGAGTAAACAGGCAGGTTTGGAATTTCGAAATATGTCGTTAGCACATATATTTATTGTAATATATATAACCTAATAATAAATTCTAAAGTAATCAAGAAGTCGTAGTTTATCACAGACACTTAACGGATATCATTATTAATATTAAAATAATCTATTTTTGAAAATATTTTTTTAACGGTTCTGCTCCCAGAAAGATATCTAAAAAGTTATCAAAGAATTCACACTGCCTGTAATAAAGAATACTAAAATACCATCTCCATAGACCATAGCAAATTTCTTCCCAGATAAAACATACACTATTCCATTCATGCTAAATGCTAACAGGAACCATTATCTCTTTTCACTAGTCCATCAGTTATGGTTCAATGGATCCTAAGAAGGCCTGGTGGAAGTCTTCTCAGAACTATTTCCATTAAATATAAGGAATATATTTCTTAGAGCTGGAGAAACAGATACAAATATTTGGGTTATCCAAGTAAAGTTATCCACTGCAATATTTGTGAGGCTGGTCACTACTGAGTTATTCCCACTCTTCCTTAAAATTTGGGTAGGTTCAAAAGAACTTTAAAACCAGTGAACTGTTCTCTATTTTTAAAAAAATGTCAGTTCTTACCATCATATTTTGCTAATTTATATCCAATAGCTAAACTACCTTTTTGATGGAAGCTATCAAAACATACAAATATTGCCTGACACCGACCATACATAGAATAAAATACTTTTTTCAACAGTTCAATTTTATCATTCAACTGGCACATATTGTAATATCATCTCTGTTCTGAATGTCCTCATGATTCCTTCAATGCAAGGGCATTGAGGCTCAAGTTAACTTGTCTGAAACTTTAAAGAAAAGTTAATTTTGCTATGGAAAATGTTGTAGAATAGATTTGATTAGAGTATACCTTACTGGATGAACACAGACTATTATTCTCCAGTTTGTTTTATTCGAGACCCTAACTATTGTTATGTTATGTTTTTCTGCGCATTGCTATGTTTTGTTAATGTTATGTTATGTTATGTTATATTAGCTTATATTAGCTTATCTTATGTTGTGGCATGGTATTTTGTGGTGTGTAATGTTAAATGATATTACTTGCCCCAAAGATTACCTCCCCACAGCATTTCTAATGCCACACTACCACATAAGATGCAAATTGAATCTCCCTATCACCCAGAAACATACAGCAAGACACAATATGTTTTGGGATGCCATTGTACAACCTTTCCCAACTGGGTAACTCATCATCGTATTTACCATTCTCAGTAGAATCTGATGCACTCTTCGTGGTCAAGTCCATATTCCACTGGTTACTCTCATCTGCCACCATAGCCATCCATGCCTACTAACACCAACTTTTTCACTTCCCATGCGTGGGTTGCTTCTGCCAGTTTCTCATCAGCAGACAAGGCGAAAACTACCACTTTTTCAGCTATCAGTATAATTTCTTCTAGAGCAAGGGCTGCCTTTACCTCTCCAGTGGCAAGAGCAGGTGCTACCTTTTTTTCTTCTCAAGGGCATGGGTTGTTTATTCCTCCTCAGAAACCAGTACCGCATCTGCTTATTTTATCAAGAGCTGTCTTCCTCTCCTATAGGGCCCAGGTAACCTGTTTTATTTTAAACTCCTCTCATGCCATGACACTCCATTTTACAAGCCACCCACTTAGCTGGAGAACAAGTATGAGAAAATACACTGTTCTCAGCTCTGACCCATCAGGACCTGGGTTCTCAGGAACAGCACCTCCGTAAGCTCACCTTTTGGCAGCCCTGACTCTGTGATCAACTCACCAGCAGTTTGCGGTGGCCAAACGAGTGGAAGGATTGTGGGGAGGGTGCTGTGTGAAAGGGAGATCTGGAACAAGAAGTCAGAGGAAACTGTGAGTTCTTAGTCCTAGGAAACAATATGTTAGATATGCTTAACAGTTCCTAAGCAAGTTCCCTATCCTGCTATTTGTCTAGTAATTAACATTGCTTTTTTAGACATGTCAACCTTAGGGTGGTCTTCCGACAAACATTTTGCCTGCACACCTCCTCTTTTTGCTGATTATTTTTTTTGGCCTTAGGACTGTGAGCACTTTACCACTGATGACCAGCATTAAAGTGCATGTGCTTCCCTCTTAAACATGCTTACATTGGTTTATCCACAATTGGGGTAATTAAGTCCATACTAGAGTGCACTGCCTGTGCCCAGGGCCTGCAAATTAAATGCTATTATTGGGCCTGAAGCACTGATTAGGCCAGCCGCACATATGACCCTTTAAACATGTCCCAGGTCTGCCATTGCAGAGCGTCTGTGTGCAGTTTTACTGCCATGTCAATTTGGCTGTGTGAGTAAAGGTAGGACATGTACTTTTAAGTTTTGCATGTCCTAGTAGTGAAAAACACCTACATTTGTTTTTCACTACTGTGAGGCAAGGCCTACTCCACTCATAGGTTAACATTGGGAATTCCTTAATACACTTTTACAATGGAAATCCTTTTTGAGAAGGAGCGGCTCTGTCATGTTTTATATCATTGGAATGGTAATGATAAAGCCTCTTTAAAGTTGGATGTATCATTATTATTTTAGAAATGCCACTTTGAAAAAGTTGGTATTTCTCTTCTCTTAAAGCTCGGTGTACCTGCAGCTTGTCTCCAATCCATAAAAATACAAATTGAACGTTTGTGATAAGATTGATAAGCACTCAGTATTCTTGCTTTAAATTGAAAAATGCTCACTCCTAGGGTCATTCATTAAAAAAAACCTCTAATTTCACTTGCAAGCACAGAAAGAAGGAGCACATGTAGACAATGTAATTACAAACTGTATAGTGTATGGTACATTACAAAAACAAATAAGAGGAGACTAGTACAGGACAAAAACAATGACACAGCCTTGGCTGTGTCCTTGGCCATGTCCCTGGCTGCGTTCATGTTCCTTTTTCATAAAAAATAAAAGATTACATTGTTCTACAAAGCATTACAGATGTCGTGATATATGTCATTGCTTTTTTACTGTACTAATCTTTTATTTGGCCATTTTTATAATGTATTATACACTGTACAGTTTGTAGTTACATTGTCTACATATACTCCTTCTTTCTGTGTTTGCAATGTTGTCTCCAATACATATCTGCGGTGGGAGACAGCTTGACTTTGTGTATTCTCAAGCCATGCAGTAAGGAAGGTAAGGTGTGTCTGAGTGCCCGTCTGCATTCTGATGGCTTATTCTGGACAGGATGGGAGTGAGGAACTGACACTTACACCTGAATAGGCAGTGTCCTCTCCCCACAATAAGTGTTTATTGCCCCTTGTTGTGAGTCTGGACCCAGGGCTAAGAAGAAAGGACCACTACACACTTCAAAGAATCTTCTTTGAAGGGAACCCCTCTTCAAAGGCACCGGTGGGTATAATCACTGCGTCTCTGACCCCATCAAATCAAACTCTTCTGTGTCTCTAAAGAAACTCTGTCAGAAAGACTGCCATGCTGCTACAAGGATTGTCACTCTGCTGGACTAATGATCTGGAAGAACTGCTCTTCTGCTGTGTTGTCCTGCTGCCCTTTGACCCTGCTGAGGAAGAGCTCGACTCTGCCTGAAACCCAGAGTGATCTCCCAGGGCTTGTTGGCTTGCCTCCTGTTTTTGAGACTCATGGATATCAAAGTTTCACCACCTGTGCCTGGTCCATTGGAAGCAGATCCAGATGCTTGCTCCAGGTCATCCAATGCAGATCCTGTCTTTGAGAAGCAAAACCAATACATCGCCGCTGTTGCGGGAGCAGGATCGGTGCATCACACTCGGAATCAGCGTATTGCTTTAAAGACCGACTCATCTGAACCAATGCATCACTACCGCTGCACTGTTAGAAATATTACGCATCCCCTCAACTGTGTGGAGAAACATTGCTCATTGCCTATGGATCCAATGGCCCTTGGGTCAGCGCATCACCTTTGCAACCGATGCATTGCCACCACTGCAGGATCGACACTGACAAATTGCTCAGCTGCACCCCGCATCTCACAGTTGCGACCAGGAACAAGGGACGCAGTTCAGCAGGACTCGTGTGGCTCCTGTGTCCAGCCCCTGCTCCATCACCCTCGGCCGAAACTCTTGACTTTGCCCTGGTCCAGTGCGACCAGATAAATCCCTAGGTGCTTGTCGCTTGTAAGTGTTTTTTTACTTTTAATCTTTAAAAATGCATATCTGAACTTCTACTCATCTATTTTTGGTCATTTTGGTCTTATTTTATTTATTTAAATCATAATCTATTTTTCTAACTTGGGACTGAGTCTTATTGTGGTGTTTTCATTGTGTTACTGTGTGCTGAGTTGCAGAAATACTTTACACATTGCCTCTTAAGTTAAGCCTGCCTGCTCTGTGCCAAGCTACCAGAGGGTGAGCACAGGGTAATTTAAAGTGTGTTTCTAACTTACCCTGACGAGGATAGGGGGGTCTCGCTTGAATAGGGTGCATACCTCTGCCAACCAGAAACCAATTTCTAACACGCTTCTTCTAGGATTTGCATACTAAGCAATTCAAGCACATGCATGCAGTAGTCCAGTGACAACAGGATCTAATATTTTAGCTAGTAATTATAATCCTTACCAGGGGGTTTCTTATGCAGCTAAGTCTTTGTATTTGCCTTCAGTACTGATGCAGAAATATAGCGAATGTATTCTTTGACTTAGAATTATCTGCTCCTTGCTTCGGGAAGTAGAATAAATGGCTTTCTATTAATTCAACAATTGAATCCTTATTAGAGTTAATCGTTTTTTAACTCAAAGTCTGTGGTTATAAATTTGATTGCTTTTTCAGCTGGAATTTGTCCGAAACGTCTCAGAACAAGGATACCCTAAATAAGCTTTACAGCTGAAGTTCCAAGAAGGCACCCTTTGCTGTGGTTTTCAATGCCAGACAAACTGCTGCTCAACCACTGCCTAGAACTCCCTAGAATACACTGCATATGGTTAGGGCATGATCCATATTTATACCAAAACCACACAAGATGTCTGCCTATGTTTCAACTTCTGATGAGTTCTTGTCATCCTTGGGAGAGTCAACATGATGCAATGTCATGTTTTCATAGCGTCTGCTCACTTTTATTTTCTCCAAAGCCAGTGGGCACTCACTAAATCTTGAGCCCTTTTAAAAATAAACATGTGTGTGGACAATTCCCTTTTTCCATTATTGATTGTTTAAACGAAGGGCCCAGTTTATGGCAAGGGTTTCTTAACATGGACAACAAGAGTGGAGATAGTAGTTTAGGCAGGCCATCACTCTGCACGGGAGCTTTATCAAATCCTTTTTTCTCATTCTCATCTGAGGTCTTCTTGAATGGATGGCACTGCTCCTTGCAGATGGCCTTCATTTCTACCAAACTAAGGTCTGCCAGGGCTTGCCCGCAAACTGAGGCTTTTCTAGTGCACTTTAGTTTTTCTTAGTGATTTTGTGCCTTAATATTATGATATCTCCGGTTTCCCTTATCTGAGTTTAATATTTTTGCTTTCATTTTGCTGATTACATATTTCTCTATTGTTCTAAATTGGTTTGGGCATTTTAGTAGGTTGTTTTTTCACTTTAAAATAGTTGCTACGGCTTGAACCTCAAACACATTTCACTGGGAAGTTCTGTTGATTGTGTCATGGCAATAACAGGCTCAACAAAGTTTCTCTGAAAACTATGTGTAGTAAATCTCTCAAGACAGCAGGAGTCCGCAGGTAAATTTATTCACTACATACAGAGCTGCAAACACACAGGAGTTCCCCTGCCACCAGCATTAATTTAAATGACTAATATCATATTATGACATTCTTAACCCCACAACATAGCATTCTACCAAAGTAATCTTAATTGCTCTAGATTCTAATGCAAGCTAAACAGTACAAGCTAATCAGTAAGATATAATACATCTTTCCATCGCTCAACATTAGCCAAAACCAATACTCAAAGATACCAGACTAGGGGAAAGGAGAAGGACCATGCCAAAGACTCCCACCAAACAAAGACACAACAAACAGATAATACAAAAGCTGCTCTCCAATACTACCAAAACAAACATAAAACAGCAAGCCTACCAATAGGCATTAAAGTGAGAAAATATACATTCATGTGAGAAAAATGTACGTTCAAGTAAGAAACCTGCTAGTCCTAACTACATTTCTTGTACTTCTACATAGTACAGTTCTCTGGAAGACTCTTGCAGAAACATTGATCACACCTTGGCTGGTGACCATCCTGAACACATTCAAGAGTGTCAGTGGGCACAGATCTATCAGTGGGGACAGATCTATTTTGACAATCATTTTCACAATCGCTCTCATGCCCATTTCCCACCTTAACAATTTTTGCTATATTACACCAGAGTCCACCATTTACTTTGATCGCATTCCACAGATTTTTTCCACTCTCACCACATCACTGAACTTGCTTCTCTTTTTTTGCACAAGAACAGCAGTCTTGATTCCAACCAAATCACCGACTTTGACCTTGACAAGTTTAACACATTTGTTTTTGTCATATCAGTCTTTCTGCTTCGCTTGTGTAAGACTAACATTCTTTTTAACCAAACCCATCAATTGCTCTGCATCAGACTCACTTTTAAGCCATTTAGCCATCTATACCAGTTAAAAACTAGTATTGGCTTTTCTTCCCCTCAATAGTTCAAAAGTAGAAACTTTAGTAGTAGAGTGGGATGTTGTTTTGGAGAACCATAACATGCTACACTTCACAACATCGTGGTTCCCACTTTTTTCCCACCTGATACACTCACCTACAACCCATTTCATCCTCTCCACACGACCATTTGTTTGTGGGTGATATAAGGAGCTTTTCAGGTGTTAATCACCACATGAATAAAGAAAACCTTAAGTTCTCTTCTAATAAATTTGGTACCATTGTCAAAGAGGAGGAATTCAGGAAAACCCTCGCTCAAGTAGAGTTCTCTAAGTAATTCTACAACAGAACCTGCATTCGGCTCTTTAGCCATTTTGAGTTCAAGCCATTTTGAACAATGATTCACCAGCACAAGGAGATATTTGGCACCACACAGCAAGGAGTCATACAGAATATTATATCAATCCCTACATTGACCCATGGACCTGATGTACCCTCAATCATCATGAGAAACCTTCAAGGTTTTGTCAGCTGATTTGCACACATAACAATTTTCTACCACCTCATCCACTTCAATGTCTATTCTGGTGTATATCTTGTACTCCTCCCACTACCTTTGTCTCCCAATTTTGTTTAAAGGTCATTAGCCCTCTCTGAACCCACTTAACCCCCACATCCTCCATTTCACCAACCATTGTATTGTGGGATGGCCAGTTTTACAATGATTTATAAGCATTCATATAGCCTGCACTTCTGTGTGCACGTGCAGCAGCCAAGTTGGAATACTTTTTCTTTTGTTTCAAAAATAAAGATCATTCAAAGATAGCCACTGTGCATGCAGAGTGGCCATCATTCTAAGATTGCCACCAAGCTTGCATGCACAGATATAGCAGCCAGCTGGGTGCAAAAAAACCGAAGCATTAGCAAAGCCAATGCATTTTACTGCTGTAATGACTTTTTGATTTTCGATTTTTAGTATGCACTATTTCTATTGTGATGAATAGTCTTGGATATAGGATTATTGGTAGCCAGTCAGAATATCGTTGTTGAAACCTGGTCTTCCTCCAAGTGCATTCTTGCACAATATTCTCATTCTATCTGACAGCGGACCCTACTTTTCAGCTGTAGCAACTCTTAGCCACCTTTTGGGCTGCTGAGAGTCCAGCATATAAAAAAACCTCAAGAACTCTATCAACCAATGAACCACTTTGAAAATGCAAATGAAAACAAATGTTCATTAATGTCACACGTCAAGGTGAATACTCACTGTAAGAAATGTGGTTATTAGTTGAGAGGGGTGAAAGTCCCACTCAAATAATAAACACAGTCCTTGACAGGGTGACCCACAAAAGTCATAAATTAAACCTGTGCTTATCCTTTTCATAGCTTGCACAAAAGCAGGTAAGCTTAAGTTAGTACTAACAGTAATGAAGTGAAAACACAACATAAGAAAAATCCCAAACAAATTTAGAAAAATTGTGTAAATATTATTAAATAAAATGGCACCAAAACAACTAAAATCAAATAAGTAGAACCAGAGTTATGAATTTTTAAAGGTTTAGGTAAAAATAGCACCAAGAAGCACAAAGCACCCCCGCGGTTAACTGGTCATGTTTTACCGGGTCAAATTCAGAAGTTCAGGCTGACGATAGAGCACGGGTTACATACCAGGATTAGGTTCAACCCAGTGAATATTTTACCTTTTCACATATTAAGTTTAATACTGTAACGCAGTGTTAGTCAGTGAAAACAACTATAGTAGTTGTTTTACTGTCAAGACAAGTAAAACATAATAACACATGTCCTACATTTTCAATGCCATGCACCCTGCCCTATGAGCTGTTTAGGGCCTACCTTAGAGTCAACTTATCTGTATAAAGAAGGACGGTTTAGGCTGGGCTAGAGGTTTATATTGCCAGGTCAAAATGGCAGTTCAAAGCCACATTACAGACTGCAGTAGCAGGCCTCAGACATGCTTTACAGTGCTACTCTAGTGGGTGGCACAATGAGTGCTGCAGGCAACTTGTATAATTTAATATGGTACATGTAGTTCCATTTACTTGGGTCTTAGAGCCTGATTTGGATCTTGGCGGATGGGTTATTCCCTCACAACGGTGACAGTTATCCTGTCAGCCAAAATCTAATTCCCATTATATCCTATGGGATTTAGATTTCGGCGGACGGGCTATCCTTCACCGTTGTAATGGAGTAACCCATCCACCGAGATATAAATGTCAGGTCAAACACACACCCAACTGGAGCATCGCCTGACAGTTCCCTCTAGTCCTTTGCTCACTTCCATCGGCCAATGACTCAATGGAACCTTGCCTGACAGCATTCCACATCTCACACTGATAGTATTACATCATTTCTCTATTCTGCTTGTTGCAAAACACTTCTACAAAACAGTTTCTCTTGGCATTCCTTCCTTTCACATCTTAATTTCTTGAGCTTTAGTTGTCTCCATAATTGCTGTTGATAGATTGGAGGTGGTGAAAAATTTAAATATTACGGTTTAACCTTTTCTTAGCAATAGTTTCAGGATTAAGCCCCATTCCCGAGCTGACTTCAAAGTACAACTCCCTTCAGGTGATAGATCTTTTCCACCGTGGTTTTGAAGTAGGACCTATTTCATATGTTAAGTAACATTCACAGTTCGGTCATGAATGAGAGTTTAAATTAGTTTTAAAAGTGTATTTCTTATTAAGAGTTAGTAAGATTCTTTGTATTCTTAATATCAGATTAGTCAATAAATTCAAGCAAGTTTGCAGAAATCTCTTACAAATAGTGCTAGAACAAATCATCAACTAATGCATCAAGCACATTTCATAAAGAAACTATGTCCCCATTCTAAAGAACAGGGCCAGAATTTATAGTTAGTAGAATTCATGAGGACTTCATATTCATATGAAAAGTATGACATGCTGTGAGCATAAAGCTCAGAATCCAATTAAAGCAACTTCACTTCCCATTAAGGTTAGGGCATGAAACTCAGACAAAACTCAACAATTTGAGATAAGACATACCGTTGCAGTAGCCATCTGTCAAAATCGAGCATCAAATAATAAGCCAAAGGAAGAAAAGAAGCAGCAGTTACCACAACTGTCGAAAAGGACAAGGGCATGTGTCTCTGGGAATAGCTGTGAGGAAGAAGTATGCAGAATACAGTCTGCAAAATATTGGCTCTGACTCTAACTAGGAACATGCACTAATATAAAAGGCAAAAATAATGTTCTAAAATGTGTAGCAGGTCTCTCCTCTTCATATCCAATCAGGCAACAGCATTCACCAAGAGGGAGTTCAGCTCTTCCTTTTGCATGAAATAACATGCAGCTTGCAAAGCTGTATCACAAAGTTCCTTACAGACATCTTAAATGCATACCTTATTTATTCGTAGACCTGAATTCCCATGGGCATTGAACACAGTTTAACCTTCTAATGTTAATGTTCATCACGTTAACAATAAATGACCTTAACCCCTTCCCTGCTAGGCCTTCCCCCCTGTGCTAAGCCTTTTTTTGGCTATTTAGGGTAGTTCACGCTTAGGCACCTGTAACTTGTTAACCACATAAGGTATGCGCACCAAATTTACGTCGTTTTCTTCCACCATAATGGGGATTTTAAAGGTACCCAGTGTTTTTTGCTTCCCCTGGAGGGAAACCAGAAAATAGCCAAAATACAACTACATTTTGATTTGCTTTGAAAAATAGGAAAAAAGTGCTGCAGATGAAAGCGTCTGTTTTTTTTTTCCTGCAATGGTATCAACAAAAGGTTTGTGGTGCTGAAATCACCATAATTCCCAGCTTTCAGGGACTGACAGACTTTAGTCAGAAAACCAAAAAGTTTACACTCTTTGGCATTTTACTGGGACATAGCCTCTTTTTGCTATTTTTTGTGCTTTCAACATCCTTCCAGTTAATGGTAAAAATGTGTATGGAAGCAATAAAAGAGCCTGGAAAGCTATACATTTCTGAAAAGTAGTATTCTGAATTCAGCAAGGGGTCATTTGTGTAGATACTTCAAGGTTTTCTTATAGAAACTAACAGTTGAAAACAGGAAGAATTGAAAATGAGTTGAAAGAAACAGCCGTGTGCCAGCGTTTTCACCTGTAACATCTAAGTATGACTTTTTTTTAATGTATTATACCGTTACATCCGCTGGACTCTTCTGGTTTTGGGGATATATAGGACTTGTAGGTTCACTAAGAACCGGAGGCAACCAGAGCCAATAACTGAGCAGCATCTTGCAATGGTTTTTTATTGTGTACCGGGTATATAGCAATTCATTTGAGAAAATATAAATAGTGAAAAATCGGTATGAAAGACACCTATGTATTTCTGAAATGGGAACGAAATATAGAGTTTAGAAACAGTAGCTATTTGCACTTCTCCAAAATTGTGGGTACCCATACTAGCATATGAATTATTAGACATTTTTCAAAGTGACTTATTTTTTACACATTGTCTTACTTTTGGAAGACAGAAATGCATCGAAAGTAAACGGGCCAAAACGCAACGTCACACCATCCTGGATTTCCCTGGGTGTCTAGTTTTCAAACATGTATAGGTTTGCTAGGTTTCCGTAGGTACCGGCAGAGCTAGGGTTCAAAATCTAGAGCAAGGCACTTTGCAAAAAAAGGGTCAGTTTTCACTGTAAAAAGGGTGTGTGTCCGTGGTGCATTTTGCGCCGTTTCCTGTTGCAGGCACTAGGCCTACACACACAAATGAGGTACCTTCTTTCTAGAAAGACTTTGGGGAATGCAGCGTGGGAGGAATTTTGTGGATCCATCACAGAAATGTAAGGAAAATATATTTTTTTGACAAAGTTTGAGGTTTGAAAGGGATTCTCGGTAAGAGAAGCTGGTGAGAGCCACACAAGTCACCCTAGTCTGTATTCCTCTATGTTTTTAGTTTTCAAAAATGTATAGGTTTACTAGGTTTCCCTAAGTGGCGGCAGAGCTATGGTTCAAAATCTACAGTTAGGCATTTTACCAAAAAAAGTCCGTTTTCACTGTAAAAATGTGGTGTGTCTACTTGCCGTTTGGGCTGTTTCCTGTCGCGGGCACTAGGCCTACCCACACAAGTGAGGTATCATTTTTATGAGAAAACTTTGGGGAATGTGGGGTGAGTGGTAGTTTGTGGATCTGTGTAGATTCCAGAACTTTCCATCACAGAAATGTGAGGAAAATGTGTGTTTTTTTCACAAAGTTTGAGGTTTGCAAGAGATTCTGGGTAACAGAATCGAATGAGAGACACACAAGTCACCACATGCTAGATTCCACTGGGTATTTAGTTTTCAAAAATGTATAGGTTTGTTAGGTTTCCTTGGATGCCAGCTGCGCTAGGACCCAAAATCCACAGGTAGGCACATTCCGAAAAAACAGTCAGTGCCTAGTGGGCTTTCTGCCGCCCTGGGTAGGGGGAAATCGAGGGCTATAGCCCCGATATGCCCCCAAGGAGGGGCAGAAATTCTGGCTATTTTCTGGGGGCGTGGGGACATTGGGATGCCCATTCTGGGATGCCCCCACCCCTAAGTATAAAAAAGCCAGCATAATTGCTGGCGCCTAGTGGGCTCTGTGCCCCCAGGGGGAATATCAGGGGCTTCTGCCCATCTACCTCCCAGGGGGGACAGAAAGACTGTGGCATGTTTGTTTAGGGGTGGGGGCATTAGCATACCCATTCTGCGCAGCCCCCACCCTTGAATTTTGAAATACCCCTGATGCCTAGTGGGCTTTCTGCTCCCGAGGGGGCAGAAAAGGGGCTATTTCTCCATCTGCCTCCTGGTGGCAGAAAGACTGTGGCAATTGTTTGGGGGTGGAGGTGGGGTATTGGCATGCCCATTCTGGGAAGTACCCACCCCTTTGTATAAAACAAAGAAAACCTGGTGCCTCCCTGGGGGCCAGATCATGGGCTAATGCCGAAAGATTGTGGAATTTTTTTGGGGGGAGGTGGGGGCTTGGCATGCCCAGAATGGGCAGCCTCCACTCCAAACTTTGGGGGGGAAAATCCCTGGTGCCTAGTGGACTTTCTGCCCCCGGGGGGGGGGCAGATAAGGTGCTTGTTAGACCTGGCATCATTGGCATGAGTCTCTCCTCCATTTTTTTCTGTTTGCCTCCTCTGTTTATGATGTTTTTGCTGGATTATTGCTTTGGGCACTGTGCCACTGCTGATCAGTGCCACAGTGCAAGTGCTCCCTATGTTAAATTGTTACATTGATTGGTGTTACCATGATTGGCTTAGTTGACTTACTGTTCAGACCCTAGTCTAGTGCACTGCGTGTGCCAAGGGCGTGTAAGTTAACTGCTGCTGGTGGGCTTGCAGCACTGGTTGTGCCACCCACAGAAGCAGCGTGTAAAATGTATCTCAGGCCTGCCACCGCAGCGCCTGCGTGCAGTCCCAGACTGCCATGTCGACTTGGCAAGGAAACCTACTTGCCAGTCTCTAAACCTTCACTTTGCCACATTTCAGACACCTCTATGGTAGGCCCTAGGGCAGGGTGCATTGTTGGTAAAAGGTAGGTCATGCCCTGATGTGTGTGGCATGACCTAATAGTGAATTACAGCCATTTTCGTGGTTCACTATTGAAGGGCTACCTGCCTCCAATAGGCCAGACTGGGCAGACTGATTATTAACTCCATTATAATCTATCTGACTCAGGGAGCATGGTAGCAAGTCGAGTTTAGTATCCCTGAACTCAGAATTTAATAACACACCCTTTAGGATGGATGGTTTTTAAATTCTATGTTTGAAAATAGCACTTTTAGAAAGTGGCTATTTTCTTGTCCAACTATCTACCAGCCTCTGCTGGTTCGGTGTGTGTGTCAGGGGCTGGGGGGCTCCAGAGGTCGGAGTGAGTCAGTGTGGGGTGAATGGGGCGTTTACACATAGAGTGAGGGAAGAGTAGCCTGCCCTGCCTGACACAATACTGGCTCCGCCTCCTGCTGGGCGACTGATAGCCCTGCTCCTGCCAGTGACAATACTGGCTCCGCCTCCTGCTGGGCGGCTGAGGACTCTGCCTTGCTCAGTGAATAGGCCAGGTGCCTCTGCCTGGCAACACCCACAACAAACCTGAGCTGGTGGGAATCTCCCTGCTTGGACAAAGGGAACAAAGGGAAAAAGGGGTATAAGAGAAGGACCCCTGAACCAAGAACTCAGATCACTTCTGACAAGGAAACCTGTACCAAGGACAAGAAGCCTGCTGATCTAAGGACTTGCCTCCCCTTTCTGCCAGAGTGCTGTTTTGCTGTGGAGGAACCTGAAAGCTGCTTCTTTATTTTTGCCAAGGAACAAGGAGAGAGGAACTTGGTGTGTACTCTCTGAACACTTGCTAGGAAATCTCCAAGGACTGGAAGAGTGCCAGTCTCCTGTTGAAGTCACAGGGCCAAAGGACTTCACCATCTACTGAATTGCTGAATTGCTGGAAAGTGTTGTTTCCAGTACACAAGGGAAAATCTGCAGTCTCGACGCCAGCAGCAACGCCAGTGAGCAGTGGGTATCGGCCCCGGCTCCAAGTGACCCCGTCTCGACGCCGGTATCGACGCCAGTGAGGAGTGAGTATCGGCTCTACCTCCAAGCGACCCCGTCCTGACGCCGCTGCTGATCGCATCGACTCGACGCCCTTCTCGACGCCGTGAGCGCTGCTCCGGCCCGACATCCCTCGACACCGCTGCGGATTGACCCGACTCCGAGGCACGATCGACGCCGACCTCGACCTCGACATCTCGACGCCGTGGATCCTCGTTTTCTTCGTTTCTCAAGGTACTGTACTTGTGGGGTCTGTTGCAACTCCAGGCTCGACGTAGCGCTCCTCGCGGTCGACGCCGAACCTTGGGAATCTTGTAGACTCGACGTCGTGTGACTCCTGTGGGGGTTACATTGTTGCCAAAGAACTGTGCTCAGAAGAATACTTTGCTGAAGAACTATTTGCCAAGAAGAAACCTTACTTGAACTATTATTTTTCCTTCCAAAGAGTATTTATTAAGACTGTGGTATATTTTTGTCGTTATGTGCTAAGCCTTATATAAAAATACTATTTATATAATAACTTCTGTGTCGTGTCCATCTGTAGTGTATTCACTTTATTACTGTATGTGGTCATAAATGCTTAACACACTGCCTCTGAGATAAGCCTGTCTGCTCTGCCAAGCTACCAAGGGGGTAGCAGGGGTTATCTGAGTGTGTAATCCCCTTTCCCTGACTAGAGTTGGCTGGTCCCTATTTGTCAGAAGTGTATACCTCTGCCAACTAGAGACCGCCAGTTCTAACAGTGCTGATGCCCCATCTGCCTCCCAGGGGTGCAAAAAGTCTGTAGACTTTTTTGGGGGTGGGGGAATTGGCAGCTCCCATCCCTACATATGTATAAAAAAATCCCTGGTGCCTTCTGGGCTTTCTGTCCCCCTGGGGGGGACAGATCAGAGACTACTGACCCCATCTGCCTCCTGGGGGGGGGGGGTAGAAAGACTGTGGCAATTTTTTGGGGGGGGTGGCATTGGCATGCCCATTTTGGGCAGCCCCCACCTCGTACTTTAAAAAAACAAACCCCTGGTGCCTTGTGGGCTTTTGATAGATGGGTATTGCCCCATCTGCCTCCCAGGGGGGACAGAAAGACTGTAGCATTTCTTTAAGGTGGAGGCATTGGCATGCCCATTCTGGGTAGCCCCCACCCCCACGTAAATAAAAAAAAAATCCTAGTGCCTAGTTGGCATTCTGCCCCCCGGCTATTGCCCCATCTGCCTCCTGGGGGGCAGAAAGTATTTTTCCTTCTTTGCGGGAGGGCAGGGTGGGGGCTTTGGCATGCCCATTCTGGGCAGCCCCCACCCCTATGTATGAAAAACAACAACTGGTGCCTAGTAGTATTTCTGCCCCCCCTGAGGGCCAGATCAGGGGCCACTGCAGAAATACTGTAGATTTTTCTGGGGGTGTGAGAGCATTGGCATGCCCATTCTGGGCATCCCCAACCCTAAACTTTGGGGGGGTGGAAATCCCTGGTGCCTAGTGGGCTTTCTGCCCCCCAGGGGCAGATAAGGGGCTATTGCCCCATCTTCCTCCCAGGGGTGCAGAAAGACTGTATATTTTTTGGGTGGTGGGTGAATTGGCAGCACCCACCCCGGCCTATGAAAAAATAATCCCTGGTGTCAAGGGTGCTTTCTGCCCCCCGTGGGGGGCAGATTGGGGGCTACTGCCCCATTGCCCCCCGGGGGCAGAAAGACTGTCTGTGGTGATGTTTTATGGGGGAGCAAAGGCCCTTGCCCAAGGGGCCACTCCCCCCTCCCTGGTGGCTAGTAAGTAGATCCCTGCTTGGGGATCGCTCTCCTGGGGCGATCCCCAAGCAGGGATCAACTAGGAAAGAGTACCATTGGAAAGGGGAGTTTCTCTCCTTTCCAACGATACCTCTCCCATGTGTTCCGGTGCTCGTGGCTGAGATTGCCCCATAAGCAACAAAATCGTGACACTGAAACTAAGTTTCAGTTTCGTTTTCATTGTGATGACAGCTCACCATGAGCGGGATCGTCATCACAATGAAAACACAAACCATGCTTTGAGAGGTTGGGGAAGCTCTTCCCGACCTCCCAAAGCAAAAAAAAAAAAAAGAATTTTTGCAAGTGAGCTCATGACAGAATGGTTCTGTCATGAGCACACTTGCACTGGTGCTCATGACGGATCCATTCCGTCATGAGCAGGTAAGGGGTTAAAGAAGGAAAATTTCATTTTGCAAAATACCGTTTAATGATTCATTTCGTATAACATGAACAAGGTACAAAGTTTTAAAATGTGCAACTAGTATACTCAAGTATTATGTGAGATATGGGGTAAATAGTAAGTTAAGTTATCACAATCAGTTGTTTCTTAGCAAGATTTTATACATTTGCTAAACCAGAACATTTTGCAGTTGTGACAATATTTCTAAGCATCACCCATTAAGGTCAGGTCCCTAAACTAACCCCGGGCGGAGCTGGTGGAGTGCAACTACGTGGAGGTCCATGGAGTTGGGGGAAAACTCAGTAGAACTCCGCTCTGCCACCCGCCTCCAACCCCCTAATAATATAATACTTACAAAGTAATTTAAAAGAAATAAAGGGGCATATCAGCAACACCCGGCGATAATTATCGCTCAGCGCTCTTAGCATGAGGATAATTATCGCCGGGTAACGAGGATTTTTATCGCTGAGATAGCGTGCTATTAGCAACGCTTATCTCCTCAGCGATAAAAATCCTCACGCTAACTGCCTAACGTGAGATTATCGCTGGAAACCCAGCGATAATCTCACGCAATGTGGCGTTAGCTTGCTGATAGGGACTCACAAACTTAGCCATGATATCCACCCTCCATAGGATATCATGGCTAAGTCCGTCCTGAAGCAGGCGTAAGGAAAGTAGCGATAAGAGGGGTTATGGCTACTTTTCCTGACGCTATGCTTCATAGCGTGGGGCTTGATGATAGGAGAAATGTCGCCTAGCGACATTTCTCCTGCCATGTTAGGTCAGGAACGCCCACTTTGCATCTCATTAGAGATGCAAAGCTGGGCGTAAAGAATCCCTACGCTAAAGCAAGGTTTCACGCGTTAGCGTGGCCTTGCTAATTAGGCGATAAAATTATCGCCGCTTTTCGTCCGAAAACGGCCGCAAAAGGAGCGATAATTTTCTATCGCCTGCTTGTAAATATGCCCCAAAGTAACTTATCTGTACTGCGGCATCCTCGGGCTGCCCTCCTCCTCCTTGCCTTACATCTTGCAAGAACTGCGCATGCACGTACACACCCGCATGGGCATTTCTCACAAGACGTCTTGTGAGAAATGTGCATGTGTGCAGTTCTTGCAAGATTTGCGGCGAGGAGTAGGAGGGCAGCCCGGGGACGCCACAATACAGGTAAGTGACTTTATTTATTTGAAATTACCTTGTAAGTACGTTTTTATTAGGGGGGTGGAGGTGGGGAGCCAATTTAGCGGCGGGATGGCTAACTCTGCTCCGCTGCAGAGGCGGAGTTTTGCCCTATACTCTATGTTCCCAGTTGAACGCGGAGTAGGGGAATCTCCGCACACTCTGCTGGCGGAGAGGAGTTTTCCGCCCATGCTAACTCTAAACTCCATTGTGCACATTTCAACATTTTCGGGGTCATTTCTAGTTTAAAGAAAGCTCACTTTTAAGAATTTTTGAGGCTAATACAAATAACTATCTCTTGGACGTTTAAAATGCATGTCATTTTATTTTTAAACTTTATGTTAATCATTACACATACAGATGTTATTCTAAATAATTTGCATCTTAATTAATTAGCTTCTTCACTGTCTATGTCAAAATGTCCTGTGAAGCCAACGTTCAGTATTAGAGTATTTGGAGCCTCGGAATAGGGTAATTGGAGAAAGCATCAAGAGAAAATAAATGTGGTTAATTTGTGAAATTCTTCTTAAGCTGAATAATTGTGCTAAATATCAGCTACAGAGCTTCCCTTATTCACCTCACACATGTAAGCATTATTCAGAACCCATGAAAACTTTAAAGCCACCAGCAAAGCTTGCATACATATACATATTTATGGGGAAATGCTGCAAATCAGAAGAATCTGTAGTGTTGAGTCAGAATGTTCACTAGCACAGACTGAGAGTATGAAAAGATTCCTGATCAGGGGATATTCTAGGAATGTTCTAGAGAGGGCAATGAATAAGACTAAGATAATTTCAAGAACAGAAGCCCTTGCACCTAAAAAGCACATTCAACCCAGTGACAACTGTATTACTAACAATGATCCACCCAGGTTGATCTTAACTTACAACAGGCAACATTTGGCCTTGCGTAAGTTAATCAACAAGAACTGGGTAGTGGTACGCAATGACCCAGTCATAGGGGAATCTTGTCCTAAAAAACCTGCTATTACATTTAGCAAGGCACGCTCCATGAGCGATATGTTGGTCAAGAGTAGCCCTGAAATAATAGCTTCTAGAACATGGCTGCAGGACATAAAAGGCTTTCGCAAGTGTGCTGTATGCAAAGCTTGCAAATATGGCAGAAATAAAACTACTTTTATCAGTCCATTCAGTGGAACTCCTACCTCCATTTCGAAAAGATTAACCTGTAAGACAGAATACGCCGTTTATGTGCTGGAGTGTTCATGTGGCCTGCAATATGTGGGGAGTACCAAGTTGCAGGTCCACAAACGGATACTCCAGCACATAAGGGCAATCAACAACAGTGATGCAGCGTATCCTGTCGCCCGCCATTTCAAAGAATGCCACAATAACTGTCTTGACCACCTCAGTTATTACGTGATCGATACGGTATTACCACTCAGACGAGGTGGTAACCGAGAGGCAATTCTTAGAAAATTAGAGACCAGGTATATCCTGGAGTTGGATTCCAAAGTGCCCAATGGGCTCAATTCCAGTGAAGATCTCTACACTTGTTTATAAAGGGACTATATATGCTCTCTGTAATAATTGATCATTGATTTTTGATTTAAACAACAACTTTGAGATGAGTTTCAACCACCTCCTCTGCTATTTAAATTTTAACATCATGCTTTTTTTTATGTAGTAAGTGAGTTATTATATAGCTTTAAAAATTGTATAAATAGATTTTTGCACATTTACACTTATTTTGAAATTTTGAAATTATGGGTTTCTTTCGACAACGATTTAACGACACAATGTAAATTCATATGATTGTTGTTAATATTGAATGTTAATCTGCATTTAAGTCTTTTTGTGCATTCTATGGTCGGCTGATTGACCAATGTGGTCTCAAACTTACTTTCAAGCTATGACAAAGGAGTGACTTTAACGTGTTTTTTAATTATTATAGACACTGTTTTAAATCCTTGCAATTTTGCACATAATTTGCAGCTATTTGCACATATGCAATGTATATTCAGGATAGCAATATACAAATGTCTAGGCTTCTGAAGTTCTGGTTTTTAACGTGTTTATGAAGTCAATAGACAGGTATTTTAACCAATGCGAATTTGCACAAACAAGAGCAGCATTTTGCACATTTATAAAACAATATTTGCACTAGTCAACTTTTATTGTAGATGTCCATAGACCTATAATCTTGGTTCCTGAGGCATTCTTTGTCAATGTATGCAATTGTGCACGAAGAAAAACAGTAATTTGCACATTTGTAAAACTTCGAAGTATTTTGTCGATATCTATGTACCCATAATCACATGATTGTTGCACTGGCACTTTAAATTCTATGGTCACTCCTCTGGGCGTCATGTGATCAAGGCTTCTTTGAAGGCGAAACGCGTCATGGCGGCAGTGCCGGTTTGAATGAAATAAAATAATTAGCACGAAAATCTGGGTCCGTACCGTCTCTTGTGCAGCGCCTGTGAAGTGGAGTACTGCGACGGATTGCTTGGGCATATTTATAACAGTCTGTATATTTATGCCTGTATTTACATTTCATCACACAAAACACTAAGGTTAAGTTTTGGCTCGCTTGCCCTCGAGTCCCGTCTTTACTTTTCATCTCTGAGGAGTGAGTCTGCTCTGTTAACCATCTCCCAGCGCCACGGAGAACTGAGGAACAGAATATCTGAAATACCAATGTGTTAGTTGCTCTTCAAATGCTTACGGAAGGACCTCAGCAAAATATTAACAATTGTGTCATGAACTAGCTTAACTACAATGGTATTATTGACGCGTTACTTCTTGCTCCTTCCACAGCTGCGCCGTCTCTCTCCCTCTAGGACATTCTACTCTTTCCTGACCTCTCAACCTTTTCAGTTATGATTGAACGGTTCCTGTTGATACAAGTACTAGTTTGTTCTCGGGATTTTTACCTGTTCTGCCCCTTAGGTGAAGCTTTCATACATATATTTGTGACCGTGACACCTCTCTCTCTTAATATCTGCTTCATTGTATGCAAATAATTCTGTAGCGTGCCGCCGGCTGTTCAAAGCTTAATCCCCACGATGAAGAAGTGAGAAAAGATGACACGGCTGAAGTTGCAAAGCGTCTTCCCTTCTGAAATAAGTGTGCAAACTGCAGGTCACGTTTGAATCCTGAAAATGTAAAGTCAGCCTTTCGTTAGAAATGGCAACAGGTTTTAACCAAGGTCTCGAAGACAGGTGTAGTTGGAAATTCTCTGATAGGCTAAATTTTCATACTTCATGTGAGGAGAAAGTAATTTGGTGGGCCAGTCGCTGGAGCACCAGATTTCCTTTCTCCAGTGTCCTGTTGGTGGGATATCCTAACCAGGAAATATTTAGAACATTTACAGCAACCCTTCTTTATGCACCTAATAGTGCGTGGGTCGAGAGAAGCAGTGTTGGTGTGGTTAGAAAGAGGAGGAAGAGGGGCTTTTATGCAGCCACAGGACAAGGCTTTGGAACGCATCATAGAGTGTGTGAGATGATCTCTGCTCATGGGTGGGCGAGTCTCACACAGCTCACAAATGTATAAAAATAGCAAAGTTGCAGGTTGCAAGTTGACGGGCTTATTTACCCTGGCATCTATTCGCATTCTATAAAACGTGCACCTTTCAGTTTTTTAGTGGCATTGATTTATATTTACAACACTTGGAAAAGTGCACGTCTCTGGATGGACAATTTGAAAAATACATTCTTACAAAGTGAAGCATTCCTTGCAACTGTTTGTATTTGTATTTCTACTGATACATCTCCTGATGTGACAAATAATTTATTGTTTTTATAGAAAAAAAATATACGAGCAGCTAGATTCCCAGGGGCAGATTTACAAGGCCCTTGCAACACTTTTACGCCGCCGTTGCGTCACTTTTGTGATGCGGCGGCGGCGTAAACAATGCGCCACTATGCGGCATATTTACAACGTGATGCATCTAGTAAGATGCGTCACGTTGTAAAGCCCTGCGCTACATTAAACCTGCGTCAGGTATAATGTAAGCAGGGTGGGTGTTCCTTCGCAAGGAAGCCCAGTAAAAGTGACGCAGTGAAATCTACAAGATTTCACTAAGTCACTTTTACATCCCTGCTGCGTCAAAACGTTACGCCAGGCGTAAGGAGTGACGCAGCACAGCAAGTATAGGGCGCCCCTGAGCAGTGCTGGAGTTGCGTCATGCTTGCAACACAACTCCAGCACTGCATCACCTTTACGCCGTCAGGTGCGTCACGCATCTGTATATCATTGCGCCACGGTGCGCCGCATTGTAAATGCGGTGCATCCATGGTGCCGCAAAGGGTTTCTACCGCCACGTGAAATAACTGGTGCATCCCTGCTGATAAGCAGGGATGCGCCAGTTATTGTAAATCTGCACCCCAGTTTTTAAATCTGCCTCATGCTTACCTCTTCTAAAAATGAGATGTTCTATATTGTTATGTTCATGCTTAGTATAATCCATTTTTCTCAGCTTCACCGGTACCTTTCCCAGAGCCATTCGTCCCCTCCGTCTCTAATAGGAACGTAGTGCTTATTTGGTACAAACATTAATCTACATTTCTTCTTTAACAACACAGCTATGACAGTTAATTTGAACGTAATATCTGTACAACTGACTCTTCCTCCTTTTACACATCAGTAAGTTCCTTTTAACTCCTCTTAACATGCTCATTTCTGATCAAATTAAAGAACTCTAATAACTTATTAGAAAAGTTTGTTTTTAATTTTTTTTATTTTATATAGCGCGAACTTTACCCAAAGGTGTCAGAGCGCTTTACAAAAGGATCAGTTACATTACATAAGGACTTCGGAGAACATGAGTTACATAAAAGATACAGACAGAACAACTCTAAAATCGCAAAAGAACAGTAGTCAGCACATACGGCTATAACAAATACTAGAGGCTAGAGTTGCATATATACAAGTTGAAGATTCACTCAAGGAGAAGAAACAAACAGAAAAAACTCAAAAATTACATAAGAACAGTAATAAGTAAATACGTCTACTACAGATACTAGCGGTTAGAATTACATATATACAAGTTGCAAAACACTCAAGATTACATTTAAAAAGGCATTAGGGTTAGACAATTATATATTACAAATTTACAGAGCATGGCATTTACAAGAGTATCAGCGAGAAACAAGTAAGAAAAGCAGATAGGGACATGAAAAAGAGAGAGAGACAGAACGGAAATGGGACCAGAAGTATAAACAATAGTCACAAACAGGGAGCAGATCCGTGGAGAAGGAGGCCGATCGATAGGTTGCCCAGCTGGAGACCAGCGGGGGACAGAGGAACAGACCACATTGGCAAGATGGCGTACCAAGGACAACAGCGACAACAGGAGACGGTCCCAAAATGGCGGGGCGCACACGAGTCCAAAAGTGACTTTCCAACATAAATTTGTATTTCGACAGGTCAATACCTGACCTTAAGTGTGTGGTATTCCTTCTCCCTCTAATAAAGTGTCAAAGGGAGACACCTTTTAGAGCTTTAGATACTAGATCATCAGTTGAATTTCACCTATCACTAGATCAGGAGTTAATGTATTGATTTCGGGTAGGGATTAATAAATCACAAATATCATGCCAAAGATGAGGGAATCTCGGCGACTTTGAACACATTATCATTTATTTACTCAATAATCATGGACCCCCAACTTAGAAGCCATTGCAGCAGTCTAGAAAAATTATGATCCTTACAAGGATGATAGTGATGAGACGAGCAAAATAATTCAAGTCAGTAATTAAGGATGTAATATACAGCCATATTTCAAGACACTCTTATTTACAGACTTATTTCAGAATTATATAAATAGTTAAGTCAAAGAAGAGATCTGTATGGATTATTATTGTACAGGGTGCGGAGGTATGCACGGAATGCCAGTCAAAATTGCATGTGAGGGGGGCATGGTCTGGCCACGCAGGAAGATGGCCACCGGAGCTTCGCGCTCTGCTTCGTGAGGAGCTCCGAACGGAGGAGACGCTTTTACCAGCATGCCTAGGACCCCGGCTCCACCGTTTTCAGAGAGCTAAGTGTAGTGGCAGCGGCTGGGCGGGATTTCAAATGTTTCTGCCCTCGTTTAGTGCCCATATTTAAAGCAGTGGTTTTCTCCTCAGAAGTCGTGCACCGGGCCTTTCAGTGAAATGCAAATCCCCGGCCCTTGCGTAGCTGGTGTGCAACACTTTTACTTCATGTGGGGCTTTCCTCAGCACAAGCGGGACTGAAGAAACAGCATTTTCTTTGGCTCCCGCTCCTCCTTGACAACTGGTAAGGCCTCTTCAGCGAATCATTTGTCTTGCCTTTATAATGCCTCAATAAATCATCTCTTGCAAGAAGCTGTAAAAGAGGAGCACTTCAGCCAGAGTACATGCCTTCCTAGAGCTCCAATACATTGAATACATAAAATAAACTACTAGTGGGCAACCTTTTACAAAAATAAAATAAAATAAAAAACGGAGAATTATATTTGGCATTTTTTTTTTTTATAAAACAACTTTTAATTAATTTGAAAGGGTCCAGTAGCAATACACAGCTCATTCGCCTACAACCTTAGAGGCCGGCAGCCAAAAAACTTAGATAGCAAAGGGCAGAAGCCCAAGAGGCAAAGGGGTCATGCCACAACCCAAGTACATGTTCATATGCAATCACCAAACGGACAGTCTCCCGCCCCAGAGGCTCTATACCCAGCATAATCAACATAACGTAGTAACGAGATCAGGCAATTGCAGGGTTGCCAATAAGCAATAACATACAAAAAAAGCGCCAACCACGCCCAAAGGGGCCATATTCCCTGCACGATGCATAACTCAGGGGTGACATCGTAGTTTCCAAACCTTTCGTACTGCAACATTAGTTATGTCTGAGTCCAGGCCACCCTAGATGGAGCAGCGCACGGACAGGTCAAGCAACGTGCCCCCACAATAAGCGCCCACCCAGGTGAACATTCCCAGGAGGACCTCTTTACCATGCCCCTATCACGTCCTTCAGCCAATGTACTCACGAAAAGTTCACGGTGGCCAGACGGCAGGAACGTTGTTCTATGAAAGCACAGTAGTATTCGCCATGGACGCACAGGGCATTGAGTGGCTCAACATCTATTAGGCTAGTCATATCAAAAAGGAAACAGGCAGCAGGGCATTTCAACTGTACCTTGGTTTGGCGGTGCGGGAACCCTCCGTTGCATTCCCTGAGTCGAAGGATGCCCGTAGGGTAGGCAGCCAAGTGAGGAGGGGTCAGGGTAAAAGAGGGGAAGGGGGAAAAGTACTGGGGTGGGGGAAGCGGGTTTGGCGGGGGGGAGGAATACCGGCCACACTATCACTATCCGGTGGTGTCCGTGGGCCTAGCCGTGCAGAGACAGGATTCCCCCCTTCAAGGGGGATGGCAGTAACTGGCACACACTACCTACTGTCTAACGACCCCCAGAAGCCCCCTGGATCCGCAGGGCACACTACATCGTCAAAGAACTTCAGGGCCCGAAGTCGTGGTGGCTGCAATCTAACATGCTCCAGTCGCCCCAGATGATCCACCAAAGGCTTCCAGAGTTTCCTAAACTGAGTATCTCGGGATTGGAGACGTGCCGTGAGCAACTCCATCGCCACCACATGCCACAGGCGGGTAAACCAAACATTAATGGAGGGCGTTTTGGCTTTCTTCCAATAGAGTGCCACCGTCTGCTTGGCAGCACACAGCATGTGGAGGCTAAGGTGCCGGTCGCGACCCGTCATAGCTCGTGTAGTCGTTGGTCTAAGGCCTAAAAGAACTACAAGTGGATCCTCGGGCAGGGGGTACCCCAGAACCTTTTTGATATGGCTAAGGACCTCTTTCCAATAGATAGCCAGAAGGGGGCATGTCCACCAAATGTGCATAAAGTCTCCCAGCGCCTGAGTACAGCGCCAACATAGGGGAGATGTCTTAGGAAACATTTTCTGAAGTCTAACGGGGGTGTAGTACCATTGAGTCATTACCTTATAAGCTGACTCCTGTTGGGGGATGCTGCGTAAAGTTTTAGGGATGTCCCTCCAAAGCCTTGCCCATTGAGAGGGGGTAACAACTGAGCCGGAGACACTCTGCCATCGCAGTTGGTATGGGTGGGGATCCGGGCGCTGTGCACGCTGCAGTACCTTATATATACGGGAGATCAACCCCTTATATGTGCCGAACGTACGCGCTAGCTGTTCGAACGGGGTGTAGGGTCGCGTGGCCGCCGGCATCAAGGAGAAGCCCTGGATCCAGTGTCGAAGCTGTATGTACTGGAATTTGTCTTTCTCCGTTAGCCCAAATTCTTGTTTGCATTGAGCAAAGGATTTAAGACTGTCTCCCGTAAAGAGGTTCCCGATCGTCCTACAACCGGTTTCTGTCCAGTTCGCAAAATAGGGTGGACGACACGCCGGGGGGACCTGCGGATTGCGCGCAATTGGAGTGTGAGGGGACGGGAAGGTGGTGAGTCCCCTACGAACTGCCACCTTGTCCCAGATCTCAAGGACTGTTCTGGTGGGGACAGCCAGATAGGCGCTGCGGTGGCACGCTTCCCGAGGCAGCCAGGCATGATCCCACAGTGGGCGGCAGGTGACGGCCCGGTCCATGTGAAACCACACTTTTTCACTCTCCCATGCTCCCCACTCCAGTACATAGCGGAGGTGCGATGCCCAATAGTAGTCGAGTAGATTCGGTTATGCAAGTCCGCCCCTGTCCCGAGGGAGCTTCAAGATTTTATTAGAGAAGCGCGGTTTCTTTCCACCCCAGATAAAGGTAACAAGCTCACGTTGGAGCGCCTGTATCTGGTGTTCCGGAATAGGCGTCGGCAGCGTTTGGAAGAGATAAAGAATCTTCGGCAGTATAGACATTTTCACCGTGTTGAGTCGACCAAGCCAAGAAAGTGGTAAAGCCTTCCACGCGTGCAGGTCAGTCAGGACTGAAAGTTTATACTCCTGCCAATTGGCCAGATCTGAGGTCAGGTTTAGGCCCAGGTATCGCACCGACCGAGACGCCCATTGATAGGGAACGCAAGCCTGGAGCGACAGAAGCTCCTCGTCCGGAATCGTAATATTAAGGGCCCAGGATTTCGCGTGGTTGATTTTAAGCCCAGAGGCGCCTTCGTAGTCCTGGAGCAGCAAGTGTACTGCCGGTAGCGAGCGCAACGGGTCATATAGAGTAAGAAGGAGGTCGTCCGCAAAGAGGGCGATCTTATGCTCCACACCTCGAAGAGGGATACCACGGACGTCAGGGGACCGACGTATCATGATGGCAAGGGGTTCCACCACAAGGGCGAACAGCAGGGGTGACAGGGGGCAACCCTGCCGGGTGCCCCTACAGATGGGGAAAGGCTGCATGAGCTGACCATTAACGCGCACTCTAGCCACCGGCGAAATATAGGGAGCCATAATGCGCGCCACCATCCTCGGGCACAGACCCACCCTCCGTAAGAACGCCCGGAGGAATGACCAGTCCACCCGATCGAACGCTTTTTCCGCATCGAGTGATAGCAAGCATGCTGGTATTCCCCAATGTTTGGCCTTCCCGACTATGTGCGCTATGCGGCGCACATTGTCTGCCCCTTGACGGTGCTGGATAAACCCCACCTGGTCCGGCTCTATGAGATTGGGCATGTGGACACTAAGCCGTTTAGCCAGAAGTTTAGTGTAGAGCTTAAGGTCCATATTTAACAAAGCAATGGGCCGATAAGAAGAGCAAAGTGTATGATCTTTCCCGGGTTTCGGGATGAGGGCTATTTCGGCCATATATTTGGCATTTTTGACAATAATATTCTCAGAATATTGTAAACCCGCTTCAAATCTCCTTACATCAATGCTGCCATTCAATGTTATATTCAGGCCACCTTAGCCTTAATTCTTTGTGGTTGGACTCCTCTATATTACTTATTACTAGGGCTCCATTTAGCACCTCTGCAGTGATTAATTAATTTCTGGTGCTATTGACTCCTGACCTGAGGTGAATGTTCTCCAGCTATTTTCACATGATATTTTAAAAGAAATTCCATGGCACTGACTCGGACAATTATCTATGACGCCTTCTAAATCCTAAATCTTTGGCGTTTTGTCACTATTACAGTGTCTCTTCATATAGTTCCCTTTACTATGGTGCGCAACATAATAGCAGAGGCAGTAATTTCCACATTGCTGATAGATTAAGATTTGCTACGTTCTTTTATGCACTACGCTCCTTTTGGCATGTAATTTTTGCATTAACTGCATTACTACTGCAGTAGTGGTCTCGCCAAAGTGAAGGTGCAGTGACTTCCACATATACAAGACAGATATCCTTGCCTATAATCTCCATGGTTCTCTGATTCTGTCACAGTTCACTATTTCATTAATGTTGCTCTTACTGTTTTTCTTCAATATACCTAGCTTATTTGCCAAACCTAGTCACTGCTACCACCTAGATAAGAGGTCTAGTGCTACTGTTATTAGTATTCTTTTACTACACAACAGACAATCTCCAAATGCCTAATAACAAGAATGAGAAGAAAAACTCCAAGCAACCTCTTTTCGCAGAAGTTCTCAAACAATCACAAAATATGTCTGTGAAAGGCTCAGCATCATCACTGTCTAAACCACCTTTGGCCACCTCCTCTACAATGTCAGGGGAAACTATGGATCACATTTTACAAGACATTTCAAATATCAGTTGCCGTGTAAGAGATATGGACATTAATATATCCTCTCTCACCACAGAAGCCAAATCAATCAGAGCAGAGATCGTACAATTTAAAAGTAAAACAGACGGATTAGACCAACGATTAACAGCAGTAGAAACCAGGATTGATTCCATGCAATGTAAAGATCAAGACCTCTTACTTCTCCGCAGTAAACTTGTTGACTTGTAAGATCGCAGTTGACAAGAGACAACATCCGCTTTTTTGGCTTTCCTGAAAAGATTGAAGGTCTGAATGCTAGAACCTTCTTATGTAATATTTTTCCCAAGTTGCTGGATATCACCTTCAACTCACCGCTTGAAATCCAGCGAGCTCATCATATCGGTCCTCCGCGTACTGCTTCAGATTCTTGACCACGACTCCTCATTGCTTGCTTTTTGCGGCATGAACCAGTACGACAAATATTTTTGGCAGCACGCACACAAGGCTCATGCATCTATACTGGCCATGAAATCCGCATTGCCGCTTACTTCTCCTGAGAAACTAGCGAACAGAGAAAGGCTTTCCTCTCCATGAGGCCACAACTGCAGAAAATGGACATCAAATATGGTTTGTTTGATCTTGTCCGTTTTCGCATTACCAAAAACAGCGAATCCAAAGACTTCTATAATCCTGAAGATTTGCAACACTTTATTGATAAACTGCACATTCAGGACATGGAAGTACAGCATACGCCTATTGAATAGTTCTCTCATGGTTCTCAACAACCTCCACAGCAAACAGATAATCGACGTCGCACCACTAGTGAAGCTCGTCATCGTGGCAGAGACATTGAAAGATCAATTCGTACTCATGAAGGAAAAATCTCTGCCCTTCAAAAAGTATCTACCTTTTACGCAAGATCTTCATATGGACAAATCCCGATCTCCCTTAATATCTGCTTCGGATGAAGAATGACCTCAATAATATTTATATTTATTCTTGCATCAATATCTCACTATTATAGGGGTTTTGTTGCTCTATCGCACACTTGTTTCTCAATCTAGAGCTGTTGCAGGATTCTATATTTTGTGTTATTTATTACAAAGAATTATCAGATTTCACTTGCATAACATCAATTTTATCTGACACATGCTTTGGTTCAATGTTCCATTCCCAACATGTAATTTATTTAACTTTCTCTATACTTTAGAATTATAGATATTTTATTATATACTTTTACATCTTGTTGACCTTGATCTTCCTTTTCAATAATCAAAGTTATATATGTTATCATTATATATTAGATAATATTTCTCTTTTTAACTGCATATTGTTCTGCACTATTAATATACCTTTTCTTATATTTACAACTAGTTTTATAGAGGGTTATTTATTGCTTATTATTTCTTGTTATATATCATATGATCCTCGTTCCCATACTGTTTATTTTTCCCTATCAATGTAGGCTTAGGTTTATTGTCTGCAATTTTTAAAATGTCATCTGATTAATTTTTCTTTCACTATTTTAGGATTATATATATTTTGCTACATACTTATATCACTTATTAGATTTGCTCCTACTTTTTCAATAATCAATACTATATATAATAAACTCCTTTGATAATATGTTTCCTTTCATATTATTGCTGTTATGATTCTGTTTCTCTTTCCACAAACTCCATTTGAAAATAAGCATATCCTTTCTTCTATTCTGCTTCACTGGAATATAGTCTTAAAAGAGGTATATTTTTTAATAACAGGTATAATTATAGCCAATATCATTTATATAAATATTTTACATTCCTAGCAGCAATAGTTGATTATCATATGTTTCTTATGTTTTATACCACCTAACTAGGCGAATTGATTATATCTTATTTCATTTATTTATTGATACTTGACATTATATTTTTACTTGCTTTTATATTTCTATTTGTATCTAAGTTTATATCACTATTTTTAATACGAATTGTACTTATTGCTTACTGCATCTTATCCATACCTGTACATTCTTAATCACTTCTTTCACATTCTATATGTATATTTCCCTGTCACTGACTTTCAACATATCTTATATCCAACTATGAGTTCTATTAGTCTATTAACTTTCGTCTTTCCCTTTCAGTGTTTCTTTTCCTTTACTTCTTTTCACTTGTATCTCTATTTTGTATTCCTATCTAACTCTATCTTACTATTACTCATCCAAACATATTTATTGTTTACTGTATATTTATCAATCAATTGTTACACATTTTGCGCCTGTATGGAAGCATTAATGACCTTGTAAATCTTTGAGTATAAATGTATGTATTCTATTAGCTCACGCCTTTTCTCTTTTATAGTTGTTCTCCCCTGTTTCTCATTACTATTTATATATATATATTCATATCTACTTCTATCTTACCATTTTAAATATAACTATATTTATTGTTAACTGTCTCTTATTCATAGTTGTAAATTATTCATAAATTATTGTAACTTGCTCCACATGTTAGCTTATATTTCTGTGATATAGAATCACTATATATTTGAATTTATATATATTTAAATATATATTTAGGTATTATGTATTCTGTTAGCTCTTGTTTCTTCCTTTAAACAGTCATCTCTATTCAAGCTTGGCTCTTTATGTCTCCTTTACACACACTTGGCTCTCCAGATCTTCACTTCCCTCCTACATAGTTCCTATTAAGTCTTAACCTCCTGACGGGGTTCCCTACTTGTGGCGGTGCTCTAGTGAGCCCAGACCAGCGGCTAAAGTTAAACTTTTTGTTTCTCTTTTTTTATAGTTTTTTTTTTCTTATTCTTGATATCTTTTACTTTGGTAACTCTTTTATATCTTATTATTCTACACATTATTTTAATAGTAGTCTTCCATTTTTCCCTTTCTTCGTTTTTCTTTCAAGTCTTGGATTACTCAATTAATAAATTCTGCATTTGCTCTCTAATTCACTCCTACTTCTATCCTAGTTCATCACTTACTCAATTTTTTCAAGAGTATTAGTCTCCATTTGGGGTATGGCTAATACTCATCCTCTGCGTGTCATAACATGGAATGTTCACGGTTTGACGCACTATATTAAAACGAAAAAAGTCCTTTCGTATTTGAACTAAAAAAAGGTAGATGTGGCTTTACTCCAGGAAACTCATCTTGAAGCGTCAGAATCTGAAAAGCTGCGCAGAGAATGGGTGGGTAAAGTATATCACAGCATTATTCATGCGAAACGGCCCTAAGACACTGCTCCCGTTCATTAATGTGGTGTGGCTATTCTGATTCCTAAATCTTTACCAGTTACAATATCAAAAACTTGGGAAGACCCAGATGGTAGATATGTTTTTGTCAAACTGCGCATTGGCGACACACATTTTATGTAGGATCAGTGTACGCCCCGATGGGTGCGGAAAAATCATTTCATCTCCAATTGAACCGTATTTTATCAGAGATAGGTGCTTCCCAATATCTGAGAGGTGGAGATTGGAATCTAGTCAGAAACCCAGTATTGGATAAAACAGGTCCTTTTGATAAGAGTAATGCCTCGGATAGAGCTCTTATGGTCGACATCATTGAAGATCATGGCCTGATTGATCATTGGCGCCTATCTCATCTGACTGATACTGAATATTCCTTACCTATCTCCCACTCATGAAACTCTCTCTAGAATAGATTATTTTTTAATCTCTCAAAGGGTTGTTCAGTTAGTTCACGAATCCCATATCTTAGAAGCATCAATCTCTGATTACTCCCCAGTTCTACTATCCCTCCAGACAGGACTGGCTACACCGGGACATAAACGTTGGAGAATGAATATTCAGCGTTATAAAACACATATGGTCAAATTACAGCTTAGAACTCATCTTCAAACCTATCCCTCCCTTAATCAAGTGTCTGTGCATTCAAGCAGAATCCTATGGGCTGCAGCCAAGGCTACCATTTGGGGTCAACTTATGAAGGATGCTGCACAGGCCAATAGGCAAACTGCTTCTTGGCAGAAGGAACTAGAACACGATATTGAGACACTTACTCAACTATATACTAAAAAACCTCTTCTACAGCATCACAAATCACTAGAACAAGCACATATGGCATTCAATAGCCTTTTTACATCTAAAGCTGAATATGCGTTACAAAAAATGAAAGGACGCTACTATGAACAGGGGGAAAAAGCAGTGCGACTTTTAGCAGCTCAGTTGCGCCAACCTGAGGTTGCAATGGCTATTCCAGCTATAAAAACATTTGGGGGGACGATGTTTCCTTTATACACTTGGAATGCTCCCTCTTCAGATAACTTTATCCTCACAGCGTCTTATAGATTCTAAAATTAAATCCTTTATAGGGGGCTCTACCAAACCTCGTCTAGCTATACACAAACTGCAAGCACATGACTCGAATGGAGGTCTGAGTTTACCATCAATAGAACGCTACATTTTGACACTACAATTATCCCAAATCACATACATGTTGCAAGATAATTCTCACACACCACAATGGGTACATGTAGAACGTCATCTATTGTCTGCTGAACCTGGTCATTCAGCTTTTTATAGCACAGGTACCAGTCACCAGGATCCTCACAACCCATTATTGTCTACAATGCGCAAAACATGGCATAGAGCTTACCGCCTTTTGGGGTTTAATTCACGCATTCATGTCAAAGCTCCAATATGGAACAATACAGCCATACGTGTTAAGGGAAAAACTATCTCCTGGCCCCAATGGAAACAGGTGGGTATTTTTACTTTGGATCAACTTCTGCATGATGGTGAACTCAAACCCTTTGCCCAACTGGCTGAAGAATGTGGTCTTCCATTACATCAAGCAACAAATCATTCTCAACTCCATCTCTGCCTTACCAAAGTTCTAGGGTCACATCCATGGTCCCTCCAAACTTCACCAGTATTATCCTACCTGTATTCTTGGGGAACTCATAAAGGGATTATATCTGGTTTATACAAACTATTCACACTACAATTATTTTCCCAACCCTTATCATTTGCTCTGTGCCTCAAATGGCAAACACGATTATTGATTACTTATGATGATGAAGAATGGACTGAACTCCTGGAAAATTTAACTAGAGGGGCCAGAGAAGCGTGATTGAAATTTTGCTTGTTCAACTTTTTACTTGATTGGCACTGGTCTCCAGTAAAATTACATAAAGCTGGACTCCTTCCTCACACCAATTGTTGGAGATGTGATGATCCTGGTTGTGACATAGTCCACATTATCTGTACCTGTCCTATGGTTCAATCCTATTGGTTCTACATAGGCCAGATTTTACAGCATACTTTGCCTTAGGGTTTACCGTTAACATCAGCTCCCATTCCCTTGCATGATTTACGAACATCACCACATCTTTCCAAACCGCAATGCCGTACTGCCCTAGCCACAGCTAAAATATGTATTTTACAACAATGGAAATCTCCAATCCCATCCTCTATGGTAACTATGGTTCAAACTGCCTCCTATGAAAGAGTCATTTATTTTTTGGATGACCAGACACAAATATTTATTCAAGTCTGGGCCCCCTTTTCGCCTATGAATACTGATTCTGTGATAGACAATGTTACTCACCCCATGGTGGATAATACAGTACCTTAATTCGTCCTTCTTTCTTATCTCTATTTCATTTCTGTCTTTCTTCTCTTCTTGCCATTATCTTTATACTTTTCCCCTTTTCAACTTTATTGTTACAGGTTTGGATAACAACATTGTGAAGATGTGAGGAATTCCATCCTACCTCATATCTTGTATCGTATCTTTTGTATTTGTATAATTCTTTCATAGGGTATACTATATGTTCTGTTCTTTTATGCTATATTATATTGACATTTTTCTTTTATCATTATTGCTTTCCTATTTAAACACATTTATTGTCTTTCCTAATTCATAATAGATTGTATTGTAACAATTCACTCTCTATCACATTCCTGATCTTCTGACTTTAATCTTTATTCTTCGTTTTTATCATTCATTATTGGAGTTTCTATATTAGACTACTTATTGTTTTTCTCATAATTGGATTTCGATATTTTCCTTCTTTTTATTATTATATTATTTGTTTTCTATAAATTTGATTGTCCATCCAATACTCCCTTTTCTTCAGATTTACGAATATTTTCATTTTTCTGAAATAATATATTTGACTATGTATGCTATAATTGCAATGTAATTCACGTTCTTGTATTATCAACTCTTCTATTGTATATTATTATATTTATAAAATACTAATAAACAATTTCAACACAAAAAAAATTGCATGTGAGTGGTTTGATGAGTACAATATTAGATAAAGTAAGTCATGCTAAGTTTTTACCTTCTCTGAACTCAGGCCAGAGAGTTTGCGAATAACTACCTTGGAGCAATCCTCACCTAATTTCTTAAATTTAAAATATCTTAACAAGCTCTTTAAACAACTCCCGTTTGTACTCTATTGCATATACATATTAGTTTAAACTCAACTCTGAAGAACTGGAAAACCTTCTTACACCTACTTTAAACATTGAACTTTGAACAGATACCTGCAGTAGAAAACTAATACAGATGGATGAATACTTCTTTTTATAAAATAATCTCTGTGAAAACCTACCCATGAAAAAGGAAATGATGATACCAAGAATGAAGGAAATAACACAGTGAAAAAAAAAAGTTTGCTTCCTTTACTGACAATGATGCAAATCAAAAACTAATCAAGATAAATATACAACAGGATTTATAAACTGTCCATCACACAGCCAAAAATGAGCTCCCTATTCAAATGGGATTTCTGACACCAAGTACCCCAGAAAGGAACTCCACAAATTACTTTTAGAATTTCACAATCCAGAATGCACCTCTTTACCATTGCCTTAAACACGATATTTATGTAATATATTGGCAAATAACTTAAGGGTTATAATGGCGGTAGGACCATCACTACCGGGCCGGCGGTGGCGGCCCTTCCGCCATCACACGGCGATTTTCCCTCCGCCGAATTAGGATGGCGGTGGGAATCACAATATGTCTGTGGCAGACAGAAATTCCATCCTCCACCGGTCCGCCAGAAGCAATCAGCCTGATTGCTTGGCGGATGGACAAGGGGGCATGAAATGGCGGCGGTGCCTAGCAGGCACCACCCACCAGATTACAATGCTGGCATCAGCCAGCCTTTCCATGGTGGTGGAAGCGTCATGGAAAGGCTGCCGGAGGCTGGATTCGGGGGCCCGTTGTGGTGCCTGCCATGTAGTGCAGGGAAATGCGGTGCATGCCATTATAACATTGCGTACGGTGCTGCAGCCAGCAGCACCGTCCGTAATGTTAACTGTCATGGATGCACCCACCAGTATGGCGGGCGCATCCTAATTGCAGAGGTGGGACCACCGCATGTCTGGCGGGCGGTCCCGAACACCGCAACGATGGCGGGTGGACTCAGGTCTACCCGCCAAAGTAATGAGCCCCTTAATTATCAAAGCAAAAACATTAGTTCTGTACCTACTAAACAGAACAACAAGATCCCAATCGGAAAATCGGTATAGAGAGAACACTTCAAAAAACAAAGGTACTTACGCTGAGGGGGGCAGGCTAAACATCGATGTCGCGGGTCTCATATTTCAGAGCTCCCGATCGGGGATCCCCCATCAGACAGAATCCTGCAGGCATACTGACCCCAGGGGGCCCCCATTCATTGTATGGACCCTTCAAGTGCTGTTGCATTCCTTGACAGCCCTGTGGGTAGCAGTCCATGCCATAAACTGAGCTTTAAAGAAAGCCTGCATATCTAGCATGGTGGTGCCCACAAGATGGCAGATGTGATAGACTGGAGACTGCGCTGAGCCCCGGTACTTATGGCACAGGCCCGAAGGCGGCTTCCAGTGCAGACGCTGAGGGGGTGTACAAGAACAGAGTGGACCCAGACAGCCCTGTTTGTGGGGCACTGAGTGGAGCTCATGAACTCCGGCGCACCCCCGAGAACCCAGCATCTTGGTAGGTACGGGACGAACCGAGGGAGCAGCCGTGCAGCTGGGCCTGCTCTGGGAGACGCGCCGAACACTACTGGTGCGACCTGATGAGAAGCACTCTGTGGGAGCAGAGGCCACAGAAGAGTGGCGGCGCACTGGGGCTGACCGAAATGTATGTTACTTCGCACCTGAAAGACTATCCAGCCAAGCTGGGGACCTGAGGCAAGAAAGTGGCAGTGCTGGGGATCACCTGGTGGATCGAGTGAGCCTACCGGGACCATATTGTTGTGGAGCGTGGAGACCTTGGCTCATTCTGGAGGGGGTTGCTTTCCCCTATACTGTGACAAGGGAGCTGAACAGCTGACACTGACTGGCCTGGGATCGAGGTGCTGTGTCCCAGTTTGTGGCTGGAGGAACGTGAACTGTCTGTTGGATCTGCAGCATGGCATAGGCCACTTTGAGCACATAAGTGGTCTGGCAAGCAGTGGGGATCAGAGAGATCCTTGCACATAGCACGGATGAAGGAGACAACGGTAGGCCACGGGCTACAAGAGTACTGAGAGGGAGCTTGCAAGGTGATGCAGTGAAACAGGAATGGCCGGTTGGCCTGGAACCCCCTGAAGTTATAGAAGGGGGAAGTCGGTATACCCTACTGAGCTCACAGAATGTTTGGGGCCCAGAGAGAGAGTGGTACCACTTGGGAGTTGCAACCTCCTTTAGTTCGTGATGACTCCAGATCACCGCCCCTGTAGCTGGGTATTGCCTCCTGAGATCCTGCATGGGAACAGCACTCTTGAGACCCTGGGGACTGAGGTGGCCCCCTCTGTGTGGACAACATTAGAACAGTGCCTGTTGCATTGTTGTTGACTTAACTGAGCTGCATTACCCTGTTGGGTGGTAACCCTCTGAGGGAGAATGAACACTTTCATGTTGGCTGAAGGGTAGGGTTGGTTTGCTGCCCCTAGAGTTGTACACTGGCACCCCCTCAACTCCATGTCAATTTTACATTGAGAGGAGGGGTCCTCTCCTAACATCACCATGGTCCAGAGAGGCACCGTTGACTTGGCAGTTGGGGCCCCCTTCCTAGGTGCTTTTCTTCTCTGCCAGTGCACCGTGGGACGTTGAGTTCCTGGAAGCCGATGCTGGTGAAGCCCAAGCTGAGAATCTGTGGGATATGGACCGCTTTGTAGATTTAGCTTGCCAAGTTGAGGATTCAGATCATAAAAAATCAGGCCCTTCTGTTTTGTGAAATACGCCTGTATTGAGTGGCAGACATTTGTCAATTGGCCATCATGGGCAAAGTGGCATGGCGGCAAGACCCAGAGGTGGGAGGACAACAGTAATTTCAGGCTCCGTGGGAGAGATGGTGGGAGCGCTCTCATTATTATAGGAGGTGACCCAAGAGGAGCTCACACTCTGAAATGTTATGCATGCATCCCTGCTTCTAGAGAGGCACTGGAAACAAAGATCGATACTCTGTGGGTGGACCTGGGCATTCTGAAAGGCGATCATCAGTGCCTTGCAGAACCTGTCACAACTGCAGAGACAACACTGGCAGCTGTCCCTCCGGATATCTCCATGCTGCAGAACAGACTGGCTACTATGGAGGATAAAGTCCAAATGCTGGTGATCAGGGCTGAGGACAGTGAAAATAAATCAAGGAGAAGCAATATGCAAATCAGAGGCCTTCCAGAATGCACTGAGGGGAAAAATATGGCAGACTATTTGGAACACTGGCTATGCAATGAAGTAGCTCTGCAGGGCCTCTCCCTGGTCTATGACCTACAAAAGGCACATAGAGTTCCAGCTCTACCACCCCTGCCAGGGGTGCCACAGTGCGCAGTAGTGTCCAAGCTCCTCTACTACAGAGACCATTAACACATCATTTTAATGCAGGCTAGGCAATGAGGGGGTGTTCAAGTGGCTAAAAGTAGGGTCATGATATTACCTTACTTTACCAAGGAGGTATAAAAGCAACATTCCACCTTTAATGGAGGCCAAGTGCCAGCTCCGCCAGTTGGGCCTGCCCTACGCCATGCTGTTTCCGGGCCATCTGGGGGTGGTTACACCAGAGGGGGTGCAGTTGCTCAGAACCCCCCAAGATGTGTGGGACTGGATCGAGGCACACATGCAGGCTGGTCCAAGCAGGAGGTCACCACAGCACACTTCTATGTAGAAGAAGATGAAGAAAAGAGGTGACAAAGAACCTTCGGGAGCTGAGGCACAATGGAAGCACCAGCGAGCAGTCGAAGTAGTAGCAGCAATGAGCAGAGGGGAGCGAGCCCAGCATCATCATTGAGCAGAGAAGATGCCCAGGACTCTGACGGGAATAGAGATACTGGCTCAGGAGAGAACTCAGATAACGAACTGTCAAATGGTCACACCTGGCACAGCAGATGAACTCATATAGCATTGAGGGTGAGCAGCATGCATTTATACTGACTGATGATTAAGGAGGGCTTTTATTATGTGTAAAACTAATTATTCTGATAATTGTTATCATGAGCTCTGGGGATCAAACTTTAATCATTTCCATTAGTCGGATGGAGGGCCTGGGTGGGGGACCACAGAACGGTCACAGCTTTCACCCTGTTGAGGTTGCAGTGGGTACACCCACAAATGTATGCCTGTTGGCTGAATGTTTGGGCGGGGAGTTGCCTTGCTTGCCCTGGACAGTGGGAGTTGACATATTTGCTGTTTGTTTGTTGTGTTATGGGATTTGGTGCATGCCTTGCATAAGGACTCCTGTGTGGGTGCAACTGCGCATAGCTGAAACAGCTGTAACATGCATGTCTGATGAGGTCATCTGAAATATTCTCCCAGTGCTTCATGGTGTCCACCGTAAATCATAAGGTTTTATCATGGAATTTTTAGATGCATATATATATATATATTCACTGAAAAAACCATAGGTTTCAGGGGTGTTATAGTTAGCTGGACTTTTCACTTGTACAAAACCATTGAAATTCCCCCGTTATAGTTAGTTCAGCTAACTATAACTCGCGCGCCCGCAATGCACTGCTGATGACGTCACATATTACATCACTCATGACATGGTCAGTGACATCACTCATGACATCACTGATGACATCTCAAATGACATCACTGATGACATCACTGATGACATCATCCAGTGAATGTGTGTTTTTCTGAAAATTAAATATGTTTTATATATGTATATCTCAAGGTCGATGGAAGAATAAATGGGTATATAAGTGTCTAAATGGATGATTTGTTTTTGAAAAATTGATTGTGTAACTGACTGATTAAGTGTATCATAGTGAATACATGGCTTAGTGAGTAATGTTTAAATATGTAAATATCTGTATCAGTCTCTCACTTTGTGTATAAGTGGCTGCATGGGTTGGTGAGTAGCTACATGGGTGTCTATATAGGTTATTAGTTGGTTTTTTGAGTATCAGTCTGAGTGTCTGCATGGTTCAGTGGGGGGTATTACGTAGTGCATAGGTGCATGAATGAGTGACTCACTGTTTGTATGTGTTGAACACAGCATGTGTGCAGGACTGTATGGGTGGATGAGTGTGTGTATGGGTGTGTTAGTGAGTGAATGACTGTCTCAATAGTGTCTTTATGAGTAACTACATATGTTTTAAACTAGTATATGTGACTATTGGTGTATATATGTGAGTATATGTGAGAGTGAGAGATTGAAAGAGTTCCTGTATGAATAAGTATGTGTTTCTATAAGTGATTGTTTAAAAGACTAAGTATGTGTAAGTTTCCGTAGAAGTAAGTTTGGTGGTGTGTGTATATAACTGTATATGCAAGTAAATGTATGTTTGATTCTTTATTAGCATGAGTGACTATGTGTGTGAGTAACTCTATGGATGAGTGGCATTGTGTAACAGGATGTATAGGTGCATGAGTACATATGATGAGTGAGTACATGTATGAGTGACTGTATAGGACTGTTGGTGAATGAGTGGATGTGTATGTGGATCTTAGAATTACTGAAGAGGTTGTTGTAACTGGTATTGGTATGTCCATTGTTTTGAAAATTTTAGTCTCTATTTTTGAATGTGTGTATCAAAGGTTATATTAGGGTGAGAGGAGGTCTGCCACTCTATCACAAGGATGATGTCATCAGTGATGTCATCAGTGATGTCATTTGAGATGTCATCAGTGATGTCATGAGTGATGTCACTGACCATGTCATGAGTGATGTAATATGTGACGTCATCAGCAGTGCATTGCGGGCGCGCGAGTTATAGTTAGCTGAACTAACTATAACGGGGGAATTTCAATGGTTTTGTACAAGTGAAAAGTCCAGCTAACTATAACACCCCTGAAACCTATGGTTTTTTCAGTGAATTTCTGAGGTTTTTTAAATGCTAATTCCTAACTATAACGTGCCTGAAACCTATGGTTTTTTCTGTGAATTTCAAAGGTTTTTTAAATGCTAATTTCTAACTATGCCTACAGAGATAGGACATGTGAAGAAAGAAGAAAAAATGCACAGAAAGAAACAAAAGAAGAGCAGAAAGAAGCAACAGAAGTCCTCAAATACGAAGATAAGTGCAGGAAGAAGGATAACGTGCAGAAAGAACAAAAAGAAGAGCAGAAAGAAGCCTTGTTGCAAAATCATCCTGTACCCTCAACTTTTTCAGACGGATACTGGTGGTAACTGAGTCTGACTAGCCAGTCCTAGAGCCAGTGCTATGTTAAAAGACACTTAGAATACAGTGAAAACACCTACATACACTAGGGAACATTATGCGTTGGGGTCCCCCTGTGATTAGCATGACCTCCTCTGTAAGCCCCTAGTACATAATAGGGCATGGGGATTAAAACTACCTCTTAAAACAGGCCACAGGGCGTTTTTGCACACGTTAACTCAGGCCCCGTCCCCTCCCTTCACCACTGTGTAAACACGCCCTGTGTCCATTTTTAGTTGGGAGATTAAGTTCATTTGAATCCTGAGGGTCCCTAGGGTCCAACTAGCCCACTAGGTACCTCCAGTAAATGCCACAGAGCTGTGTTGCAGAGAGGTGTAAAAAGTGGCACGGCCTGGACCACCTCCTTGCAATGCAGCTCAGTGGCGCTTACTGGAAGCACTTGGTGGGCTAGTTAGCCCCCAGGGGCCCTCAGTATTGAAGGGAAATTATATCCCCAATTTAAAACGTGCCATAGTGCGTGTTTGCACACGTCACCTCAGGCCCCGTCCCCTCCCTTCACCACTGTGTAAACGCGCCCTGTGGCTGTTCTAAGTTGAGAGATTAAGTCCCCTTGAATCCTAAGGGTCCCTAGGGTCAAACTAGACCACTAGGTACCTCCAGTAAGCGCCACAGAGCTGCGTTGCAGAGAGGTGTAAAAAGGGGCTTGGCCTCAGAACACCTGTCTGCAGCGCAGCTCCCTGGCGCATACTGGAGATGCCTGTTGGGGGCGCGTTTGCAGAGTGCTGCACGGAGGGGGCATGGCCTCCGGCACGATGCCAGTCTTTTATTTATTTTAATTTTTTAAGAAGGGGGGCTGTGTGGTTCCCCTTCTTATTCTAATTTATTGGCCCTGATGACCCCATCCCCCAGGGCCTGTCTCCTAATTATATTTTTTTGACCCCAATCCCTAGGGCCGGCCACTGTTTTTTATTATTTTAAAAAAATATTTATTTATAGACACACCTAGGACATGCTGGACAAACCGTACGTACCTATCACCATGACGATTTGCGGGATATTCATTAAAAGGCGACTATGCATGCAATGAATCCACGTGGAATGTATTTACACTACTAGTGAAGCTCTGACATGTCTGATGCCCTACCGTGCCTAATCCCGGTAGACACCCTTGTCGTTTATTTATACAAACATGGGTAGCTATTGACGGGCACATTTAATACACATGCACACCAAGCCATTCAAAGGGGATTCGACAAAAATTCGACCAAAACTATGCAAGAAACCCCCCTCACGGTTAATAAAACACACATCCACTGCCGGATGTGTAATACTTTTTATTTTACTCTCTGGAAAGGGGACGAACATCACTTGAGAGTCACAGCGCGCTCCTGACAGAGCCCAATGCTGTGCTACACCCACCATTGCCTGCCGAGTGCCACACACCTCTGTGTTGTATTCCACTAGCTAGTGCATATGCTATGACACTCTCTAGCCCATGCGCACTGTAACACCACCCCGTGAATATGTCATGCCACACTTGTCTTCGCACGGGTTATATTGCCCCATCTAACGTGCCTTCCTCGATGCCTATGTTATAACGCACAGTGCTATGCCATACATATTACAATCTGCGATCCATATCTGTGTCACAGTGCATATGCAACATTACACTCCCCAGCACATATTTTATATTACAACTTTAGAGACTAGTTAGGTTACACAACACTGCCCTGTGCATATTACACTCCAAGGCGCATATCGCATAGCACGCGCTAGTGCCTGTGCTATCTCGCGCTCTCCAATGAATCTGTCATTGCGCACAATGTATTGCATATTATATTTCACGCCCGGTTCATCTTATATCACACTTTTTGGTGCATAGTTTATACCATACACTATATCTAGTTTTCATTTTCAATCGTGCTCTCAGGACTATGTTCTATATAACACTGTGTTCACCTACCCTTTTCACGGGCATTACATTTTGCGATAGGGGGTGGAGGGTCAGGGGGTGTTTCTGCCAAGTGAGCCCGGAGTCACAGTCACAAACGTCCTCTTCTTCCTGAATAAAAGTGAGATTATGCTGCATACTTGTTCATATTTTAAGTAGTTCGCACAGACTCAATGTTTTAAAAACAATAAAGTTCCTAATACCCGCCTTCTCTGAACAGTTAGCTTGCTGCCCCATCCCCCTCCTCCCTATCCTCTGTTGTGTGAATCCATGGAATAGCCTCCTCCCTCCTGCCATGCATGGTCTGATGTGCTGCCACTGCCCTCAATTTAGTATGATGTACCAGTCCACTCCTCCTGCCCTCCATTGCCCAATTCTATGCCCCATCATTGACCTCCTGCTTAAACTCTGTGCTTAGCTTGCTGCCCCTATTCTCCTTCCCCCTGCCCTCCGATGTCTTTGTGCATGCCCCTGCTCCATCCTTTTTGCCCACCATGTCCCATGGACCTGCCACTCCTATCTCCTCTGAGTGTTCTGTTGAGCTGCCACTCCCCTCCCACCTGCCTAGCATTGTCAGATGACTGTAACCTGTCCCTGCCACCTCCACCCTGCCTGTCCACATGCCATGCCCCTATCCTCTTCCTCCTGTCCTACATGGTCCATTGTACTGCCACACCCTTCTGCCCTCCCTGGTCTGTTGTGCTGCAACTGCTCCTCCTGCCTGCCCCGTGTGGTCTGTTGTGAGGTCCCTTCCCCTGAACTTTCTTGTCTGTGCACAGGTCCTGACCCTCCCTTCTATCCTCCATCGTCCTTTGTGCATGCCCCTGCACCCTCCTTCTTGCCCATCATAGCCATTGGTCTTCTGTGCTGCCATGGCCCCTCCCACCTTCCCTGTGTGGTCAGTTAGCTGCCCCTGACCCCCTCCCACCTTCCCTCCATGGTCTGTGTGTATGCCATCACAGTCTCACTGTTGCTCTTCATGGTGTGTCTTGCTTCTAGTGCCCATCCTGCCTGACCTCCATGGCTATCTTGCTGCTCCTGCCCTGCCCCCTTGCCCCCAGCCCTCTGTTTACATGTGAAGACCCCTACTCCCTCCCTCCTGGCTTGTCTGTTCCATTGTAATGCCCCTGATCCGTCCCTACTGCCCTTTATGGTCTGTAATGCTGCAGCTTTCTCTCCTGTCTGTCCATTATGGTCAGCTAGCTACCATTGCCTCTTGCCCCTCTGTTCTCTGTTGTCCATGTGCATGGTCCTGTCCCCTCCCTCTTGCTTTCTATGGATTGTTGTGCTGCACTCCCGTCCTGCATGCCCTGTGTGGTGTATTGTGCTGCTGCAAACCCTGATGCCTGCCCTGCAGGGTCAGTTTGGTGCACCTCTCCATGTCCCTCTTGTCCTCTGTTATCCAAGTCCATGTCCCTATCCCATTTCCTTCCATGATCCAATGTACCATACTTGCGAACATTTTGAACTTGGTAAGAGGGAGATTTTGAAAAAAAACTGGGGTATTGATTTTCCCCTTTGAGTTACATTGAAAAAGAGGATATTGTAGACAGGAGACAGATCAAATAAAGCCCATTTGAGCTTAAAAACATTGGACGTTTCCTGGCTGAATCGGGTCTGTTGGCATGTATGGTTGTACTACCATTGCCTCTTCCTTCTGCCCACAATGGTCTATTACATTGCCACAGCCTTGAAGGAGGGTAGATTTTGTATCACAGGGGGCCCCTGGCCCGTTCTGTCCACACCTGAAGTATGAGACCCTTGTCCTTGCCCTGCCAGCCGCATTTGTAGGCCGTATTAAATTGACCAGCGGGTCCTGTGTTGCTATATAATTATCCTGAGACATCCTTACCACTCAGCCAGCATAAAACCCCTGTGTAGGCCCTTCTGTTCAATATGTAGGCCTCTTTGTTAAATTGACCATAGCTCTGCAATTTTAGTGTATAGCAGTCTGAAGGCAGGTCTGCGAGGCCTTCTGCTCCAAACTAGTAGCCCCCACCCTACCCGAGAGCTCCGTGTTCGGTATCAAAGTTCAACATCCCACTGAAGCTGTCGACATACAGTAGGCTGCATCCTGGACTGGTACTTGCTTCCTGGGCAGGTTTCCCGCTTTTAAGGAAGTGGCAACCGCAGAGCGTCAAGTTAGGAGAACTGAGGAGATTTTGTACATGAATATATTGAATTCCCGTACAATACCCATTATTTTCTGCTTGCTCTATGGAACTTACGATAAGCGATTGGCCTGAGAGACTGACCTTTTCACCCAGTCCATTGTCAGCATTAAGTGGGTAAATGACGAAATGTCTGGTAAAATCTGCAGACGAAGCTTTTGGGTAGCATACGTAGGTAGATGTAGCGTGCAAAGGAGCCCACAAAATGATATAAAAAGGGAGCACCCACCGATATCGACGGACTACCTCGCCGTCTGTATGTAGGTTAACAGGCTGTGCAGGTTTTCCCCAAGAGCTGGGAGCTCTTGTCTTCCTTTGCTTAAAATGTCTTGCTCTGCTTTGCTTGAAGTATCTTATTCTATTTTACCTATATGAAATGTCATGTTATGTTTAACCATTGTTCTCTTTACTTTTGCATTTAAAAGATTTTGTATTGTAATTGCAGGAATGCTTGCTCTAAGAGTAAACGTGAGTGTTCCTAGGTGACATTTTCCTTGGTGTAACTTGTTTCTCATGATGCATTTATAGATGTGTTTTCTCTCTCTCTCTGTCAGTACATTAATTGAGATACAGAGAATATCATGACAGCTGTATGATTATCTGGATTCTGTATTTTGTACTTTATGTCTCTATTCTGCGGTTTCTTTGAAGTTGTATCTTCTCATTAAACTGCCATTGTATTCTGCCACCAATTCCATGTCTCATATGTCTGTTTTCTTCATTTTTGGAGCAAGCGTTCCTAGGCACCCCGGCTCAAATTAAGGTGCTCCTTTTGTCCCTGACTCACTCTCCTGCTCAGTTCTGTGGTGGCTCCCGGGGCTCTGGGGACCGCCTCTAGCTTCCTTGACCCGTAATAGATCTTCCCTCCAACAGCCTCTCTTGCAAGTCCTGTATTGTTGGTTTGTTGCCCCTGCCCCCCTTTCCACTGCCCTCCATAGTCTGTTGTGCTTCCACTGCCCTTCCTGCCTGCTCAGTGTGGTTAAATTGTTGCCTTTGCACTCTCCTACCTGCCTTCAATTTTCAGAGTCCGTGCCCCTGGCCTTTGCCTCTCAACAGTATCCCAATGAACAACTAGATTGCTAACATTCTATATTTATTACAAAAGTGTGGAACGCCTGACATCATCTTGATGTAATCAAAACTGTAATACCTAGAGCATTTCCTTTAGAAATTACATATATGAGAGGGTCTTATTGGCATCAAAATTATGGTTAGTGCTCTAAAAGACTAAAATAAGGACATTTTGTCTGAGTTTTCAAATAGCGACAAAGCACTTTTAATTTATTTGTTATCTTTATGTTTTTTTATCCAGTTGACCACTTGATTAAATGTTGCACTTAGGGGAGAGGATGTGGTGTTACTTCCAGAACTGCAGACTTTGCAACTGGGGAACCAGGTTGAAGTTTCTGCTTCAGCTCGACATTCTGTGATTCTGGTCAAATCACTTAGTCTCCCCATGTCTACAACCAAAATGAATATGTGCTTGTGTGATGTAACCAATGCTCATGTAAAGCACTCCAATACCTGACAAGTCTGCACTATATAACACTGCAAAAACACTAAATAATAAGTGTTTTGCACACTTCTGTCATTGGGCTATATTTGGGCTACATCTGGGTGATTTTGGGCTACATTTGGGCTCTTTTGTCTCCGGTGGCCATCTTGGGAGATTTATTTGTTATGAAGTTTCCTAATTTCCTCATGTACTGCAGTCTCCTCAGTAGGAAATGCTTTCAGTTTTTTACGTTGATTCCATCATGAAGGTATTCAGATATGTCACACATTTGCCATAAATTCTGAATGTTAGCACTCTAGTTGCTCATTAGATCACTGTAGTAAAACTACTGTTCACCATGGAAGTCTGCTCCTGGTATTAAAAGTGCATGTTTCAGTCTGCATGTCAGAATTTTTTAATGAAATAGAAGAGGATTTGAGAAGTCACTCAAAATGTGCCCTCATTTTCTTTCTTCAGCATTAATGATAATTTCTATGGCAAAATGAACCCCCTCATTGTGTTCCTTTTTAAATTAAATGTTTTAAGTGTTACCAGTTTATTCCAATCAAGATGGCTTCAGGTGTGCCATACTTTTGTCATAATGAAGACAGTAAGCGCTCTAGTTGTTTTTAAGAACATTCTGGGACATTCTGTCATTGGGCTATACTTGGGCTACATCTGGGTGATATTTGGGCTACATTTGGGCTCTTTTGTCTCTGGTGGCCATCTTGGGAGACTTATTTGTTATGAAGTTTCCTAATTTCCTCATTTACTGCAGTCTCCTCAGTAGGAAATACTTTCAGTTTTTTACTTTGATTCCATCAAGAAGGCATTCAGATGTGTCACACATTTGCCATAAATTCAGAATGTTAGCACTCTTTTTGCTCATTAGATCACTGTAGTAAAGCTACTGCTCACCAGGGAAAACTGCTGCTGGTATTGAAAGTTCATGTTTCAGTCTGCATGTCAGAATTTTTTAATGAAATAGAAGAGGATTTGAGAAGTCACTCAAAATATGCCCTAATTTTTCTTTCTGCAGCACTAATCATACTTTTTATGGAAAAATGAACCCCCTCATTTTGTTCCTTTTGAAATTAAATGTTTTAAGAGTTACCACTTTATTCCAAGCAAGATGGCTTCAGGTGTGCCATACGTTTATCATAGGTAGGACTGTTAGCACTCTAGTAGTTCTTTGGAACACTCTGGGAAGCTGCAGTAGAACACAAAGGAATCAACTGACAGTCTCTGCCATTGTTGGATGTACATGTTTTACTGAGAATGTCAGACTTCATTCTCACATGACTGAGAAAGATAATGTGAATTTACAGAAAATAAGCTCTCAGTTTAGCTTATAGATCACCTTCCAAACCTCTGTGGTAAAAGCATGAGAAAATATTTTTCTCTCAATCATGATATCCCAGCAGAAGGCTTTTTCACATGGTGAAATCACCTTAGAACATACCACAATTCCTAAAATGAGTATGGTACCATCAACAAATGATTTATAATGTAACTAAAGTCTTAAAGCCTTCTATTAACTGCAATGCTTTTTAATGAGGTGCTATCATGTAAATTGGTCCCAAGATGGCTGCCAACACTTCTTGGATGAAGTGCTGACAGCCAATCAGATCTCAGGATGAGATGTGTGGTTAGGCTCCGCCCACATATATATATGCTTTTAAATGCTATTTTCTCAGGAAATACTGAACAGATTTACACCAAACCTACAAAAGGCACTTCCTTGACCTGAGGACTACCTCTCTGCCAAATTTCAAGTAAATCTGTTCAGCCGTTCGGGCTGTAGCCCTGTCTAAAGGTCCTATGGAAAAATGCATGGGAAAAACGCGTTTTGGGACCCCCCTTTTATCTCAGCCCCCGCTTGACGAATCCCCCCGAGACTTTCAGGGTAGGAGCGGAGCGTAGCGCCCCACCTATTTTGAAAAATTCGCGAGGATTCGTCGACCGGCGCCAAAGTTATTCAAAATAGAATGTTGCGGATTTCCTATGGAAAAGGGGTCCTAACTATAACTACCTACTGGCGACCGCCAGTAGGTAATATTCCAATCGAAAACGCCCAACAATTGAGGTGCCACACACAAGCGTGTTTGAAGCCTTCTTTAATGGTAAGTTGCAGGGAAAACAGCTTCGCCCCCACAGCAAATTGCACCAAACATGTTTTGGGCTTCAACGCCCTTGGTCTCTGGTATCCCACAGAAGGCACAGCTGCAATGTCTTGCGCCACACTCGCGGCTTCTAATTATTGTTCCGCCCATATATATATATATATACTGAAAAAACCAAAGGTTTCAGGGATGTTATAGTTGGTTGGAGATTTCACTCATACAAAACCAGAGAAATTCGACCGTTATAGTTAGTTGGGCTAACTATAACATCATTCATGACATGGCCATTGACATCACTGATGACTTCACTAATGACATCTCAAATGACATCACTGATGACATCACTGATTATATTATCCAGTGACTGTGTGTTTCTGTAAAGTTTGAATATGGTTCATATATCTATCTATATATATATATATATATATATATTCACTTAAAAAACCATAGGTTTCACACATGTTATAGTTAGGTGGATATTTCACTCGTAAAAAACCAATGAAATTCCCCCGTTATAGTTAGTTCAGATAACTATAACTCGCGCGCCCGCATTCCACTGCTCATGACGTCACATATTACATCACTCATGACGTGGTCAGTGGCATCACTCATGACATCACTGATGACATCATCCTTGTGATAGAGTGGCGGTCGCGCGAGTTATAGTTATCTGAACTAACTATAACGGGGGAATTTCATTGGTTTTTTACGAGTGAAATATCCACCTAACTATAACATGTGTGAAACCTATGGTTTTTTAAGTGAATTTGCAAGGTTTTTTAAATGTTAATTCCTAACAATAACGTGTGTGAAACCTATGGTTTTTTCAGTGAATTTGTACGTTTTTTTAAATGCTAATTCATTTATGTATTATTTTTTTTATATATTTATTTTACAATAAACTACGTATTAAAAATGTTTTTTTTTGGTTTCTCACCGTGCGCGCACCCCCGTGATTTAAAAAAAATAAAAAAATTAAAATTTCTGCCTTCGGGGTCCTTCAGGGACCCCCTGACAAAGGCTAGGGGGTCAGGAACTCTCTACCCTGCCCCCTTTTCACATTCGCCACCTTCCTTTTTCACTCTCGCACTGAAAACAAACAAAATGGCGGCCGACACTTCCTGATTTCGACCGATTCGAACATTGACTAACATGTAACCACCAGTCAAAATTATGCTTGCGCACGTTAGGGTGCTCGCACGGTGCGCCAATGGTGTGCGCACCCTGCGCGCGTATAGATATTGATATGCTTTTAAATGCTATTTTCTCAGGAAATACTGAACAGATTTACACCAGACCTGCAAAAGGCACTTCCTTGACCTTATGGCTACCTCTCTGCCAAATTTCAAGTAATTCTGTTCAGCCGTTCGGGCTGTAGCTGCGTCTAAAGGTCCTATGGAAAAATGCATGGGGAAATCGCGTTTTGGGACCCCCCTTTTTTCTCGGCCCCCGTTTGACGAATCACTCCGAGACTTTCAGGGTAGGAGCTGAACGGAGCGCCCCATTAGTTTTGAAAATTTCGCGAGGATTCGTTAACCGGCGCCAAAGTTATTCAAAATAGAATATTGAGATTTCCTATGGAAACACGGTCCTAACTATAACTATATATATATATTCACTTAAAAAACCATAGGTTTCACACATGTTATAGTTAGGTGGATATTTCACTCGTAAAAAAACAACGAAATTCCCCCGTTATAATTAGTTCAGATAACTATAACTCACGCGCCCGCAATCCACTGCTGATGACGTCACATATTACATCACTCATGACATGGTCAGTGGCATCACTCATGACATCACTGATGACATCATCCTTGTGATAGAGTGGCGGCCGCGCGAGTTATAGTTATCTGAACTAACTATAACGGGGGAATTTCATTGGTTTTTTACGAGTGAAATATCCACCTAACTATAACATGTGTGAAACCTATGGTTTTTTAAGTGACTAACATGTAACCACCAATCAGAATTACGCTCGCGCACGTTAGGTTGCGCGCACGGTGCGCGCACGGTGCGCGGCTATAGATATGTATGTGCTTTTAACTGGAATTTTCTCAGGAACTACTGAATAGATTGACTCCATATATGCAAAAGGCACATCCCTGAGCTGAGGACTACCTCTCTGCCAAATTTCAAGTAATTCTGTTCAGCCGTTCGGGCTGTACCTTGGACTAAAGGTCCCTATGGAAAATTGCATGGGGAAAACGCATTTTGGGACCCCCCTTTTTTCTCAGCCCCCGCTTGACGAATCCCCCCGAGACTTTCAGGGTAGGAGCGGAGCCAGTAGATAATATATATATATATATATATATATATGAATATATATATATATATATATATATATATATTCACTGAAAAAACCATAGGTTTCACACATGTTATAGTTAGCAGGACATTTCACTCGTGAAAAACCAATGAAATTCCCCCGTTATAGTTAGTTCAGCTAACTATAACTCGCGCCACCGCAATGCACTGCTGATGACGTCACATATTACATCACTCATGACATGGTCAGTGACATCACTCATGACATCACTGATGACATCTCAAATGACATCACTGATGACATCATCCAGTGAATGTGTATTTTTCTGAAAATTAAATATGTTTTATATATGTATATCTCAAGGACGATGGAAGAATAAATGGGTATATAAGTGTCTAAATGGATGATTTGTTTTTGAAAAATTGATTGTATAACTGACTGATTAAGTGTATCTTAGTGAATACATGGCTTAGTGAGTAATGTTTAAATATGTAAATATCTTTTTCAGTCTCTCACTTTGTGTATAAGTGGCTGCATTGGTTGGTGAGTAGCTACATGGGTGTTTATATAGGTTATTAGTTGGTTTTTTTAGTATCAGTGTGAGTGTGTGTATGGTTCGGTGGGGGGTATTACGTACTGCATAGGTACATGAATGAGTGACTCACTGTTTGTATGTGTTGAAGACAGCATGTCTGCAGGACTGTATGGGTGGATGAGTGTGTGCATGGGTGTGTTAGTGAGTGAATGACTGTCTCAATAGTGTCTCTATGAGTAACTACATATGTTTTAAACTAGTATATGTGACTATTGGTGTATATAACTGAGTATATGTAAGAGTGAGAGATTGAAAGAGTTCCTGTTTGAATAAGTATGTGTTTCTATAAGTGATAAGTGTGGTGGTGTGTGTATAAATGTATATGCAAGTAAATGTATGTTTCTTTCTTTATTTTCATGAGTGACTATGTGTGTCAGTAACTCTGTGGATGAGTGGCATTGTGTAACAGGATGCATAGGTGTATGAGTACATATGATGAGTGAGTACATGTATGAGTGACTGGACAGGACTGTTGGTGAATGAGTGGATGTGTATGTGGATCTTAGAATTACTCAAGAGGTTGTTGTAACTGGTATTGGTATGTCCATTTTTTTGAAAATTTTAGTCTCTATTTTTGAATGTGTGTATCAAAGGTTATATTAGGGTGAGAGGAGGTCTGCCACTCTGTCACAAGGATGATGTCATCAGTGATGTCATTTGAGATGTCATCAGTGATGTCATGAGTGATGTCACTGACCATGTCATGAGTGATGTAATATGTGACGTCATCAGCAGTGCATTGCGGGGGCGCGAGTTATAGTTAGCTGAACTAACTATAACGGGGGAATTTCCTTGGTTTTTCACGAGTGAAATGTCCTGCTAACTATAACATGTGTGAAACCTATGGTTTTTTCAGTGAATTTGCAAGGTTTTTTAAATGCTAATTCCTAACTATAACGTGTGTGAAACCTTTGGTTTTTTTCAGTGAATTTGTACGGTTTTTTAAATGCTAATTTTTGTATTATTTAATTAAAAAAAAAAATTTATATTAAAAATAAAATTCCTATGTATTCATTTATATATTATCTGTATCTTTTTATTTGTTTTTGCTTTTTAAAAAAAATTTCAATTAGGATAAAGTTGAACAGTTTTTTTAATTTTTGCAATTAATTTTTCTCCACTTTTTTTATATAAATTCTTGGAGTGCGCGCTCTGAGCAATTTCGTAAGTTTTTTATGAATACCGCCGTACGTTATTTACGTACGCAAATATACGTTATAGTGCGTGCTGGGAGCGCGCACCCAGTACGTATGCGTACGTACGTACGCATGCGTGCGTGCGTCCTACGCGCTCCACGCGGATTACTTCCGCATACGCTAAAATTACGCGCAATAACGGTCGCGTATACGCGTGTTCAACGTATGCGCGCTACGTACGCGCATATAACGTATGCATATGCGCTCCTACGCGTTCGCGCATACGTAATCACGAGGTGCACGCTCGGAGCTTGCGCAGTGCGCGCACCTCGGGTATATGCATAATAAAACAGCACTTCTTATTGGTTATCATTACTTTCAGTTTCTGATTGTTTCAACACCACACCCAATCCCCTCATGGCAAGTCATGTGATCAAGAATCATCACTTTTGATTGGTTTGAAGTACTTTCAGTTCCAGATTCTTCCCAAACCACACCTACTCCCCTCATTATTAGTTCTGATTCCTTTGGAGAAGGAGCTATTCTGTTGTTGAGAGACAATGGCTGAACAGCAACCATCTTCAGACAGTGACCAGGACACTCTTGAGAGGCAGAGGAGCAGGAAGCAGAAAGACAGCTTTATATGGCAGTTTTTCACTTTTCCAGAGGGACAAAAAAAGGTAAATGCACCTAAAGTTACATGTGTACTTAGTCAAAAAGTCTTGTCACGTGGGAATCCTAACAAGAAATATTCTTTTAGCATTCACACTATGTTGAGGCATGTTGACAAAATGCATCCAGTGACTTTTCGTCGAGCTTCTGGAGCAAACCCTCCACCTGCTCTACCGACGACATCTGCAGCAGCTCAGCCGAGCACATCTTCGGCAGCTCAGCCGAGCACTTCTTCTGCAGTGGTGCCTTTGCCTTCTTCCACACCTCGTTTTGGACCACCTTGTTTTGCTAGGTTGTCCCCACGCTGCACTGATTGCGGTAAACTTATTTCTGTGTGTGAGACCAGTCTTGATCTCATTCAGAGAAAATTTGATGCCCATGAGTGCAGTAGGCCATAGATGTTTTTTCTTTTTTTTCGTTTTTCTCTTCCTGTTTCCCTCCATTAACTCAAGGGCTCTTTTAAGAGCCACTTATAAACTAAACCCCAAAAAATTTTGGGGGGGGATTTTTGTAAAAAAATTTTTTGAGGTGCGCGCACCCTGCGCGTACCCTAATACTAATATTTTTCACTTATTTTTTTTTAAAAATAAAAACATTTGAAAAAAAAATTTTTTTAAGTATTTTGCAAGGGAACAGATTTTTTTTTTTTTTTCTTTCCAGTTCTGCAAAAAAAGAAAAAAAGTATTAATATTCAATCATACATTACAAAAAGCATTACATGTTTTTACATATTTTACAAAGCAATTTTTTGCCCTTTTTTTGCTGTTTTCAGAATTTTTTATTTTTCACTTAAAATAGTGAAAACAATTGTATTCATCATTTAACAGCGGGCAAAAAAAAAACAATCTGAAAAATTGCTTAAAAAAAGCCCTAAAACTTTCCTCACTAAAATATACCTTGTTAGAAATATTACATATATATTACAAGTACTTCTCTAGATGAATAAAACATTTCTAGACAGACCGTCTTTAAACCTTGTCGCAAAAGCACACATGCCAAAATAATTTCTGTCAAAGGAGTCCACAATTGTTTTTATTACTTTTCCTTTAGGCCAAATAGTAATTTCAAAATCCTTTTTAAGTGATATCTTCAATTATAATCCTTTAAAATTACAAAAAATGCTTTCTTCAGATGCAGTTTTTAGTTTTCAAAATTTAGGTTTCAGAAAAATTAAGTAAGAATTGGGTAAATCATAAGGCAAACGTTGCTTGAAAATCAATTGGGAATCATTACACAGTGTCCAGCCTTTTTCACATTTAAGATAAACTGTGTAATGCCCAGAAGTTACAGTAGGTCCTTCATGAAAAATTATTGCAACTGTAACAAAAGTTTTTCCAGAAATTGATAATTGCTGTCCTGTAAACTTCTTTATTAAAGTGTCCAATTTTGAACCATCAGCTCTACAACGTTGCATCATTAAAATTACATACTGACCATATTTCTGTAAAAATAATGTGGAAAACATGTCTGATTTACATTCAGAACATTCCATGTTGTGATTGGCATCTTTAACTAATTTACTAAAAGTCACTGATTTACTTTGTGGTAATGGTAAAAATATGAACCTTTCTGAATCAACATTACTACTACATGTGTTCATACAGTTTTCACAGCAATGTTCACATTTGTAAGAGACACCAAATAAGTTTTCTACTTCTACTCCTTCATCTTCTAGTACACTCAAAATATATATTAAGAATTCCTGAGCATCTTGCTGGACATTTTCTTTAAACTGTGTAGAACCACAACATACATCTAAAAGATTTCTAACATCAGTAGCACTTTCTATTTCAGTTTTATCATTACTCAGCTTCTCATAAAGGAGGCTCAGCAGAGAACACAATCTTTTTCCATGATTTACTATTATCTGTTCTAGCAACTTTTCAAGATAAAATACAACATTCAGCGCTACATTTGCATAGCAGTTGACACCAGAGCTATTTTCAAAATGGCAACCAACAACCTCGTCAACACTGTCCTTTTTCTTTTTCATTGCTATCACATCACTGTCTTTTTTTTTTTGTTCTATTCATCCACATTACAGATATTCTCAAATCTCCTTTTCCGACAAACAACATGTTTTTCAATCACAGGATACTGACCTAAATGAGGAGCATAGGTTCTTCTTAATCTGTTATACTCCTTTACACAGTTTGTATCAGCACTAACTTTTGAGTCATCAAAGTCTATCATAAATAAACCAGATAATGTTTTCACTCGTGACAAAGCAACATATGCCATACCTTCTTTGAACACAGTAGAACCAATGTTTACAAAAGCACTATCTACAGTCAATCCTTGAGACTTGTGAATAGTTACAGCATATGCTAGAGAAAACGGAAACTGCTTCCTACGTACATATAAGTCTTTCACAAGCATGAAACGAACTGAACAACGACAAATGTCTTTAACTTCTTCTATCTGATCAAATTTTATTTTTAAACATTCAATTCCTTCTTTTTTCTGATAATTAATAAAACCCACAACTCTTCCCATAGCTCCATTCACTAAACCTTTTTCTACATCCAAATTTCTCCTTAAAATCACTCGAAAATTCATGCAAACATATAGATTTTTTTCTAATCCAGCTGTTTTGGAAATATTCTTCTCTAGTGAATCCAATTTATTTTTCAGTTTGCCTGTTAATGTAAAAGTAATTCTTTCATGCTGAATTTTGTCCTCTGCTTCCATTTTCTTAATCTCTTCCTTTTCCAATTTCAAAAGTTCCTCATTGAATATTGAGCACTCACGTAGTGTTGGCATTAAGCAGATTACAGTATTTTTTTCTGCAATGTTCTGGTATATTTTCTCTGCAACTATTTCTTCATTTGGAAATAAGTTATGTAGCAACCAACTCTGTAATGCTTTTTTGCCAACTTCTGTGAGTAGTCCAATTCTGATATCTTTCAGAATACTTGCATAATCTTCGTCGTTTGCTTGTCTCATATTGGTAGTGAGTTCTTTGTACTCAAAGAACGACCAAATATTCGCATTACCAATGCTTCCTAATGACTTCTTCGTGTCTTCATGTGTCACAATATTAAACACTGGTTGTCCTTTAACTGGAGTGAGCTGCAGAAGATCCCCAAAAACTATGACGTGTTTTCCTCCAAATAACACGTCATAGTCTCTCTTAAGAATTTGTTGCATTCTTAAATGCACAAAGGCAAGCATTAAATTTGAAACCATGCTCACCTCATCAATAATGAGAACTTGCATCTTCTTCAACACTCTTGAAACTTCGAGGCATGCTTCTCCAGTTAGCTTGTGGTATTCTATTTTGTTCTCATGCTCCACTGGTAACATTAGCAAGCGATGTAAGGTAATTCCTTTTATGTTATAGGCTGCTAACCCAGTTGGAGCAGTTACCACACAAGACAAATTTGAAGCTGTTTTTTGCTGTAGGTAGCTTCTGATGACTTTTATTATGAAACTTTTACCAGTTCCAGCTTGTCCACTCACATACATCCTGATTGGTTCAAATGATGTGCATGAGCACTCTTTCTTTTCATGTAGTAATCCATGATCAATTTTTTTGATGACTTCTTCATAAATTTCTTTTTGTTCTTCATTCAGTTGTTGTTCCAGATTTAGTAAGTCGATTGAATCTTCCTGTGCTTGATTCATAGCCGTTTCTACTTCAGTCATGGCTACTGCAGCTTCATTTTCTATGATTGGTTGTCCTAGGGGATCTTGACTAAGTGTTCCTGAACTTTGGCTGTCTTGAGAACTGTCTCTAGCTACTTCAGCTGCAATTTTTGCTTCCTGTTCATTTTCTTCATTTAACATTCGGACATAAGTTGTGAAAGTACTGCATTCTATACTGTCTTTGCTAGCATTAAAAGAATCTTCATAGCTTTGAAATTCTCCCAGTAGTTCGTTCTCTGAACGCCATGGTTTAAACAGCTGTAAAAGAGCCAAGTAGTAAAATTCCTTTTTGTCAGTAGTTTCGCAACTGAGCTTCCTGTGATTTATCAAACTTCCTTTTGTTTGCTTCACCAAACATCCTTCCTCACCAATGACTTTATATTTTCCATTGTTGATGTCTTCTGTGGCTTTCCGTGAAAAAATGTAGTTCTGCAGCACTTCATAGAGACACATGTTCTCAAGATGATGACTTCTCTTTGGGTAATATGTGTCCAACATGTTTGATTTCAAAATATCTGTACTTTCTGGGTCATTCTCGGCCAAATATTCAATTTCTCCAACAGATTTCAGTACCCGATTTCTCATTCCTGCAAGGCCTAAGCTTACCCAAATTATTCTTCCGGATTTCGAGTAAAGACTTGCAGATGATAACCTATCTGAGCATTCGTAGGATCCAATTTCTCAATGCGATAACATCTTTAAACTGAAACTGTGCAGCTTCTTACTGACAGTCTTCTCGTGAGAAATCTCTTCCCACATTTCCTTCAATTCTGTTTTCTCAGATTTAGTGATGTAATATGTCACATACCGAGCAACAGCAATAGAATTGTCTGCCACATACTGAATATCCATGTTAGCATTCCACATGGATAAAATGACTGGGTTGAAGTCATTTATAAATTTTGACTCTTCATTTCTTTTTAGGTTGTAAGTATTTTTGGGAGATTTTCTGGTTATAGTATGTCGCACAGCTGACATAAAACTGTTGACTCTTCCTTTTGAAAGAACAGGTCTAGGAAATCCAAATCGACATTTTGTGTAGAATTTATCTTTCGTCTTGTACTTCCGTCGACAGTATTTTCCACACCGATGACTTTGGAAACGTAAAACTTGTTCTTTTAACTTTTTCTCTTCTGTGCTTTTAGGTATAGCACATGTTGCATATTCTTCAATGAAAGATAACACTGCTTCATCAGTATCTGTTCCAAACTTTGGGGCATCCTTGATCCACAACAGCATATGAATATGAGGAGCACCTCTTGCCTGGTACTCTTTTCTCCAAAAGAAATCCACTACTTCTCCAAGAGGTGGATTTTTTTTATTGCAGATGAAGGACATCATAGCCTCAAATCTATGATTGAAATATCTGCAAACATTAACTGGATCCAATGAGCACAGTTCTCCAGCTGTCTTGTATTCAATGTTTTTAATGTTTGAATTTGCCTCTCGTAGAAAATCCAGTAAATCATCCCAAGCGTACTCGGCACAGCTTAGGGTTAGAAACCATGTAGGAGTTCCTAAATTCCGTAACATGCATTTTAATTCACCATGGCGTCGGTACCAATATTCATTTGTCCCACGCTGACAAGCCATCAGATTGATCAGTTGTGTTTCCAAATGATCATCTCGGTGCTGCACTTTCTCCATAAAATCCTTAGCAGACACATTTTGTAAATGTACTCCAGTTTTTAAAATGTGATTTACTGCATACGATAATGCAGACAAGTCGCTTTCAAATAAAAGATGGAACAAATAAGGAATACTTTGACGAAATCTTGGATCTTCTGCATATAGTCTTGTAGTCCGATACTCAGAAGCTGGAATCTGTTCTGGACGTTCATCGTATCGTCCTCCTTTTCCTGTAGGAAACAGCTGGGAAAAACATCGAGCTTCCAAGCTCTCCTCCCATACACTCACGGGAGTTCCTTTTGCTTTCTTCATCTGAAACAGATCACTAGTGTCTCCCATAACTTATTTTGAATGAAGAGGATGTATGCTAAAATGTTCATAAATTTCTTCTTCCTTTGACTTGTCCACTTTTTCAATTTGACCAGTTGGTGTTTCTGTGTCTTCTTGTAAATCTTCTTCTTCTTCTTCTATATAAATTGATTCATACCATTTATTATATTTTTCAAATACAAATTTGCTCTTTGTACTTTTCGTGCATCCACCACCTCCTGCCAAATCTTCTTATTCGTTGTAGGTACACCATTAACCAGAATTACTAATGGTTCAGTTTCCAAAGTATCTGCATCAATAGTTTCCATATTTTTTTTCAAATCCAAGGGCAAATACACCACTCTTCCTTTTAAACCTCTCAGTAAATCAGAAGGAGGTAATTTACCAGTTTTGGGCTCCATACGTACTATGGTCTGGAACGGATGAACACATTGAATGAGTATAGACTCATATGTATTTAATTCAGAAAGTTCGGCAGGAATAGCATCCAATTCTAAATTATTATGTACAGCTCTGGTCGGCATTCTATTTTCTTCTAACTTAATATAACAGTATTTACAAATACGCTGATCTTCACCAAATTCAAAACAATTTTCAAGAAATATATATGTTGCAAAATCCTTCCACTTATAATTATCTTCAGTTTCACTTTTTTTATACAGATCAACATTCCTTGTTTGAATTTTATAATGACTTCTGCGGCAACAAATACAAGTAATATTTGGTCTTTCATTAGAGGTGATAGTAAATTTTGTCATTTCATCCTCAAAATTTTTAGTAATAATGAGTTCTACATTCTGTTCCTCATTTTCCTCATTTACTGTGTCCTTTTCTGCACTTTCTTGTTCTGGACCAAAGTAACAAAACTGAATCTCATCAGTAACCTTCACTACATCTGATACAGATCCACGGAACAGAGCATTATTCAACTCATTCAACTTTACTGCTGGACTTTTAGCAAAATACAATGTTCTCACAAACTTTCTCATTTCAGTATGATGAACAGCCAGCATCCTAAAATGATGAAAAACACTTTTACACACTTTTCTAGATAGACAAGCCAGAGAATGTCCCTGCAAACCAGTATTTTCTCTCACTCTGCATGGATCTAGTGTTTGAAGCACCTTCATCTTCTGTTTTACACTCTTTTTACCATATTCTCTTAGAAAGTCACGTAATTTATCAATAGATTCCTGACGCACAGTACAAATACTACTACAGTTCCAAGTGTACACTGGGGCTTTTGGACGTCTCCCCATAGCCTCAGCAGCCATTACTTCTTCCTCATTTCTTGGGACCATTTTCTCTTTTTGCATCACACAACCATCCTTAACTTCATATGCTCTACCATTGGTGTCAACTGCATGCAACAAACTATTACTTTGAAGATAACGCTCTTCATTAAAAAATGGTTCAGTACTTGAACTGTGTTTCCATTCTCCCAAGAAGACTTTACAAAAGTTACTTTTTTTCACTTCTCTTTTCCTTTTGCTTTGTGACTTCATTGCATTCACTAATTTATCTAATCTACGCATCCTATTCAAAATTAGGATAAAAAGTTTTCTTTTAATTTCCAAAGCCTTACTTACAATATTTTCTTTAAAAAAAAATTCTTAATAAATTTTGTTTTTTTCTTATATTTTTTCACATCCTTTAGCAAATTTACCATCACTCTTCTATGAAACATTTTTCGACGAATGTTTTTAAAATCTAATTTTCGTGTTAAATCAGATTGACATACTTCTGATTGTACATTAGCTTTTTTTTTGCTGTTGACTGTGTTGTTGCTTTGTACATAAAACTCGGTTTGTTTTACAGTTATTTTTGCCATTTTTTTGTTTTTTGAAAATCTTTTTTAAGAAATCTCTGCTCTGCTTACCAGTAGACTTTTTCTTTTTGCCATCACCAGCTTCTCCTGCTATTTTTTTTCCCAGTTTTGTCCAGATATACTTGTTGTTGCTTTTCTTTTCTCTTTCTTGTCCTTAAAGGCATTTTTTTTTCACTGTTGCTCAGCAATACCTGCAAGGAACTAAAAAAAAATCCTTTTTGTAATTATAATTCATAAAATATTTTTTTTTACTTTTCATTTATTTCAAATGTTTTTCCATTTGTCTCTCATTTGTGATTTACTAATTTGTGCACAGTGCTAACCACCACAGTTGAAAAAAAACAAGCTGCCCCTTTCCTGCAAGTGCATTTTTTAACAGAACAACTGCAACACAAATTATATCTGTGGCCACAATTCCTGTGCGCACACAGCCTCATGGTGTGCTTCTAAGCAGAAAACAGAATTTGATTTGCAAATTCAAAGCACATTTACTACTCTGGTAGATCAAGTGATAATTGCTGTTACAGCCTTACACATTTTCCTTGTAGATCACAGAGGCAGAAAAGAGCACATTTCCTAACAGCTACTTCATACCATAAGTATCTGCAACCTGGGTGAGTGTTTAGAGTAGAGCAAAGAAAATGAGGCCTTGGTGACGTTGAATGTGTTTGCATTACACTCAGTCCTGAGTAGTACGCATGGGAGTGTTGGAGAAGCTGCTGCGTGTGTCCCAAGAGTGTGTTTCTGCAGAGTATGTATTGTCAGCTGCAAGAGACATGAGCAAGGAGATTTCCACAACTGCATGAAGACTGCAGGGATGCACGTAACAGTGCATGTGTGCTAAGGGATAATTTGTGTAAACACAACAGGCTGCCCCTTTCCTGGGACTGCAATTCTTACTGAACAACAACTTCACAAACTAAATCTCTGCCCACAATTCCTGTGCGCACACAGACTCATGCTATGTTTTTTGGAACAAAACAGTGTCCCTGAATAGTACCAAATTACTGTTACAGCCTGACACATTTCCCTTATCATTTTCAGAAGCAAAAAACAGCACATGTCCTAACAGCTCCTTAAGACCATGACCATGTGTTACAGGGTGAGTGATTAGACTAGATCAATTTAAATGAGGCCTTGGTGACGTTGAATGTGTTTGCATTACACAGTGCTATCTGAAACAGCACACAGAGCTGAGTACTACACATGAGAGTGTTGGAGAAGCTGCTGCGTGTGTGCCAAGAGTGTGTTTCTGAAGACTGTGTATTGTCTGGTGCAAGACAGATGAGCAAAGAGACTTCCAGAACTGCATGAAGACTGCAGGGATATATGTAACAGTGCATGTTTGCTAAGGGATAATTTGTGTAAACACAACAGGCTGCCCCTTTCCTGGGACTGCATTTCTTACTGAACAACATCTTCACAAATTAAATCTCTGCCCACAATTCCTGTGCGCACACAGACTCATGCCATCATTTTACGCACATAACACAGGCTGCCCCTTTCCTGGGACTGCATTTCTTACTGAACAACAAATTCATAAATTAAATCTCTGCCCACAATTCCTGTGTGCACACAGACTCATGCCATCATTTTACGCACATAACACAGGCTGCCCCTTTCCTAGGACTGCATTTCTTACTGAACAACATCTTCACAAATTAAATCTCTGCCCACAATTCCTGTGTGCACACAGAGTCATGCCATCATTTTAGGCACATAACACAGGCTGCCCCTTTCCTGGGACTGCATTTCTTACTGAACAACATCTTCACAAATTAAATCTCTGCCCACAATTCCTGTGCGCACATAGACTCATGCTATGTTTTTTGGAACAAAACAGTGTCCCTGAATAGTACCAAATTACTGTTACTGCCTGACACATTTCCCATATCATTTACAGAAGCAGAAAACAGCACATGTCCTAACAGCTCCTTAACACCATGACCATGTGTTACAGGGTGAGTGATTAGACTAGATCAATTTAAATGAGGCCTTGGTGACGTTCAATGTGTTTGCATTACACATTGCTATCTGTAACAGCACACAGAGCTGAGTACTACACATGAGAGTGTTGGAGAAGCTGCTGCGTGTGTGCCAAGAGTGTGTTTCTGAAGACTGTGTATTGTCTGGTGCAAGACAGATGAGCAAAGAGACTTCCAGAACTGCATGAAGACTGCAGGGATATATGTAACAGTGCATGTTTGCTAAGGGATAATTTGTGTAAACACAACAGGCTGCCCCTTTCCTGGGACTGCATTTCTTACTGAACAACATCTTCACAAATTAAATCTCTGCCCACAATTCCTGTGCGCACACAGACTCATGCCATCATTTTACGCACATAACACAGGCTGCCCCTTTCCTGGGACTGCATTTCTTACTGAACAACAAATTCATAAATTAAATCTCTGCCCACAATTCCTGTGTGCACACAGACTCATGCCATCATTTTACGCACATAACACAGGCTGCCCCTTTCCTGGGACTGCATTTCTTACTGAACAACATCTTCACAAATTAAATCTCTGCCCACAATTCCTGTGTGCACACAGAGTCATGCCATCATTTTAGGCACATAACACAGGCTGCCCCTTTCCTGGGGCTGCATTTCTTACTGAACAACATCTTCACAAATTAAATCTCTGCCCACAATTCCTGTGCGCACATAGACTCATGCTATGTTTTTTGGAACAAAACAGTGTCCCTGAATAGTACCAAATTACTGTTACTGCCTGACACATTTCCCATATCATTTACAGAAGCAGAAAACAGCACATGTCCTAACAGCTCCTTAACACCATGACCATGTGTTACAGGGTGAGTGATTAGACTAGATCAATTTAAATGAGGCCTTGGTGACGTTCAATGTGTTTGCATTACACATTGCTATCTGTAACAGCACACAGAGCTGAGTACTACACATGAGAGTGTTGGAGAAGCTGCTGCGTGTGTGCCAAGACTGTGTTTCTGAAGACTGTGTATTGTCTGGTGCAAGACAGATGAGCAAAGAGTCTTCCAGAACTGCATGAAGACTGCAGGGATGTATGTAACAGTGCATGTGTGCTAAGGGATAATTTGTGTAAACACAACAAGCTGCCCCTTTCCTGGGACTGCATTTCTTACTGAACAACATCTTCACAAATTAAATCTCTGCCCACAATTCCTGTGCGCACACAGACTCATGCCATCATTTTACGCACATAACACAGGCTGCCCCTTTCCTGGGACTGCATTTCTTACTGAACAACAACTTCATAAATTAAATCTCTGGCCACAATTCCTGTGTGCACACAGAGTCATGCCATCATTTTAGGCACATAACACAGGCTGCCCCTTTCCTGGGACTGCATTTCTTACTGAACAACATCTTCACAAATTAAATCTCTGCCCACAATTCCTGTGCGCACACAGACTCATGCCATCATTTTAAGCACATAACACAGGGTGCCCCTTTCCTAGGACTGCATTTCTTACTGAACAACAAATTCATAAATTAAATCTCTGCCCACAATTCCTGTGTGCACACAGACTCATGCCATCATTTTACGCACATAACACAGGCTGCCCCTTTCCTGGGACTGCATTTCTTACTGAACAACATCTTCACAAATTAAATCTCTGCCCAAAATTCCTGTGTGCACACAGAGTCATGCCATCATTTTAGTCACATAACACAGGCTGCCCCTTTCCTGGGACTGCATTTCTTACTGAACAACATCTTCACAAATTAAATCTCTGCCCACAATTCCTGTGCGCACACAGACTCATGCTATGTTTTTTGGAACAAAACAGTGTCCCTGAATAGTACCAAATTACTGTTACTGCCTGACACATTTCCCATATCATTTACAGAAGCAGAAAACAGCACATGTCCTAACAGCTCCTTAACACCATGACCATGTGTTACAGGGTGAGTGATTAGACTAGATCAATTTAAATGAGGCCTTGGTGACGTTGAATGTGTTTGCATTACACATTGCTATCTGAAACAGCACACAGAGCTGAGTACTACACATGAGAGTGTTGGAGAAGCTGCTGCGTGTGTGCCAAGAGTGTGTTTCTGAAGACTGTGTATTGTCTGGTGCAAGACAGATGAGCAAAGAGACTTCCAGAACTGCATGAAGACTGCAGGGATGGATGTAACAGTGCATGTGTGCTAAGGGATAATTTGTGTAAACACAACAGGCTGCCCCTTTCATGGGACAGCATTTCTTACTGAACAACATCTTCACAAATTAAATCTCTGCCCACAATTCCTGTGCGCACACAGACTCATGCCATCATTTTACGCACATAACACAGGCTGCCCCTTTCCTGGGACTGCATTTCTTACTGAACAACAACTTCATAAATTAAATCTCTGCCCACATTTCCTGTGTGCACACAGAGTCATGCCATCATTTTAGGCACATAACACAGGATGCCCCTTTCCTGGGACTGCATTTCTTACTGAACAACATCTTCACAAATTAAATCTCTGCCCACAATTCCTGTGTGCACACAGACTCATGCCATCATTTTAAGCACATAACACAGGCTGCCCCTTTCCTGGGACTGCATTTCTTACTGAACAACAACTTCACAAATTAAATCTCAGACAACAATTCCTATATACACACAGACTCATGCTGTGTTGGTAGGCACAAAACACAGGCTGCCCCTTTCCTGGGTTATCAATTCTTACAGAACTAATGCTTTTTTCATATGTGCTGCCATTTTCCTCTCTTTTCTTTCAAAGTGATTTCTGCTAAATGCTAACCATCACAATTAAAAAAAAGCTGTCCTTTTCTTTCAACTGCAGGTCTTACTTTTAAACAGCAACACAAATTAAATCTCTGTCAACAATTCTTCTCTGCACACAGACTCATGGTTTGATGGTAGGCACAAAACAGTATTCCTCATTGTTACACATTAACTTATGGTGAAAACATACTCCATAATATTTTACATATTCAAAACAGTTAAATATCTCCCAAAACAGAAAATGTAAATCACAACTTTAAACAAATAATCACAATTCTTTTTTTATATCTAAATTAACCAAAAACACCCACTCTCAAACTCATAACTCACCTTTAAAATTAGTTAGTTGTGAAAGAAATGTGGCAGTCACACAGCAGTTTATCAGACCAGAATCTCTGAGCTGAACACCTCTCTCCTCTCAGCAGAACCAGTTAATGGCACAGTTTCCCTCTCTTTTTTCACACATATACATGTTAATTTCAAATCTCAGTGCTTCCCACATTTTTTCAAATGAAATCACACATTTCTATTGGTTGAAAACTTCAACCCCTTTCCAAATGTACACTTCCCCCACCTTGACTTCTGCCTGCTACCATAGCAACAGGTCATGGAACACAGGTGTGAGCAGAGAGGTCAGAAGTTCAGCAGACAATGTTTCATTTCCAAAGAGCAAGAGTGCTTGACTTTTCAAACCTACCAGCAAATCCAAACTAATGTTCTTTGTTCACACATTTTTCTGAATCAATACAAAACATGCTTTTTAAAATGTAAACATACAGCCTAGTTTTTAGTGTAGAATGGTTTGAAACAGCCAATGAGTTCTTTTTATAAAAAAAAGTATGTGTGCCCCCATTTTTCAACTGTCTTTCATTTCTTTTTGCCTTTCTACTGAAAGACACCTCCTGAGTGCATCCAGATCTCCTTTGAAGATGTTCACAGTGTGGATTGTAGGTCACAGCTATGTCTTCTGGAGTGAAGAATTTGCAGAAAAAAGAGGTATGGTGAGAGACCTTGCTTTGCCAAATGTAGACATTAAATGGATTGGTCAGAGAGGGTTAAAGTGGCACCAATTAACCCCACAGCCTAACCTTATTATTGTGCACTGTGGTTGAAATTACCTAGGCACTTTAACTGGGGTAGGTCTGGAAATGCTTATTAAGGACACCTTTGTGCAATTGATGTCGCTTTTTCCACAAACTGCCTTTGTATATTCTAACATATGCCAAAGGCAAAAGTGGAACTGGTCCAACCAATTTTGTCCGCAGATTGACAAAGCAAGGAAGCACGTCAACAAATCTATTTCTGCTTTCCTCAGAGACTATGGTATGGGTTCTATATACCACAACAACTTGCGTTACAACATGCAAGACATTTATAGAGGAGATGGTGTACACTTCACTGATGAAGGCAACAGAGTCTTCCTCTTGAACTTTAGACTCTGCATCGGTACTTACTTGTAGGTACCAAAAAACAAACAATAAACACAAGGGCTCTTTTTAGAGCCACCTTATATCTAAACACTTAAATGCGATTTTTTATTATTTTTTTTTTTAAGTTTTTTTCGGGTGCGTGGTGGGTGCGCGCACTCGGCGATATTTTTTTTCAAAATATAAATCTTTTTCTTTGCCCTACAAGGTCCTACTGTGACCCCCTTACAATGCCTAGTGGGTCAATATCTCCCCACTCTGCCCCCTTTTCAAGTTCTCCCCCTTTGTTTATCACCCCCTCTTTATGCGAGAGACAAAATGGCGGCCGCCGCTTCCTGATTTCCACCGATTCGAATGTTTACTGACATCTAACAATCAATCAGAAGTGCGCTCGCGATCGGCAAGGTGCGCGCACAGGACTTGCTCAGTGCGCGCACGGTACGCGCGTACAGATATATATATTGATTTAAATGCTAATTTCTCAGGAAATACTGAACAGATTTACACCAAACCTGCAAAAGGCACTTCATGGACCTTATGGCTACCTCTCTGCCAAATTTCACATAATTCTGTTCAGCCGTTCGGGCTGTAGCTGCGACTAAAGTCCCTATGGAAAAATGCATGGGGAAAACGCGTTTTGGGACCCCCTTTTTTCTCAGCCCCCGCTTGACGAATCCCCCCGAAACTTTCAGGGTAGGAGCTGAGCGGAGCGCCCCATTAGTTTTGAAAATTTCGCGAGGATTCGTCAACCGGCGCCAAAGTTATTCAAAATAGAATTTTGAGATTTCCTATGGAAACACGGTCCTAACTATAACTACCTACTGGCGACCGCCAGTAGGTAATATATATATATATATATATATATATATATACTATCTACTGGCGGTCGCCAGTAGATAGTTATAGTTAGGACCGAGTTCCCATAGGAAATCTGAAAATTCTATTTTGAATAACTTTGGCGCCGGTTGACTTGTCTTTGTGACATTTTCTAAACTAATGGGGCGCTCCGCTCAGCTCCTACCCTGAAAGTCTCGGGATGATTGGTCAAGCGGGGGCTGAGAAAAAAGGGGGGTCCCAAAACGCGTTTTCCCCATGCATTTTCCCATAGGACCTTTAGTCGAAGGTACAGCCCGAACGGCTGAACAGAATTACTTGAAATTTGGCAAAGAGGTAGTCCTCAGGTCAGGCATGTGCCTTTTGCTTCAATGGTGTAAATCCGTTCAGTAGTTCCTGAGAAAATCAAAAGTAAAATCACATATATATCTGGGCGGGGCCTAACCACACATCTCATCGTGAGATCTGATTGGCTGTCAGCACTTCATCCAAGAAGTGTTGGCAGCCATCTTGGGACCAATATACATTATAGCACCTCATTAAAAAGCATTGCAGTTAATAGAAGGTTTTAAGACTTTAGTTACATTATAAATCATTTGCTGATGGTACCATACTCATTTTAGGAATTGTGGTGTGTTCTAAGGTGATTTTACCAAGTGAAAAAGCCTTCTGCTGTGATATCATGAATCATGTTTGAGAGAAAACTATTTTCTCATGCTTTTCCCACAGAGGTTTGGAAGGTGATCTGTAAGCTAACTGAGAGCGTAGTTTCTGTAAATTCACATTATCTTTCTCAGTCATGTGAGAATGAAGTCTGACATTCTCAGTAAAACATGTACATCCAACAAGGGCAGAGACTGTCAGTTGATTCCTTTGTGTTCTACTGCAGCTTCCCAGAGTGTTCTAAAGAACAACTAGAGCGCTAACAGTCCTACTTATGACAAAGTTATGGCACACCTGAAGCCATCTTGGTTGGAATAAAGTGGTAATTCTTAAAACATTTAATTTAAAAAGGAACAACATGAGGGGGTTCATTTTGCCAAAGAAAGTATGATTAGTGCTGCAGAAAGAAAGATAGGGCACATTTTGAGTGACTTCTCAAATCCTCTTCTATTTCATTAAAACATTCTGCCATGCAGACTGAAACATGCACTTTCAATACCAGCAGCAGACTTCCCTGGTGAGCAGTAGCTTTACTACAGTGATCTAATAAGCAACTAGAGTGCTAACATTCTGAATTTATGGCAAATGTGTGACACATCTGAATGCCTTCTTGATGGAACCAAGTAAAAAACTGAAAGTATTTCCTACTGAGGAGACTGCAGTAAATGAGGAAATTAGGAAACTTCATAACACATAAATCTCCCAAGATGGCCACCAGAGACAAAAGGTCCCAAATGTAGCCCAAATATCACCCAGATGTAGCCCAAGTATAGCCCAATGACAGAATGTCCCAGAGTGTTCTAACGAACAACTAGAGCGTTAACAGTCTTACTTGTGACAAAAGTATGGCACACCTGAAGCCATCTTGATTGGAATAAAGTGGTAACACTTAAAACATTTAATTTACAAAGGAACAACATGAGGGGGTTGATTTTGTCATAGAAATTATGATTAGTTCTGCAGAAAGAAAAATTAGGGCACATTTTGACTTCTCAAATCCTCTTCTATTTCATAAACAAATTCTGACATGCAGACTGAAACATGCACTTTGAATACCAGCAGCAGACTTCCCTGGTGAGCAGTAGTTTTACTACAGTGATCTAATGAGCAACTAGAGTGCTAACATTCAGAATTCATGGCAAATGTGTGACACATCTGAATGCCTTCTTGATGGAACCAAAATAAATAAACTGAACGTATTCCCACTGAGGAGACTGCAGTAAATGAGGAAATTAGGAAACTTCGTAACAAATAAATCTCCCAAGATGGCCACCAGAGACAAAAGAGCCCAAATGTAGCCGAAATATCACCCAGATGTAGCCCAAGTATAGCCTAATGACAGAATGTCCCAGAGTGTTCTTAAGAACAACTAGAGCGCTTACTGTCTTACTTATGACAAAAGTATGGCACACCTGAAGCCATCTTGATTGGAATAAACTGGTAACACTTAAAACATTTAATTTAAAAAGGAACACAATGAGGGGGTTTATTTTGCCATAGAAATTACGAGTGCTGAAGAAAGAACAATTAGGGCACATTTTGAGTGACTTCTCAAATCCTCTTCTATTTCATTAAAAAATTCTGATATGCAGACTGAAACATGCACTTTTAATACAGGCAGCAGACTTCCGTGGTGAGCAGTAGCTTTACTACAGTGATCTAATGAGCAACTAGAGTGCTAAAATTCAGAATTTATGGCAAATGTGTGACATATCTGAATACCTTCTTGATGGAGACTGCAGTAAATGCGGAAATTAGGAAACTTCATAACAAATAAATCTCCCAAGATGGCCACCAGACACAAAAGAGACTAAATGCAGCACAAATATCACCTAGATGTAGCCCACATGTAGCCCAATGACAGAAGTGTGCAAAACACTTATTTTTTGTGTATTTGCAGTTTTATATAGTGCAGACTTGTCAGGTATTGGAATGCTTTACATGAGCATTGGTTACATCACACAAGATCAAATTCATTTTGGTTGTAGACATGGGGAGATTAAGTGATTTGACCACAATCACAGAATGTTGAGCTGAAGCAGAAACTCCAACCTGGTTCCCCAGTTGCAAAGTCTGCAGCTCTGGAAGTAACACCACATCCTCTCGCCAAGGTGCAACATTCAATCAAGTGGTCAACTGGATAAAAAAACATAAAGATTACAAATAATTTAAAAGTTCATTGTCACTATTTGAAAACTCAGAAAATACGTCCTCATTTTAGTTTTTTAGAGCACTAACCATAATTTTGATGCAAATAAGACCCTCTCATATATGTAATTTCTAAAGGAAATACTCTAGGTATTACAGTTTTGATTACATCAAGATGACGTCAGGCGTTCCACACTTTTGTAATAAATATAGAATGTTAGCAATCTAGTTGTTCATTGGGATACTGTTGAGAGGCAGAGGCCAGGGGCGCAGACTCTGAAAATTGAAGGCAGGTAGGAGAGTGCAGAGGCAACAATTTGACCACACTGGGCAGGCAGGAAGGGCAGTGGCAGCACAACAGACTATGGAGGGCAGTGGAAAGGGGGGCAGGGGCAACAAACCAACAATATAGGACTGGCAAGAGAGGCTGTGGCAATATAATAGACCATTGTGGGCAGAAGGAAGAGGCAGAGGTAGTACAACCATACATGCCAACAGACCCGTTTCAGCCAGGAAACGTCCACTGTTTTTAAGCTCAAATGGGCTTTATTTGATCTGTCTCCTGTCTACAATCTCCTCTTTTTCAATGTAACTCAAAGGGGAAAATCAATACCCCAGTTTTTTTCCAAAATCTCCCTCTTACCAAGTTCAAAATGTTCGCAAGTATGGTACATTGGATGATGGTAGGCAGGTGGAATTGGGGTAGGGACATGGACTCGGATAACAGAGGACAGGAGGGACATGGAGAGGTGCACCAAACGGACCCTACAGGGCAGGCATCAGGGTTTGCAGCAGCACAATACACCACACAGCGCATGCAGGACGGGAGTGCAGCACAACAATCCATAGAAAGCAATAGGGAGGGGACAGGACCATGCACATGGACAACAGAGTACAGATGGGAAAGAGGCAATGGTAGCTAGCTGACCATAATGGACAGACAGGAGAGAAAGCTGCAGCATAACAGACCATAAAGGGCAGGAGGGACGGATCAGGGGCATTACAATGGAACAGACAAGCCAGGAGGGAGGAAATAGGGGGTCTGCACATGGAAACAGAGGGCTGGGGGCAAGGTGGCAGGGCAGGAGCAGCAAGATGACCATGGAGGTCAGGCAGGATGGGCACTAGAAACAAGACACACCATGGAGAGCAACAATGAGACTATGGTGGCATACACACAAACCATGGAGGGAAGGTGGGAGGGGGTCAGGGGCAGCTAGCTGACCACACAGGGAAGGTGGGAGGGGCCATGGCAGCACAGAAGAGCATGCATGGCAAGCGGGAGGGTTAGTGGCAGCACAATGGCTATGATGGGCAAGAAGGAGGGTGCAGGGGCATGCACAAAGGACCATGGAGGATAGAAGAGAGGGTCAGTACCTGGGCACAGACAAGAGAGTTCAGGGGAAGGGGCCTCACAATAGACCGCGCGGGGCAGGCAGGAGGAGCAGTTGCAGCACAACAGATCAGATAGGGCAGAAGGGTGTGGCAGTAAAATGGACCATGGAGGACAGGAGGAAGGGGATAGGGGCATGGCATGTGGACGGGCAGGGTGGAGGTGGCAGGGACAGGTTACAGTCATCTGACAATACTAGGAAGGTGGGAGGGGAGTGGCAGCTCAACAGAACACTCAGAGTAGATAGGAATGGCAGGTCCATGGAACATAGTGGGCAAAAAGGATGGAGCAGGGGCATGCACAAAGACATCGGAGGGCAGGGGGAAGGAGAATAGGGGCAGCAAGCTAAGCACAGAGGCTAAGCAGGAGGTCAATGATGGGACACAGAATTGGGCAATGGAGGGCAGGAGGAGCGGAGTGATACATCATGCTAAATGGAGGGCAGTGGCAGCACATCAGACCATGCATGGCAGGAGGGAGGAGGCTAGTCCATGGATTCATACAACAGAGGATAGGGAGGAGGTGGATGGGGCAGCAAGCTAACTGTTCAGAGAAGGTGGGTATTAGGAACTTTATTGTTTTTAAAATGTGTGTCTGTGCGAACTACTTAAAATATGAACAAGTATGCAGCATAATCTCACTTTTATTCAGGAAGAAGAGGACGTTTGTGACTGTGACTCCGGGCTCACTTGGCAGAAACACCCCCTGACCCTCCACCCCCATCGCAAAATGTAGTGCCCGTGATAAGGGTAGGTGGACGCAGTGTTATATAGAATATAGTCCTGAGAGCACGATTGAAAATGAAAACTAGATGTAGTATATGGTATAAACTATGCACCAAAAAGTGTGATATAAGATGAACCGGGGCGTGAAATATAATATGCAATAGATTGTGCGCAATGACAGATTCATTGGAGAGCGCGAGACAGCACAGGCACTAGCGCGTGCTATGCGATATGCGCCTTGGAGTGTAATATGCACAGGGCAGTGTTGTGTAACATAACTAGTCTCTAAAGTTGTAATATAAAATATGTGCTGGGGAGTGTAACGTTGCATATGCACTGTGACAAAGATATGGATCCCAGATTGTAATATGTATGGCATAGCGCTGTGCGTTATAACATACACATCGAGGAAGGCACGTTAGATGGGGCAATATAACCCGTGCGAAGGCAAGTGTGGCATGACATATTCACGGGGTGGTGTTACAGTGCACATGGTTTAGAGAGTGTCATAGCATACGCACTAGCTGGTGGAATACAACACAGAGGTGTGAGGCAATCGGCGGGCACTGGTGGGTGTAACACAGCATTGGGCTCAGCCAGGAGCACGCGGTGACTCTCAAGTGAGGTTTGTCTTCTTTCCAGAGAGTAAAATAAAAAGTATTACTCATCCGGCGGTGGATGTGTTTTTTATTAACCGTGAGGGGGGTTTCTTGCATAGTTTGGTCGAATTTTTGTCGAATCCCCTTTGAATGGCTAAATGTGCCCGTCAATAGCTACCCATGATTGTATAAATAAACGACAAGGGTGTCTACTTGGAGAGTACCCACCGGCGGGGCGCCGGGATTAGGCATGGAAGGGCGTCAGACACGTCAGAGCTTCACTAGCGGTGTAAATACATTCCATGCGGATTCATTCTATGCATAGTCGCCTTTTAATGAATATCACGCAAATCGTCATGGTGATAGGTACATACGGTTTGTCCAGCATGTCCTAGGTGTTTCTATAAATATATTCATTTTTAAAATAATAAAAAACAAAGGCCGGCCCCGGGGGGTGGGGTCCCCGGAGCCATAAGTGGCCTGAGGAGGGGGGCAACGCAGCCCCCTCCTAAAGAATTTAAATAAAAAAAGGCCATGACCCGGGGGTTGGGGTCCCCGGGGCCGATTAAGGCCTTGGGAGGGCCAAATTAATTTTTCTCAACAAAACAAATTAGGGTGCAGGCCCTGGGGGATGGGGTCCCCAGGGCCAGTAAATTTGAAAAAGAAAGGGGGCCACACAGCCCTCCTTCTTAAAAAAATAAAATAAATAAAAGACCGGCATCGCACTGGAGGCCACGCCCCCTCCTTGCAGCACTCTGCAAACGCGCCCCCTGGCCAGTTGTAAGTTGGGGAATTAATTCCCCTTCAATACTGAGGGTCCCTGAGGGCCAACTAGCCCAACAGGTATCTCCAGTGTGCACCAGGGAGCTGCGTTGCAGACAGGTGTTCTGAGGCCACGCCCCTTTTTACACCTCTATGCAACGCAGCTCTGTGGCGCTTACTGGAGGTACCTAGTGGGCTAGTTTGACCCTAGGGACCCTTAGGATTCAAGGGGACTTAATCTCTCAACTTAGAACGGCCAGGGCGCGTTTACACAGTGGTGAAGGGAGGGGACGGGGCCTGAGGTGACGTGTGCAAACACGCCCTGTGGCGCGTTTTAAGTTGGGGAAATAATTCCCTTTTAATCCTGAGGGACCCTGGGGGCCAACTAGCCCAACAGGTGCTTCCAGTAAGTGCCACTGCTCTGCGTTGCAGAGAGGTGGTGCAGGCCGTGCCCCTTTTTACACCTCTCTGCAATGGCGCTTACTGGACGTACCTAGTGGGCTATTTTGCCCCTATGGATCCTCAGGATTCAAGGGGACTTAATCTCCCAACTTAAAAAACGGCCACAGGGCATGTTTATACAGTGGGGAAGGAAGGGGTCGGGGCCTGAAGTGACGTGTGCAAACACGCCCTATGGCGCGTTTTAAGTTGGGGAAATAATTCCCCTTCAATCCTGAGGGCCCCTGGGGGCTAACTAGCCCACCAGGTGCTTCCAGTAAGCGCCACTGAGCTGCGTTGCAGAGAGGTGGTCCAGGCCGTGCCACTTTTTACACCTCTCTGCAACGCAGCTCTGTGGCGCATACTGGAGGTACCTAGTGGGCTAGTTGGACCCTAGGGACCCTCAGGATTCAAATTAACTTAATCTCCCAACTAAAAATGGCCACAGGGCGTGTTTACACAGTGGTGAAGGGAGGGTACGGGGCCTGAGTTAACGTGTGCAAACAAGCCCTGTGGCGCGTTTTAAGTTGGGGAAATAATTCCCCTTCAATCCTGAGGGCCCCTGGGGGCTAACTAACCCACCAGGTGCTTCCAGTAAGCGCCACTGAGCTGCGTTGCAGAGAGGTGGTCCAGGCCGTGCCACTTTTTACACCTCTCTGCAACGCAGCTCTGTGGCGCATACTGGAGGTACCTAGTGGGCTAGTTGGACCCTAGGGACCCTCAGGATTCAAATGAAGTTAATCTCCCAACTAAAAACGGCCACAGGCGTGTTTACACAGTGGTGAAGGGAGGGGACGGGGCCTGAGTTAATGTGTGCAAACAAGCCCTTTGGCGCGTTTTAAGTTGAGGAAGTAATTCCCCTTCAATCCTGAGGGACCCTGGGGGCCAACTAGCCCACCAGGTGCTTCCAGTAAGCACCACTCCGCTGCGTTGCAGAGAGGTGGTCTAGGCCGTGCCCCTTTTTACATCTCTCTGCAACGCAGCTCTGTGGCGCTTACTGGAGGTACCTAGTGGTCTAGTTGGACCCTAGGGACCCTCAGGATTTAAGGGGACTTAATGTCCCAACTTAAAACGGCCACAGGGCGTGTTTACACAGTGGGGAAGTGAGGGGACTGGGCGTGAGGTGACGTGTGCAAACACGCCCTGTGGCGCGTTTTAAGAGGTAGTTTTAATCCCCTGCCCTATTATATACTAGGGGCTTACAGAGGAGGTCATGCTGATCACAGGGGGACCCCAATGCATAGTGTTCCCTAGTGTATGTAGGTGTTTTCACTGTATTCTGAGTGTCTTTTAACATAGCACTGGCTCTAGGACTGGTTAGTCAGACTCAGTTACCACCAGTATCCGTCTGAAAAAGTTGAGGGTACAGGGTGATTTTGCAACAAGGCTTCTTTCTGCTCTTCTGTTTGTTCTTTCTGCACGTTCTCCTTCTTCCTGCACTTTTCTTCGTCTTTGAGGACTTCTGTTGCTTCTTTCTGCATTTCTTTTTTTTTCTTTCTGTGCGTTTTTTCTTCTTTCTTCACATGTCCTATCTCTGTAGGCATAGTTAGAAATTAGCTTTTAAAAAACCTTTAAAATTCACTGAAAAAACCATAGGTTTCATGCACGTTATAGTTAGGAATAAGCATTTAAAAAACCTTAGAAATTCACTGAAAAAACCATAGGTTTCAGGGGCGTTATAGTTAGCTGGACTTTTCACTCGTACAAAACCATTGAAATTCCCCCGTTATAGTTAGTTCAGCTAACTATAACTCGCGCGCCCGCAATGCACTGCTGATGACGTCACATATTACATCACTCATGACATGGTCAGTGACATCACTCATGACATCACTGATGACATCACAAATGACATCACTAATGACATCACTGATGACATCATCCTTGTGATAGCGTGGCAGACCTCCTCTTCCCCTAATATAACCTTTGATACACACATTCAAAAATAGAAACTACAATGTTCAAAACAATGGACATACCAATACCAGTTACAACAACCTATTCAGTAATTCTAAGATCCACACACACATCCACTCATTCACCAACAGTCCTATACAGTCACTCATACATGTACTCACTCATCATATGTACTCACACATCTATACATCCTGTTACACAACGCCACTCATCCATAGAGTTACTCACACACATAGTCACTCATGCTAATAAAGAATCAAACATCCATTTACTTGCATATACAGTTATACACACACCACCACACTTACTTCTACAGAAACTTACACATACTTAGTCTTTTAAACAATCACTTATAGAAACACATACTTATTCATACAGGAACTCTTTCAATCTCTCACTCTCACATATACTCACTTATATACACCAATAGTCACATATACTAGTTTAAAACATATGTAGTTACTCATAAAGACACTATTGAGATAGTCTATCACTCACTAACACACCCATGCACACACTCATCCACCCATACAGTCCTGCACACATGCTGTCTTCAACACATACAAACAGTGAGTCACTCATTCACGCACCTATACACTACATAATACCCCCACCGAACCATACAGACCCTCAGACACTCATACTGAAACTCAAAAAACCAACTAATAACCTATATAGACACTCATGTAGCTACTCACCAACCCATGCAGCCACTTATACACAAAGTGAGAGACTGAAATAGATATTTACACATTTAAACATTACTCACTAAGCCATGTATTCACTAAGATACACTTAATCAGTCAGTTATACAATCAATTTTTCAAAAACAAATCATCCATTTAGACACTTATATACCCATTTATTCTTCCATCGACCTTGAGATATACATATATAAAACATATGTAATTTTTAGAAAAACACACATTCACTGGATGATGTCATCAGTGATGTCATTTGAGATGTCATGAGTGATGTCATGAGTGATGTCACTGACCATGTCATGAGTGATGTAATATGTGACGTCATCAGCAGTGCATTGCGGGCGCGCGAGTTATAGTTAGCTGAACTAACTATAACGGGGGAATTTCAATGGTTTTGTATGAGTGAAAAGTCCAGCTAACTATAACACCCCTGAAACCTGTGGTTTTTTCAGTGAATTTCTAAATGCTAATTCCTAACTATAACGTGCCTGAAACCTATGTTTTTTTCAGTGAATATATATATATATATATATGCCAAGGTGTATTATAGAATGAGTGGGTGTTTGAGTGTCTTAATGGATGATTTAGTAGGTGCGTGACTGACTGTATATGTGAGTGATTAAACGTGTCTTACTGAATGCATGGGTTAGTGACTAGTCTGTGTGAATGACTGTATCAGTCCGGCAGTTGGTATGCAAGTGGCTGCATGAGTTGGTGAGTAGCTGCATGAGTGTCTTGATTGGTTATCTGAGTATCGGTATGGGTGCCTGAGTGTCTGTGTGGGTGGGTGGGGTCTATGTGACTCTGTGCATAGATGTGTGAGTGTGTGATTCACTGTGTTTATGGGTTCAAGAGTGCACCTGTGTTGGGCTGTATGGGTGGGTGAGTATGTGTATGGGTGTGTTGGTTAGTGAATGGATTTCTCAGTCGTATATGTGTGAGTACCTACATATGTAAAAGGCAGTATATGTGAGTGCTGGAGTATATAAATGACTATATGTGCGAGTGAGTGTGAGAGTGGCTGTATGGATGAGTATGTGCTTGTATCAGTGATTGTATAAGAGAGTAAGTATGTGTATGAATAAGTGAGGTGGGGTGTGTATACCTGTATAGGTGAGTAAATGGGAGTATGATTGATTATTTGCATGACTGACTAGGTGTGTGAGCAACTCCATGGATGAGTGGCTGTGTGTGAGTGTCTGTATAAGTGTATGAGTGCATATTATAGTGTTGTATTGATGAGTGACTGCATGTATGAGTGACTGTATTGGTGAATGAGTGGATGTGTGCGTAGACCTAGGAATCAGTCAGTGGGTATGTAGTAACTGGTATTGGTGTGTCTATGGTTTCGAAAATGGTAGTCCGTATTTTTGAGTGGGTATATAAAAAGTTATATTAGGGTATGAGGAGGTGCACCAGATTATCATGTGAATGATGCCATCAGTGATGTCATCAGTGATGTCAATGACCATGTTATGAATGATGTATTATGTGACGTCATCAGCAGTGCATTACGGTGGCGCGAGTTATATTTAGCTCAACTAACTATAACAGCTGAATTTCTCTGGGTTTGTACAAGTGAAATGTCCAACTAACTATAACATCCCTGAAACCTGTGTTTTTTCAGTGAATTGATAAGGTTTTTTAAATGTTAATTTCTAACTATAACGTTCCTAAAACCTATGGTTTTTCAGTGACTTTCAAAGGTTTTTTAAATAATAATTCCTAACTATAACGTCGCTGAAACCTATGTTTTTACAGTGAATTTCAAAGTTTTTTTAAATGCTAATTTCTAACTATGCCTACATAGGTAGGACATGTGCAGAAAGAGGAAGAAAGGCACAGAACGAAGCAATAGAAATGCAGAAAGAGGCAACAGAAGTCCAGAAAGAAGAAGAAAGGTGCAGAAAGAAGCAAGAGATATGCAGAAAGAACCAACAGAGGTGCAGAAAGAGACTTGTTGCAAAGTCATCCTTGTGCCAAATTATACTGACTAATACTGGTAGTAGCTAACTCTGACTAACCAGGTCCGAAGCCAGTGCGATGCTGAAAGACACTTAGAATACAGTGAAAACACCTGCATACACAAGGGTACACTATGGGTTGGGATAACCCTGTGATTGGCATGACCTCCCCTGTAAGGCCCTAGTACATAATAAGACAGGGGGATTAAAACTACCTCCAAGTCAGAGGTGCAGAAAGAGGCAACAGAGATGCCAAAACAGGCACAAAAGAAGCAAGTTAAGTGCAGCAAGAGGCAAGAGAGGTGCAGAAAGAGGCAACAGAGGTGAAGAAAGAGACAGGAGCGGTGCAGAAAGAAGGAAGAGAAGTGCAGAAAGATGCAAAAGAATTGCTGAAAGAAGCAACAGAGGTGTGGAAAGAAGCAGGAGAAGTGTTGAAAGAGGCAGGAAGGGTGCAGAAAGAGCAAGAAAAGTGCAGAAAGAAAAAACAGAGGTTCAGAAAGAGGCAAGAGAGGTGCAGAAACAGGCAGGAAAGGTGCAGAAAGAGGGAAAAGAGGGAACAGGGTTGCAGAAACAGGCAAGAGAAGTGCAGAAAGAGAAAAAAGGGTGCAGAAAGAGGCAAGAGGGGTACAGAAAGAAGCAAGAGCAGTGCAGAATGAACCAACAGAGGTGCAAAAAGAGGCAAGAGGAGTGCAGAAAGAGATTGGAGAGGTACACAAAGAGGCAAGAGAGGTACATAAAGAGGCAAGAGGGGTACAGAAAGAAGGAACAGAAGTGCAAAAAGATGCAAGAGAATTGCTGGAAGAGGTGCGAAAGGTGCAGAAAGAGCAAGAGAATTGTAGAAAGAACCAACAGAGGTACAGAAAAAGGCAAGAGAGGAGCACAAACAGGCAGGAAAGGTGCAGAAAGAGAGAACAGTGGTGCAGAAAGAGGCAAGAGAGGTACAGAAAGAGAAAAGCGGGATATAGAAAGAGGCAAGAGGGGTACAGAAAGAAGCAAAAGCAGTGCAGAATGTGCCAACAGAGGTACCAAAAGAGGCAAGAGAAGTGCAGAAACAGATAGGAAAGGTGCAGAAAGAGGGAAGAGGGGTGCAGAAGGAGGCAAGAGAGGTACAGAAAGAGAAAATATGGGTACAGAAAGAGGCAAGAGTGGTGCACAAATAAGCAAGAGAGGTGCAGAAAGAGAAAAACGGGGTATAGAAAGAGGCAAGAGGGGTGCAGAAAGAAGCAAAAGCAGTGCAGAATGAACCATCAAAGGTGCAAAAAAAGGCAAGAGGAGTGCAGAAAGAGGGAGGAGAGGTGCACAAAGAGGCAAGAGAGGTGCAGAAAGAAGCAGGAGGGGTGCAGAAAGAAGGAAGAAAAGTGCAGAAAGAGGCATAAAATTGCTGAAAGAAGCAACAGAGGTGTAGAAAGAAGCAGGTAGAGTGCAAAAAGAGGCAAGTGAGGTGCAGATAGAAGCAAGAGCAGCGCAGAAAGAACAAACAGAGGTACAAAAAGAAGCAAGAGCGGAATAGAAAAAGGTGGAAGAGGTGCACAAAGAAGAAAGAGAGGTGCAGAAAGAGGCAGGAGGGGTGCAGAAAGAAGGAACAGAAGTACAGAAAGAAGCATCAGAGGTGCTGAAAGAAGCAAGAGGGATGCTGAAAGAGGTAGGAGAGGTTCACAAAGAGGCAAGAGAGGTACATAAAGAGAAAGGAGGGGTGCAGAGAGAAGGAAGAGAAGTGCATAAAGAGGCAAGTGAATTGCAGAAAGAAGCAAGAGCAGTACAGAAAGAACCAACAGAGGTACAAAAAGAAGCTGGAGCAGTACAGAAAAAAGTAGAAGAGGTGTACGAAGAGGCAAGAGAGGTACAGAAAGAGGCAGGAGGGGTGCAGAAAGAACGAAGAGTAGTGCAGAAAGAAGCCACAGAGGTGCTGAAAGAGGCGCAAAGGGTGCAGAAAGAGCAAGAGAAGTATAGAAAAAACTAATAGAGGTACCAAAAGAGGCAAGAGAGGTGCAGAAACAGACAGGAGAGGTGCAGAAAGAGGGAAGAGGGGTGCAGAGAGAGGCAAGAGAGGTGCAGAAAGAGAAAATAGGGGTACAGAAAGAGGCAAGAGGGCTGCACAAAGAAGCAAGTGAGGTGTAGAAAGAGGCAACAGAGGTGCATAAAACTGCAAGAGGAGCATAAAAAAGCAAAAGAAGTGTAGAAAGAGGCAAGAAAATTACTGAAAGAAGCAACAGAGGTGTGGAAAGAAGCAAGAAAAGTTCAGAAAGAGGCAAGTGAGGTGCAGAAAGAGGCAAGAGGGATGCAAAAGAGGGAAGAAGGGTACAGAAAGAATCAAGAGAGGTGCAGAAAAAAGCAAGAGAAGTGCAGAAAGAGGCATGAGAGGTACAGAAAGAGGCATAAACTTGCGGAAAGAAGCAACAGAGGTTTAGAAAGAAGCAAGTAAAGTGCAAAAAGAGGCAAGTGAGGTACAGATAGAAGCAAGAGCAGTGCAGAAAGAACAAACAGAGGTGCAAAAAGAAGCAGGAGCGGTATAGAAAAAGGTAGAAGAGGTGCACAAAGAGGCAAGAGAGGTGCAGAAAGAGGCAGGAGGGGTGCAGAAAGAAGGAACAGAAGTGCAGAAAGAAGCATCAGAGGTGCTGAAAGAAGCAAGAGGGGTGTTGAAAGAGGTAGGAGAGGTGCACAAAGAGGCAAAGGAGGTACATAAAGAGACAGGAGGGGTGCAGAGAGAAGGAAGAGAAGTGCATAAAGAGGCAAGTGAATTGCAGAAAGATCAAGAGAAGTGCAGAAAAAACCAACAGAGGTACCAAAAGAGGCAAGAGAGGTGCAGAAACAGTTAGGAAAAGTGCAAAAAGTGGGAAGAGGGGTGCAGAAAGAGGCAAGAGAGGTGCAGAAAGAGGCAGGAGGGGTGCACAAAGAAGCAAGTGAGATGTAGAAAGTGGTAACAGAGGTGCATTAAACCGCATGAGGTGCAGAAAAAAGCAAAAGAAGTGTAGAAAGATGCAAGAAAATTGCTGAAAGAAGCAACAGAGGTGTGGAAAGAAGCAAGAAAAGTTCAGAAAGAGGCAAGTGAGGTGCAGAAAGAGGCAAGAGGGATGCAAAAAAGAGAAGAAGGGTACAGAAAGAAGCAAGAGAGGTGCAAAGAAAAGCAAGAGAAGTGCAAAAAGAGGCATGAGAGGTGCAGAAAGAGGCAAAAGAGGTACATAAAGAGGCAAGGGAAGTGCAGAAACAGGAAAGAGAAATGCACAAAGAGGCAAGAGAGGAGCAGAAAGAGGCAAGAGAGTTGTAGAAAGAAGCAGGAGAAGTGCTGAGAGAGGCAGGAGGGGTGCAAAAAGAAGCAAGTGAGGTACAGAAAGAGGCAATTAGAGTTGCAGAGGATGCAAGAGAGGTGCAGAAGCAAGCAAGAGAAGTACAGAAAGAGGCAAGAGAATTGCTGAAAGAATAAACAGAGGTGTGGAAAGAAGCAAGAAAAGTTCAGAAAGAGGCAAGTGAGGTGCAGAAATAGGCAAGAGGGATGCAAAAGAGGGAAGAAGGGTGCAGAAAGAATCAAGAGAGGTGCAGAAAAAAGCAAGAGAAGTGCAGAAAGAGGCATGAGAGGTACAGAAAGAGGCAAAAGAGGTACATAAAGAGGCATAAAATTGCGGAAAGAAGCAACAGAGGTTTGGAAAGAAGCAAGTAAAGTGCAAAAAGAGGCAAGTGAGGTACAGATAGAAGCAAGAGCAGTGCAGAAAGAACAAACAGAGGTGCAAAAAGAAGCAGGAGCGGTATAGAAAAAGGTAGAAGAGGTGCACAAAGAGGCAAGAGAGGGTCAGAAAGAGGCAGGAGGGGTGCAGAAAGAAGGAACAGAAGTGCAGAAAGAAGCATCAGAGATGCTGAAAGAAGCAAGAGGGGTGTTGAAAGAGGTAGGAGAGGTGCACAAAGAGGCAAAGGAGGTACATATAGAGACAGGAGGGGTGCAGAGAGAAGGAAGAGAAGTGCATAAAGAGGCAAGTGAATTGCAGAAAGATCAAGAGAAGTGCAGAAAAAAACAACAGAGGTACCAAAAGAGGCAAGAGAGGTGCAGAAACAGTTAGGAAAGGTGCAAAAAGTGGGAAGAGGGCTGCAGAAAGAGGCAAGAGAGGTGCAGAAAGAGGCAAGAGGGGTGCACAAAGAAGCAAGTGAAATGTAGAAAGAGGTAACAGGTGCATTAAACCGCATGAGGTGCAGAAAAAAGCAAAAGAAGTGTGGAAAGATGCAAGAAAATTGCTGAAAGAAGCAACAGAGGTGTGGAAAGAAGCAAGAAAAGTTCAGAAAGAGGCAAGTGAGGTGCAGAAAGAAGCAAGAGGGATGCAAAAAAGAGAAGAAGGGTACAGAAAGAAGCAAGAGAGGTGCAGAGAAAAGCAAGAGAAGTGCAGAAAGAGGCATGAGAGGTGCAGAAAGGGGCAAAAGAGGTACATAAAGAGGCAAGGGAAGTGCAGAAACAGGAAAGAGAAATGCACAAAGAGACAAGAGAGGAGCAGAAAGATGCAAGAGAGGTATAGAAAGAAGCAGGAGAAGTGCAGAAAGAGGCAGGAGGGTGCAGAAAGAAGCAAGTGAGGTACAGAAAGAGGCAACAGAGGTGCAGAGGATGCAAGAGAGGTTCAGAAGCAAGCAAGAGAAGTACAGAAAAAGGCAAGAGAATTGCTGAAAGAAGTAATAGAGGTGTGGAAAGAAGCAAGAAAAGTTCAGAAAGAGGCAAGTGAGGTGCAGAAATAGGCAAGAGGGATGCAAAAGAGGGAAGAAGGGTGCAGAAAGAATCAAGAGAGGTACAGAAAAAAGCAAGAGAAGTGCAGAAAGAGGCATGAGAGGTACAGAAAGAGGCAAAAGAGGTACAGAAAGAGGCATACAATTGCGGAAAGAAGCAACAGAGGTGTAGAAATAAGCAAGTAAAGTGCAAAAAGAGGCAAGTGAGGTACAGATAGAAGCAAGAGCAGTGCAGAAAGAACAAACAGAGGTGCAAAAAGAAGCAGGAGCGGTATAGAAAAAGGTAGAAGAGGTGCACAAAGAGGCAAGAGAGGTGCAGAAAGAGGCAGGAGGGATGCAGAAAGAAGGAACAGAAGTACAGAAAGAAGCATCAGAGGTGCTGAAAGAAGCAAGAGGGATGTTGAAAGAGGTAGGAGAGGTGCAGAGAGAAGAAAGAGAAGGGCATAAAGAGGCAAGTGAATTGCAGAAAGAGCAAGAGAAGTATAGAAAAAACCAACAGAGGTACCAAAAGAGGCAAGAGAGGTGCAGAAACAGTTAGAAAAGGTACAAAAAGTGGGAAGAGGGGTGCAGAAAGAGGCAAGAGAGGTGCAGAAAGAGAAAATAGGGGTGCAGAAAGAGGCAAGCGGGGTGCACAAAGAAGCAAGTGAGGTGTAGAAAGAGGCAGCAGAGGTGCATAAAACCACAAGAGGTGCAGAAAAAAGCAAAAGAAGTGTAGAAAGATGCAAGAACATTGCTGAAAGAAGCAACAGAGGTGTGGAAAGAAGCAAGAAAAGTTCCGAAAGAGGCAAGTGAGGTGCAGAAAGAGGCAAGAGGGATGCAAAAAAGGGAAGAAGGGTACAGAAAGAAGCAAGAGAGGTACAGAGAAAAGCAAGAGAAGTGCAGAAAGAGGCATGAGAGGTACAGAAAGAGGCAAAAGAGGTACATAAAGAGGCAAGGGAAGTGCAGAAACAGGAAAGAGAAATGCACAAAGAGGCAAGAGAGGCGCATAAAGAGGCAAGAGAGGTATATAAAGAAGCAGGAGAAGTGCAGAAAGAGGCAGGGGGGGTGCAAAAAGAAGCAAGTGAGGTACAGAAAGAGGCAACAGAGGTGCAGAGGATGCAAGAGAGGTGCAGAAGCAAGCAAGAGAAGTACAGAAAGAGGCAAGAGAATTGCTGAAAGAAGTAACAGAGGTGTAGAAATAAGCAAGAGAAGTGTTGAAAGAGGCAAGTGAAGTACAGAAAGAAGCAAGAGCAGTGCACAAAGAACCAAGAGAGGTGCACAAAGAGGCAAGAGAGATGCAGATAGAGATAGGAGAGGTGAACAAGGAGGCAAGAGAGGTACAGAAAGAGGCAGGAGGGGTGCAGAAAGAAGGAAGAGAAGTGCAGAAAGAGGCAATAGATTTGCTGAAAGAAGGAACAGAGGTGTACAAAGAAGCAATAGAAGCACAGGAAGAGGCAAGAGAGGTGTATAAAGTAGGCCTGGGCAAAAATTTCGTTCCGTTCGCGGAAATTGCGATAATTTGACATTTTTGCGTTCCGCGGAGAGCGCGAAAATGTCAAAAATTCCGGTTTCCGCAGCTTGGCGATAATTTGTTTCTTGCTCGCGCTGTAAAATGATACATTCTCGCGCGCGCGCGATCGCCTTACCTGAATCCCTGCGTTCGCCGACAAGTTTTCTTGATCCGGTCGCGTTCTCCATGAGATGTTGTATTGTTTTTAGCCATTTGCGCTGTCTCGCGACAGTTCGCGCCCGCAGTGACGTCATGCGTCGCGCGATCACGTCTTTCTTCTCGCGATCATGCACCGCGAGAACAACTCAAAACAAGATGGCCGCGCCCGCAAGCAACCACATGGGTAAGTTGGCGACCCGCAACCATGCAGAAAATCTCGCGAACATGCCGGAAAAAAACTTCCGCATCTTTGCGATATTTCTGCTTGTTTGCGATAATTTTAAACATTCTCGCGATAATTTGCGAAGGTTAATTCCGCAAATTCCGCCCACCCCTAGTATAAAGAAGCAAGCCTATGCAGAAAGACCCAACAGAGGTGCAAAAATGGGCAAGAGGGGTGTAGAAAAGGTAGGAGAGGTGCACAAAGAGGCAAGAGAGATACAGAAAGAGGCAGAAGGGGTGCAGAAAGAAGGAAGAGAAGTGCATAAAGAAGCAACAGAGGTGCTGAAAGGGGCGTGAAGGGTGCAGAAAAAGCAAGAGAAGTGCAGAATAAGCAACAGAGGTGCAGAAAGAGGCAAGAGAGGTACAGAAACAGGCAAGGAAGGTGCAGAAAGAGGGAACAGGGTGCTCAAAGAGGCAAGAGAGGTACAGAAAGAGGGGAGAGGGGTACAGAAAGAGGCAAGAGGAGTGCAGAATGAAGCAAGTAAGATGCAGGAAGATAGAAAAGAGGTGCAGAAACAAGCAAGAGAAGTGCAGAAAGAGGCAAGAGAATTGCTGAAATAGGCAACAGAGGTGTAGAAAGAAGCAAGAGAAGTGCAGGAAGAGACAAGTGAGGTGCTGAAAAAGGCAAGAGCAGTGCAGAAAGAACCAACAGAGGTGCAGAAAGAAGCAAGAGTATTACAGAAAAAGGTAGAAGAGGTGCACAAAGAGGCAAGAGAGGTTCAGAAAGAAGCAGGAGGGGTGCAGAAAGAAGGAAGATAAGTACAGAAAGAAGCAACAGAAGTGCTGAAAGAGGCGTGAAGGGTGCAGAAAAAGAAGTGCAGAAAGAACCAACAGAGGTACAGAAAGAGGCAGCAGAGGTGCAGAAAGATGCCATAGAGGTGCAGAAACAAGTAAGAGAAGTGCATAAAGGAGCAACAGAGATGTAGTAAGGGGAAGTGGGGTGGAGAAGGAGGCAAGAGGGATACAGAAAGAAACAAGAGAGGTGCAGAAAGAGGGAAGAGGGGTGCAGAAAGAGAGAATAGTGGCTTGAAAGAGGCATGAGGGTTGCAGAAAGAAGCAACAGAAATGTAGAAGGAGGCAAGAGAGGCGTGGAAAGAAGCAAGAGTGGTTTACACACCATTAGTACCAATTTAATACCCACATTTAGCAATAAGCAAGAGGTGACCATTCTAGGTTTGCACAGAACCTTCCACCAGGCTGTAACACTTGTCGCTGCATTTTTGGTTACATTTGAGACATTTGAGCTAGAAACAATTTTCTTTTGTTCAAATCTGCATATTATGCAGCAGATGATGGATTATGTGGCAAAAGCGGAAAATGTATAATTGTTAAAAAATCGGTGCAGCCAAACAGTCACATAATGACAGTGGCCCTGCTCATACCTCTGACTAGGTCCAGAAGTGCTCCTCCTTGGTTCCTTCTATTTTTTTGTCTCATTGAGTTCATAGTTTAGCTACTATGGAAACGAGGCGGACTAAAACTGAGGTTACAACTCCACAACCCAGACTATCATGCCACACAATTACTCTCCATAACACTTAATCCCACTCTACATAATTCCTACACACTAAATACCACATACTTTCTATCCACATATTGTCGCTGCACAACATACCACATGAGTCCACTATACAAAACCTACATCCACTACTCTCCAAGAAACATTATTAAAACACTTTTACATTTACAACACCAATAGCTCTAACTCTCGCAAATGCAAAACCTATTACATTGCAATGCTTCTTTAACTAGTAGTCGCGTTTGCAGAGTGGTGGAGAAAGGGTGCTGGGCCTCCAACCAGCGCTCAGGAATTTCACTGAGTAGGACTTACAGGAGGTGCCAGTAGGGCTTTTTAGCCCCCAAAGTCCCCCAGGAGTAAAGTGGACTTCATCCCCCATCCCGTAGTCTGCCAGGAGGCGCATTTGCAGTGTGGTGGAGAAAGGGGGCGTGGCCTTCGAAGATGTCTTAGCAATCCCACTGTGTGGGACTTACCAGAGGTAAAAAGAGGGGTGGTTGGTCCCTAAGGACATCCTTGGGGTCCAACTACCCCTCCTATGACCTCAAGTAAGTCCCCTTACAGCAAGATTGCTAAATTCTCATAGCAGGCCACGCCCCCTTTGCCCAACACTCTGCAAAGCACTCCCTGGCACGCTCTTGGATGGGGATTGAAGTCCCCTTTGCTGCTGGGGATGGTTAGGGGCCGACTAGCCTACCTGTTACCTCCAATAAACCCCACAGACTGGTGTAAAAAGGGGCATGGCCTCAGACCACCTCTCAGCAATCCCACTGTGTGGGGATTACTGAAGGTACCTGGTGGTCTAGTTGGCCCCGAAGGACCCTTAGGATTGAAGGGGACTTAATCCCCCAATTCAGAACATGCAAGGAGCCGTGTTTGCACAGTGCAGCAGAGAGAAGGTGGGGCCTCCGGCGAGATGCCGGCTTCTCTTTTTTTTTTTTTTTTTTTTAGAAGGGGGGCTGTGTGGCCCCCTTCTCTTAATTTTTTAGTGCCCTGTGGTCCCCATCCCCAGGGCCTGACCCATTAAACAAAAAAGAATTGGGAAGGGTGGCGCACGTCCCCCCTCCATTGGCCGATTTTGGTCCCGGGGACACAATCCCCAGGGCATTTCCACATAATTTTTCTTTTTTTTTTCAATAGAGGGGGGGGCCACGTGGCCGTTCTCCTGAGGCCTTTATCAGCCCCAGGGACCCCATCCACTAGGGCATTGCCTCTTTTTTTAAACTTAAATATTTGGGAGGAGGGCGCATGGCCCCCCCTTCCCTAAGCCACTATTGGCCCCGGGGACCCCATGCCCCTGGGCCTGTCCAGTCTTTATTTAAAATTTTAGAGGGGGCAGCCTGGCCCCCCTCCTCAGTCCAATTATGGCCCCTGGGACCCCATCCCCCGGGGCCGGCCCTCAATGCTGGGGACTGCAGGGGGAGCCCCAATGCCCCCACGGTCCCAGCCGGCCTCCTGGGGGAGCCGGAATTGCTTTTGGGCAAGGTGAGCTGCTGACATGCAGCACCCCTTGCCCAAAAGCAAGGGGAATTTTAATTACTGTATCCCCCAGGGAGGTGGTGGTCCCCGGGGCAGTGTGGAGGGGCAGGAGCCCCCACCACACCATTAATTTAGAAAAAAAGCCCCGGGAAGGTGGCAGTCCCTGAGGCTGTGGGGGTCCGCGATGCCACCCGCACTTAATGATTGAAGCCCCGGGGAGGTGGCAGTCCCCAGACCTGCGGGGGGGCTGCGAGCCCCCCGCATTTGAATATAGATCACCATGGGGAGGTGGGAGTCCCTGGGGCTGCGGGGGCCCTGCAGGCCCCCACACCAATATTAAATATTGCCCCAGGGACCTGGCCCACCCAGGGGCTTTAAGAAACGAAGTGCAGGAGACCGCACTTTGTTTTTTAAAACAATTCTTCCGGATTTGCCAACCCAGCGTGACTCTGGCCAAATTTTTTTTTTAAAAATGCTTTTTTTCGCAGGCAAAGGGGGTCAAGGTGTTCCTACCCTAACCCCTTTTCTTCTTTTTTAACTTTTTCTTGTGACTCAGTTCTATTAGTTAATTAATAATCAATTAAGTAATTAATACTATATTAATAATTAACTTTTGGTGACTATACTTAATTGATTTCCCGACCTATTCCCCTACAACCCTAGCAACAACACTGTACATTACTATTAGCAATTAAATTAAAAATGATAAATTACTTAAAATTACAAACCATATTTAAAAACATCATTAATAATTATACAAACAATATTAACATGTAGAAATAGTGTATTAACTAAAACACATAAAGATAATTAAAAATGATATCTGTTAGAACTATATTATTGCAAACGATATTAACAACAATATTCTTGACAACAATAATACTCACCTGAAATGATTGATATTCTTGACAACGATATTTCTGCATCACAATATTTTTGTATCACAATATTTGTTTTCTAATATTTCTGTAACTCAATATTTAAAAGTCGATATTTTGTCCAGATACCTTTCTATCTTCAGGAGCGGAGAATAAAACTGCTCACCCCAAGCCAAAATAGAAATGTAAATATTCACAGTTATGTGAGCACCAGTGGAAAGCATGATATTAGACTGATGCTCACGGACGAATGATAAAATGGCCCCCTCTGCCAGGCAGTGTTAATGACTTTGATATTGCCACTGATGGTTGCATTTCATGTCTATCTGTTTGGTGTGTCACACCATCTGACTACCTGTATCCCAAAGCACTTGTCTATACTTGTTCTTGATCTGTGACTTCACTTCTCTGTCTCAGTCATCTTCCTGTTTTACTTCCTGCTTCTTGCATTGCCCATTTTAGTGTTTACTTTTTTCTTTTTTCTACCTCACCCTTACTGTTTTTTACTTTCACTTGCACTTTCTAGCTTCCTGTTTCTGTTTTTGATCTCTTCACTTCTTTTCCATTTACCCATGAGACTTAATAATATTTCTGTTTTCTTTTTTTGTCTTTGTTTTCCTTTCTCTACAATCATCATTCTTTCACTATCACTTCTACCCTCCTTCATACCACTTTTTAACTTTTCAACTCATCCTCTCTTTTCTGTGCATCATTTCCCTCATTCTATTTGATTATTCTTCTATCTTCAGATTTTTAATATCTGTCTCGATACTGATTTCTTGCTTTCACTTTCCTCCGCCTTCTGTTTTTCTTCACTTTCTTTTTCTTTTCACGTCTCAAAGTCCTAGATCTCGTTTTTGCTCCATGTTATTCTCTCAGTTGTGTTTCACCTTGATAAGTCATCTTCAGTCATGTTTGTCTCCTTCCATTAGTCGTAGGCTGGCTGTCTCCCCAGTGAAATGTCATATCCACGACCAGTACTACGGTCTTGGATAAACTGAGCAGATTTATCAGGGAACTACACCAACAACTTGCATCCCTAGGTCCCTTTCCTCTGCTAGAGAAACTCGCTGGGCCTTTCCAGATACATTCTTCATTCACTGTTGTCAAGTAACTGACATTTCTCTTTTAACTTCATCATACTCATATTTTGTTTGACACTAAAAAAATTACTACTTTCAGGGCTCACATAATCTTGAGAGATTTACAGATAATGTCCCTCTCCCCGCATGCCCCCACGAGAGACCCATCACCTTACCGGCGGTAAAGTAACTAACGGCTCAATAAAAGTCATTGTAAGAGCAGCCCCAAACATGGTCACAGTACAAAACCCTAGACTATTGTCTTTATCGAGTTGTTTTTCAAGTGTTATCATTGAATGTAGTACATCTGCCTACACAAGCATGGGTTGATTAAAATGAGGTCATTTGTACCACCATAAATCAGGCCAAAAATTAGGCTCTGATCTCTGCATGCCTGTGTTAGCAGTGCTGGTAAGTAGGGGAATGGCTAGATCCCGGTTCAGGCAGCTATTTCTGGGCCGGATGTGAGATCCGGCTGACCCGGAAAGATAAGCAAAATTTGGCCTTGTGTCATGATCCGACAGCGGGAAACAATTGAGTACCCAATTGAGTGAGGGAGGTTTCTTATTTTCAACTGCACTCGGGCACAAATGCCAGGTATAAAGGGTTATCAGCCCCGCTTTTGTTCAAGTATTTCCATACGTGGGTCCCTTGCTCACTTTGCCACTGGATTCAAGCTAGCTTGGCTGATGAGGGCTTCTAGCCCGAAACCGGTCCCAGGATTCTTGTTTTCGGTCAAGGGAAAACATGGCTTGACAGTTCGGGCTGGACTGTTCCCATGAGGCACAGGGTCAAGACTGATTTGCATATAGCTGTGTCTGAGCTGGGGTGGCCAAGTGAGCTAAAGAACGATAATGAATTCAACCCAGATCTGAGACTGGGGGAAAGTGTCTGCAAAGTTTCAGCTCTCTGTCCATCATTTCCTTGTGTTTGTTTTGTGCGCCCTAAGTTGGCAGGGTATGCCCAGACATGGGTCCCTTGCTCACTTTGCCACTGGATTCAAGTTAGCCTGGCATATGAGGGCTGTTAGTCCGAAACCGGTCCCAGGATGCTTGTTTCCGGTCCAGGGAAGACATGGCTTGGCAGTTCGGGCTGGACTGTTTCTATGAGGCACGGGGTCAAGACTGATTTGCATATAGCTGTGTCTGAGCTGTGGTGACGAAGTGAGCTAAAGAACGATGATGGATTAAACCCAGATCTGTGACTGGGGGAGAGTGTCTGCAAAGTTTCAGCGCTCTGTTCATCATTTCCTTGTGCTTGCTTTGTTCAAGTATCACCATAACTGGTATCCATTTGGAGCCTAACAGCTAGATGCCAATGTGATGGAAGGAAACAAAGGCACATAGCTTATGGCTTCACAAGTACGTTAGAGAAACATTGACTTGGAGGCAGGTTTTTGACTTTGTTCAACCCCCCAACATGAGAGATGTGCATGCACTGTAAGAATATAAGATTTGGGTGTGTGTTTAAGTAATTATGCTAATACTGATTTAAATGACCCCTACCAACTTATTTTTCATTTAGTTCTTACAGTGTAGGTTGTTAGAGTGCTTTACATCACACACATAGATGCAATACATCATGCAAGACTGTAAATCAATGTACATAAATGTTACTTAATGACAATGATTGAAAATAAACAATAAGAATCTAAACCCAGCTCATTGGTGCTGGCAAACAGATCACTGTGTTATATTAGAAGGACTGCAACTTATGAACTGGAAGTAACAAAATAATATCAGTGTCAGATGCAGTAGCCCACTTACCAATCTACGTAAAATGCAAAACTGTGATTGACATTTAACTTAATGTGATTTGCAGCAGCTGCAGTTGTCCTTGTTGCCAATTTCTTTGCCGCAGATTTTTTTATAATAAATGTATACGCTGAATGTCCAACTCTGCCTTTCAAGCGCCGCCCCTCAAGACTCCACCCCTTCCTCTGGCACACCTCAACCCACAATATATGGGTTCCCAGAGTAATTGTTTTCCAATTCCAGCACTGATATTTAGGGATATGTGGCTGTTGCACCTGATCAGGCCTGTTGAGATCATAAAAATGAGTAATGCTTTTGGCAAACTGCTGTTAGCTAGCCGGATACTATATCTATGAAGGAAAAAATCTAGGCACATTGCATAAATAGCTGCTGATCTTTTGAGACAGTGAAGGAAAGGCATGTTTTGGGACTATTTCAAAGTAGGGCACCTTGAAGGCAGGACCCATTGCCTGTTCCAGAGCCAGATATTCATTGAAGGAACCTAACAGGAAACCAAAAGGCAGGAACCCGTCTGGCTGAAACTAAAGAAAATTGTATTTTAACAACTTGGAATCTGAAGCAATTGCAATGGTTTTTGGTGAGCTTTTACAATGTATCCACAAAGGTTTCACGACTGAACATGAACAAGGCACTGCAACACAGGAATTACATTACAACCTAAATTCTCCTAGACATTTAAATTAACAATTGAAAATTATTCACGTTTCAATCATCATTTATACATTTTAAAAGGAATGACTCATTTCCTCCTTGAATAGCTTCCCTGAGTCTGTCTTGGGCACAGGTGGCAGGTAAATAAATACCACTGTAAAACGAGTGCTCTAGGGTAATCATCAGAAAGATTTATGAAGTGATTTCCTTCCTGGCTGCTATTCAATGCCATGAAGCATCACCTCTAGGCACTTTGGGCCTCATTTACTATATTTTGACGCTTGGTGGCACAGCAAGCCTTCCTGCTGCGCTGCCGTGCCTCAAAATAAAGGGGCAGGAATCGCCACATCTACCAGGTATGGCGCATTCCTGTCCTTCTCCCCTGTGCAACAACTGAAGCTGAGCGTCAACGCAGGCACAATTGCATCATGTTGCAATGGTGCCTGCGTTGCGGGATGATTGTTATTGTGCAGGAAGGGACACCTTCCTGCACATAAACCATCATTAATGGCATTGCAGCACACATAGAAAGAGGGAAAAAAAGGAAATATAAAAGTATTTCTCCTGTTATGCCACTCCTACGCCTCCCCTGGGCAGAAGTAGGATTCTGGCGGATTCCCAGCTTTACAAAAGGTTGTCAATCTGGGAATGTAACATGTTCCATGGATGTTGAGTGGGGACACCCACAGCAACACCCAATGAACACCCCTTTCATGCAGAGTAATGCGTGAAAGAGGCCCAAATCTACAAGGCCATGAAAAGCCACACATGCTGTCTTTCAGTGGCCTTGTAAATATGGGCCTAAGCCCGTTGCACTGCCAGTGCGTCAAAAAAAGTGATACACTGGCAGCGCAGTGGGCTTCTAAATGAGGCCCATGGGGTGTAGTGTCCAGTTACATACCTTGAGTTGGATGATTCACCACAGCACCATCAGTAAATCAGTCTGCATCACTATCGGATAGTGTATGTCCTTAGAGCTCAGACTTGCATCACATTTACCTTTTCACTACAATTTTCGTTATCAATTCTCAAATCTTTTCGAATCACTTCACTTTTTTAATGCAATAGATGCCAATAGAAAATATGTTTTACAAAATGGAGTATCTGCAAATGAAGATTTATTCCAGTGCTCCAAGCACATTCTTCAAAAGCAGTCCAGTTCCCTTTGTTCTTCCATTTTATGACGTGAAGCTAGAATGAAGAGGTGTGGGGAGCAAACGCTGGAAGTGGCTAGTTTACAGTGCCTTAGTGCTCGGCTGCTTTGCGTGGCCTGATGGAAGCCAAGCATGGCACATTTTCAAGAAAGTTGAGACCGTCTTAAAGTTTTTTAGATCAATACTAGGAGTCTACTACTGCCCAATAGAGGCTACTAGGATACTAGCACCTCACTTTCAAATAATTCCTAGGGGCATATTTACAAGCAGGCGATAAAAAATTATCGCCGCTTTTGCGGCCGTTTTCGGCCGAAAAGCGGCGATAATTTTATGGCCTAATTAGTAAGGCCTCGCTAACGCGTGAAACCTTGCTTTAGCGTGGGGATTCTTTACACCCAGCTTTCCATCTCTAATGAGATGCAAAGTGGGCGTTCCTGACCTAACATGACAGGAGAAATGTCGCTAAGCGACATTTCTCCTATAATCAAGCCCCACGCTATGAAGCATAGCGTCAGGAAAAGTAGCGATAACCCCTGTTATCGCTACTTTCCTTACGCCTGCTTCAGGACTGACTTAGCCATGATATCCTATGGAGGGTGGATATCATGGATAAGTTTGTGAGTCCCTATCAGCAAGCTAACGCCACATTGCGTGAGATTATCGCTGGGTTTCCATTGATAATCTCACGTTAGGCAGTTAGCGTGAGGATTTTTATCGCTGAGGAGATAAGCGTTGCTAATAGCACGCTATCTCAGCGATAAAAATCCTCGTTACCCAGCGATAATTATCCTCATGCTAAGAGCACTGAGCGATAATTATCGCCGGGTGTTGCTGATATGCCCCCTAGTGCGGCCATTCATGTTTTCAAGGGTCCTTTTGCGGCCCTGTTACTTTGTATAAGAGACTGAGAGGTACTCACTGTGCCAGTTCAAGAAATCTCTATCCGTCATTGACACACCGATAGACTTGAGAGACACTCACCACATGCTGTGCTTCAAGTCATTTTTTGAATTCTGCTGTTTAAGGTTTCCAATGTGAACAAAGCTTAAAACTAAAGCACAGTTCTGAGACAGGCTCCACCAAACTGCAGGACAATACAGCTGATGCAGATTGGGGTGTACAAAATCTCCCTACTTCCACGAGTAATTTCACAGTTACACGCACATACACTCACCATACACTAGGGCCCATTTCACTAACATACACTCCAATACTCTACCAGCATTGAACCTGTGGAAAGAAACCTTCATAAACTCCTAAACCCCACACCTACACCGAGGTCGATAAGACCTAGCTATTGCAATTGTCATAATCTAAACAATCTATACATTAATAATCAAATAGAGTACTCAATAATTGACAAGAAATAATCACCAACACTGTATTTAAAATTATGATTCTTTATCTAAAATTAGTCAAAGAAATTAATCAGAATAAATCATTTTCTCATAATTACCTATTCTAGCTAAATGTCAGAATGGGTCATCAGGACAAGTCTCTCAGTAGAAATCTCCCAAGTCACCGTCTTCACAGCATCGATCCTCACCAACGCAGGTTTGGGAAGAAAATGGCAAAGTGGCCAAACGCAATGACACAAACCCTCTCTAGTCTAATATATTTATAATAATTCAGACAAAAGAAAGAAACATTTAATATTACTTCATCCGCTGAACCGCTGAGCAGAGCGAGAAGGAAAAGGATGTAGCATCGCTACATTTGGAAAAATCTCCGCTCAGGAAATCACAAAAATAAAAAGACAGAACAGGAACCAAATATTAAATGTATCTTCTCAACTTCCACACATTTCCTCTGGTGAGCTCAGAGTTTAGAGTCTTTCTTTAAAGCTCCTTTGTTTTCCAAGGCTGCCAAGGCTGTCCCAATGCATCTGGAGACTTGCCCAGATCTGCTGCTGTCCTCACGGAAAGTTTTAACCAGGCAAGGACTGTGGACAGATGACTCGCATCCATATTCAGCAAGGCCTTTTCCATCACAAATTCTCACTCGAAACCTGGCTTCAAAAGTCAGCCATCTTTGATTAGGCCACAATAGGCCACAATAGACCATCTTAATTGAAAGAGACAAAAACAACGTTACCACAGCATAGTGATTAAACAGTGTTAACCCCACTAATACCCTTATGTGTATGTAATTATCTAGCTTTAGCAACACAAAAAAGCATTAATTCAAAAGCGTTTCGTGCTTAAAATAAACAGCACTCAGCAACGTTTATTTAATAAAACATGCACATTTATTAATAGCAATACAAAAGCGTTCCCACGTGTCGGTTTTCTTATCATTAGTATGTTGGTAAGTTTAAACACACACTTACACAAAACAAATAATTATTAATTAATGATTATTAATTTTAATCATGACAAATAAACAAACCAGAGCTTCAAAACCCTATAGATTTTCATTTAGAAAATACTGCTCCAGCAATCCCCCCTTTGGTGATTTTATCACCAAATAACCCAAAAAAAAAAAATGTAGTGAAAATTTAGTCCCATTTTAGGAGAAATTTGAAATGTCTTTTTCCTCCTTACACAACTCTACACACCAGACACTCTTTCATCATCCCTCTTTGTTTCTAAGTAGACACCCTCCCTTAATTCTTCTAATTCACTTTCTTGTGGTTCTCTTTTCAACCTTTTATTTCTCTTTTCATTATTTCTTTTAATTAATTTATTTTTCCCTCCCCTGTTTTTACAACACAAACACACCAATCTCAATATCAATAAAGCAACAATTATACAAGTTAAAGGAAACAATATCTTACCTATAATAGTATTACCTATTTTTGCAATAAAACTCTTAACAGCTATCACCTTATTAGCTAATTTAGTCCAGATACTTTCAGCTTCAAGTGGTGCTAATTCTTCATGCAAATCAGTAATATTTTTGATATAGACCTTCAGGTCTTTGCTTTCGTCTGGAATGTAAGTGCAACAATGTTGAACTTTCAGCATTCCACAAAATCCACCCTCCTTAGCCAATAAAATATCAAGAGCAAGTCTATTTTGCATAGACATAGCACGCACGGCAATTAATTCCGTATTCACCAAAAAAAAACCTCCAGCGGTATTTGTCAATAAGCGATCCACCACTGTTGACAGTTTCCGAATCCCATTAGCATTTAAAGAAATTCCCACTGCTGGAATTAAAGCTCCAAAAATGTCACCCACAATTTCAGACCAAGTTTCCCTCTTGAAGCGCATTAGTAAATTAATATGTTCTACATCTTCTATTCTATCTATATGAAAAATCTTTGGAAAAACCAGGCCCACATAACACGTGCCATACCAATGGTCAGGCAACTTGTAATAAGCCTTGTTCCCACAAACATAATACACTCCTGGAAAAATTGTATCTTCTCCACCTCTGAAACCCCATCCTGTTGCAATGAAGTATGTATCATGACATTCACTAGTCCCAACAAAATATGTATCATATTGGGATTTCCCTCTTGTAATACAAAGCTTACCCTTCTGTGGTGCATCTAAAGCTAAAGTTGGACTAGCTCCATTTCTCAATTCTTTTCCCATCTCAATGTCCCAAATTGTCTCACTCACTTTATATTTCCCTGCCTTTTCATGCATACTCAATCTCCTTTCCTCCACCATGTTCAGGAAAGCTTTCTCCTCTTCTTCCAAACTACAAGTTAAATTATTCTTAAAAATTTAATCTAATGTTAATTCTTCTTTCTCAATAAAAATCTCACCAAAAATGTTAGCTTCTTTAGCTGGATTCAGCTCTTTGTTCATTGGCAAGTGCCCAAAAATACTATCTTTGTTAGACATCTTATAATCTATTTTCCCTAACAAATAAAAAACACTACTTAATACACTACAAGAAATTCCATACGTAGCAGGTAAATCGTGATAAGTAACACCTTCTGAAACGGATGCAGGTAATTGCATACAAACGTAGCAATCCCTTACTTCCATTGTTTTCACATATTCGTATAACAATTTTGAAAAAACATTACTAGAAAAAATCATTAATTGACCTATCTTTATGCATGTAAGTATTACTAATTCTAGTTGGAACTACTTTTTGCGAATTCTTTTCTACATTTGTCTCATTCTCAGTATTTATTTCAAATGTACCTATTGAAACTCTAAATGTAACTAATAAAGCTAAAATACCCCATAGTAGCATTAATAATCCAGTACAGCAGCAGCACATTCTACACCATCTTTTTAAGAAGGCACATCTACTTTGATTATTCTCTATGTTAGCCATTTTACTACTTTGACCTTGTCTTTTGACTTAGCCTCTACTACTCCACTACTGTAATTTCTCAAACTTTGGATTACTTCAGACAGCTGAGTTTCAGACTTTCTCCTTTTCACTTTCTCCAAGTGATCTCTTCAGTTCACACAATTTGGATATTCATCACTTTTCACTCCTTCTTCTTCAGCAACATCAAATTGTATCAGATCATCAACAACATCCTGTGCATCTGACTCTTCTCCAATGTCAGTCAGGATAACTTTTAAGATTCCAACAGATTCTTCCTTTTCCTCAACCACTTTTCTCAAGATCCCCTCCGGATTATCTCGAGTCACTGTTTCTTCTTCTCCTTCTTCAGACAGTGCCACATAAGACCATTCCGGTGATCTGTACTTTTGGTTGGGTCTTCTAATTCTCTTTATTTCCTCAGGTTCTCTTGACTCCTTTTGCTCCTTCCTTTTTACTTCGTTTTGACTCGATACTTCATTCACTTGTTCAGCTTTCGATGTATTCCCTCTTATCAGTCTGTATCTCAGCCTCTTTACTCTGTTGTTAGGCCAAAAATCTCCTCTTATGACCTTTTTCGGTCTTATTTCTGTATTATTTCTTTCTCCAATCCAAGTTCTCTTTCTCAGAACTCGACCCTCTGATTTTCCACTTTCACTTTCATCCGATTCTGTTTCAAATGCCTCTTGTTCTTCAGCAGTTTTCTTTCGCTCTTGTTCTTCAGCAGTTTTCTTTTGCTCCACAGTCTTTTTCACCACTATTTGAGACTTCCCTACTTCTTTCCCTCCTCGGGTCTCCGACACGCAATCTTCTTGCTGTCTACTTGTCCCTTCACCTAGCTTATTAGAAGTGTTCCCTACACCTCCTCGGGGGTCTTCCGCAATCTGTCCCTCTCTATCTTCTTCTGACCCTACTTCTTCAGATATAATCTCAAGTGGTTCTTCAATCTCCTCCTCTTCTGATTCAGGAGTAATTTCTGTGGAACTGCTCTTTTCTTTTCTTTTTCCTCCACTGCTTTTTGGAACTTCAGGCTCTCTTTCAGAATCAGATCTCCTTTCTGAAATTCTCAATGGTTCTCTTGAACTTGAAGCCTTTTCTGCTTCTTTTCCTGAACTTTGATTCTTTCTCACTGGTTCTGGGTCTTCATCATCACTGGAATCTGACTCTTCAAAATATTCTCTACCAGTCACATCCTTTGGGTTTGGAACTCTCAGAGTATGACTCGCATGCACCCAGTTTTTCACACCAGCACACTTCACTGCAGTCGTCGTAGTTAAAATGACTTGTCTTGGTCTTCCCCACCTTGGAACCAAGCAATTTCTTCTTCTGTGAACTTTAATCCTCACCCAGTCTCCTGGACTCAGATCATGAGCTTGCTTCTTCTCAAGTGTAGTAGCTTCTTCTCCAATCTGGTGAAACACAGAATGAACTGCGTCAGCCAGGCCTTTACAGTAATCCAAAATCATGTCATCAGTTATTGTCATCAACTTATTGACAGGTACATATGCATGTCGCATTGCACGTCCCATTAGGATTTCATGCGGACTTAAACCAGTAGTTCTATCTGGAGTAGATCTAATAGTCATTAGCACTAGAGGCAAGACATCTGGCCATTTCATGCCAGTGGCTAAGCACATCTTACCAATCCTGTTCTTGATTGTGCCATTTATCTGCTCAACCACACCAGAAGCCTCTGGTCTGTATGCACAATGTAGCTTCTGCTGTATGCTTAATGCTTCACAAATCAAACTCATGAGTTCATTATAGAAGTGTCCACCTCTATCAGACTCAATCGTTACCGGAAATCCGTATCTAGGAATCAATTCTCTTAACAGTAACTTTGCCACTGTTACTCCATCATTTCTCCTAGTCGGATAGGCCTCAACCCATCTTGAAAACAAACGGACTACCACTTTTACATATCTCAGTCTGTTCACTTGGGGCATTTCAATGAAATCAATCTGCATTCTTGTAAAAGGACCTCCTTCTCTGCCTATTGTTCCCAGACTCACCACTGTCTTCTTCCCAGTGTTAAATTGCTGGCAAATCAAACATCTTTGACAGATACTTTCTGCAATTGTCCTGAACTTTGCATTGTACCAGGTCTGCTTAAAAGACCTAATCATTGAATCCCTTCCCAAATGTCCCTGGCCATGATACATCCTTGCCATTGCTGACAGCATGGAGTTCGGCATTACTGGTCTGCCATCTCTATAGACCCAAACATGGTCTGTCTCTCTCGGGGCACAACCTGCCTTAATCCAATCTTTCTTTTCTTCCTCCTCTGCCTCATCCTGCAACTGTTTCACTTCATCCCATGTCTCTAAGACATTAGTAAACATCACAGAACAAAAAGACATTTCACCCTCTCGTTCCCGATTAATAGATTGGTTATTTTTGGCACAATATTGTGCAATGTCGTTAGCATACCTATTGCCAACTGTCACAAAATCATCTCCTTGACCATGAGCAGCACATTTCACAACTGCTAATTCTTTAGGCAGCTGTATCGCCTCAAGCAATTTCCCAATCACTTCAGCATTCTTTATTGGAGTCCCACTCGACGTCAAGAAACCTCTTTGTAGCCAAAGTTGGCCAAAGTCATGCACAACTCCAAATCCATACTGACTATCAGTCATCACAGTCGTTCTCAAATCTTTCCCAATTTCACAAGCTTTTGTCAATGCAACTAATTCAGCAACTTGCGCAGATTTCACTCCTTTCAATGATGATGCTTCCATTACTTCTGAAACCTTACACACTGCATATGCTGCACATAGCACACCCTCATCATTCCTCAGGCATGATCCATCCACAAACAACACATGATCACTCTCATGCAAGGGAAGATCCCTTATGTCTGGTCTCGGTTTTGTACAGTAATCAAGCACATCCAAACAATTGTGATCATCTTCTGTTTTCACACCCACATTTTCAATATCCGGCAACAATGTCTCTGGATTCACATTCACACATCTCTCAAGAGTCACATTTGATGCTCCCAGAATGACTTTTTCATATTTAGTCAACCGACTATGTGACATGTACTGAGTTCTGCTTCTCGTCAAAAGAATTGCCACATTATGAGGTACAAATACCCTTACAGGATATCCCATTATGATTCCCTCACTCTGTTCTAGGCTTCTGCATGTTGCAGCCACAGATTTCAGACAACCTGGTAAACCCACAGCTACAGGGTCAAGTGTCGATGAGAAGTACGCAATAGGCCTTCTCAGTAATCCATGCTTCTGAATTAACACTGAAAGTGCACATCCATTTCTCTCACTGCAGTACAATTCAAATTCTTTTTCATAATCTGGCATACCCAAAGCAGGGGCTTCACACATTCTGCTTTTCAGCTCTTCGAATGCTGCCATTTGTTCCCCATCTAGTTCCAATGGGTCTGTCATCTCACTTTTAGTCAGCTTAATCAGTGGCTTTGCTATCAGCGAAAAATTAATTATCCACTGACGACAATAACCCACCATTCCCAGGAACATTCTCACTTCCCTCTGGGTCTTTGGGGCTTTCATTTCCCTGATCATTTTGATCCTGTCATCAGTCACTTTTCTCAGACATTTCTCAATATTGTGTCCAAGATAATGCACCTCTTTCTTGCAGAATTGTAATTTAGCTGGAGATACTTTTAACCCTCCATCTGCCAGATGATTCAGTAAAGCTATAGTATCTACTTCACAAGCTTCACGTGTCTTTGATGCCACAAGTAGGTCATCAATATACTGCACTAATACTGAGTTTTCAGGCATAATCAAACTCTCCAATGACTTTTTCAATAACTGATTGAATATTGAAGGACTCTCTGTATACCCCTGTGGGATACGACACCATGCTAAGATACGCTGGCCAAATCTAAATGCAAAAATCGGCTGGCTGTCATGATGCAATGGAATTGAAAAGAAAGCATGACACAAATCAATCACTGTATACCACTCAGCATCATGTGGAATCTGATACAAAATCACTGATGGATTTGGCACAATAGGACAACATGCCACCACAATTTGATTAACTTTTCTCAAATCCTGTACGATCCTGAATTTCCCATTAGGCTTCTTTAGCCCCATTATCGGTGAATTACACGGACTACTCAGTAATTATCTCAAAACTCCCTGCTGAATCATTTTCTCAATTATAGGAGTTATTCCCTCAATTATTTCTGGTGTCATTTTGTAAAGGGGAATGTTAGGATAAGTAATTCCCTCTTTCACTGAAATTTTCACAGGATCTACATTATTCATCAATCCCACATCCTCTCCAGTAAAATCCCAAACTGTCCTTTTCACTGTGTCTCTCAGCTCTTGAGGCAAATCCTCTGGATCAAACACAGCATATGCACCAATTAACTCACTTTCTCTATTTTCTAGAGTCATTCGGTACAAAATATCCTCATCTGGTGTTTCAAAAGCTATTCCATCTGGTGTACAAAAAATTGTACAGTTCATTTTATAGAGTAGATCCCTACCTAACAGGTTCACTGGACTCGTGTCAGGGACGATAAATCTGTGCATATCTGAAAATTTCCCTATTTGTACTCTTACTGGTTCAGTAAGACGTATTCTGATTTGTGTATTGGCTACACCAACTACTTGGATTGCTTCATCCGAGAGAGGAAGATTTCTAATATCTGTTGACCTGACAGTTGATCTTGTCGCACCTGTGTCTACTAAAAAAGTAACACCTTCTTCATTTATTTTTCCATCCACAAATGGTCCTGCCTGGTCTATTTCTAGAGTTGCACCAAGTATGCACTCTTCCTCCTCTCTTCGGCACCGTCAATAATCACCCTCAGACTCACTCCCTTCATTCTTTAACAAGTACTGTTGTACCTGGTTAGAATGCCTTGGTTTGTTTACCTGCTCATCATTGTAGAATCCCGAATCCGGATTATACTTTTGTGCTCCTCTATTCTGCGGCAAGGGCGGTTTTGGCTCTTGACTCTGCTGTCTCACAACTTTCTGCTGTTGCTGCTGTTGATTTTTCCCCTCGTTCTGCACCTGTTGATTCAAGGAGTTTCCCTCATTATTCACTAATGGTGGATTGGTACATTCTGATCTCCAATGTCCCAGTTGGCCACAGTTGTGACATGGGAACTTTTTCTTAGCTTCTTCAAGATTCCCCTTTCCTTTCCCTGCATACCTAGGTCTATTCCCTGCATTATTTCCTGCATTATTCGCCTGTTCCACCAGCTGTGCTTCCTGTCTTTCCGCAACTCTCACCTGTGCCCACATTGCTTTCTCTTTCAGCTTTCTCTGTTTTGCTTCAATCTCATCACTGAAGTATTTTGCATGTCTCAGAATCTCATCTATTTTCTTACTCTGCCAATCCACAGTATGCTCACGAATTCTTTCACTAATCTCAGGTCTCAGGCCATATACAAATCTGTATACAAAATGACTCAAATCCTTGTCACCCAGGTGTTCATCTCCACTGAATTGTTTAAATGCCAGTATCAGCCTCTCGTAAAAAGCATGAACTGATTCTTTTGCTTCCTGATGTGTTCGATCTATTTTAACCCAGTCTGTTTCTTTTGGAGGTACTTTATTTTTCAGGTATACAATCACCTGCTCATATTTTCTCATTACTTCTGGATCTGGTGCTCCTGTTTTCTGATCTCTTGGATATTCCTCAGTAGGCCAACTCACAACTATTTTACACTCAGCCCACAAGTCTGCTGGAACAATTATATCAAACAGACTATTCTGGTCAATCCACAGCACTTTTGACAATTTCACAAACCTGTCTACCTGCCTATACCACTCGACGGGCTTTTCTCTCAATCGAGGGAAATCATTCGTAAATGATAAAATGTCCTGTCTGGTCCATGGAACATGTACATATCCTCCTCCAGGTATTTCTCTCATAGGATAAGTATCCACTGGTTTTTCCTTTTCTCTCACAGGAAATGCTGAATAAGTCCTATCCCCTGATTCTTCTCTCTTTTTGTACCATCTATCCTTCCACTTTTCAACATCACCCCATTTTCGCAATAAAGCGATCATTTCTTTAATCTGTCCTGTTCTACCAGTACCATTCAAATTCTCAATGTCTTTGTCTGTGAAATCCATACTGTAAGACTTCTGCAAAACTTTCACTTTATCAATGTCAACTCCATAGTCATTTGCTATCGCTCTTAATCTGTCATGAGTATTTCTCGCTCTCCAGGTGATATTCTTACACATAAACAATAATTCACCATCATGATGATTTTTTAGAATTTCGGTTGGAACTGTCCCTGCAACAAGCTCTTCTAATTCTACACGTAACCTAGCAACATCAATTGCTTGTGAATCTTTATCCCTCTTTTGAAGAACTTTCATCCATTCATTCAGATCCTCAGCTGTTATTTCAGTAGATTTTCTCACTGGAACCACTTTCTTCTGCGGTTCTAAAATCGGCATCCCTGAACAACTAGATTCACCAACATCCAGTCCTGAATTAGACTCCTCTAATCCTTCATTACATGTGTCATGTCTGAATTTTCCTGCCCTTTTTCCTGAATCTCCTGAAGGACCAGCCAAACTTGTCAATCTATTCCCAACATATGGAATAACCAAACCATTCTCACCCTTCCTCTGCTTATCAAAAACAGGCATAACCGGACCTATGGTTACGGGTACCGTAACAGCATCTAGATTTTTTGTCAGTTCCTTGATCCTTTCAGTCAACTCCGATGTAGTTCTAGCTAGTTCTCTCGTATTTTCGCCACTGCTTCTATTCTCTCTCTCCCTGAAAGGATTACCACTTCTTAACTCAGGTGTCACATTTTCTGTCTCAATGATACAGTGCGTATCTCTTATCGGAGAAACAATTGGTGTACTCTCTTCTGGTTCCGGTCTATATGGAGGTGGTCTTTTGTTAATCATGTCATTTAAAACCTCATCCTCATATTCATTAACTCCATATCTTCTCACTTCTGCCTCAGGAACTCTTTCTGCTCCCTCTTCAACTGTTCTCACAGGATATAATCCCTCTGACATACTAGCATCTCGCCATCTCGTCATTCGATCATGATGAGTTTCACGACCATGTCTCCTCCCAAACATATACCTATAGTTGCCTCCAGACCTCTGTTTCTCTCGCTCATGTACTTCCTCTTCCCATTCCACTAAAGCCTCGAATTGTGTCGGCCTTGGTCTTGGGTCAAGACATAACATCTTTTCCCGTAAATTTTTCAACACGGCCAGATTAAATGAACCATGTTCTGGAAATGCTAAAACTCCATCTTCTTTGGTATACCTAACCCAATTCTCCAACCATATACAGGTATGATACCCATATCTCGCAGCCATGAAGGATGCAGGCATTTTCGATGGAGGTAACAATTCACCCTCTCTTGTTTTAACATCTTTATCCTTGTCGAACCAATTTTTAATCTTTCTGAACAAAGATTTTTTCTTTTTCTCCTCTTGGTAATACATTTTAACGCTTACCAAAACTTTCTAATCCCTTCCGTGATACAACTACACAATATGATTTTTCAACCAATAACAGCGCAACTCACACTAACGCACCAATCCTGGAACGTTACGTCACTAGAATAGCTCCACCAATCCTTGCGCGGCTCACACCAACGCACCAATCTCAGCGCGAGCACTATTCTGATCTAATATCCAATCAGAGCGCGGTCTGTTTGACGTCAGCAGTCGCTGCAGTTTCTCGCTCCTGTCTCCTGTCAGTCGTCTACCCCTGATTTACAAAATTTCTCAGTAGACTCCGTGTCAAATTTCTACAAAATCTATTAGTTACAACATATAAACATCTCCATTGTCTGCTTCGCTAACCAAAGAATAATAAAGAAAATCTATTTCACAAGAAACCTCTCGTTGACACAGTAGCACATCCCTCTACTCTGCCCTTCTAACATACATTCATTAACTGTTTCCTCTAGAACTTGTCCAAGGAGTCTTACAATCAACTAAATGTATACAAACATTCACGCACATTCATACAAGAAAATATAGTACATACACACAGAATCCTGCTTTTCCCGAGAACAGCGAACAATCTGCTCCACTACAGAATTATAACACACATCAACCAAGCAGCTTACTTCTACCCAGTTTCTCAAACAAGCTCAGAGAATACCTATTACTTCTCCCGCAATAAGCTTTAACGGCGAACCTTACGGATCCCTGGGACTTAAAACCAGAGTTTCACAGATAACCTTCACTACCATAAGCACTCCTTATATACCAGAAATATCTCTAATAGTAACATATAACAATGTCACTGATTCCGAACCCAGACAATGTGAATTTTCCTGCATACGTACAGGACCAACAATCCCGTCTTTCCCGAGAGCAGCATATACTTCCCTCTGCCCTACTACGGAACTGCTACTAGCTCCCAAATTCCAGAAGCACTACATATAACTCAACATGACGACTCCAACATATAGTATTAGTACATATACCAACATCAATCAATAATCAATAATCAATAAGCTTAATGTACAAGCAATCTAAACAGATCAAGACAATCATCAATAACCATCATCACTCTGCTACCAGGAACTTGATGCAGATTGGGATGTACAAAATCTCCCTACTTCCACGGATAGAGTAATTTCACAGTTACACGCACATACACTCACCATACACTAGGGCCCATTTCACTAACATACACTCCAATACTCTACCAGCATTGAACCTGTGGAAAGAAACCTTCATAAACTCCTAAACCCCACACCTACACCGAGGTCAATAAGACCTAGCTATTGCAATTGTCATAATCTAAACAATCTATACATTAATAATCAAATAGAGTACTCAATAATTGACAAGAAATAATCACCAACACCGTATTTAAAATTATGATTCTTTATCTAAAATTAGTCAAAGAAATTAATCAGAATAAATCATTTTCTCATAATTACCTATTCTAGCTAAATGTCAGAATGGGTCATCAGGACAAGTCTCTCAGTAGAAATCTCCCAAGTCACCGTCTTCACAGCATCGATCCTCACCAACGCAGGTTTGGGAAGAAAATGGCAAAGTGGCCAAACGCAATGACACAAACCCTCTCTAGTCTAATATATTTATAATAATTCAGACAAAAGAAAGAAACATTTAATATTACTTCATCCGCTGAACCGCTGAGCAGAGCGAGAAGGAAAAGGATGTAGCATCGCTACATTTGGAAAAATCTCCGCTCAGGAAATCACAAAAATAAAAAGACAGAACAGGAACCAAATATTAAATGTATCTTCTCAACTTCCACACATTTCCTCTGGTGAGCTCAGAGTTTAGAGTCTTTCTTTAAAGCTCCTTTGTTTTCCAAGGCTGCCAAGGCTGTCCCAATGCATCTGGAGACTTGCCCAGATCTGCTGCTGTCCTCACGGAAAGTTTTAAGCAGGCAAGGACTGTGGACAGATGACTCGCATCCATATTCAGCAAGGCCTTTTCCATCACAAATTCTCACTCGAAACCTGGCTTCAAAAGTCAGCCATCTTTGATTAGGCCACAATAGGCCACAATAGACCATCTTAATTGAAAGAGACAAAAACAACGTTACCACAGCATAGTGATTAAACAGTGTTAACCCCACTAATACCCTTATGTGTATGTAATTATCTAGCTTTAGCAACACAAAAAAGCATTAATTCAAAAGCGTTTCGTGCTTAAAATAAACAGCACTCAGCAACGTTTATTTAATAAAACAAGCACATTTATTAATAGCAATACAAAAGCGTTCCCACGTGTCGGTTTTCTTATCATTAGTATGTTGGTAAGTTTAAACACACACTTACACAAAACAAATAATTATTAATTAATGATTATTAATTTTAATCATGACAAATAAACAAACCAGAGCTTCAAAACCCTATAGATTTTCATTTAGAAAATCCTGCTCCAGCACAGCAAGTGGGGAGAAAATGTCATCTTTAGAATCAGACATCGTGCTCAGAAGCGTGGGGTGCTCAGACCTCGTTGCAAAACGTGTCGAGCGACAGCAGAGTAATAGTTTAGCGAAGGCAACGTCAGTCAGTTTAGGTATAAAAAACAAGGATCAAACATGTTTTCATTACAGAAAACTGGGAGGGACACTTTTACAGGCTGATGTAGACTTGCATAGATGCGTTGGCAAATGTTTAGTTAGAGAATGTCTGGCATGGGAATTTGTAGCAATAAATATTATTCCATCTGGCAGGGAAGTGTTGCTGTCACAAGAGCAGATGGTAAAACGCCCTCAAAAATTGATAATTTCATGTTGACAATCTCGATACTCGATTAATCACTTTTGATTTTTATTAACTCTAACTGTGCTAATCATTGGCAGCACAAATGGACTACCGGTTAAAAGACATGACATCTTAGCTATCAGACTTTTTTCAGAAAAGAAAAACAATGGTACAATGCGGATGCTAAAACGACTAAATCCCCTATTGTGGAAATCATTATAAAAAAATTGCAAGAAGCTTGAGGATTAATGGGTAAATCAGCACACCGCCTGTAATGACATGACAGTCCCCCATTACACTTTTCTTGCCATCGTACCTAGGCACCAGTTTGACACTAAGGGGCAGATTTACATGCCCCTTGCGACATCTTTACAACACCATTGTGTCACTTCTTGGAGCTGCATCACGTTGTAAAGCCCTGTGCTACATTGTAACTGCGTCATGTATAATGTATGCCGGGTGGGCGTTTTGTTGCAAGGAAGCCTCGTAAAAGTGACTCCGTGAAATCTACAAGATTTCACGGAGTCACTTTTATGACCCCGCTGTGTCAAAACCTATATTAGCAGGGATGCAGCAGTTATTTTGCGTGACGTAAAAAAAACCTTGTGCCACCATGGATGCGCCGCATTTACAATGCGTCGCACTGTGGCGCAAGGATAGACAGATGCGTCACGCATCTGTCGGTGTAAAGGTGATGCAGTGCTGGAGTTGTGTCGCAAGCGCAATGCAACTCCAGCACTGCTGAGAGGCGGCCTATACTTGCTGTGCTGCGTCCCTTCTTACGCCTGCTACAAGCAGTGAAATCTTGTAGATTTCACTGTGTCACTTTTACGAGGCTTTCTTGTGACGGAACGCCCACCCTGCATACATTATACCTGACGCAGGTACAATGTAGCGCAGGGCTTTACAACATGATGCATCTCCCTAGATGCGTCACGTTGTAAATATGTTGCTTAGTGGAGCATTGTTTACAACGCTGCTGCGTCACAGAAGTGACGTAGCAGTGCCGTAAAGATGTCGCAAGTGGCTTGTCAATCTGCCCCTTAGTACTTTAAAATGTCTTTCCTTCTACAAACGCATTCCATGTCTTGCCTCTAGGATTGATGTCACAACAAATGGGTGGGTGTTAAAGCTGATATCATTGGCATGGCTCCCCCCCAATTTCTTGCCTTCCAGGATCCTGTTTAGCTGACTTATTATTGCACACTTTAGGACTCAGCACACTTTACCACTGCTAAACAGTGCTACAGTGCTTGTGTTTTGTGCCTTAATCATGGTAGAATTGACTAATACCCAATAGGCATATTTATTTTACGTGTAAGTCCCTAGTAAAGTGGTACTACCTTTACCCAGGGCCTGTAAATGAAATGCTACTAGTGGCCTGCAGCACTGATAGTGCCACCCATTTAAGTAGCCCTTTAAACATGTCTCAGGCCTGACACTGCAGCCTCTGTGTGCAGTTTTAAACCACGATTTCAACCTGGCAAAATGAACCTTCTGTCAGGCCCAAACCTTTCTTTTTATTACAAATAAGTCACTGCTAGGGTAGGCCCTGAACAGCCCAGAGGGCAACGTGTAGTGTATTTTAAATGTTGGAAATGTGCTTTTAAGCTTTGCATGTCCTGAAAGTGAAATACTCCTAGATTCATTTTTCACTACTGCAAGACCTACCTGTCTCATAGAATAACAGTGGGTTTCCTTATTACATTTAATAAGAGATAGCTTTCAATTGGGAGCAGGTAGACAAATCAAGTTTGTTGTCTAAATAATTCTCATTAAAAAACCTTCTTTAATGTTAAAGTCAGATTTTTAATCACAATTCTGAAAATGCCACTTTTAGAAAGTTGTTGCCTGCAGACTGTTCCTATGTCACATGACTAGGTGCAGCTGGCAGTTGGTCTTTGTGCATTGCTCCCAGACTGTGAGAAATGGGAAGCTAGGTATTGGCAGGATGGGCCACTCTGAGTTGATGAGGGGAAGGAACTGTCACCTACCATCCTTGTATATCACACATTATTGTACAAGGATGGTAACTACAAAAAGAGAGCACGACAAAAAGAAGAAAAGGTGAAACCAAAAGCACTGCTGTGTTGAGACGTGAGCCCTCACTCACTCTAGGATGATATGCTTCATCATTGGGTCCCCTCTTCACACTAGGACCACAGGGTACACCCAGTGTGGGCTACAACTCTCCCGTAGGAGAGGAGTGGGAGTTTTTTTGTCATCCAAACCATGAGTTTCCTCCATCGTATAGTAAAGAGAAGGGCAGAGTGCAAAACAAAAGGCTAATGTGTGAGTTTGAAACTATCTCTTGGTGGGTGAGGACAACATTTATTCTGGAACCCCAAATGAATAGACTTAAAAACAAGCTAAGTGAGATAGGGATATGGATATTACCCTATCCTATAATCTGGTCAACATGTTTCTGCCTATATAGACCAAGAAGTTCATGACATTCTTCTGGGCCAAAATTATAAGTCACTCTGCTTAAAAGGAAATTGAAAAAATGAAAATCAAGCCTTCACTGGTATGAGTCACAATTGTGGTACCGACTTCTAGTAAGGTCCTCAAGATACTGTGAAGATAGAAATCAAAACACAGTATAATGAATGTGACACAGTTGTTTACAAACTATAAGATATGCAACACCTTCATCAGTCCCTTCATGGCAGGTTTTAGCTATAGGGGTATACAAAAGGTGGTGGCAATTGTCATTTAGATACAACTAAACAGTTCTTTATTTATTTCTAATACACCTATTGGGTAACTCACACAGAACCTCTAACGGATAGAGAACTGGGGCCATATCTTATGCAAGCATGTAAACGCATGTTTAGAAAAACTTATGTAGCTGTTGAACTGCCAAGATAACTTTCAGTTAGCTGGAAATATATGTATTGGGAGTGAAAAATAAGCTGGTACTTTCTTCAAACTATCTCTGAGAGCATATCGTGGTATCCACTAGATCGTATTCCAACACACAACATTCATTAAATTAAGTTAATAGAGATAAGACCAACATAAATACTACTTCTGGCAATATACTGAAAGAGGAGATGTGGGTATATGTTCACCTATCCGTGAAGGAATGAGCAGGTCTATAGGGTCGGCCAACACGAGACAAAGTGTGTCTCCGAAGAATGCCCAAAATCATTTCAGAGTCAATGTAGTTAAAAACCATGTGCCAACAAACCTTTTTATCTCAGCATCAGCCCAGCTTAAAAAAATGACTACACACTCCTCACACAAGCGTCTCACCTCTTGGGTCTCGACTGCGGCGTCTGTGAAGGGCCTGCAGGAAAGAGCCTGCGGAAGACGGTCCACTAAAGGCGCATTGGGGCGGAAGTGACCTGCGCGTCACCATCTCGACCCCGAAGCATGAATTCTGGGAACTGTAGTACTGAAGTCACAGGGACGAAAGTATTCAACTTTGTGGTGAGGTAGCTCAGTGATCAAAAATACAACTATATTTGAGATATGGCTGAACTTGTGGTGAAAGAATAATTCCTTAAAAGATTAAACTGCTTTCTATAAATGGTGAACCTTTCTCGGTATAAAATCACAATGTCTTAATTGTGTAACATATCTAAAAAATGTGTCTATCATCTCTCAAAATGAGGAGCTTTTGGGTGACCTTCTTAAAAACGAGTCCCTTGTATCAGAGCTCGGTGCATTTTAAAGTCAACTTTTAAGAAAGAATAAAAGACAAAAATGATATCCCAAAGATAACAGGACCAGAGTCATCCAGGACTGGGGAGAAAGAGGATTGCATGTGTTTCATCATTGTATATCCCATTAACAAAAAAATCTGTAAATGTCAGATCCAAAAAACCTAACCAAGGAAATGGACCTGCCCAAGTGAGAGGAGGGCAGGCATTATGTGCTAACTTTTCATTCTGTTTTATTCCCTGAACAGATACTACGAGTCAAAGACTAAACCGTATGTATTTTGAATCAGGTGCTCACACATTGGGTGTGCAACCTCACTTTATTATAGGTTTTCACAAGGAGTGGCACGCATGGGGTTGGTATCCATGTGGTCCTGAAGAAGAGGTTTAGAGGATACCTCGAAACATGTCGACCGAATATTAGGGACATAATACACATAATAGTCTTATCTTTCCCCTACCGTTTAACCTCCTTTTTATCCATACCAACTAGGAGCGAGAATAAAATATTAGCTCACTAGCTAGCTATTTTTAACATCACTTTCACCACACCACGAACACTGCACTACACATTTCTTCACAAAAAAGTACTCCTACGTAGTTCCGCAAGTCGCAGCATGCCCCAAGCAGCCGCTGTTTGGGATGGCCCCAATGATGAAGCATGTCACCTAGGGACAACCCTGGGTGAGTGAGGGGACTCAAGAAAATAATTTTCTTTTCTTTGGACATGAGTTTTGTTTTTCCGCACATTCAGCGGAATCCCCATTCCCTTGGTTAGGTTTTTTTGATCTGACATTTACAGATTTTTTTGTGAACTACATGTACTTTGGAGGGTGAACCTAACCAGTACCTCCAGCTCCCCCCTTTTTTGATTGTATCCCATTAAAATATCATAATGTTTTATGTAGGTATATAGAGAAGGAATGGACAAAAGACAGAATATTGCGTATGTGATATCATTATGTATCCCATATAGTTGAATGAATGAAAAAGGTATTTGATAGAGCGCACTGCGGCAAGCGGCTTCCTGGCGAAGAGTTAGGGAGAAAAAGCCTGAGAGAAGAGGAAAGTTTTTAAAGCTTTGCGAAAATGGGAGTAAATGGGGATAGAACGAATAGAAAGAGGGAGACTGTTCCAGAGCTGAGGGGCCAAAACCGAAAGGCGAGTGCCCCCGGTTCTGGATTTACGATAGCGGGGGATGTGCAAGAGAGACAGAGAAGAAGAGCGAAGGGTGCGACAAGGGACGTAAGAAGAGATGAGAGGGGTGATGAAAAGAGGAGCAGAACGGGCATGAGCCTGAAAGGCTAAACAGGCCAATTTAAAGAAAGATCGAAAGTGAACGGGAAGCCAGTGAAGGGATTTGAGTGCAGGAGTGATGTGTGAAGATTTAGGAAGGGAAAGAATAAGGCGAGCAGCTTGGTTTTGAATGGCCTGAAGTCGGCGAGATTGAGAGGCAGGAATGCCGACATACAGGCCATTTCCATAGTCGATGCGGGAGATGACAAGAGCCAAGACTATGGTTTTGAGGGCGTCAAAGGAAAAAAACCGTGAGATCTTCTGGATGAGACGAAGGGACAAAAAACAAGAAGATACGACGGAGCTAATCTGGCTATGCATCGAAAGATCATGGCTGACTTTGATGCCAAGAGTACGGACAGAGGGGACAGGTGAGGGAGGGGGACCAAAAGAAAGGAGCCAATGTGCAGGGGACCAAGGGTTAGAGGGGCCACCCGTGAGGACAAGTTCCGTCTTGTCAGGATTGAGTTTCAGATGGTTGGCACTCATCCACTCAGAGATAAAAACTAAAGTGGAACAAAATTTGGGAAGGGAGTCAGGAGAAGAGGATAAGTCAAAGATGAGCTGAAGGTCATCGGCATAGTTATATACAGAGAACCCCAGCTCAAGAAGAGAAGTAATGAGGGGTTGGATATAAAGATTGAAAAGTAAGGGGGAAAGAGAGGAGCCCTGGGGAACGCCACAGGTAACCGGGCGGGAGGGGGCTGAAAAGCCAGAGAGATGGACCGCCTGGGACCTATCCCGAAGAAAAGACGCTATCCAGGAAAAGGCCACACCCCGAATGCCAGCTGATCTGACACGGTCGAGAAGGATGGAGTGGTCGACCGTGTCAAATGCAGCGGACAGATCGAGGAGGACCAGGGCTTGGGGAAGATTGAGATCGGCTTTCCCTTTGAGCTCATCCAGAACCGCAAGGACTACCGCCTCCGTGGAATGACCCGGGCGGAATCCGGCCTGGTGAGATGCCAATAAGCCATTCTGCTCGACATAAGAGGAGAGACAAGAGGTGACATGTGCTTCAAGAATTTTGCCAAGATATGGGAGAAGGGAAATGGGACGAAAGTTAGAAAGAAGAGAGGGATCCAGACCAGTTTTTTTTAAGATGGGAAAGACGATAGCGGATTTGAAAGAAGAAGGGACAGAGCCCAAAGCCAAAGAAGAATTAAGAAGAGCAAGAGGGGGAGCAGAGCAGCTGGTGAATAGAATTTTAAGAATACGGGCTGGCGCACAGTCGGCAGGAGAGCCTGACCTGACTTTGGCCAGGAGTTTGGAAAATATTTCAAAAGAAATGGGAGGAAAGGAGACAAAAGAAGCGAGAAGAGGGGGAGGGGAAAAAACAAGGCAAGGTTGGGACACTGGGGGAATGTTGGCTTTGATCTTCAAGATTTTGTCAATGAAGAAATCATTGAGTGAGGAGCAGAGGGATTGTGAAGGAACGGGACCGGGGGTGGAGCGATCAGAAGTGGCTAGGGCATGAACCAGGGAAAATATTTCCCGAGGCTTATTGACAGCTAAAGCCACTTTCCCAGTAAAGTAGGAGGTTTTAGCTGCAATGATCGCTTTATTGTATTCCGTGAGAAGTGATTTGTATTTGACGCGCCGAGATGGACTGTAGTTGCATCTCCAAAGGCGTTCCGACCGCCTGAGATCGAGTTTGAGCACTTTAAGCTCTCGAGAGAACCATTTGTGAGCGTCGTGGGGACGAACCGTTTTGACCTTTCTGAGCGGGGCAACTAGGTCGCAAGAAGAAGCGAGCCAAGTGCGGACTGTCTCAACTTGGTTATCAAGGTGGAGATTGTTGAGAACCGGGGCAGAGGAAGCCAAAGTGAGCGTGAGAGCGTCGAGATCAATCGAATTCCAATTACGGGCTAGGAGGTTTTTAGGAAGGGAAGGCTTAGCAGCCATGCCCAGAAGAATGGAAAATGAGATATTAAAATGATCCGACCAGACACAGGGGAAAATAGAGAGAGAGAAAATATTAGAACAGGTAGACCAGATTTGGTCTAAAGTGTGACCCTGAACATGAGTGGGAGCTGTGACATAGGATGTGAAATTCAGACAGTGAAGGGTAGCAGAAAAATCTTTAGAAGAAGAGTCTTCCCTAATATCGCCTGGCCAGAAGTTGAAATCGCCGAGCAAGAGGACCGAGGAGTTATTGACCACCAGGGTGGCCAAAAGGTCCTGGAGGGAAGGTACAGAGGAAGGCATAGGTTGGGGAGGGCGATACACAAGAACAACTGTGAGAGGCACCGAAAGATTGAGTGAGCAGGCCACCAGGTAATCCACTTTGGGTATCGGAGGATACGTGAGGAGTTGGAATTTAAGAGAGGAACGGATGAGCATCGCCACTCCTCCACCGGCTTTGCCTGCCGGGCGATCAGCTCGAAGGGCGTAGTAAGAGTCGGGGAGGATGGCCAAAAGGTCAGGGAGAGAATCAGAAGAAAACCATGTTTCGGTCAGGCAAAGAATGTCAAGGGAGTCTGTGGTCAAAATGTTAAAGAGGGCCGTCTGATGCCTGACCGCAGACCGGGTATTGAGAAGATGGACAGAGGCAGTGGTGGGAGCAGGAAGAGGGGTGAACGGGCGAGGAATGGGGCAAGGAGTGATAGGTACCGGGTAGGAAGGGGGAAGAGAGAGGATACCATGTGAGTCAAGAAGCTGCAGGAGAGGGAGAGGTGGGGGAAGAGAGGATGACAGTGCTGTGAGCTGGGCAGACGAATAAGCCACAGCAGGGGCAGAATGTATAGCCCCTAGTCCCGGCCCGTCGCAGACGGGCGCAGACGGCTTAACTTAGGCGCAACTTCGGCGCGCCTTCGTCGCGCCCGCTGCGCTCGTCCGCTGCGCTGCCGAGAATAGGTAGCCATGTTATAGGGACACATGAAGGGGAAAGGTCAGTGGGCGTGGCAGGGGGTGGAGGAGCAAAACAGCAGCGACGCGGCGCCCGGACCCAGCCAAGATGGAAGACCAGCCCGTCCCGCACCGAGAACCAGGTGAGGAGAGGGCGATCAGCAGCGGCGGTCTGGGACGCGTGCAGGGGCAGGGCTGCAAGGGAGGATCCAAGAGCGCTGAGCGCTGTAGCGAAAGCGCGGAAAGTGCAGGTGCAATCAAAGTGAATTAAAAACAGGAAAGTCTCGTAAAAGGTTGTTGCTCCCGGAGACGCTTCGGGAGATTAGCGGTAAGAAACAGGAGTGAGCGCACTCTCTGCCGTCCGCCTGAAGTACTTGCCAGGGGGGGAGGAGCCAAACAGCAGCGACGCGGTGCCCGGACCCGGCCAAGATGGAAGACCAGCCCGACCCGCACCGAGAACCAGGTGAGGAGGGGGCGGTCAGCAGCGGCGGTCTGGGACGCGTGCAGGGGCAGGGCTGCAAGGGAGGATCCAAGAGCGCTGAGCGCTGTAGCGAAAGCGCGGAAAGTGCAGGTGCAATCAAAGTGAATTAAAAACAGGAAAGTCTCGTAAAAGGTTGTTGCTCCCGGAGACGCTTCGGGAGATTAGCGGTAAGAAACAGGAGTTGTTCTCATACGGGTACCTGTCAGTTCAATTTTACATGTAAGTATATGGAGATAAAATTATTCAGAGGTCTTGTGCCTGCGGAAACAGATGTTGTCATGAGGGGTCTTATTTCATGATTAGTTCATAGTGAACACCAAGGAATCTCATCATTCAGTCCCCTCTTGTGACTACCTATTTCAAATACCCAACGTTGTTCCCTCCGGAAAAGGATCTTATCTAGAGGGCCAATTTGCATATCATAGTTAGGTTTATCCATTATCACCCATGTCAGATCATCCTCAGTGTGGCCTACCTGAAGAAAGTGGTTAGTTTGGTGTTGGATTTCTTACACTTAATAGTACTGCGATGTTCAACAATGATATTCTTCACTTTGTGAGTGGTCATGTCCACATACATGAGTGCACAGGAGCATTTAATCAGGTAGATGACACCCCACAAATTACAGTTTTTGGGCTTCGTTAAGAGACATGGTGTTTTGAGCCCCAGATTTAACTGTTTTGTTTGTCGTGTGAAGGTACACACGGAACAAGACATGCAAGGGAAGTGTCCCGTGATCGGCAGTCCTCCCCAAAGTGACTGTTGGGCCGCTTTTACTATCCCACATTGGGGTCTTGTATGGACTAAAATGTCCTTCAGGTAACTGCTCCATTTCAAAGGAAACAAAGGTTTTTCCAAAACATTGTCTCCTTTACTAAGGATGTGGCAGTTTCTATTTACAGCCTTCTTTACAGTGTCTATCAAATGACTATATGTGCTCACCAAAACCATCTTCACTTCTTTCGCTTTGGGGTATGTCTCCAAAAGGACGTCTCTGTCAGTATTGCGTGCTCCTTTGGAGGATCGGCAAATCAAATCTTTAGGGTACTGGCGTATCCGTAACTCTTTACTCAGGTTTGCAGCATGTTGTTTATATTATCTATTTCCGTGCAATTTCTCCTCAACCTGCGGTACTGACCCACCAGGAGATTGTTAAGTAAAGCCTGTGGGTGGAAGCTTGAGTAGCTTAGATTAGAGTTGCGTGCCATTGGTTTCTGAGAAAGCTCAGTGTAGAAGCAGGTCCAAGAAGGAGAGTTGCTAAATACTGGATTCTCCAGTAAAACGTAGATTAGGATCCAGGTTGTGAAGCCATGTTGAGAATGTGTCTAGAAGCATGCGATTACCCTCCCAGATGACCACGATATCATCAATATATCTTTTCCATAATCTCAGGTTCATCTGGAAAGGATTGGTTGCCGAATAGATATATGTAGTCTCAAACCCATGCATGTACAGTTTTGCCATGCTGAGGGCACAGGTGCTGCCCATGGATGTACCAGCCACTTGCCAGTATAGCTGGCCTTCAAATGTAAAGAAATGATCCTTCATTGCTAAGGTAGCACATTTCATGATGAACGTAGTCGGTGTCTGATCCTGTCGAGGGTGTCATCCTAGTAGATGATTTATTGTGTGTAGTATATCGTCTTGTGTAATATTGGTGTGTAGCGATTGCACGTCGTATTTCACCAAAAGATGTATTCCAAGATCAAAATCGTCCGTGTCGAGAAAGAATAGCAGTTGATTGGAATCCAGTAGATGCGAAGGCATCTCAATCTCAAAACCTCCCACTTGACCTATATTTCTTTTTTCAAGGCTGAACCAGCTCAGTTGGGCTACCTACATTGGAGACATGATGCACAAAAAAATTGCTATTTTATCAAAACATTCTTTTATTCTTTCAAAAAATCATTTTTTTCATTGTCTGTATCAAAAAGTTAAAAGACATACATTATGTTTATAATTTTTTTCATTTTTCTTTTGTTACATAAATGTACAATTCATTAATAGAGAGAAACAGTCTTTATAAACATTTTCATTCACGTGAAGAAGTATTTTATATAACCCCTATAAATAAACCACATATACATGCTAGCCTCTCACAAACACATGAATGCCACACATGAATACCACACAATGAATCATACCCCCCCCCAAGAACGGATGCACACAGTGGTCACACAGAGGACAAAGATGTTTCAGTCTTCGTGACTGTGTTATGGGTTGGGTATTACACAGACAGGTCAACACACGTTTCACTGGTATTTGCAATTTGTGACCACCTTCTTCAAGACTGCCAATGTTACAGAATTAAGGCGAGTGGTTGGGGTATATCATCTAAGCAAAAGAGTGGGTTGCTGAACCGCTACAAGATTAATTACTCAGTGTGGCAAAGTGACCTACATTTTATTTGGATCTCTCTCCCAGGGATAGCGCGCAATTTTTTACTCTGCACTGGTATATATTATGTTATGTTCTTTTATTCTTATATAGCGCCTAATCACCGGTAGGTCTCTTAGCGCTTTTTCTTGAGAGCAGCCAGGGAGCATTGGGGTGGTTACATAACAGCACAGACAGGGGGGGGTTAGACAGAGTGCAAGGCTTCCCGAAACAAGATTGTTTTAAGCTGTTTCCTGAAGGATAGGAGTGCAGGTTCCTTGCGTAGATGATCCGGCAGTAGGAGGTTCCATATATATGGTGTCACACAGCATCCATTTCCGTCTGAACCAGTTTGATATTTAAAGGTTTATTGGGACCACCGACAGGTTGTGTAGTACATCACCAAGACCTGTACACCATCCTTCTACTATCTCATATCGTGTGGAATAATGCTTAATTTAGTTAGTCCATGAAGGAGACTGATGATATATGCGTAGTTGCCTGAATATCTAAACCACCTGTATTGAGGTTCAGCGTGTCAACTGGTGGGGACTGCTCTCTATGCCATACAAACACGGGGTGAAAAAAATCTGCGTGGTGTATTATTTAAATGGAGGGCATGTGTTAATGTAATGAACGTGAGGAAAAAGATGTATTCCAGGATCAAAATTGTCAGTCTCAAAAAAGGATAGTAGCTGATTGGTATCCTGTAGATACGAAGGCATCTCTGTTATGAGAGGTTGAAGAAAGCAGTCTACAAACTGAGAGAAAGGTACAAGTATTGAACCTATCCCAGAGACGATAGGTCTTCCCCGTGGTGGTCTCTGGGTTTTGTGGATCTTGGGTTTTGTGGTTCTTGGGGGGAATATAGAATGCTAGATTTCTTGGATGGTTTTGAACATAAAACTCAGAATCCCCCTTGGTAATCCAGCCTGATTCTCTCCCTTTATTTACCAAGGTCTTTATTTCTCTCTGTAGTCTCATTGTCGGATCTCGTTGAATGGGTCTATAATATTTGTTAGTATTTAATTGTGTCAGACATTCTGTGCGGTACACTTCCGTGTCCAAGATAACGGTTGCCCCACCTTTTTCCCCTGGTTTTATAGTAACTGCTTCATCCGACCTCTCTTAGAAGAGATGTCTTTGTTTTTACAGGATACCAAGCAGGCACTATCCTTTCTCGACACAGTCGATATTGATCCTGGAATACATCTTTTGCTGATGTACGACGTGGAATCGCTATACACTAATATTCCACAAGACGATACACTACACACAATAAATCATCTACTAGGATGACACCCTCAACAGGATCAGACACCAACTATGTTCATCATGAACTTTGATACCTTAGCAGAGAAAGAAAATGTCTTTACATTTGAAGGCCAGCTATACTGGCAAGTGACTGGTACATCTATGGGCAGCACCTGTGTCCCCAGCAGGGCAAACCTGTACATGCATGGGTTTGAGACTACACACATCTATTCTGAAACCAATCCTTTCCAGATGAACCTTAGATTATGGAAAAGATATATTGATAATATCTTGGTCATCTGGGAAGGTGATCACATATCTCTAGCTACTTTCTAGACATGGCTGAACAACCTGGATCCTAATCTACGTTTCAGTGGAGAATCCAGTAATGAACAACTCTCCTTCTTGGACCTGCTTCTATATCCAAAGGATGGAAAAACTACCACTGAGCTTTATCAGAAACCAATGGCACACAACTCTCTACTAAGCTACTCTGGCTTCCACCCACGGGCTTTACTTAACAATCTTTCGGTGGGTCAGTTCCTCAGGTTGAGGAGAAAATGCACGCAAAAGGAGAAATATAAACAACATGCTGTATACCTGAGTAAACAGTTACGAATATGCCGGTACCCAATAGATTTGATTAACAGATCCTCCAAAAGGGTACGTAATAATAACAAAGACACCTTTTTGGAGACAAACCCCAAAGCCAAAAGTACTGGTAAAAGTACAGAGATTTGCTAAAAAGAAAACCTACAAAAGGGCCGTCTCTGGCATTGCCCGCGAATTTGGAACTCTCTTCCCCCAGAAACCAGTCTGAATCTCTCTATGGCACCCTTCAAGTCTCCTCCCTTGAAAGTCTCCTCCCCTGAAGATATCAAAGCCCTCAATTTAACCCTACAAAAATTGACTGACATGCAACAACCTCAAACGAAACACTCTCAAAACAGAATCCCTCCTAATCCCCTCACCCAAACAGTCACCTGTCATTAACAAATGGATGAAGCAACTAACAGCCTTCAACTGCCTGCCTCAGGTCATTGACTCAGCGAGATCACTGGGAATAACTCTCAACAAGAACCTTAACATGCAGAAGTACATTAGTGCTGCCACCAAAGCAGCAAACCTCCAAATGAACATCCTAAGAAAAATAAAACTCTTTCTACCCCCCAAGGACTTTAACTCTGCTGTCCAAGCACTATTGACTCCCAAGTTGGACTATGGAAGTCCTACCCTAGCTGCTTGTCCAAATCCAGAACGGCCCCCTTAAGGGCCTTCCTCAACTCGGCTGCAAGGATAATCACTGGATCAAAAAGAAACCACATCACCCCTGACTTAAAAGTACTCAACTGGCTTCCCTACGAAGCAAGAATTCAACTAAAAATTGCATGCATTCCCCATAAAGTCCTACACTTCAATACTCCTAGCTACCCTGCTCAGAAACTTGAGCTCTTGGGTGGCTCCAGCTCTTCTAGAAGTGCCAGCACTTTACTGCTAAAAGTATAGAGATTTTCTAAAAAGAAAACCTACAAAGGGGCCTTCTCTGGCATCGCCTGAGAATTGGGAACTCTCTTCCCCCAGAAACCAGACTGAATCTCTCAATGCCACCCTTCTAGAAAGAAGTTAAACTACTACTCATGAACACATTTATACCTTAGATCATGGAGCACATATGTCTGAGCTTTTCAGAACTCAAGATTACTGCTACCCTATAATACTATAGTCCTCGATCTATCCGTCTTATCACAGAGGAGATCCCACCCTCATCTGGGATTTGCCATATCTTGCACTGTATATCAACTATTTAATAATGATCTTGTGTTCTCTGCTCATTAACATGTGTAAAGCGCTCTGATACCCACGAGGGGCTCGTTCGCGCTATATGAAACTTTCAAATAAATAAGTGAAATACCAATTAGGAGCATGCCAATACGACCATGTTCAAGGGGGAGCACAGGCACTTTACTAATAGTTCGGAGGGATAAAGTGCATATAGTTCGTAAGCCAGTAAAATAAATGGGGCAAAACACTGGGGCAACATCATGTCAAAGATGGTCATTTCCTACACTTCTGTAAAATATTTTCAATAATTCTATACATGCTTTAATAAAAACAATCAAGTCAAACAGATATTAATATGGGAAAGTAGAGTACTGGGCATTAAAATGATGGTACATGGTGTTAGATATGCTTTATGATATTTAAACATTAGCCTAATAGAGTACCATACTTTTCAGAATTTTCAGCTGCAAGTGCAAACACCTTTAAATATTTTTTTTTATGTTAAAAGTATCTAGAATACATTGTTGCAACATAGTGTATTAAACATTTTATCTTCTTATATAAGAAAAGGTTTACATCTGGCATGTGTTTATTTCTCCATAATATCCTGAAGGTTCACATGGCATCAAAATTAACTACATTTTAAATTCTTCATTTTCGGAAGAACGTTTTGTTATACACTTTTACAAGGGCATGTTACACCCACACAAAAGGCTCTAGGAGCGCCCAATGTTTAACAACAAAAAAACGTGTTTTATCCATATGGTCAGAGCAAAAGTTAGCCAGCATCATCACTCAATACAAATATAACTTAGGTGCTTCAGATGTCAACTACCATTAATGTAGACCAGGGCTGTAGGTTGAACTTTAAACAAAACAAGTTGGTGATAGTGGTAAGCAAGGTTAGCTGTCTGAAGTTCATGCATTAACTCAAACAATTTGGAGTTTTATGTTTGAACTAAAAACACCTCACACACAAAACAACAGGTGCTCACTTCTGATTCTTAGGTCCATGAGAGACTACATAACTGGAATTAATGAAACTAGATGTGACAGTTATCAGGCACAAACAAATATAGGGCATCATGTGGCACAAAGCTTTGGTGGATGTTCATATTATAAAGATTTTAGTGAGAAAGCTATATACACATCTGGAAATTACTATCACATATTTTGACCATTTCAAGTCTGACAATCAATCAAACTGTTCTTAGTCAAAATGGGTTGACAACCCACATTGAAAACTAACCCATGTCATCACAAAGACTCAGTACTGCATGTAACAGAGGGCAACAGTGGCACTTATTGAATGTGGAACATTGACACTGGTGGAGATTTATGGGAAATGTTGCTGCTTCTCCTTCTCCAGATTTCGATGATATGCTTCATAAAAAATGTGAGCTTATCAATGTATTTTGATAAAACTTTGTACTTGACCCTTCACATCAGTACTTCACAACACTGCAGAGGCAGAAATGTTTCACATAAGTGCAGTGTGTCATATTCTTATCTAAGAGCGTCAGTAGTTAACTTGATTTAGAATACTTGTTATGAAGGAACACGTGAACTCTTTGGAACTAAGGGGCACATTTGCAAGCCTCTAACACCACTGGAATGTCACTTTTAATGATGATCTTGTGGCAATAGGGACTTTGCCTTATTTACAAGGTGGCGTTAAGCTGCTTAATGTGGCTTAAAGCCACCTTGAAACTAAGGCAACCTTTCACGCTATACTTAGGGGCTGGCTTAGGCGTTCCGCGGCAACACCCATTGATTTTTACGCTGCCCCCTAATTATAAGGGTGCCATAAATAGGATGCAGTGCCAAAATTAAGACAAGAGAAAACCTGGTCTTAACATGGTGAAACGGAGAGAAATGCTTAATTTCTCCATGTTTTTGCTGTTTCTATGTGTGCTGCATTGTGCAGCACACATAGAAATAGCAAAACACTATGAATGATTGTTTATGTGTAGGAAGGTGTCCTTTCCTGCACATAAACAATCATCAAAGAAATTATGATTTACAACTTCTATGTGTGCTGCACAATGCAGCACACATAGCAGTTACAAATCTCCATTTGTATGTTTAGGTGCAGGAAGGGACACCCTCCCGGACATAAACAAACTTTTCCCCCAATGCAGGCCCCTTGCACTATGGTTTAAGAATGCCTGTGTTGGCGCTAGGCAGCCTAATTTAGCGCCAGCACATGGAGAAACGCAGGGGTGCACCTTATCTTTGTAAATACAGCCCAGCCCTGCGTTTTCAGAATTGTGGAGCGTGGAGTTAGCAAGTTTTGCTTAACGCCATGCTCCGTCACTCTGATTTACATATTCTTCTAACTGTACTAGAATTGGGGCAACAACTCAGTGCTCATGTAGACTTATACCTTCCTGAATGTGAGCTAATTATATTTCACATATGCTTTTGGCCCACCATGAACTGATATTTGCAGCAGATCAAAGGATGTGCATCTGTAATATCAGTGACACTGTGACCAGTGCCTTTCGTTATTTTCGTAATTTTCTTTTATTTCATATGCCTTCTGATTTGCTTTAAACATCCAAATCTACTCCCTAAGATTTAATCTAGTCATCCAAAGAAAATGACAGAGATGAATAAATGGATTCCAGGTTTAAGGGTTTAGTTACAGTTTGTGAGAGTCCTCCTAAAGTTTCCAGTTCATACACTCTATTTAGAGTCACTCATGAAAACTTTAGACCAATGGCTCAATGAACTTTGGCCATTGGTCTACCTCAGACTGTCTGTCCGATATTGGGCTGATGTTCCTCTATGCTGTTTTTTTTTTGTTCAGGGATAGGAGGGAAAAATCTGGCGGTCCCAAAGTGAAAAACACAATATGGCCCCCACATGCAGGTAGAAAAGTACCACCATGTCAGGAGAATTTGTTTTTATTTTTCAAAAAGAAATTCCTGGTTTGGGAGTTTGTTTTAGAAAAACAAAAAACTTTGCTCAGCCGCTGCATTAAATAAATGTGGATGCTCAGTAAAGCTGCAGTACCTTCAAAGGAGTCAACCTGGCAGCAGTGCCTCTGAAAGTACAGAGACCACTTCCTAGACGAAAGCTCTAACTATGGTGGTCAGTCTTCCAAAAGCACAGTGGAGTAAGCCCCTCCGCTGCCCTGGTGAACCAACGGCACAGCCCACTATTTCTTGTACACACATCACGCATACCATGCCCACTAGAGTGTGGATGTTGTTGTTTTTTATGTGCCTATAGAATCAAAATTAAATTATAGTCACTCAGGGTTGAGATAGATATAAACCTGAGTTGGAACTCAGATACTATATGTAGCCTAGTGAAAGAATGCCATATATTTTGGGGCTTCCCTGGCCATTAGGCAGTGTCTGGAATTCAGATTTTCTCTGGCCATCTCTGCATAGCCACACACATCTAAGTAAATAATGCTGCAACTAGTGAAAAATATGTGTCTAAATATCTTTTAAACAATGCTCATTGTATGCAGCTATCTGTGACAATCTGGGACCATTCAGAATAATACAAATTGATGAGGCGGAAGCCGGGAGGTAACTTTTAAAATTGTTGTTCTATTTGATCTGCATCATTATTTTAACCGCATTTTAACCACATTTTGCCATAATTCCCACCCGTCTCACCTGTGTGTGTCTCGTTGCCATTGTCACTGCCACCGTCCGGACCCGTTGCATTATAGTGGGCGGAGGACCCGGTAGCCAGCAGCGGGGCCGCCATATTGGGTGGGGGTGTTGTTCAGCGCTCCAGGCACCGTGAGCCAGGGGAGATAAATCACGGATGACAGCGCAAGCGCGCAGCATACCTTGTACTCCTGAGGCGGAAGCCGGGAGGTAACTTTTAAAATTGTTGTTCTATTTGATCTGCATCATTATTTTAACCACATTTTAACCGCATTTTGCCATAATTCCCACCTGTCTCACCTGTGTGTGTCTCGTTGCCGTTGTCACTGCCACTGTCCGGACCCATCGCATTTTAGCGGGCGGAGGACCCGGTAGCCAGCAGCGGGGCCGCCATATTGGGTGGGGGTGTTGTTCAGCGCTCCAGGCACCATGAGCCAGGGGAGATAAATCACGGATGACAGCGCAAGCGCGCAGCATACCTTGTACTCCTGAGGCGGAAGCCGGGAGGTAACTTTTAAAATTGTTGTTCTATTTGATCTGCATCATTATTTTAACCGCATTTTAACCGCATTTTGCCATAATTCCCACCCGTCTCACCTGTGTGTGTCTCGTTGCCGTTGTCACTGCCACCGTCCGGACCCATCGCATTTTAGCGGGCGGAGGACCCGGTAGCCAGCAGCGGGGCTGCCATATTGGGTGGGGGTGTTGTTCAGCGCTCCAGGCACCGTGAGCCAGGGGAGATAAATCACGGATGACAGCGCAAGCAAGCGCAGTGGGCGCGCCGACAGCGCGCCGAAGGCACGCTAAAGGCAAGCCCGTCTGCGCCCGTCCGCGGCCGTATGGGACCAGGGCCCGGGCACTCTGCCCACTTCTACTCATATACCTCTAACGAGTTACGTGCTCTCCATCATAACTGGCCCGCTACCCCTCGCCTAAAACAAAAGCTCTCCTCCTGCGGGATTTTATCCCCCTGTCACACTCTGCCAGTACTCCCCCGCCCATTGCATAGAGAATGCCTTCCTGTCCCTCCGACAGTCACTCCCAATCCCTCCCACCCCACCAAACGGGCACTGAAGTTCTATTATCTTAATACGCGGTCTTTACCTAAACATCAATTAGAAATCTTCTCCCTTCTTGATTCTGAAAACCCAATGTACTTCTTCTTTCTGAAACGTGGCTTGCGTATGACTCTCTATCGGACATCCTAGCCGCTATCCCCACGGGATATTACATACTACAGACCAACAGATCTTCTGGACAACCTGGAGGTGGTGTGGCTGCGATCATCCATCACCAGTTACAGTTTACCGCCTTAACTGTCACCAGCATTCCCTCTGTCGAGAGTCTTGTCATTAAACTTGAGTCCTCTCATGTCCCTCTCATCTGTGCTCTGTTCTACCGGCCTCCCCTTTCCATGCCCTCTTTTCCTCAGTTAGTGGGGGATTTAATCTCCCATCTAATTATAAACAATTCCAATTTAATGATAATCGGTGATTTCAACTATTGGCCCTCCGACCCCAAAGAAACACCCAATTCCCGAGAATTCACAGATCTCCTCTCGGGTCTCAACTGTACCCAGCATGTCTGCACTGCCACTCACACCAAAGGGCATCTCCTGGACCAGCTCTGGACAGCCAATCTGTCCATCTCCTCCTTATCCATTTCTCCATGTTCTTGGTCCGATCACCATTCTATTCAATTCTCTCTGAACCTGCCCCGGCCAGTAAAACCCTTAATACTGGATAAACTCCTAACCAGTAACTGGAACCGGGCCAACAAAGACGAGTTCTGCTCCTTACTCTCTACGTGTTTACCCATAGAAGTTGACGGTCTCAATGCTCAAGCAACTGCCATCAACAACTGGCTATGTTCAGCCAGTAATATTGTTGCCCCCTGTAAACTCCCCACAAGCAGGCGGCCTCATGACGCCCAGCGGTGGTTCACAGAGGACCTTAGACATAAAACACTTCTCCTTAGACAAGCAGAACGATGTTGGAGACGAAATTATTCTACAGACACAAAAGACATCTTCACTAGGCTCCTAACTGAATATAAAAAAAACATTATCAGGCTAAATCCTCATATTTTTCTTCAAAAATTACGAGTTCGACCACCAAAACCAAAGACATCTTCTCTATCGTAAATGAATTATCTCTGCCTGATAGAGTAACTGTCAAACCCGTACCCACCCAACACCTTTGTGACGCCCTTAACGATTTCTTCGTCCAGAAAATTTCCACTATCAAAAAGAGCATTCCTCCAGTCCCCACCCCCTCGAGACTGGGGACCTCGCCTAAGAACATACAAGTATTAGACCAACTACCTTTGATTTCCAAAGAAGAATTTTTCACACTTTTAAAAAAGGTCAGCTCCGGTTGTCCCTTAGATCCCTGCCCTCCCCTCCTCCTCCAAGAAGCTTTTTTCTCTTGCCCCGATCCCCCGCTCGCACTTCTTAATAATTCACTAAAAACAGGCGTGGTCCCAGTTTCCTTCAAAGTGGCAGAGGTCATTCCCATTTTGAAGAAACCCCACGCTGACCCCACCAACCTCACTAATTATCGCCCTATTTCCCTCCTTCCTTACCTGAGAAAGATTGTGGAAGCCCATGTTACGCAATGCCTTGGCTCCTTTATCGAACTCTCGTCCTTCCTTGACCCCCAACAGGCGGGTTTTAGGCCGGCACACTCTACTGATCTGGTCATACTTGCTGTTATGAATGAGCTCCGAAAGGGGGCGATAACAATCTCTCCCAAGCCCTCGTCCTTCTGGACCTCTCCGCCGCCTTTGACACGGTCGATCATAAACTTTTGATCGACCGTGTCAGGGATGCTGGCGTTCATGGCACGGCCTTAAAATGGATCTCCTCTTTTTTGGAGAGCCGTTCGCCTTGATACCTTTTCCGCCAAAAGGACCACTCTAACTTGTGGGGTACCTCAGGGGTCCACTCTTTCCCCTCTCCTGATTAACCTTTACATGGTTCCCTTAATTCATTCCCTCCGCAATTTTGAGGTAGCATGCTTCAATTATGCGGATGACCTCCAACTTGTGTTTAACATTAATTCTTCCCCCACCTCTGTTTCTAGCTTTCAGGCCACTCTATGCTTCATCAGGGACTGGATGAACGCGAGCCAACTCAAGCTCAATCCGGACAAGACTGAGGTGGTTCTGTGCGGTACTTCCAACCCGTGGAACAATAATTTCTGGCCCCCCACTTTAGGCAACCCCCCTTTACCTACCAAGTCGGTTAAAAGCCTTGGAGTAGTAATCAGTAATGACTTGTCCATGAAACCTCAGATCGGTGCAGTTACATCTTCATGCTTTTTCCATCTTCGCAGAATTCGCAAGATCTCCAGATTCCTTACCATTGAGGCCCTCACGGTGGTTCTCATGGCCTTGGTCATTTCTCGGTTAGATTATGCCAACTCTCTCTATGTTGGTATTCCTGTCTATCAACTCCATCGCCTTCAACTGGTCCAAAATCAGGCTGCACAGCTTATTTTCCATCAACCACGTAATCAACACGTTCGCCCTCTGTTGAAACGCCTCCATTGGCTTCCTGTAGCCAAGCGCTGTCTGTTCAAACTGGGCTGTACTATTTTCAAAGCCCTAGCTGGTCTGGGGCCGGCGTTCATCTCCTCCTTAATCTCTCGTTGCACCCCGACTCGTGCTCTTCGTTCGTCTCATGCCAACTTTCTCACCACCCCTCGCTTTAACCGGAAAAAACATGGCAGACTTAGCTTTTTCTTTTTGGCACCTCAAATGTGGAACTCCCTCTCTCTGGAACTTAGTCTTGAAACATCTTTTCCACACTTCAGATCCCTCCTGAAACTCTTTTATTCATACAAGCTTACCTATAACCTCCTGATCTAGTACATTATTGCTGTAGCGCCAAGAAACCGCTGGGTGTACGTGTGCTTTATAAATATATTTAACATAACATAACATAACATGACATAACAAGCCTACAGCACCTGACCAAAAAACAAGCACGCATGGAAGTGACAATGATGCCAATCCAGGAATGGGCTGACTTAAGTCTACTGATAGACAACAAAGGGCCAGATGTAGGTAAATGCATGTTTGCGATTCCTTAATAGCGATTTTTAGGGAATCACTATTAAGGAATCGCAAAATGCCATGTAGGTAGGAATCACAATATTTTTTGCGATTCCTTAATGTTCCTTAATTTTGAATCGCAAATTGCGATTTGCAAATAAGGAATACCTTCCCATTCATTCCTATGGGCCAAGAAGCCCATAGGAATGAATAGGAATTGCTCCCGCAATTTGCCAGTCACCAAGAGGCACTCGCAAATTGCGGGAGCAATTTCAAGGGTGCCAGGGTTCCAAAAGGACACCCTGTTTCACCCCTGAAATTTGCATGTGTGCACATGTGGCGCACATACATGCCCTAAGGGCATGAATGTGTGCCACATCGCACTTGAAAAAAGCAAAAAAGTGCTTTTTTAAAGGAAATCGCTAATTATCACCAACTTGAAGTTGGTGGTAATTAGCAATTCCTTAAGGCTAAAGTGCACTTTCTTTTGTGCTACTTACATTGCATTTAAGGAATTGCAATTTGCGATTCCTTAAATGCAAGAGCAAAATAAGGAATCGCATTCCTTATTTTGCTAGTAGGTTTCAACTTACCTGCATTGCTCGCTGCCAAATAGTGAGCGCTAACGCAGGAATTCTGTGAATTAGCACTCGCTATTTGGTCACCTAAATCTGGCTCAAAATGTCTCAAAGAGACAGTGCATGAGTTGACTAGTGGAGACCTAAAAATGAGACATGAGTGGAATGTATTGTGTGGGTGTGTTATCACAGAGGTTACTCAACCCCTCTTTAAAAAAAAATATGATTTATATCTTATAAATTGTGACTAATCTCGAGTTATTACATATTCCAACAAATTCATTTGAACCATTTATATTGAGTGCTATTTGTCGACTTTTGTCAGCAAGAAGGTTTATTAATGAAATATGCCTTGGCAGGAACACTTTAAAAGTGCCTCTCTGATTTTAAAGTTTAGTTTGTTGAACACTCGACCTGAAATGATGATTTAATCACTAAAGATCTTTCAAGACTAGTGACTAATTTCTTATTGTAGGAAATATGCTATTAGCCAAACCATTGAACACAAGCTAAGGAGCTGTTCTGCAGAGTTTTTTATTTAGCTAATGCATCATTTTTACCCTTAGAAGCTTTACTGATTCGATGACAGCATGCAGGAAAGCGAGGGGTGGTGCCCTTGCATCAAAGTGAAGGAACATGTTCTGGAAATTAAATCCACATTGAAAGTTGTTTATGGAAAACCTAAGACCATATCGGGCGCAATGCATTCTGTCAAAACATAGTTTGAAGTAGGCCTGAAACTGGATTGTGCACTTTCAACAGCTTCTTTTTCATTGGTATGTGGAAAAACTTCACATAACAATAGCTGGTCATAAGTGATATCAGAAGAGAATTTCTTTTCAAAGAAACAGAGCATTCTTCTAAACATCTACTCCACATACAAGCACAAAGTACATAACGAAATCTAATTAGAAACAATGAAACAATGAAAATGTGTCAGTAGAGATCTAGTCAGAAATGTCATGTTAAAAATAACAAAGTGCAAGTTTCTGTCAGAAGAGTCCCTTTTGTTTCCTGGAATTTGATGTAATGAGTCACCTAAGAAATATTTGTGAAATTCTTAAATGTGGCTCTGCCCTCGAACATTCTCCGCCTGACGGTACAGAGTGCATCATTTGTGTACGGCGACTAGACAGCTCCCAATGGGAAGTCGACAGTCTTTAATTTGTTTAAAGTTAGGCTTCTTCACTCACGACAGAGAGGAGACCGAACCAATGTCCTGTGGTTCAGTGCTCCAAATATATTGCCTGTCTCCAGCATCAGTCTTGTCTACCCAAGATAATGAGGGGAGCTGTGTGACATGGATGTCAATTAGGGGTAGCAAGATGTAGCAACTGCTTCTCCTGGCATGCGTTGTTGCGCCTTGTGATTGCCTTTGCTTCACCATGCCTCCAGGGCTACCAAAGTAAGCATCAGTAACAGAAGATAAACAGAGCCCTAATAGCCATTTTATTACATTCTGGAATTATGTACTTCCCTTAGGGTACTGGCAAAAAAATAAAAAGTTGCGGAGTGGTTAAATAATGCTTGGGCAAAGCGGTATCCCCTTAATATCACCAGGGGTCAAACATTGCCTTATGTTTCTTCCACTATCCCTGTTATTTTGATGACTCGACGCTCATAATGTGTGTGAGACCTACAATGTGCCCTACTTTGAAGGGTATCTTAAATTAAGTTTTGCAAGGAATGTGCCATTCTAGCATACATATACTTGTGCACCAGACTGTTTATTTTGAAATAATGCATTCTTCTGATTAGATCAGCTAAAGTCTTTAGTGAGAGTAGAAAGTACCTTGTAATATGTGGCCTCCTTTATACTATGGTGGACAGCCCGCCGTTCTTCCATGGAGACAAAGTAAAAACCTCCATCCCCCACGCCAGAGGGACTGGCCACCACATTTATAAAGGATCGCCAAGCAGACGGTCATTTATAAATCATTGGCAGGAACCACTGCCACAGTAGTTCCTGTCAATGGAATCCACTGTGTGGTGCATGGCTGAGTCTGCATGATGCAAGCCTGTATCAAGTAATATTCTTTCTTTATTTTCGAAAGGAGAATTCGAAAATGAGATTTTCTTTTTGAAAATAAAAAGGCAATGCTCCCCTTGTCGTGTGAGTCATCTCCCATGGTGTTGGAGAGCATTATTTGGTTTTTACTGTACGTTTCTGCAGGGTTTGCCTGGTGGTGACGGACAGTGAAAAAATGGCTATATGTCCACCCATTCTGATTAGGTGGTTGGACAGTTGCCATTTCTCCCACCGCCCGTACTCCCTCAGGCCATCAGAGAAGTTTGGCTATGGCAGTGAGGGACTAGTCACCATCATAGCCATACTCGAGGGAGTGGACCTTACATACTGCCAACATATAAATGAGGCCGTTATTTTGATGTGAATTCTCCCAAGAATACTGAAATATTTGTATAGAAGGATTGGGTAGCAGAATATTGAGCGAGAAATACTGCGCAATAAAAGTATTGTAGTCAAAGTATCGGCAACCACAGTACTGTGAATGTAAGTATAGTTTTACTATTCATAACTCCACATCTACCTACGTTGAAGATATACACATTGCCAAGGTACATATAAATGGAGCTAAGTATAGTAAATGTACACTCATCTATATACTTACCATCATGATATTGTGGTAGTCTATATTTTACCTATCATTTTTTTTAGCATAGTGTTTTTGATGGTTCTTTTCTAAATTGTATCAAAACACAAACATGTATATATTCATATCCTGGCTTAGTTTACAGAGTGCAATGAATATGAAAGATAATTCCAAACCTAGGAAAGAGGATGGTGTGTAAATTCTCCCTGAGCATGTGATGCAGTGCATGTGTTTTTCTTTCAACACTGCAACACTTGTTACATGTTATATTGTGACATCCCATTGAATTCCCAAAAAATCACAGTACTCTTCTTAGAATATTAGGAAGGGAAATTGTAATTTAAATCGTATAATAAATTCAGATCAGAACAGCTCGGGGCAGACAATGGGTACTTAGCCCTAAGTGTAATGACTGGCTTTTTTTTACAAGTATCACTATTTAGCACTTGACTCTCAGGGTAACAAAGCACAGCAGTGCAAGGATTTACTAAGGGAGATGCTGTAGGCTAGTGTCTTCAACATAAACAACACTTGATAAATCATTATACAGTCAGCGCTAAAAGGAAAAGTACTTTATTACACACACACTACTAAATACTACACATAAATGTTTGAATGTATTTAGGATAGCAAGTGAAAAAACCTGGAGTAACACCTTATAAAAGGCAGCACAATCATAAGGAGGCACACACTAAAGAGTAGGCCTGGGCTAAAATTTCGTTCCGTTCGCGGAAATTGCGATAATTTGACATTTACGCGTTCCACGGAAAGCGCGAAAATGTAAAAATTTCCGCATTCCGCAGCTTGGCGATAAATTGTTTCTTGCTCGCGCTGTAAAATAATAAATTTTCGCGCGCGCGCGATCGCCTTACCTGAATCCCTGCGTTCGCCGACAAGTTTTCTTGATCCGGTCGCGTTCTCCATGAGATGTTGTATTGTTTTTAGCCATTTGCGCTGTCTCACGACAGTTCGCGCCCGCAGTGACGTCATGCGTCGGGCGATCACGTCTTTCTTCTCGCGATCATGCACCGCGAGACAACTGAAAACAAGATGGCCGCGCCCGCGAGCAACCACATGGGTAAGTTGGCGAGCCGCAACCATGCAGAAAATCTCGCGAACATGCGGGAAAAAAACTTCCGCATCTTCGCGATATTTCCGCGTGTTTGCGTTAATTTTTAACATTTTCACGATAATTTGCGAAAGTGGATTTCGCAAATTCCGCCCACCCCTACTAAAGAGCCCCCCAGATCATGTAACCTCCTTCAGTGTACCCCCTTGGGATGACCAATCTTTTCTATTACTTCCTGGTGGCCCAACTCCTGGTAATCAATGACTGGTTCTCAGGGGTGTGGATGGATCCGGCATATAAGCTACAGCTCACACCCTGAGGTTCTCCAGGATCATGGGGATGCTATATGGCTCTCTGATTCCTAATGCCATTCCAGTTGTGACCCGAGTGGTTTTCCTTGTGTTGAGGTCCACGCTCCAACAAACACACTGGGATGCTAACTTTACTCTCCGTGTGCCATGGTATCTGGTTGAGAGAAGTGGCCACACTGGAGGGCAATAACACAATTGGGTGATATTTGATCGGGGGGTTACAAACGCACTTTTCAAGAGTTTCTATTAACTCCACACAATTTTATAGGTATTTACATCTTAGGCACGCACTCACCTCCCATGTCCACAATGATACTTCCATCCCAGAGTTCAGCCCGCTCAAAGCCAAGCTCCTGATGGGTGCATTAGGAAGAGGAGGCATATCTCAGATCTATCTTACTCTTATTATTAATGCACCTAACACACTAGATCACCTTAGGACGCGATGGCTGTGCCCCTTAAAGATGATGATTGGTGCGATGCCATTGTGGCCCCTCGGGTCATTATCATCTCATCCAGATTGAGATTAATTCAAATTTACTTCCTATATTGTCCTTGTCTCACCCCAGCCAGACTGTGTCGGGCTGTTTTCCTCCTGATCCCTGATTGCCCAGAGGACTTTTTCCATATTGTGTGGTCGTGTACAGCAATACACAAATACTGGCCAGAGATAGTGACTGAGCTTAGCGCTGTGCTCAGTTGGGATGTCCCACGCACTTCTTTGGTTCTCCTCCTTGTTGTTGTGGAGGGCTCTGGGGGCACCGGGGATGATTGAGCATTTTTAGGCACAGCTACTATGGTAGCAAACAAGATACAGCAGCTAAATAGAAATGTACCACACCTCTCACCATGGCACAGTTGTGCAAACAACTGGATTGGTGTGCTATGCAGGAGAAACCTGAATATGAGGTGAAAGGTTGCATGACCAAACACAAACGAGTATCGGGTAAATGGCTGGGTCAACTGGGTTGATAGGAGTGACACAGTGAGTGTTATGTCTCCTAATTGTCATCTAAAACATTCACAAATTTATAATTGATGCAGTTTGCTTGTCACGTGCCATATCTGATTTTGTAGTGTACCCTGTCTAACATCTGAGTGGCTGCACTACTGTTAATAAAATCTATAAAGTTGGTTATTAAACAAAGTGTACAGCCTTTGCTGGAGAAATCTCTAACAGTCTGCTCACCAGTAAGCTCTGAGCCCTAAAACGATAATACCCTGCCTAGGTGCTTAACATGATATAGTGGGTGGGGTTGATACAAATTAGGCATACTGGCTTTGTCTTGATGTCACCACAATAATTTAAAAACAAATAAGATTGAAACCCAATGTAAACAATGCTAACCCATTTCAGGATTGTGTAATCATTCAGCAACATTTAATATGTGCAATAATCAATATTCATATTGTTATCACCAATAAGGATTTTAGTGTTCAATAATGTGTGGCATATTGTTTCCCTCTAATTTTAAACCAGATTTTATTTTAGATAAAAATCAGCTACAAAGCAACCTGAGCACCCTGGAACAAGACTCCCTACATGCTAGAGTCGTAAAACTAAACATCCAAGTGCCAGGAAACTGTCTCACAGGGTCATGGTATTCCCTATCCTTGTTCAGTTTGTGGGCACCAGCTGTTTTCCTGGCAGTGCCCAAAGTCATCTTATAATGTTGGGGATACTTCTCAAATTTAGCAAATATTTGTACAGTCCATGTGCTGTAAGGTGATATGATTTCTGATCAGCTGAGCTGCAGCAGCACTATCAAGAGGCTGCAAAGGTTTTCTCTTTTTTTTCTTCAATGCACATGAGCAACACGGGCCATCTTCATGCCCTGTGACAGAGTCAAGTGCAACCACATCTAACAGCTCTCCTGGACCGACCACTACAGTGACCACTTCACCATCTCAGGACCTACCAACAATGGCACCATGCCCACCAGCTCCACATGCAGAAACTGGAAAAAGATATCAATAGACCAGTGGAACAATGCTTTCAACTCCCACCTCCCACAAAATCCAACTCAGAGCAGGCTGTGAAGAACTTCTCACAGTGCATCACAGAATGCACTGACACAATCGCCCCCACCGAGTCAGCCAAATCCAAAGGTCTGCCAGAAGAGCCCGCTGGTTCACTGCAGAGCTGACATCCACCAAATGCAGCTGCAGTCAACTATAAAGAAAGTGGCGCACCAACAAATAGAAAGGAGACCATACCACCTTCAAGATGGCACTCAACCCGCTGGTTCACTGCAGAGCTGACATCCACCAAATGCAGCTGCAGTCAACTATAAAGAAAGTGGCGCACCAACAAATAGAAAGGAGACCATACCACCTTCAAGATGGCACTCAACCAGTACCAATGCGATACCAAAGAGTATGATGGACGAAGCGCTTGAGCAAATCAAACACTCACCCCCAGTCAACTGATCTGGGTTTAATCCATCATCATTCTTTAGCTCACTCCACCACCCCAGTTCAGATATGACCATATGCAAATCAGTCTGACCCTATGCCTCATGGGAACAGTCCAGCCCGAACTGCCAAGCCATGTCTTCCCTGGACCGGAAACAAGCATCCTGGGACCAGTTTCAGGTTCATAACCCTCATCAGCCAGGCTATCTTGAATCCAGTGGCAAAGTGAGCAAGGGACCCACGTCTGGGCATACCCTGCCAACTTAGGGCAAACAATGCAATACCAAAGAGTATGATGGAAGAAGCGCTTGAGCAAATCAAACACTCACCCCCAGTCAACAGATCTGGGTTTAATCCATCATCATTCTTTAGCTCACTCCACCACCCCAGTTCAGACATGGCCATATGCAAATCAGTCTGACCCTGTGCCTCATGGGAACAGTCCAGCCCGAACTGCCAAGCCATGTCTTCCCTGGACCGGAAACAAGCATCCTGGGAATGGCATGGTGAGCAATAAAACGATGGATTTAGGCCCAGATCTCTGTACTGGGGTGAATGTATGACATTGCTTTGCAATCTGTCCATCAATTGTTGTTTTTGCACTCAACCAGTACCACCACCCCCGGAAAGAAACAAACAAGAGCACCCTAGCAGACTGCGTAGAAGCCACCACAAATTGCAGTAAGGTCTTAGCCATCATGAAAGTGTTCTCCAACCCCACGGCCGCCAAGAATTACATTAATCCCTCTCAAGGACTGTGAGACTGGCAGACTTCTTCCACAACAAGTTCTCAGTCATCTATGAAAACTTCAAACCCCCACCACTGACAGCATTAGCCTTCTCACACTCATGAACACAAACCCCGAACTCCTGCTCACCCATTGGGACCCTCTCGCAAATCAAGCCACAGTCTTCATCATCAGCTCTGTGTGCACAGGAGAACGTATGGAACCCTGACCCCACCACATCTTCAGACTCAGGAGCAACGCCATTGGTGACAGGCTCAAGAAAGTCCTGAAAAACAACATCACCTCAGCCTTTTCCTGAGGACTGGAAACAAGCTGAAGTGAGGCATCTCCTGAAGAAACCATCTGCTGACCCAGCAGAACCGAAGAACTACCGGCCCATCTCCCTGCTCCGCTTTTTAATGAAGGTTCTCGAGAAGGTAATTAACCGGTAAGTCACCGAACACCTGGAACACAACAAGATCCTGGTCCCCTCTCAATCCGGATTCTGAGCCAACCACACCACCGAGACAACCCTGATTAGAGTCACCGATGACATCAGGGCCCTCCTGGAAAGCATTATAAACAGCTGCCCTCATCCTCCAGGACCTGTCAGCTGCCTTCAACAGCGTCTCCCATAACATCGTTAGCAACAGACCAAATTGGAATTACAGGGAGACACCCTCAAATGGATCGCCTAATACGTCACCGGACGAACCCCGAGAAGCTGTCTCCCACCATTCACCTCAGAACCCAAGAAGATCATCTGCAGAATCCCCTAAGGATCTTCCTTCAGCCCCACCCTCTTCAACATGCACATGATTCTCCCGGCCAACACTGTCAGATCACATAGACTCAACATCATCTATTATTCCAATAACACCCAGCTCATCCTCTCGCTATCAGAAGACCCCTCCACCACTAGAGTCAACACCCATAGATATATGATGAATGTGGCCGACTGGATGAAAAACAACTGTCTCAGGCTCAACACGGACAAGACAGAAGCCTTCATCTTTGGGAAATCTTTGGGAACAACATCTCGCCATGGAACGATGCATTATGGTCTGTTAAACTCAGCCTATCCCCCGCTCCAAGAGACCATGCACGCAACATCGGCTTCGTCTTGGACAGCAAGCTATCTATGAAGAAACAGGCAAACACAGTCTCACCTGGCTGCTTCCACATGCTATGCATGCCCTCAAGATCTTCAGGTAGCTCCCAGTCAACACCAGAAGGACCGTCATGCAGGCCCTTGTCACCTGAGCTCGAGTACAGAAGCACACTCTATGCAGGAATAACCGCACGCCTCCTGCAGAGACTACTGACAATACAAAACTCAGCAGCAAGACTCATCTTCAACCTCCCCAGAAGGACACACATCACACCACACCTCAAGAAGCTACAGGGGCTCTGGATGCAGAAGCAATGACAGTTCAAGATGTTGACCCACACATATAAAAAGCCCGGCACAATGAAGGACCAGCAGACATCAACAAATGCATGACCTTCCACCAACCATCCAGACACCTTAAATCCACCTCCCTCTTCCTCACAGACACCTCCCAGATCTGCTGAAACTAAAGCAGTGGACACTCCTTCTCACAGCTGGTGCATTATAAATCCTTGATTGTTGGATTGAAAATTTGCACCCTCAAGCACTTGGCATTTTAATTGTGGGTGCCAGGTTCACTTGAGCACCAGTGTGGAAATGTAGTTGGGAGCAGTGACTGAGTCTCAGAGTACTGGTAAATCCAGCAGCTCCAGCCCTCGACACAGCTCTGTGCTGCTGGTAGGGGACCCGATCTTACATCTCTTTCCCCACCCATGGTCAACCCCAGTGGGGATATTCTAGCTGGGTACACCCAGCCCCCCCTGGACACAGACATTGAAGCCTGGGAAGCACCTAGGACTGTTCTTGGTTATGTGGCCTTCACTGGGAGCTTTTCTGCTAGGGAATGAGGCAGCTCTCCACTTTACCCTTGGGGCACTTGCCTTCTCCATAGATGAAAGACTCAAGGAAGCATGGTATGCCCACAGTTGTGTTCACCTCCAGGGCCTTGTCCCTCTTTAGAAGCTGTAGATACGTAACAAAGAGAGAGTGCCATGTGCACCCCCTGAGATATTTTTCTCTCCAAGCCTCCTGGTGCCTGACATTTTGGTAATTTCTGGAGCTATTTTTAAGCTGCCCTCCTTTCAATGAAGGTGAGCTCAGGGCTTGTTCTACTGACCTTTAGCTCTCATTCCCAGGACTTGCTCATTTTCATATACTTGGTTTGAATCTACTTCAGCAGCATCTCCCAGGCCTCAATTCAGATTACCCTCCTTGCCTACACTACCCAGGCACCACACCCTACTGACTGCCTGCAGGGTGCCTGTGTGTTGGTAGAATTTATGTGGGCTACCTTTTGTAGGTCATTCTCCACTGCACCATGTGCAGAGAAATCCTTACTTCCAGAGTCCCCCTACTGTGGAGGCACATACCACCAATCATAGTACGTGGTTGCAAGCTACAGAAAGAACATCTTGAAAGATTTGTTACATTAAACATCAGAAGTCTTTCAATCCCTCTCTTAAGCAGGAGTCAGGAGTCCTTGTGTCCTTTTTCTTGGGCAGGATTCTGGATTCTTCCAGATTCCTGCAGGTACTTTGTCTTCTGGTGTATTTTGTTCTAGGTCTGAAAATATGTTCTAGGTCTGAAAATATTCTTAAAAAGTCATCTGCGTGCCACTTCTTTTAATTAGAAATAGAAAGGACCAAGCAGTGGGCACCTATGCCCAATCCAAAGATGACACATCATCACTCCAGCCCTGTCTCATTCCCCCGTACAGCCTTTTTGGAATGTTCAAGATGCCGATTTTAAGTGGTCAGTGATCACAGCTCTCTAAGAACCTTAAGCTCCACCCCTCATCAATGCAGCAGCCTGTCCATTTCCTCCAAAATGTAAAAGTGATGTCAGACGTCTGGCTACATTTCTTTCTTTTTTTGGGGATATGCATGACGAGGCTTGTCAGTGTGAATGTAATTAGCCAAGGTTGAATCTGCCCCACTCTCTTCCTCTCCTCGGAACACACTTATTTCCTTTCGGGTGAGCTCATTATATGGGGAAGGATTCAATATACCCTATATACAGTAATTAACTTGACCTAGAAAGTTAGTTCCAAGATCAAATCTAATTAAGCTGACTACAAGAAATATAACTGAACTCAATACACGAAGTAGTACAAGTGTGACCAAAATAATTTTATACTTGCTCTCAGGAACTTTGATTACTTATGAAAGCATATGATAAACTATTTAGAATTAGCCGATGTGAATGAAGCTCAATCAATCAATCAATCAATCAATCAATCACTCAATCAATCAGGGAATTGTAAACACGCTACTCACCTGTGAGGGTCTCAAGGAGCGGAGGAGGGGAGATCTGCAGATCTGTTGAGCTGAAGAGCCAGGTCTTGAGGGTCTTCCTGAAGATGTTCAGGGAGGGGGCACATCTGATTTCTGCCCGTAGCTCGTTCCATGTCTTGGCTGCAATGTGAGAGAAGGATCTACTGCCTGCTCTGGCTCTGTAGCTGCGCGGGGTTTCAGCCAGTGCGAGGTTGGAAGATCGAAGGTTTCTTTTGGGTACGTGGAAGTTGATTCTGTCGTTGAGGTATTTGGGTCCGTTGTTTTGTAGGCGTGAGTAAGGATTTTGAAAGTGACTCTTTTCTCCACAGGGAGCCAGTGGAGACTTCTTAGGTGTTGGCTGATGTGTTCGTGTCGAGGGATGCCGAGGATGAGTCTGGTGGCGGTGTTCTGTAATGTCAGGAGTTTGCGGAGTAGGGACTTGTTGATGCCGGCATAGAGTGCGTTTCCATAGTCCAGTCTGCTGGTGATGATTGTGTTGGTGACTGTCTTCCTTGACTCAGGGGGGATCCACATGAAGGTCTTGCGGAGGATGCGGAGGGTGTTGAAGCAGTTGGAAGTGACGGCGTTGACCTGTCAGTTCATGGTGAGTGATGAGTCGAGTACGATGCCGAGGCTCTTGGCTTTGTCTGAGGGGGTAGGTGGGCTTCTGAGGGCAGTCGGCCACCAGGTGCTGTCCCATGCAGAAGGGGTGGTACTGAGGACGAGAACTTCTATCTTCTCGGCGTTGAGCTTCAGGCAGCAGTTGGTCATTCAGACTGTGACGTCTTGCATTCCTTTCTGGAAGTTGAGTTTGGCAGTGGTGGGGTCTTTGCTGAGGGAGAGGATGAGCTGGGTGGCGTGGGCGTAGGATACGATGTTGAGGCCATGTTGTCAGACGATGGCTGTGAGGGGGCCATGTAGATGTTGAAGAGGTGGGGCTCAGTGATAAACCCTGTGCGACTCCGCAGGCGATTTTCATGGGGTCAGAGAGAAAGGGTGGGAGTCTGATCCTTTGTCTTCTTCTGGTGAGGAATGATCGGATCCAGTCCAGGGCTGTTACTTGTATGCCTGCGTAGTGTAGTCTGGCGACTAGTGTGGGGTGTCCTGATTGGGACGGGTCGAGGTCGGCGTTCTCTTCAAAGAATCGTGTCAGTTTCCTGTTGACTGTTTTCTCTGCAACTTTGGCTGCAAGGGGGAGGAGCGAGATGGGCTGATATTTCCTGAGGTCGGTGGGGTCAGCTGTGGGCTTCTTGAGCAGGGGTCTGACTTCAATGCGCTTCCACTCATATGGGAAGGTACCTGTTTTGAAGGTGGTGTTGATGGTGCGTTGTACTTTGGTGCAGTTTTTGACTACATTGTAATGGAGTAAAATACTACAGACTACTGAAAAGCACTGCAGACTCACACTCTTGTCCAAAGGAAATGGGAACAGTATTTTTCAATGAGCAAATACATTTTCATTTCTGCACATGCCATAACCTGTAAACTAACAGTCTCATCTGCAACATACTACTAGTGTGATTATAGAAGGCTCAATTAGACAGTAGTTTCGCTTGTTCAGCAAGCACATGTGTATGCACGTGTCCACAGTTGATCAAGTGCAACCAGCTCAAAGCATCATACACCAGCTGTGCAGGAGTGCACCTTATTTTAAAAGGTGGGAGCTGGTGGTTAGCCCTCAAAATCACTTTTCCAGAGTATACAGTACGTGAGACTCAGTTTTACCTCTTCTATCTTTATCACAACACTTTTAACTCATCTGCCATTACCTACAGAATCTGTTGTTAACACCAGAACTAAAATTACCTCAACACCATCTTGATATTTTTTTCTTGAACTCATGCATAATTCATTCTACCCTTATCTTTTACCATCCAGTAGTCAGTAAACATTCAGTTTTTTTTTTATATTGATGGCTATCACTAATTAGATTAAATAAAGCAATGTGCACTTTAGCACTAAATCTACCTCAAACTCTACACCAAGCAACAATAAATATAAAACTAGATGTATTTAATTATATGCACTACATTTGAAATACATTTAATTCAAGCTATTTGTCTTGCGGTTACATTATCTACTCATTAATCTAACCCTCACTTTTCAAAAATGTTATATTTTTAGCTTATATTATTCTCAATTAAATGAGTTAAGACATTCTTATCCTGCCCTAATACTAAGCATAAATCTTGTCAATTAAAAATATTACTCATTATATGTATACTAAATTAGAACATTGCAATGTTGTGAGTTCAGTGCCACTGAGCACAATAAATTGACAGAGGGATGACATTCCAATATCCAACTATAAGTTTTCTGTTTCACTCTTTTTACTTACAACATACTACCCTCAGTAGGTTGAATGTCATAATGGCATTAAAGCGTTTTAAGCCCAAGCTACATTGATCATTAAGGATCTCCTTCCTCATTTCAGGCTGCTGCTGGGGCAAGGCCTCTAATTAGGGTAGAAAGGCTTAAACTGCTTGTATAGCTCTTGACGTTCAAGAAAAAACAGGGGAACCCTACTCACTAATAAACCAGGGTAATTGTTATTTAGGAAAAACAATGGTTCCTGTGGAATAATATACGATGAGGTTATGATACATAAGCACAATCGCGATATAGAGGGTTTAGATAATGGCAGAGCGTGAAGGAACCACTAACGCACTGATTACAGTGTAGTATATTTTATGGGTTTAAAAAAAAAGCTGCGTCAGTCAGCTTGATAAGGTACAATGACCTTGTACCTGATCAAGCTGATAGACACGGCTTTTTCTGAATCAACACGTGTGGAGCGCTGTCCCGCTTTTCCATTCTTCTACTGAGAAAAACTCTCAGTGAATTGTCACTGTTAATCCACAAAGGGATTATACAACGCTACAGCTGTGGCGTATAATTACTTAAGCCCCTCTGGCCCACCTACATACCCCATTGGATTGACAGCCTGTCCTCACATTGAGTACCCGGACGGGTCCTCATGTGAGTAAACCTTTTTCCTCTTTTCTTCACGTGTGGCACATAATTTTCACAAGGGTGCGCAACCATATATTCAGATGTCCCTTCATCAATAGTCCTGAAGAGACCCCACATTGTTTTGAGGGTTGAAACGCCGTCGACATACAGAAGAAGCAAACCATTTCCCCAGCACATATCACTGTATGTAGCTGCTGTTCACATTGAATTATTATGATAATGGTTGACTTGTACAAACTGTGGAAACTTTGTATTTAATATTCACATTGTCACTTAGGTTTAGGTTCCCTTTGTCACTTTGGACACTATGCACAAATGTTGTTTTGATGTATAATGTTTACTCCTAACTTTATTGTTTAAAAAATCCATAAAATATACTACACTGTAATCGGTGTGTTAGTGGTTCCTTCGCGCTCTGCCATTATCTAAACCCTCTATATCATGATTGTCCTTATGTATCATAACCTCATAGTATATTATTCCACAGGAACCATTGTATAGCTCTTGACAGCAGGCTATAATTCCAATTTTAACTCTTAATATAATTCATTTTCATAAAACATGGTACCAAAACCCTAATGGTAATGATATGCGTCACACTAACAATATGTATTACACCAGAGTAGTTTGAGTAATTTTGGTAATTTTTTGATTAAACTGTTACTTGAAATGCCTTCTTCGCTCTACTTTGCATATTTACATGCCATTTTGTTACTGTAAAAGATTACCATAAAAGCACCATTCATAAAACTAATGTATCGCAAGAACCTAGGAACAACAGAACATGACGGCTGTTTCATGGTGTTTTAATTTTTTTGGTCATATTTCCTTACCAAGTGATCTATTCTTCCTTAGAAAATTCACACAAGGACTCAATATGTGCTTAAGTATATCATCAAATGAAGGATTTGTATTTCATGGTATTGTGCTTTATTTCGCATAATTTTAGGCAATTACGTGAAAAAAAATTACGTAAACTGTACTCAAACAAATTTTAATGGGAAAATAGCTGGCAGGGTTAATGTTTTGAAGATATGGTTTGGCATCCCAATAAGTATGTGAGACATCTAGCAATTGAAGTACCAACTGCCAAGGTTTGTATGGGGCCACTTGATGCAGAATACATGTGAGTTTGGATTATCTCTTTCAGTATTTGAGATTATGGAGTTGTCAAGAAAAGTATGCATCAGAAATTAGATCTGTGGGTTCACTTTAAGTTATTAACAGAAAGATTCACTATAGAGCCAAAGACAAGAAATTGTGTCATCTTTAACCACTCTTTGATATATCAATTGAACCTCTAGCCATTTAATTCAGGATAAGATAATTCTTGGGAAATTCTAGTGGTGCAGTTTGCCACTTTGCCCTTTACCACTACTTTGATGGCTTCGCACTGAAATCCACCAGTTAATGCAATATGGGAAAGCTGACAAATGTGGGGACCTGAAATAATTTCCTAATTGTGTACAATTTTTTCAAAGCCATACCTCAGCTGAGGTCACTTAACATGAGATGATGTCGTAAGCATGTTCTTGATGCATGGGCTCAAACTGTGAAGTTTGAGTCCATTTTTACACATAAATTGTTAACTATCTCCAACTAATATGAGACAGAAAGAGTGTGGAGAGGGTTCTACATTCATTACAACAAATGAGGATGATAGTTGAATATGTGCGGTTTGTAGAGGTCGATAATCTGTTTACTTTAAAAGGTAATGAGCATTACCAGCGTTTTTGGAGCAAGGTCTGCAAGAAAGGGGATCAAAGTCATTAGCAACAATATTGGTTAGTTGAAGGGGCACATTCCCCTGAGCAGTGCATTTCCATTTTGGGGTGGGGCTGGGGAACGTCCTGATATATGCAATCTTATTTCTTAACAATTTAAACAAGACATTTTCCATTAAAAAACACTGAAAGATAAACTTTCTTTCTAGCGAAGTCCTGTGAGTGTACAGTCCTTTCTGCCTTAGCAACATTTTTAATGCATTATGAGATCATTTTCTACTCATAACTAGGTGATTTGCTGACTTATCGAATGCTTCCAAGGTGGAAAGTGTGGGTAAAATACTTCTCTGTTTGTATTCTGTGTATCTTTTATATATACAATGACAAATGTGTGAGAAATCCTCAAAAACATACTAAGCAGTTGAAAATGTATTTACTGCTACCTAGTTATATGCTGTGCATACAATTACTCAGTGACTAACCCCACAAAAGGGGTGAGGATTGGGCTGATGAAGGTGTGGTTTACCTTGCAAGTTTTTTAACATCCACAAACTTGTGAGCCTGTGTGTGTTCATAAACTCTTCCCCTACCCTTACTCATGCTACAAATTACTGGAGATTTGCTCCAGCAAACGACAGGAGCAATTCTCATTTCAGTGTGTAAATAGGAATGGATCACCCCCAAACTCGTGGGAGTATAATGCAAGGGCCTTCTCAATGTGTATATTCTTTTCAATGTGATAAAAAAAGAAAAAGATGTTCAATCACAAAATTTCCCAGTGCTGAATTTTGCTGTGTGGACATTGTGCATTGTGACAATCCAATCTGTAATAATGTCATGTGACATTTACAGTAAAATGCCTGAAAACATGAGAGTAGCATATTACTGGCAAACCTTGTGATTTGGAAAAAGTAGCAAATTTGCACCATTGCTTATTAGTAAGATATTTCATGGGCAGTTCCTCTAGGGTGAGCTTGCAAGATGAAGTACCCTAATATTATATTAAGCCGGACAACTTATACAGCTTGTTAATCCTGTCAGCCATAGGGTAGTCCTCCTCCAAAGTGTATGCCTTCCTCCTCCATAATTTGCTGAGCTTTTTTTGTTGGCCTTAAAGTTAGGACTCTGTGCACTTAACCACAGCTAACCAGTGCTAAAGGGGGTGTATTCATGCTTTAAAACATGGTAACATTGGCTTATACCCAATTTGTGTATTTAATTTACTTGTAGGCCCCTAGCAGGGCCTGAAAATTAAATGCTATTAGTTGGTCTGCAGCACTTATTTTGCCACCCTCTTTAAGTAGCCTTATAAACCTGTCTCAGGCCTGCCATTGCAATCTGCGTGTGCAGATTTAAACTGCCATTTCGACCTGGCAAACTAAACCTTTTGCCAGGCTTTTCAATACATATAAGTCACCCCTAGGGTAGGCCTAGGGTAGGCCTTCAAGAGCAAATAAGGCAATGTGCGTTGTATTTAAAAAGTAGAACAAGTACTTTTATGTTTTATGTGTCCTAGTAGTGAAAAACTCTTACATTTTTTTCCACTTCTGCGAGGTCTACCTCTCCCATAAGATAACATTGGGTTGCCTTCTAACATTTAATAAGTGCTAACCTTTGAATGGGAACAGCTGACCAATTCATTTTTGGTGTCTATGAAATTGTAGTGAAAAATTATCTTTAAACATGAAGTCAGACTTTAAATTACAGTTTTGAAAAAAACTCTTTTAGCATGTTGGCATTTTCCTGCCTTAGCAATCTAATGCATGTAGCCTGTCCTGGGTCATATGACTGGGTGCAGGTGGCATTTTGACTTTGTGTATTCCTCCCAAGCAGTCCCCACAATAGATAGCTAGGTGTGCCTGGATGGGCTATCAACTGACAGGATGAAGGCAGGGCCTGGCACAACTCCTTTTGCAACTGAATAAACTGTGTCCTGCCTTTACACAAATGATGTCAGGGCAGGGGAGGCAGGTAACCTGAGCACTTCCAAAGGATTATCTAGAAGCTTCTCTCACTTCACAGAAGGCACCAGGTATAAATATTGGACCTCAGACACTAACTCTTCAGTACACTTCTGGATCTGTGAAAGACTCTGCCGTGAAGGACTGCTGTGCTGCTGAAAGGACTACCACTCTGCCCTACTGTCCTGCTTGATTAGTGTCTTGCTGCCTTGCTGCCTTGCTGCCGTCCTGCCTGAGTGAGAGTGACTAAATCTGCAGCTCAGAACCCAGAACGAACAGAGCGACTCCAAGGGCTAGTTGGCTGGTCTCCCAATCAGAGCCGTAAGGACAGAACAGGCCTGGAAAACCTTAAACCCAGCTGCTGGACTCTGCCAGCTGTGAGCCCTGTCCTCCCATGTGGTGCCACCTCAGGTCTGGACCCTTGGAATTGGGCCTGAAGGTGTCCTGTCAGCCCACCTGTGGTCCAAGCAGAACCAGCTTATCTCCTCTACTGTGAAGTGCATCTCCTGCAGAACCAGCACATCACCTCTGGTGCTCGATAAATCACCATCTCCAAATGCAGGACTTTGCATTGCAGCCCATCGGATCTGCGGCTGCTCGGCACATCTCAATGCAGGGACCTTGTATGTATCATCCATCGCAGCTCCTTGGGTCTGCTGCTGCACGACACATCTGCATGCAAAGACTTTTCATCACCCACTGAAGCTTGTCAGAATCGGCACTGTGCTACCCTTCTGCTCTTCTGGACCTCCCATCGCATTTGCTTAAAGACACATCCTCAACGCAGAACTCTGCATCGCTTTGCAAACAGCATAAGGGTACTTTGTTCAGCGTGCCTAACTGGGTCCCTGCATCTTGCTTATGCTCCATCTCAGTCGGCCTGAGCTTGTGACTTTGTCCAGGTCTGACACAACCAGATAACCATAATTGGTGCTTTGTGCTTTTTGGTGCTAGTTTACCTTTTAACTTTTAAATCGCCTATCTCTGGTTCAACTAATTGGATTTTGTCATCTTGGTATTATTTGTTACTCTATTTTTAGGTTTTGCCTAATCTCTTGTATTTAATACATCTTAAAAGGAGATTATTATAATTTCCCATGGGCAAATTACTGTGTTCATTCACGTTTGTGTGGAACTTTTTTTTGTTAATTTCCCTTCGCTGCACGCATTTACGATACTTCTACTAAAGCAGTTCACACTGTTTTAGCACCGTTCACTGTCAAGATAAGATCTCTTCCCACGAAAAAGGTAGACAGCATCCAACAGTATGCTGGAATGCTTGCTTTTAATTACTTAGTTGTGTAAAGCATACGCTTTACACAACAAACATTTTCCTATTCATGACTCAGTACCTTTCTTTTCCTATTCTTTCCCTATTCCTATTCCTGGAAGAGGTGTGGCGCCACGGCCAGGGTGACTGACTCCGGAAGCTGGGGATCACGGTTCGGTCCCTGGTGCTGGCAGCAGATTATCCCAGCACCATGTGACTCTGGGCAATAACTTGCTTAATCTTCCCGACGGCCCCCAGCACCTAGAGACCCTTACGGGTGATTGTTCGCGCTTTACAAATGCGTACCTTTCTTTGCACTTTGTAGGCATAATCAGATTACATTTTTTCAACGTAATCTATTTGGTCATTATGATCAAATTCTAAATGTTGTAATAAACATTGAACGTTAAGAAAAAGTTAATATCCAAGATTTTTGCTATATTTTACTAGTAAAAAGGCTGCTGCAAGTGTGGTTCCCCCGCAGACAACAGGGTCATGATTTGAATGGTGCAGCAGGAGCATTGGCACTGGGGCAAAAAGCTCTAGGGGCCCCACTAAACCCAGATTATGGCTAGAATTTCAAACTAAACAGACATTCACAAGTGCAGTTACCTTGCAGAGAACAGGGTCATGATTTCAATTGTGCAGCAGGTGCAGTGACACCAGGACCAAAAGCTCTAGGCCCCCCAGTAAAAACCTAAAATTGCTATATTCTACTACTAAATAGGCAGTCACAATTGTAGTTATCCTGCAGGCAACAGGGCCATTATTTGAATAGTGCAGGAGGTACATTGGCACTGGGACGGAATTTGTCATTTAAACACCCTATATTGCTATATTTTACAACTAAACAGGCGGTCACAAGTGCAGTTATCTAGCAGGTTCTAGGGTCATGATTTCAATAGTGCAGCAGGTGCAGTGGCACTGGGACCAAAAGCTTCAGGCACCCCACTAAACACAGATTATTGCTATTTTTTCCAACTAAATGGGCTGTCATAAGTGCAGTTATTTTTCAGGTACGATTATGATTTGAATGGTTCAGCAAGTATAGTGGCACTGGGCCAAAAAGTTATCAGAACTCCTATAAACACCTAATTTTACTTTATTTTACTGATCAGGGCCAAAAGCTGTTATAACTCCTCTAAACACCAAATATTGCTATATTTTCCTACTAAACAGGCAGTCACAAATGCAGTTATCTTGCAGGTACTAGAGGTATGATTTATATGGTGCAGCAGGTGCAGTAGCACCGGGCCCAAAAGTTTTCAGAGCTTCTGTTAACAGATAATATTGATATTACATCAATTAATTCTATTTCCCTCTTTCATTTATATTTTTAAGTTTTGCTATTACTTGCCTGCACTATACCACTAGTAGCAGCACAATATATTTCCTTTTTGTACATAAACAAGTCATAACACTTTAACAGACTTTCTGTACCGTATATTGTACAATTACTCAACAAGCTACAATTTAAAACAAAAAAACTTCTTATTATTAATCAGATAGGAGAAACCTGATTCATTTACCATTGCTTGTTCTTAATTGATGTGGGATTGTTCTTGTGTTGTGTTTCACTTTATTACTGTTTGTACTGATGCCTAAATAATTTACACATTGCCACTAAATTTCATCTGACTGCACTGTGCCAAGCTACTGGTTGAACACAGGTTAATTTGGGGTTTGCTTGTGACTTCACCCTGACAAGGACTGGTGTTTTTGCCTGAGTAGGTTTCAAACGCATCAGCCAGTAACACATTCCCTTACACATTGCATCTCTCATTCATTTGTAGAAATTAAGGAAATAGTCACATAACAGACTAATATAAAAACAAAACATGTCGCTATTGTAGAGGCTGTTTTTTTCTATGATCTGCACATAATTAAACAAACTGTAAAACAAAAGCAACATGTACTGTATGTAAAAGTAAAGAGAAATCTACAAGAAAGGTAAAATATTATAGACTCTATTTATCCTCCTCATCTCTATTATCATCACCAGCAGAGAAACTAGGCACCTCCAACATTTTTTCAAATTTTAATTCCAATTGCTGTCATTAGCGGCTCCAGTGCCCACATTCTGGCTGTGTTCCAGGTACTTTCTGTTGATTCAGGTTAATGAAGTAGTTTTCTCCATAAATGACAAGAACAAGCGTGCCTTACAGTCATTTTAGTTGGCACGAGCTGCTGAGAAAACCCGCTCAAACTACACCTTTGTTTGCTGGCAAAGGACATCTTGTACTACGTTGCATACAACAGAGGTCTTCAAGCTTTTTTGATCTGACTCCTCATACCTAAAATGTTTTGAAATAGGGCCCCACTCTAAAACTTTATAGAAAGACTTGGGGGAGCTGTAGAGGCAAGAGTATGGGATGGGGCGTATGAGATCATTTTAGGTGGTACTTCATCTGTAGCTCCTCCTCCACTCCAAATATGGGACTTATAGAAGAGAAAATAAATTAAAAACAGAAATAGAGAAAAAAACACTACTACCATTAATTGGAGTCATGTGAGCCCCACACACTCCTGGGTTCCAATGCAACTGCTTCATCTTAGCGCTTGCATATTTATCGCCGGCTATCTCTGGAATTTATCGCCCGGTTTGCGCGTTATTAACAACGCGCATCGCCGAGGCGATAAAAATTCCAGAGATAGTTGGGATATCGCCGTTTTCCATGGTGGAAAACGGCGATATCCTAGATGATAAGGCCTTTGGTCTTAGCCACAAAATCCACCCCCCATGTTAAGTATGCCTTAGTCAGGAATTTAACAGACGTTAAATTCCTGCATTAAGGCATACTTAACGTGATTTTAAAAATCGCTACCCTCCCTTGTTAAGGCAGCTTCGCGATATTTTCCCAAGGGAGTCTTGTCAGGCACGCCTCCTTTGCATCTCATTAGCAATGCGATCGGAGGCGTGCTGCAAACGGGCGCTAAGTCAGCAAGACACGCGATAGCGTGTCTTTGCTGATAAGGCGATGAAATTATCGCCGCTTTTCGCCCAAAAACGGACACAAAAGCGGCGATAATTTCATATTGCCGCCTTGTTAATATGCCCCATAATGTATACATGTGGATTTTCGAAGTTCGTTAGTTTCCCTTTCCAGGCTTCTCCAAGTTAAAAATTGGATTTTAATATCTTCCACCTCCTCAGGGTGCAGCTGTCTGGGTTGATTAAAAAGCTCAGGGCGCACTAGGGCTGAGAGCTGTTGAAAAATATAGCTTAACCAGGGAACATCTGCGGCTCTGTCTAACTTCATGCAATCATCTAAGATAATTTGATTTAGGTTGGGCTTGGGTCTTGACCATATTTTTAACCACCATATCAAGGGGACCACTGCAATACTGTCTGTAATATAACCCTGCCTTAGTTCTTTGTGCACCATAAAGGCAGGGGTACCTTGGGGGAGTGGCTAAAAGTTCGTAAATATTTGTTTTCAGACCCTTGTAGTTCGTACACTCCTTATAGACCCAGACCACACTGCCATACGTTGTCATAGGGAAGCATTTCTCATTGTAAAATCTTCAAAATTGGCAATAAGGGTTTACTCCCTAATCTTCTGGCAAAGTCCAATGTTGCTCCTTGCTAGAGTATTTTTTTTGAGTGCACGCTGTGCCACCCAAGTACCATTTTCCTCAAATAGCACACCCAGATATGGGTAGGCTGATACATTGGACAACACCCCACCTTTACATGTTAATGATTTCTACTCAGGTTTTGAATTACCAGATGAAATTATATGGGATTTTGTAAAATTGACAGAGAGGTCTAAAGCGACCATAAAATCAATAAAAGTATTAACTAGACGTTTCAGTGCTATTGGTGTCCTGGGAAGTAAAACTGCATAATTTGCGTATAAAGCACAGGAATGGGCTTTAAACCTACAGTTGGGACTTTGGCTCGGTGCTCCGTAGAACTGTTAAACCCTTAGTTTCTGCAATAATTAGGTTGTGGTCACTGTAGCCAGTCCAGGATGATCTCACCTTCCTTATATTTTGAAATAATGGGGCGGAAACCACAATATAGTCTATGGTTGTGAAACTCCCCCTCCTGACGAATAAGGGTATTTTCTCAGCTTTTTTCATGTGCTCTAAACAATATAAATTATTGCTAGCAAAAAAGCTTTATAACCCAGTGCCTTGGGGTGAATGTTCAAAATGAACCATGGGAGCCAGGTTATCCAGTGACCCCCTGTCTAGTATACAATTTTAGGAGCAACTTTGTATAATAAAATCCCCCATTATGGTCATTTCGTAGGGGATATGTCTGTCCTGAACAATGTCCTCTATAAAACTTTAAAGGGCAACTATATGCTCACTGTAATTTTCCCTGCAGAAGGAATTATAAAAATGTATTATCACCAGGGTAGGGCACCTGGGGAAGGTTAGTTTAACTGCTAGCAGGTGTGGGGATGGACTGGGCAGGCCCTTGATAGTACATGACAGTTTAAGTGATATTAAAATGAGCAGACCTCCCTTTGCTCGTCCTAAAGCAGAGGGAGATGCAGCCTTGAAAAAAGAGTTACAGCAAACATATGATGGACGGAATGCTGACAATGCAAACATTCTCCCCCAGTCAAAAGATCTGGGTTAAATCCATTGTTGTTTTGCCCACTACGCCACCCCAGTTTGAACCCAGCCATATGCAAATCAGTCTTGACCCTGTGCCGCATGGGAACAGTCCAGACCGAACTGCCAGGCCAGGTCCTCCCTGGACCGGAAACAAGCATCCTGGGACTGGTTTCGGGGTATATCACCCTTCTTCAGCCAGGCTAGCTTGAATACAGTGGCACAGTGAGCAAGGGGCCCATGTCTGGGCATATCCATCCCACTTAGGGCGAAAACGGAATGCTGACAATGCAAACATTCTCCCCCAGTAAAAAGATCTGGGTTAAATCCATCGTACTTTTGCCCACTACGCCCCCCCAGTTTGGTCCCAGCCATATGCAAATTAGTCTTGACCCTGTGCCCCATGTTAACAGTCCAGACAGAACTGCCAGGCCAGGTCCTCCGTGGACTGGAAACAAGCATCCTGGGACCGGTTTCAGGGTATGCCACCCTTCTTCAGCCAGGCTAGCTTGAATCCAGTGGCACAGTGAGCAAGGGACCCACGTCTGGGCATACCGATCCCACTTAGGGCAAAAAGTGTTACAGCAAACAAATGATGGACGGAATGATGACAATGCAAACATTCTCCCCCAGTCAAAAGATCTGGGTTAAATCCATCGTTCTTTTGCCCACTATGCCACCCCAGTTTAGACCCAGCCATATGCACATCAATCTTGACCCTGTGTCCATGGGAACAGGCCAGACCAAACTGCCAGGCCAGGTCCTCCCTGGACCGGAAACAAGCATCCTGGGACCAGTTGCATGGTATGTCACCCTTCTTCAGCCAAGCTAGCTTGAATCCAGTGGCACAGTGAGCAAGGGACCCACGTCTGGGCATACCCATCCCACTTAGGGCGAAAAATGTTACAGCAAACAAATGATGGACGGAATTCTGACAATGCAAACATTCTCCCTCAGTCAAAAGATCTTGGTTAAATCCATCATTCTATTGACCACTATGCCACCCCAGTTTGGACCCAGCCATATGCAACTCAGTCTTGACCCTGAGCCCCATGGGAACAGTCCAGACCGAACTGCAAGGCCAGGTCCTCCCTGGACCAGAAACAAGCATCCTGGGACCGGTTTCAGTGTATGTCACCCTTCTTCAACCAGGCTAGCTTGAATCCAGTGGCACAGTGAGCAAGGGACCCACGTCTGATCATACCCATCCCACTTAGGGCGAAAAGTTGAGGAACTTCGATTTTCGATCACGATCGAATCAACCCACCATTTTGTGGCTCACCGCCATTTTGTGTTGCCATCACTCAGGCAGCACGGCGAACAAAGTCTATTCTGCTTTTTCTGCAAACCGGTGTCGAAATACGTATTCTGCCTGTATTTACAAAGCTGGTGTTAGAACTAGCCGAGTACACTAATCCCTGTCTGGCTTTCCTAATCCCCGTCTCAACTATCTGTCGGTTCACACTATTCTTTCCTGACCTTATCTTATCGTCTGGCCTTCACTGTCTCCTGCTAGCATTCTCTCGTTTCACAACTGTCCTCCAACACACACAAACGTATCTCGCCACCTGCAAGTTAGTTATGAGTCTGTTAATAAATTAGATTGAGGGTGGGGTGACAAACATAGTTGGAGGAGAGGTCTCTTTGAGTCCTCCGACACTTTTGTTTTCAAACCTTTCCTATTGGTTCTATCCTGTTTTCCAACTTTTCTTATTGGCTCTTTCTTGTATGCTCTGGGACTGCTTTTGGTTAATGTACACGAACATTACATGGTATTTAACCCTGTGCGCCACAGAGTGAAGTGGCAGTCTCCTGAGAACCTACTTTGTGTACTTCTAGGATAACTGTACTAGCTGCAGCTAAATAAATCTGATCTTCTAACGCCGACAGAGTGTCCCGTGTCTCTGTGCAGCTAAGCAGGTGAACTCCGGAGACTTGGGCGTACCCTGCGCCGCCAGGCCCAAAAAGTTCTGGTTCTTCAAAGTGTTACAGCAAACAAGTGATGGATAGAATGCTGACAATGCAAACATTCTCCCCCAGACAAAAGATCTGGATTAAAGCCATTGTTCTTTTGCCCACTGCTCCCACCCCAGTTTGGACGCAGCCATATGCAATTCAGTCTTAACCCTGTGCCCCATGGTAACAGTCCAGACCGAACTGCCAGGCCAGGTCCTCCCTGGACCGGAAACAAGCATCCTGCGACCGGTATTAGGGTATGTCATCCTTCTTCAGCCAGGCTAGCTTGAATCCAGTGGTAGAGTGAGTAAGGGACCCACGTCTAGGCATACCCATCCCACTTAGGGCAAAAAGTGTTACAGCAAACAAATGATGGATGGAATGCTGACAATGCAAGCATTCTCCCCCAGTCAAGTCAATTAATCTTTATTCGGATATAAAAATATCCATAAAATAGCATGACACAAATAACACAATAAAACATGATTAAGACAATTTACACATGATTAAAAGCAACAAAAAACTTCACATCATCTACAGTTAGCCAAAACAACATCTCAAAACCGTCCGGGACATGAGAATTATAGGGCCACTCGGTGAAAGGGACTCAGAAAATAGCAGCATAAAGTGATAAAGTGCAAGGATTTGACAAGTAAAAACGGGATACTATAACGTGGGCCGGACCAATGTAGACAGCATGATACACCCTAATAACGTTAAGCCAGCCATTACACAATATTAAGCAGGTCCTTGGCTGGTACAATGTTAAAAGAGAGGCAGAGGGTCTGCATACTACCCGGACAGATTAAAAATAACTACATTCATCCTGAAATTAGCTAATGAAAACAAGGAACCCTGGCTATATTGATGCAATCTACCCATCTATACCCACTGAAACCAAGGTAGCTACACCTCATTTCTAGTATTCCGTAGTTTTACAGCTAGTCTTAAAAAGTTCACAGTGCAGAACAACGTAAATGGGTCTGAGGAAAGTTTCAAGAACAATAATGCCACCTTAACCTGGGTAAATTTATTGCATCTTAAAATAGTTTTTAAAAACAGTGGCCTTGGGTACGCATAAAAGGGACAGAGTAAAACAAAATGAAGAGTATCTTGCGGAGATCTCTGATCGCAGCCGCAAGGACCCTTTGTGTCAATGTCTACTGTGTACCCTGCAGGAACAGATAAAATATGGTGCAAGAGATTCAATCTGAATCTAGTCATTAAAAATCTATCATTTTTGTTGCGTATATACGACAAGTAGGGTTCCAGTCCCGGTGATGATTTTGTTAACAGGTGGCCTCTCACTGAGACTTTCGACAGTTCTCTGTCCTCCCTTTCACAAGCTGAGCGACGTAGAAATTCGAACTTTATAGCACCCTTGACTCGGGGCGTGAGTGTAGCGGGGTCATCAAAATAGTTGGCATAACCCAGCCATTTCAGGGTGGGACACTAATATCAGTTTCCCACATTTCCTGGAGACAGATAATGTGGTGTTGTCTAATAAAATCTAGCCATTCCTTATTTTGTATTTTGGCTGAGATCCCTGCAATGTTCCTAGAAACCGCTCTAATCTCCTTGGTTGCTGGGTCATCCACGCTACTATCTAAGCTAACCTTCCCTATGGGTAATGTTATTTCTAACCTACTTGCAACTATTGCCCTACATATTTAATCCCAGGGTATCCGATGGCCTTTATCCCGATCAATGCAGTCCTCAAGTATTTGTCTACTTAGGCTGGCCTCTTGGTTAGTCCATATTTTTATCCAGCAAGTAATGGGTTTAAAACTTAACCTTTCACTAATATAGGTGAGGCCTAGCTCCTCATGAACAATGTGGGAAGGCGTACTTTGGGGCACTTGCAAGACCCTTCTGAGGAACTTATTTTCCTCAGTTTGAATCAATGACATGTTTCTGAAGCCCCATACCTCACTCCCATACAGAGCTTTGGCACAACATATCGAACTATACAAGTGCAAAATTTAATTTGGTGACCAGCAACCTAATCTTGTAGCACGGTTCATAATTAAACCCATCAAACTAATTTGTTGGCTACATTTATCAGAGATCAGAGTTTTGAAATTAAGATGCTTGTCAAATATAATCCCTAGATAGTTAAAAACCTTTACTTTTTCTAGTTTGTGAGCCCCTATTTTAAAGATAAAATTCTTTGTCGGTCTTTTCCCTGTTTCCATTATGTATGATTTGGTGAGATTGGGAGATAAATCTAAATCCACCATGAAACTGCCGAAGCCATCAATAAGAGACTGTAGTCCCCTTCCTGTGCAGGACAGAAGAACCGCATCGTCTGCGTATAGTAGGACAGGTATACTTCTCCTGCCTATGCGTGGGCAGTCTACCCCCAGATCTACAAGCGCCTTATCTAAGCCATTTATATATAGCGTAAATAGAAAGGGCGCCAGGATGCATCCTTGCCTTACTCCCCGGTGCACGAGAAATGATCCGTTAGATTCCCCTCATCGCTATATCTAACCTGTGCTGTTGTGTTCAGATGTAACATTCTTAGGATGTATATCAAACCTGGGTCAACGCCCAGGAGCCCTAAGATTTCCCACAATTTCCTTCGGTTTACCCGGTCAAATGCCGCAGTTAAGTCCATGAAAGCCAAGTACACCGTCCCCTCACTTGCCAGGGTGTACTTGGCCACCAGATGGTAAAGATTGAGGCACTGGTCTGATGAAGAGCGGCCATTTCTGAACCCATACTGGGTGTCTGTAATGATATCGTTTTCATTGGCCCAGACCATCAAACGGTTAAGAATGACCTTCCCTAGAACTTTCGCTGTCACGTCGATTAGTGATATCGGGCGGTAGCATTGCGGGTCACTCCTATTTCCCTTTTTAAACAATGGTACAATAATAGCCGTGGACCATGACCTGGGCATTCCTACTTCTACTGCTGTATTGAGGACTCTAGTGAGTATAGGGGCCCATAGATCAACCTGGCTTTTAAATAGGTCTGGGGGGATCCCATCAGGGCCTGGAGCCTTGTTTCTTGTCAGGGCGTCTATTCCTTCCTTGATCTCGCCCACCAAGAAACGCGTCCGCGTACTAGGTAAAATAACTGTATCTGGAGTTGATGGGTCAACCGAGCCGCCATGATTATACGGGTTTTTAAAGTGAGACGCCCAGGCTTCAGGCAGGATATGACAAGCCACCTTCGGGTTATTCGATGCCTGGAAACAGGGGACATTAATCACCCTCCAGAAACTATTCATGTCCCTGCGCTCGGCTGCCTCTCTCAAAGTCTCCCATGCCTGAATCTGTAGGGAATATTTTCTCTGTTTTGTGGCCAATTTATATTGGGCCCTGAACTCCGCGACCCTGCTCCTATCCTTAGGGACCATTTTAAGTGCTAGCTTCAGATCCCTTTGTGCCCTGGAGCAAACTTTGTCAAACCATCTGGGAAATAGGTGGGCCTGGGACTTCTTTTTGCCCCTCAGTAGCCTATCAATGTCCAGCGCAGTGCCCTCAAATGCGCTAATCAGTTCTCTGCCCTCCACTGTAGGATCTAGACACCTCCATGTCTGACTTTCAGAGTTGACGAGAAGCGTTCTATAAAACGCTTCCCCGCCTACATTGCTCCATCTTATTCTCCTACCCTGATCAGTCGCTTTAAATAGGCCGCTAGTCATCCTGTTACCTAGCTGGGTGGATTGGCTAACGTCCCTCAAGGACAATACCAGTGGGTTGTGGTCACTGAAGGCACTAACATTTATGCTAAAATTTATAACCCTGCGTTTAAGCGCATGTGAAACAAAAATAAAATCAATAATTGTGTCTTTGCCCCTGCCCTTAAAAGAAGGATTGATTGTGTTGAGCATCCCACCTCGGATTAGATCCATCGTGTGTGTTAAATCATAACTACCCAGAATCTTGCTTAATTCCCTACCCTCTCTGGAATGCTCTAAATGCCAGTTCTTAGTGGATGGGCAAGAAACCCATTTCCCCCGCCCCAATTCAGGTAAGGGCATTGATGGCAATTGCAATCACCCAATAGTATGAGCTGGGAGCTGTTGTCCTCTGCCTCTTGTATGCCTGCCAATCTATCGTCTAGCTCGCGCAGCCTTTGCATAGATTGGCCCGCATTATAAAAATTTATCAAAATGAGTTTTAGGCCCTTCTTACGGTACCTAATACCCTGAATGCCGTCCGAACCCCATCCCAAATCCTCCCAGGACCCTTGGGATGTCAATGACACGTAGGTTATTAGGCCACCCTTCGCGCGACCCATAATTGTTTTGCAGGCAGGGACAAAAACCATTTTGTAACCCTCTAAGTGTGGGACACTAATATCAGTTTCCCACATTTCCTGGAGACAGATAATGTGGTGTTGTCTAATAAAATCTAGCCATTCCTTATTTTGTATTTTGGCTGAGATCCCTGCAATGTTCCTAGAAACCGCTCTAATCTCCTTGGTTGCTGGGTCATCCACGCTACTATCTAAGCTAACCTTCCCTATGGGTAATGTTATTTCTAACCTACTTGCAACTATTGCCCCTTCTCTCGCTTGGTTACCTTGTGGTGTACAATGCCTGAATCTAAATCTCCTGACGAACCTTCAGCGTCAGACTTAGAGAGACTCCCATGTGTTATAGCATTCACCCGACTCCCTCCCGTGCCAAGTCAGTCCAGTTCGTCCAATATGGCTGCACCAGAGAGCGGGGCAAATCTATTTGTTACTGGTCCGGGCCTGTCCACCCAGCCTTGAATATTTGCTCAACGCCTGTGAACAACAAGGCCTACCTCTTTCGCTTTATCCCTATAGAAGAAATTCAAGGGCAGCATTTTTATACTAGTCCCTCTAGCAAAGTCCCCATGACGGAAGTCGAGCAAATCTCTTACCAGCTCTGGGTACATGAGATTAACAATTACACAATCTCCTGCAAACTTTTTCTGACTGTCCCCGATCCATGCCACCCTCCTAGCCATAAGAATGTGTCTGTGCTGGAGTCTACTCACATTCGTATTGTTATGCATCCAGTGTGTAGCCTTATTAATCAGGGTTCTTGTTATCTCTTCTCTATCCTGAGTAAGTGCTGGAACCCCTACTAGCACTACCATGTAAGGGCAGGATGCAGGAGGTGAATCCAGCATCTGGAGGCCCGGGGTGCTCTGTACCTGGTCAGCAGTAATTCTGGTAGGAGCATTGTGACAGGCTCTTTTCTTCCTTCACTGTATGACTTGAGAGTGGCAGGGGCGAAGGTAGTGCTTAAACCCTTCCTACTTGAGCTCCTAGTAATGTCCATTGGACCATCTTTAGCTATCGTCTTCATGTCAGTGGGCTTAGAGCCCCTAAAATTTTCTTCCTCTATCCACTTGTTGGCACATAATGATTCTGGGCATTGGGCGGGCCCTGTCCCCACCTCCCTCACCTGTAGTGAGGGCGCGGATACCTGCCCCCTATCCTGTTCTAGCAACCTACTTATTTTCCCTTCCAGTCTATTTATTTCTTCCATTACCGGCCCCAAATATTTAGTTAGGAGCAATTCCAGTTTTACCTCTAACGCCTTGACGATTTCCTGGGACCAATCCGCCCCGCTAAGATTTGGGCAATTTTGGCATACTATGCTCTCGGCTCCCTCCCCTACTACTTTATTCGCTTTAATGGCCCCTCTACGTTTAGGTTTAGTTGCGGGTCTTGTTGTATGCACCCCACTGTTAAGTGGGATCCCAGTGACTCTGTTCGCTTCTGATGGACCGGCTGTAGGGGGGTAGCTGCGGCCAGTAAGGACTTTTTCGAGCATGTAACCACTTACCTACCCATCCTCCGTGAGGAGTCTGACTCGCTCTCTACTGTTAAAGGGACACACCCCTGGCCCAGACCACCCGTCTCCCTAGTACCGGTCGTACTAACCGCCAGCCCTTCCTCTCTACCTAAAGAATGTTGGTCGAGGAGTGGCTCAGTATTGACCAACCCAATAGTGTTAACTAACTCCTTGTTCCCATGTACTAGAGTATTAACGTGGACTTGTGCTTTAGTGAGGCGGGAGAGTATGGTATGAGCTGGGTGACCCTGATCTAATAGAGTATCAACTCGAGGCGTGGAACAATTAGCTATTTTGCCCAGCGACGATCGTTTCTGCGCTATGAGGGAATCTAATGACAATCTCTCTTCGGTCAGCTGAATCTCATGAGTTAGCAAAGACTCTGCTCTTGTAATGAAAGCGTCTAGGGTTCCCTTGACTCCTCCCCCCGCCCTAGTCGGAGTGTTTTTGGACTTAGCCATGTTAAGTGTACGATACTGAGGTCAGCACTACAATGTGCACCCCTGCCTTTAACCCAACTGTGTTGTAGAAATATGGTGATTAAAGTTACAGACAGGCTGGGATTGAATATAATAAGGGTCACAACAGACCCAACTATAGGGCGATGAACAGTACCTCCTTTGTTTTTCTTTTTTGTTTTTGTTGATGTATCGCTACAAGACAGTCTGCAATCAGCCCGGACTCAATCCTCTGCAGACTACACTCAGCCTATCCTGAAGCGTGGCAGCCCATAGATGAGTCCGGTACACTAGCAAAGAGGGGCGGCCCAGCCCGGCCTCCCTCGGCCCCTGACGGCCACAGACGGCCCGCCCTTTGCCCGGGCTTAGCCCGGGCACGTCCCACGTCGCGGGTGGCGATGCACGTTTTTCAGCTCGAGTGAAGTCAGCTCCTCCCTCAAAACAACCAGGGCTTCTGGGACCTGCAGTCCCCTTGCACAGCAGACAGAGTTCAGCGCGTCCCGCGTCACGGGTGGCTATGCGCGCTTTTCAGCGCGAGTGAAGGCAGCTCCTCCCTTAAAACAACCAGGGCTTCTGGGACCTGCAGTCCCCTTGCACAGCAGACAGAGTTCGGCGCGTCCCGCGTCGCGGGTGGCGATGCGCGCTTTTCAGCACGAGTGAAGGCAGCTCCTCCCTCAAAACAACCAGAGCTTCTGGGACCCGCAGTCCCTTTGCACAGCAGACAGAGTTCGGCGCGTCCCGCGTCGCGGGTGGCGATGTGCGCTTTTCAGCGCAAGTGAAGGCAGCTCCTCCCTCAAAACAACCAGGGCTTCTGGGACCTGCAGTCCCCTTGCACAGCAGACAGAGTTCGGAGCGTCCCGCGTCGCGGGTGGTGATGCGCGCTTTTCAGTGCGAGTGAAGGCAGCTCCTCCCTCAAAACAACCAGGGCTTCTGGGACCTACAGTCCCCTTGCACAGCAGACAGAGTTCGGCACGTCCCCATTCTCCCCCAGTCAAAAGATCTGGGTTAAATCCATTGTTCTTTTGCCCACTACGCCACCCCAGTTTGAACCCAACCATACGTTTAGAGGGGTGGCCTAGCCCGGCCTCCTCCAGGCTCTGACATGCTCAGACGGGACTGCCCTTGGCCCAGGTTTAGCCCATGCGCGATCCGGCATGCCTGTGTGCGTCTCTCGCCGTGAGTTGCCTTTGCATCTTTTAAGTGCCTTCGGGCACGATGGAAGGGTGTGGTGGCTTCTGCCGCCATGCCTGTTGGGGGCTGCAGTCCCCCCGACGATTAGAAAGTGCTGTGTGCGGCAATGATGGGCTCCATTCATGGGATTAAGGTAGCTGAGGAGTTTTGTGTCATGGGGATTAAGATTTCTGTAGATAGTGGAGTTCTTCTTGTAGAAGAAATCCGACAGGGAGTCGCAGTGTTCCTGCGAGGGAGTGATGACACTTCCAATGCTGAGGGGCTGGTGAACTCTCTGACTATGTTAAAGAGCTCCTTGCTGTGGCTTGAGCTTGCTTTGATGTGGTCGGCCAGGGTACTTCCTTTCATAATTTTAGGTGTTGGTGGTATTGGTTGTGTGCTACTTTGAGGTTGTCCAGTCTGTGGTATAAATGCTAGTGCGCCATTTCCTTTTGAGCCATTTGCGGGTGCATTTCATGGTTCTTAGTTCCATTGTTTGGGTTTTGAGGGTTTGCAGGGGGTGACTTTGTTGGTGCAGTCTGAGATCCAGGCGGAGAAGGTCTTGACTGCCTGTTCGAGGCTGGCTGCGGTGTGAGGTCAAGAGGTTTTGAGGGCATCAGTCCATTGGCTTTCTGAGATCTTCTTCCAGCTGAAGTGTAGCATGCTGGATTGCTTGGGGGTGGTGCAGAACAGTCTTGAGATTGTGAAGTGACCGATCGCATGGTCAGTTAAGGTGAGCTTGGTGACATGGCTATAATTTATTCTGTTGATGGCCATGAAGATCCGGTCCAGTGTGTGTCCTGCGAAGTAGATGGGGTTGGGGACTAGTTACTTGAGGCCGATGTTGCTCCTGAAGTCACCGAGGACGATGTTGTTTTCGGAGCCAATGGCAAGCGGGGAATGAATTTGGGAAGGGAGTTGCAGAAGCAGGGGCATGGTCCTCAGAGTCTGTATACACGGTTGCCTCTGATGGTGGTTTTGCTGTTGGTTTGGATCTAGTAGATGAGGTATTCCATGATCGGGGTGATATCATTTGCGGTGGGGATATAGTGAATGGACTCTTTGTGACTGATGGTGATTCAAACTCTGTGCTTGTTGGTGCTGTCTTGGTGGCTATCTTGTAGCGATTGGGCATGTCCAACGTGGACCCGGTGTTGAGCCAGATCTCGGTGAGGATAACGACATCAGGGTGAGGTAGCTGATAGTATCCCAAATTTCAGTGGCATGCTTGCAAAGGGATTGTGTGTTGAGCAGGCGGTAGTGGAGACGGTCTGGGGTTGGTTGAGGTGTACTTAGTAGTGGTCGCCAATCATGGGTTCAGGACTAAGAGCTTGGTGGTGGTGTATCTTCGGGTGAAAGTAGGGCCAGGGGCAGGCGCATATGGGCTTGTCTTTGGCACTGCCAGTGGTGCATCAGCTGTGCGTCCATGCTGCAACATGCATTAATAGTCTTGGGTGGGAGGGGCGAGCAAGAGGTGGGAGTCAGAGCACAGGAACGAGAAAAGGCAGGGAACAGCAAAACAATGGCTGTTTCAGGTCCAGCTTTCAGTCATCAAAGCTTTCAGTCACTCAAAACGTTTTTATTTCAGCTAACATAACCTTTACAAAACATAAAAATAATGCATACCATTTCATCAAATTATGTAGCATAACATATTTAGATTATTTTTGAACACAGACTATATACAGTACAATAATTATTAATAAAAGTGAAAGATTGCCAAGATTTTAAATCAAAAGAAAAAATACTGCTCTTTGATAAATGGCAGCAGCTCCTAAATTAATCCAAACAGAAACCATACCAGAAAATGTATTTCTATTAAACTATGAACTTCGGTTCTGTTTCCTGGGACTTCTTGGGGCTCTATTACAAGTCTGGTGGTCCACAGATTGCCAGACTCCCAGGGGCACAGTGGTAGCAGTCTTCTGACTGCCCCACTATGACCAGGGAGGTCAGAGATCGGTGGCGGTGGTGAGGTAGTATTGAGGCCACAATATGCTTGGCAGGGCCTTTGTGGCCTCACCAAGCATATTACGAGTTTCCTCACCATCACACTTCTCATGGTAGTATGACCGCCATGAAAAGTGTGGTGGTGACGAAACAAAGGGGGTCTTGCAGGGCCCCCATGTGCCTCACGCCATGTGGATTCATACAGGGTTGGCAGAACATGTGCCCCCCCTGTGTGCATGCACACCAGTACCTGCATGGCATGGACTGCAGCAGTCCATGCCATGCAGGTACTGCCTATTTTATAGCCACCACCCTGGGGGTGCCAAAGAACCGACCACCAGACAGGAGATAACTCCTGATCTGGCGGGCAGTTCCTACATGGGTTTGGTGGGCGGGAGCAGGCTGTCCCACTCCTGCACCACCAAACTCCAAATAAGGCCCTTAATCACAGTCAGAGCCTTCAGTTTTGGCTTTATTAATTCCATAGCATCACACTCCTGTGTGATCAAATTATGGAGCACAAAAATCTAAATAATTTTTTCACATAAGATTGAAGCAGGAATGCACAGACGTCACGACCCAACACCCATCTGTAAACTCAGCCAGGCCCCAATATGGCAAGGCAGTATTTAGAACTGTGCCAAGAAATGGGCACATATGCATCCCTAGTGAACACCTTGGGTCACTGACCATGGGGATGTCACTGGGTCTCTTATCTTCCAATTACCTGACAGTGAGACAGTTCAGTGCTCATGTATCAGCCTGACCCAGAGTGTGGTGACTTTGAGCTTTGACAGTTCTATATAGAAAATAATATTTTTACTGCAAATACTGGGTAAGATACCTTGTGTAAAGTGATAATGCGAGATCTTGTGCGGTCTAGCATGGGAGAGGTACTTCTGTGAGGTAACATATAAATGGTCTCACAGATAGACCGGAGTGAGATAGGCAAATCCACCACTAGCACAATTTGCAAGAGCTTGAGAGGTAATATGGGAGAACTGGAGAGCCCTTCTTTCAGAAGAGAGGGACTACACATTTCACTCACTTGAGCACTTGCATTACTCACATATAGATTATATCTTTATGACACAGGGTTACTGCACAGAATGTAAGAGGCCTCATTAGCAGGAATTTCACTCTAAGACCACGGGCTCAGTAAAACACAGTGGTCGGGAGGGGTCCACCAATGGGTATAGCAAACCTGGAGAATGCACATGGGAATATCTAGAGAACCTGTGGTTAGAACTGAAATTGCTAAGGAAATAGAGGATTTCTTTAAGTCTAACAAAGAGGGAGACACCTCTCTAGCAACCAGTGGGATACTTTTAAGGTAATAGTAAGGGGGTCATGATACCTGTAATGACGAGATATGTTAAAGAAAAATGCCTAGTGGAGACTAGACTCAGACTGGACTAGACTCAGATATGAGGTCAGCAGGATTGGCAATATAAATTGTTTCTTTGGGGTACAATTTAAAGTGCAGAACAGTGAAGAGTCAATTTTGCTTTGCTGAGACATATTGTTACAAGGGCACTTAGGCAAATTGGCAGTCCAACCCTCTTGAAAAGGAAACGCTACAAAGAAATAAAAAAATCGTTGAAATCAAGTAAGATAAATATTATATATTATATTGAGGATTACTTATAAAAGGTAAATATGGTTCTATGGTGGGGTATTAAAGAAGCTGGCATATTTCACTACGGAAGACAAGTAATATGATTGGTTCATTCTTTCCTTAGTACAATAATTTAAAAATAGAGTTTGAATTCTGGGTTTACTATGCTTATCAATGACACGGTCTTTGAATAATATTGTGGAACCCTCAGCTCTGACATTATATTCTTGATGTAAGTTAACCATGGAATATTTAAGGAATCATTTTGTTTTAGGCAATCTTTTGAAACTTGTCAAAAAAAAGGATGCCTCTTGGGAAAGACAAATCTTGATCCATAAAGTGGCTTCTTACATAATGTCTGTTAAATAGTTTACCTCTCGCTCAGTATGGCAAATGTTTGTGGTGGTGCTCTTTGAAACAGAACAGAGTTGTTGTAGGAAAGCATTTTCTAATTTTTGGACAGCTTCTATATTAGCATATCCCCCCCACATACACACCTCATACAATACATCCGGTAAACATTTACTCCTATACATTTGTAATATCTCATTCAGTGGCCATTGGCCAAGCTTGCTAGGCAAGAAAAAGATAGCTTATGTTACTCTCGAAAATTGCCGAGATCTTATGGTTATCAGATGGGCTTAGTGCAATGAGCTGTGTAATGTAATATCCAGGTAATTAAAGGTCATAAACTTAGCAACCTCCTCGCTATTAACAAAATTAGATTTAGATTTCACATTGCTTGGTCCGCTCATCATTGTGAACATTAACTAAAATCTAATTACTTTAAAAAATATTTAAAGCATCTAAAATGTTCTCTAGAGTATTTGCAGACCTTGCTAATAAAACCACGCCATTGGCATACAGCAAGGTTAAAATAGGACGTATCGCCACCTGGAGAATGTCCACTCTATGTTCCAAAAGAAAGGACTACATTCTATTGATATACAGCAAAAATAAAAAGTGAGATAAAATGCTGCCCTGCCATACATCACACCTGGTACTCATTGAAGCTTTGCATTCTCGGTTTGGGCCATGTCTTATTCTGAGTGAAGTAACCATATGGAGTTCTTTAAGAAAGCTAAACAAAGGTTGCTCCATCCCCATGACTTCTAGAATTCCCCATAATGTAGATCGATCAAAGTTGTCGAAAGCACACATGAGGTCCATAAAGCCATATATATGGCTCCTCCACTGGCATTAACATACTTCCCTTTAATTAATGAGAGTTTTAAAGACTGTTCTTTGGTCCCAATAATTGAATGGCATCCATATTGGACATGAGACAAGATGGAATTTCTTTCAGCCCAATCCTCTAATCTAGTTAAAAGAATTCTTACCAATATTTTTAAAGTTGAATCAAGGAGAGAGATTGGAAGGTAAGGTAGCATTTTGAGTTGTTCCTAATATCTTTCTTATAAATAGGAACTGTAACTGCCTATCTTCATGTCCCAATGGTATTACCTTGGATCACAGTTCTTGCTACATTTGCTCGTAGCGACATTGCATTTAAAGATGTCCACAGGTACCCCATCAGGCCTTGGAGATTTTCTTGGGGAGAATTCATATTTGCCCAGGTAATTTCAGTGACTGTAATAGAACTACCGTAATTGAAAAGAACCTGGGAATTAATATTCCCACCATCTTCAACTAGGTGGTCCTCCTTTCAATCTGGTCGAAAAACTTTGGCAAAATAAGGCATCCATGATTCACCTGGAATATTATTCACAACTTTAAAGTTGGTGTGGCCCGCAAAATAAGGGTGTTTTATTATATCTCAGAATCTCTGGGGGGCCCTGGTAATTCTCGAAGCGTCAAGATCAGCCCATACTGATTCCTAATCTCTTCTTTGACAGATTCTAAGATGATTTCGAAGCTAGGCAGAGTTTCCTAAGAAGAGTGATATTGCGCAGAGTCTGTTTATGCACCTCTAATGGTTGTTTATGGGTGGCCGAGCATGTTGAGTTAAATCATCTATGTTCAGGTGTATATTTAATACATTTCAGAGTAGCAAGGGTAGGGGATAACTTTACAAATTGCTATAGTAGAATTTAATAATGGAGCTAATATCGGCTTCTGGTGACAAACAGGTGATAATGGTAACAGAGAGGGCATCTGTTTTCACCCATTTGATCCTCAAGCCCTTATTTTCCCTATGATCCAGCTTAGTCAATGCAATCACACTCAGAATTAAAATAGAAATCCAGATACAGGTAGATTGCATCATGGTCACTCAAATAATTAACAATAATGTTAAAGTCATTAAATAGAACTCGCAGATCCAAGGAGAATCACTAGCTAACACTAAAACTTTTTTTTCAAATAACGGGTTTAGGGCCTCCCCGTAAGGGCAGTGTATGAAATGGGACTTATCTTCTCCATATGCATCAATAACACCACGTACCGTGTTTCTACTACCGTTGCAAAGAACAATGTTAAAGTCTCCTGCCCATACCATTGATAACTGCTTTTGATGTTGACTGGTAACCTTGATCAAGGTATTGCATAGTAATTCTGTAACACCTGTTGACTGATTATAAAAAAAATTATTATTAAAAATATTAAGCCATACATCAGACTTTCTAGGAACAGGACAGAGTAACACTTGAAACCAAGCAGAACAGCAGATAGTTATGAACACTAAAGCATGCCCCCCTTTATGCCTGACTGTAGGCAACATGTGCTATAACCTTTAACATAGAAGTAATCTAAGGCTCATGTCTCTTGACAGCAAATGATTTCATAATTTATTATAAAGTCCAGCCATTCTGGGATAGACAATTTGAAATGAATGCCAGTTATATTCCAAGAGAAAACATTGTGTCCTTTTTACCATGAGTGATAATACTTCTTTTAGTTGGTCTACCTTCTGTAACTGGTGTAAGGACTTGGTTCGCACTAGAAATATCAGTCTGCAAGAAGTTTAAAGTAATAGAAGAGACATGGCTTCACAGTCAAACAAAGTCATGTATGGGTTCCAAAGGAGTGAATCTATTTGTTAAATTCATATTAAAACCCAAAGGTGATAGGGGCCTATCCAATTGAATTATGATTATATCACAATCAGGGATATGGAGATGAGGTGGTGGTCTGTAAAAAAAGCTACATCGGAGAGCAGAAATTGTGTTAGATAAGTCAATCATTGTAGCAATGTTTTGGCAACTGTTGGTCTTCTGAAATTGATGACCACATAATCCCCCGAAGAATATTTGGGCTGCTGACCCACCCAACATACTCTTCTTGTAGAAAGTATTTTAATATTTAAATCACTATACCAGCCCATATTTTTCCCTAGCCAATGAGAGTTCTCGAAGATAAGGTCTAGACCATCGATTTAGAGAAGGGGGAACTAATTCAAGTACAATTACATAGGGAGTAGATTCTGGAGGGAGTTTGCATGTTTCAACTTGTTATCTGAGGGGGGAATTGCAAAGTTTTCTATTTCCTTCTCAGGTAGCATAGCATTTGAGTATGTAGGTCCCACAATAATCTGCTGGTCATGAGAATCCATCATATTATTTGGCACAATAGATGGAGCATGCTTTTCTGTTCTTGGGTCATTCACAACTAGTGTTCTTTGCCGGCACATCATTGCTACTGGAGTTGATTTTATCCTTGATGGATTTGAAAAAGTCCTGGATTTCTTTAAAAGGGTCTTGACATTTGGTTTGCAGTAATGAAAGAAGGTTTTTACTATAATTTGCCAATTTGATGCCCAGCGTATTTAATGCTGCCAATTCATCCCCCTCCATTTGAGTAGTAAGAGCACAGCTTTTATGCATTACCTTTACTGGTTTTAAGGACTGCCCATATTTTCTTTTCCTTTTAAGGGCTGTTGTATTCACTACCACACAGCAACTACTAGGGATATTTCTCAAGATACCATGGATTCCATTGTCTCTGGATGAAGCTGGAATTCAATTATCAATGGAACTGTCTACCCCACTGTTATTATCACATGGGTCCCTGTGTTTGTCAGTTACTGTGATATGATTATCACCAGATGTTATGCATACTTCAGTGGACGGAGTCATGACACAGGCCTGAATATGATCATGTAAATCACTAGGTGAACTCATAGAGAGTCGCTGAACAGAGCCTATTTGTTGTGATATGCTTTTCCTGTTCTGGCCTCGTGTGTGGAGTGTGGAGCACTGTGCCTAATGCGCGTTCCACATTCCACCTGTGGGCCTGATGTTCCATGGTCAGCAGTTGGTGACTGGCTGGCCAGGGATGAGCCACACTTCCTGCGCAGTTTGCATCTTCCCAAATATAACGTGTTTACTTACCTACATCATCTCCGGAGTTGTGCTTCCAAGATTAGGCGACGAGGATGGGATGTACAAAGTACATTTTTGATAAAATGCCTCCATTAGTGTTGTTAAGCAATTTGTTATGGAGGTCAATCCGGATACTTCCATTTCTTTTGCATCTTTAGGGAAATTGATCTTTGTTTTAACAATGATATATAAGAAAGAAGAATCCTACCTTGAAACTTGATGTAAAAGGAATTTATTGTAATTGTTGATGAAAGAAAAGAAGTCATACAAACAAGTCTTCAGACCATGAGTAATATGCCCAGCCCCATCAAGGCCCGATGGGTCTAGACGGGTCTGCCCTTGGCCTGGTATTCACCCCGGCATGTGCCCAGGCATGTCCCAATGAAGTCCCGGGTTCAACTTATGGGCCACATGGTGACTGAAGCCCCATTTCCTAAGGGCAAAGAAGACTGGTCCTCGTAGTCCCTGGTGGTCCATGAAACAGATAGAAAGCAAAGTGTCCCGTGCCACGGGAGGCCCGTGTTCAACCTATGAACAGCATGGTGACTGAAGCCCTACCTCGTGAGTGCAAAGCAAACTGGTCCTCAAAGTCGCTGGTGGTCTGTGGAGCGGGCTGCAAACAAAGTGTCCTGCACCGTGGGAGGCCCATGAGAAACTTATATGTTGCATGCTGACTGAAGCCCCACCTCCTGAGTGGAAAGCAGGCTGGTCCTCATAGTCCCTGGTGGTCCATGGAGCAGACTGTAACCAAAGAGTCCCACTCTACAGGACCCCCGCACTCAACTTATGGGCTGCCTGGTGACCGAAGCCCACCCCCTGAGACCAAATTGGCTGGTCCTCGTAGTCCTTGGTGGTTCATGAAGTGGACTGCAACCAAAGTGTCCTGAGGTCATGATTTATGGTTATGAAGAAGCCCAAACGTTTGTAGCACAGCTCAGCTGAAGATGAAGTATGAGTAGAAAGATACCACAGGTCGAAAATTTCCCTTACTACCTCAAAAGTAGGTTTAGTGATATTTGAGGCTACTTAGAGGACTGTGTTGAACTATTATTGCTTGCAAATGAGAGTCATGTGAAGCCACCACTTGTGTGTGCCCACCACAGTGTAAAATCACGATCCACAACATCTGAGACTGTGTTATATAATAAGCACAAATGTTTGGCTATTGGCTAGGCATTTAGTGCAATGATAGAATATGTAGGTACTGCTGACACTTTTGCTTAGGTGGCATTTCCCATCTGTACATCTGATGTCTTTTGCTTCTATTTTGACTTGTGCTGTTGTCAGAGATTCTTAATTCATATTCTACAAGTTCTGGTAAGGTCACGCTGGATCCTGCTATTACTGCAGTTGTTTAGATATATTGCAGTCTTACTACTATCTTTGCATGCAATTCCACCTACTATCATATCTAATCAGAAATGCTGGACTCAGCTATTCCCGTACAAAGACTTTCCTATACTCAGAACCTGAAAGGGTCTACAGTGACAGACCAGTGCCCAACAAGGTAGATTTGAGAGAAAATGTGTCCCAGTGTGAAAGCTAAAGATGCACTTCTACATTGCCTTTATTATAGTCTGCTTCCATTACCCATTCTGATATTCATCTGTTTCTCTCTCTCTCCCTGCCCCTTTCTCATTATCTTCCCTTGTCTGTTTTGCTGTCATATGTTCACCTCCTCTGTTTCTAGATCACTCCCATCTTCCTACTGTCACACATTTAGCTCTTTCACTGTCTACTCAGCCCACCTCCACACACTTTTTTCAACTCCCTCACCTTCATTCCTTACACCTACTCTGTGAAACACTTCTCTCATTTTCCCACTCATTTCTTACAGTTGCTGCCCATCCCCTGCCAAAGTGACAGGGGTGGCCAGAGGAGGGAGCTGGGGAGAGCTGTGTAGGGGGAGGTCGGGGGAGACAAAATACAAAATAAAAAATATAAACTTACCTGATCGTTGCCTCTGGCTCCGCAGTCCGCTCCATCCCCCTCTTCCTGATTCTGATACAGGCTCCCAGACTGCACTGTGGCCAATCATGATGCTGCAGGAAAGCAGCTGCAAAAACAACAATTGATGGACAGAATGCAGAACAATGTCATACATTCACCCCAGTACAGAGATCTGGGCCTAAATCCATAGTTTTTTTGCTCACCATGCCGTTCCAGTTTGAACCCAGCCATATGCAAATCAGTCTTGACCCTGTGCCTCATGGGAACAGTCCAGCCCGAACTGCCAAGCCAGGTCCTCCCTGGACTGGAAACAAGCATCCTAGGACTGGTTTCGGGGTTTTACCCCTCTTCAGCCAGGATAGCTTGATTCCAGTGGCATGGAGAGCAAGGGACCCACGTCTGGGCATACCCTTCCCACTCGGGGTGACAAATGCAAAAACAACAATTGATGGACAGAATGCAGAACAATGTCATACATTCACCCCAGTACAGAGATCTGGGCCTAAATCCATCGTTTTTTTGCTCACCATGCCGTTCCAGTTTGAACCCAGCCATATGCAAATCAGTCTTGACCCTGTGCCTCATGGGAACAGTCCAGCCCGAACTGCCAAGCCAGGTCCTCCCTGGACTGGAAACAAGCATTCTAGGACCGGTTTCAGGGTTTCACCCCTCTTCAGCCAGGATAGCTTGATTCCAGTGGCATGGAGAGCAAGGGACCCACGTCTGGGCATACCCTTCCCACTCGGGGTAACAAATGCAAAAACAACAATTGATGGACAGAATGCAGAACAATGTCATACATTCACCCCAGTACAGAGATCTGGGCCTAAATCCATCGTTTTTTTGCTCACCATGCCGTTCCAGTTTGAACCCAGCCATATGCAAATCAGTCTTGACCCTGTGCCTCATGGGAACAGTCCAGCCCGAACTGCCAAGCCAGGTCCTCCCTGGACTGGAAACAAGCATCCTAGGACCGGTTTTGGGGTTTCACCCCTCTTCAGCCAGGATAGCTTGATTCCAGTGGCATGGAGAGCAAGGGACCCACGTCTGGGCATACCCTTCCCACTCGGGGTGACAAATGCAAAAACAACAATTGATGGACAGAATGCAGAACAATGTCATACATTCACCCCAGTACAAAGATCTGGGCCTAAATCCATCATTTTTTTGCTCACCATGCCGTTCCAGTTTGAACCCAGCCATATGCAAATCAGTCTTGACCCTGTGCCTCATGGGAACAGTCCAGCATCATGACTGTTCTGAGCGCTACAACTTTGCGCTCCTAGGCAGACTGGGAGCCTGTGCTTGCTTTCTCCAGCCCCAGCAATGCAGCTAGGGCTGGAGAAAGCTTAACCATGCATAAAGTGTCTGGCCGGCCTGAAACGGCTGGCCAAACACCTCATGAGCAGTGCACTCCCCCACTACAGTGTTATCCTCCTGGACTAGCCCCAAGACACGCCAGAGTCCTGGGGGCAAATCCAGGGGCGTTCAAAATATGATAATAAAATGGGTTACAACTCTGTTTTATTATCATTTTATTTACGGCTGTTGGCGGGGTGGCGCCCCTCTGCCCTAATGAAGGGGCCGTCGCTGCTTTCTCATCCACTTCTATTTCTCAAACACCTCCTTTCTTACTTACTGGAAACTGGAGGCTCTCCACTGGTTCTGCCCATCCAATCAATTAGTAGTAATGCTGGAAAAACTAAAACTATGATATTCGGGGGAAAAACATTACAATTTCTCTTCGTACATAACAAAAAATAAAGTTGAAAGAGTAAATTCATATAAATACTTACGTCTAACATTTTGTTAATCTTAGTAGTTTGATAATCACCCATCTGGCCTTGAGATTAGTCCCAGTGAGTTTGCATGGAGTGTTAGTAAAATCCAGTCTTGCCTATTGAGGATATTAAATGGCCCTACTTCTCAATGCTTATGAAGTAAAAATACCTCCAGTTGCATTGTACAAAACAATAGTCCTAAGCTGCACCCCATAGCTTCCTGTTCCAAAGTAGAAAATTGATCACTAAAATGTCTTTAAAAGGTCACACATAGTTCCATGCTCACCATCTTTATACCTTTATCTATATTCCCTTTTCTACATCTTCGAGTTTTTGCTGTCTTCTCTCCTGCACACTCCTCTTACCAACCCACTATTACACACACTACCCTCACACCTACCTCTTACTAAACACACACACCCTTTCATCTCTAAAATCCATCTTTCTCTCATAACTGTTCTCATGAACTCTGTTCTTCCTCATGTCTCACAGCCCTTAGCTCCACTCACACACTGTCTTCACCCTTCCATTAATTTTCGCATGTCATGTTTCTCATATGCAGTATCACTCTTACTGTATCATTCACATAAACATCCACATTCCAAGGATGATTACTATGGCTGTTTTTGCATATCGCCAGAGCAAGTGCTGAATGATAATTTTACATCCTTGCACTGGAGAAAACAAATATGCAATCCACAATTAGAAAATGTCAACCTGGAGGCCTTCCTGATGCTGTCTGTGCAGAAAATCCTGTGTAAGACTGTGGATTTAAACCAATGTACTGTTGATTTAAAGAATACTGGCTATTTAGCTGTAACATAACAAAAAACAAAATAACATTTGAGGCATTTAGAAACTGATGGACCCTGTGTTGGTTCTTTAATTTTCCAGTTACTAAAGGGTTTTCCTCATATGGCTATAACAAATTAGGTTGGTATTATTTGGAGCAGCTCAGCACCCTCCAACAAACTACCCTAAAGTCAGGCATTCACCTACCAACTGCTTCAAAAAGGTGTGAATGGCAGCACACCACACAACTCCAGCCTGGTAGTCCTTCAGAACCATCACAGAGACTGTAGAAATTGCCTTGATGAACCTGGGATGGCTGTAAAGAATGGGAAATTATTCATTCCCTTTAAAGGGAAGGCTTAGATAGGACTGTTGCACAGCTCCATGACATGCCATCAAGCATTGCTATGCTAATTAGTCCCCCCACTATTTTTAGGTCTCGGCTAGGCAGCACATGCGCTATCTTGAAGAGACTGTTGTATTCAATATGTAGGTTTCAGCCTGCCCATTGGCTTCCCATTTGCTGGCTCCATCATGGCTCTCACATTCTTTCTCCCCATTTGTCCATGGCATGTATGCATCATGCCTCTTCCTGTGTTTAGACCATCCCGAGAGCATGGACCAATTACTACTATCAATCCACTACTCCCATTTTAGAAACTGTCTTGGAAAAGGTTTTTCTTTCCTTATGAGCACTTCACACAATTGCTCATTGTTAGAACTGGGGGTCTCTAGTTGGCAGAGGTAGGTACCTTTGACCAAATAGGGACCCTTGCTTCTAAGTCAAGGAAAGGGGATTAAAATACTGGAAAACCCCTGCTCACCCCCTTGGTAGCTTGGCACGAGCAGACAGGCTAATCTCAGAGGCAGTGTGTTAAGCATTTGTGAACACATACAGTAATACAGTGAAAACACTACAGATGGACACTAAACAGGTTTTATAACAATAAGTATTTTTTATATAGACTTAACACAAGACCACAAATGACAAAAATCCACCACAATACTGTACTCAAAATAAACTTAAAGATGGTAGAAGTCATTTAGTTCAAGTTGATGATAAGTGCGACACAGTTCTCAAAAAAGTACCTGGATGCGTAACGCAAAACAAATAAAAGGTTCACAGGGATGGAGATGCGCTGGTTCCTTGCTTCGGGGGAGATGATGCGTCGTGCCTCAATGTTTGTGCAGAGTAGGGGGTGCGACTTGGTCCTTACCGGAGAGGAGGTGATGTGTTGATTCTCATATTGCATTCCGGTTACGATGCAACAAGATGGTGCCCCAACGCGATGCGACAATCCGGTGCGATGTGATAAGATGGCGCCCTTGATGCGATGACGTGAAGATGATGCTTTCACACCCGGCGGACGTGCAGCAAACTCTGTAACTTTGGAGCCGCAATAGGCCCTGTGCCATGCTTCTCTGGTGATGCGTAGGCAACCTCTGAAGAGGCGACACGCTACTCTGGTGATGCGTCGGTAAACAGCATTGACGAAGGCACGCTTCTCTGGTGATGAGGCGGCGACCTCTGCGGCAGCGACACGCTTCTCTGGCAATACGACAGCAACATCTGCGACTGCGGCACGCTTCTTCTCGTTGAGTCACGCTTCCAGCTCCCAGCGACACGCAGGCTTCTGCAGACAGAATTCCCAGCAAGGAAATTCAGAGGGGAGCTGGTGGTGAAGTCTTTTGTCCCTGAGACTTCAGCAGGAGGCAAGCACAAGTTCAAGCCCTTGGAGTAATATTCTCCAAGATGATGAAAATTCCTTCTCCTCTCCTTGGCACTGAAGACACCACTGTAGGCCAACCCAGCAACACAGTACACTGGCAGGGGGGCAGTCCAACTCCTACAGCTTCCTCGGTTCTTCTCATTGGCAGACGTTCATCCTGTTGTTCCAGAAGTGATCTAAAGTCCTAGGGTCTGGGGCCCAATATTTATACTGCAAAATCCTTTGTCCTCTAAAGGCAGAGGGTCCTGCACCTAGTTCAAACCAGTTCTGGGTGCATTCTGCCAGTGCACACCTTCTTCCTTTGTCAGGGTGGGCCAGGGTCCTCAGAGACACCACAGGAGGTGGAGCCAGCAATGTGGAAGACAGGCACAGCCCTATTCAGGCCCAGGTGTTACTCCTCCCACCACTCTACATGCAGATAGGTCTATTCAGCCCTGTGATGACTCACCCTGTCTCCTGGAGCCTCCCCAGCCCCTATCAATCACAAACCAGTCATGCAATACACAAGCTAGCAAAAGCAGGCTGGATGGTTAGGTAAGAAAATACCTACTTTCTAAAAGTAGTATTTTCAAACACAGAATGTTAAAACTAACTTCACTAAAAGATGTACTTTATAATTCTGAGTTCAGGCATACTAAACTCGAATTTCTACCTAGTTCCCTGAGTCAGTTAGGATTATAAAATGTTATAATCAAACTGCCCATTCTGGCCTATGGGGACAGGTAACCTTGCAATAGTGAAAAACGAAAATAGCTGTAATTCACTATCAGGACATGCCACACACATCAGGGCATGTCCTACATCTTACATACAATGCACCCTGCCTACCTTAGGGGTGTCTGATATGTAGAAAAGGAAAGGTTTAGGGACTGACAATTGTGTGCACTTGCCAAGTCGACATGGCAGTTCCAGACAGCACACAGGCTCTGCAATGGCAGGTCTGAGTTAAACTTTACAGGCTGCTTCCATGGGTGGCACAATCAGTGCTGCAAGCCCACCAGCAGCAGTTGATTTACAGGCCCTGGGCACATGTGGTGCACTATACTAAGGTCTGACAAGTAAATCAAATAAGCCAATCATGAAGTCACTAATCAATCCATCAATTCAACATAGAGAGTATATGCACTTTAGCACTGATCAGCAGTGGTAAAGTGCCCAGAGTCATAAAACAGCCAACAGCAGGTCAGAAAAAAATATAGGAGGAAGGCAAAAAGTTTAGGGATGACCCTGCAAAAAGGGCCAACTCATGTTTTCACTTGCTCCAAGCTCCGTTCTGTAAACATCCCTGTAAATCTTGCTTTTATCTTGTCACATTTGATGTGTATTCAAAAACCAAGATCAAATGTCAGATGCTGTTTTCCAAGGGCCTCTTTTTACTTTTCTTTATCTAACTTCAAAGCAAGAGGTAGTTTTAAAACAATTATTTCCCGGTGTTGCTTGCACATTCAACGGCAGCCGGTTGGGGACAAGAGATGACAGAGCGCAAAGGGGAGTGGAACACAAAAAACAACACTAAGCGCACCCCTTTCTGGAGATGCAGCAGATACCCTGAAGCCTATGAACATTTTAAAGTATATTCGTTCTTAATTTGCCAACCCCTTTAAAATGCATCTACATGGGTCCTTAGTAATGGAAAACATTGCGTTCCGCTTTTCAAACCAAATTGCCAATTTTCAAGCATGTTATATTGCATTTTATCTAAAGGCGGCCCTTCTATACCACCACGGAAGCCCCCAATTTAACCTCTCTAAGTTTGACTGCTTCATATAGGGATACGAAACTATGAATTTTGGAGCACCTGTTAAAAACAATATATATATATTTTTAAAGATTCCAAACAAGGTGCAGAAACCTTCTAAATGCTTGATTTAGTACCCAGTATAACCAGGGCTGACTGTAGTAACTTCCAGAGGTAAATTTAATACTTCTGAGCAGTTCACGTCATTTTTTTATTTTCGTTGGTATTTTTTGTCTTTAACAGAAAATTCAGGGTTACATTTCGAAATCAAGCAGCCTTTTCAACTTAACATTCAGAAGGTTATAACGGTGGACTCAAGCTTTACCATTTTTAAAGCCCTTTGTATGGGCAGTTTATCAGATTGAAGATGCCCGACTTAGGTAAACGTGGATTTATTATTGCTTCTGCTGTTTTCATATTTACCATACAAAAAATGTAATGTCAGGTGTGCTAAAGTGTTGTGTTGCTTGCCTCGCCTCCATGCTGTCTTGATTGTCTCACCCCAGCTACCAGACAAAAATGTGTTTTGACAGGGCCAGTGGTAGCCAAATCATTGAGCTTTTTTCAAGGACTTTCAGCCATGCTGAACAACATCCGTGCTTCTATACAACATGGCTAAAAGACATTGACAACGCCAATAACTCATGCATTGCCGAGATTTATAGGTTTTGCTAATGCTTGATTAAGGATTGTTCCTTGAGGAGCATGTCCAGCTGGATCTGCAATGTTGCATTTGTTGGTAGGCCAACTGCAGGCCCAGGGAGGGGCGTAGGAAGGGGCTGCGGTGGGTGTGGACTGCCCCGGGTGTCATCACTGAGGAGGGGTGACAAAATGGCAAAAATATGTGTTTTTAAACACATATTTTTGCCATTTTGTCAACCCGGGGGGTGAAAAGAAATTTTCCTCACCGCATACCACCCGACCTTGCTACACCACTGGGCTGAGGAGGGATTTTGGTGAATTTCAGAGGTAATCACTTTGCTATAATACAAACATGAGCATTTCAGGAATTGTCCATGAGAAAGAGAGGACCAACTGGAGAACCAGAACTGCTGTGTCTCTTCGGATGGATAGTGTTTTATGTGATCGTAAAAACAAAATAAAATTATAATTAGATAAACAGGGCTTCTGAAATAAATACTGTATGTCTTCGTTTAGTATTTATGCTAAAAAAGACGTACCAAAACCTTAGTCCGAAAACAGACATACAATAAAATGTGTAAATTAGTTTCGCAAACTCTTTTCCCATATAAAAGGTATGTTTTCGATTAAAAAAACGTGCAAGTGCTGCTCTCGCTAGGCGTTTGAAGTAGGAGAAACGCATGAACATCTGAAATGTGACCTCCGGGAACACAGTTTCCAAATACAGGATATGAGGACTCGAATCCAGCAGCATAATTCTTTTTTCCACGTAAGTGCATACATATAGGGCATAGATTATAGTTGACTAGAGGGACAATTATGTCCAGTTTTGCTACTCAATCTTCAGCTGGTAATTTCATCAGCCTATTCCTTGTCGACAGCGGAGAAAATGTGTTTTTTAGTTTAAATGGAAAAACGTACCACACAAGAAAAGGCAAGGAAAGTTCCTGAAAGTGTCACATGCTGGAGCCTAATTGAGGTAATAAATCGTGCAATTAGAGGTGTGTGGCAGAGACAATCATTCCCATGCTTCCTGACCCCTGTACATGACCTGTCAGATTGGACCACATTTCTCAATTTTCCTTACCACATATGTTAAACCAATAGCGTTGACGATACATTTTAAACCACCTAGAAACCAAACCAAACTCCTGCCGTTCAGTTTCGCCGGCCCCTGATGTCTACAGGATAAATGAGAAGCTGATGCTTAGACATCTCTCCAGCAAGAAAGTTACATTTTTGGTTTGAAGCAGGTGCCATTAAGTCCTCCTTTGAAGTGAAAGCTGTGAAAACTGTGCAATCCCAAAAAATGTCAAATGCAAAAAAGGTAATAAACGTAAGATCTGCAAATGCAATAAATTGTGGATGTGATAAAAGAATTGTGCTGTTGGACTTTAACTTAAAAACGAATCCTATTGCTGTAAAAATCTGCTGTTAGTGTGCCATAAGAACTCATACACTGACTGCCACTTTAGAAACATGGAGGTGGTATGTGGCCACATTATGAAGAGGAGAGAACACCCCAATTTTACATGCTCACATTTAAAGTTGACATCTTTTCATGAACGTTGACATTTGACACATATTTGCTTGTGTGCTTATATGGGCTAATGCTCCATGAAATAACTTTACTTACATTTACACATCTTCCTAGGCATATTATCAGAGCCTTGATTATTCTGTAGGAAAGCTTATGTTCACTACATGAATTTTTGTTGTTTGTTATTATTCGCTCTGCAACAGCTTTGCCAGGGTAGAATCAATAATGATAGTCTGACTGGGACTTTGGCATGGCAGCATGGTTGAAAAAACATCACTCCTTTGTTTAGCTAGAGGAGCATCACTTTGACACTTTGGAGATAGCTTACTATCAATCATATCAATCATGTAGTCTGCTGCTAAGGATTTTGTTTTAATGTTTTGCTAAATTGCCAGAGAAAATTATCAAAAACAACATTGAATTTACTTTTTAGAATATTTTTGGTTAACTGAAATCTCAGCAATTCCAAAGTCAATTACCTTTTCTCAGGTATTTCGTAATTGTGTTTTACCTTTAAACCTGTTAAAAGACTGTGTATTTGGCAGGAGAAGCGCATAGTAACAGCATGGTGAATTGTTCATTTTAGAGGGAATAGTGCAATTTGAGTAAATGGGCAAGGTGCTGTTTTAAATATCCCATCCATCATCCTAAATGTACTACTTTCTAATGTGACTATATTGTGTAGATTTCCAAATATTAGTATTCTTTTGAGGGTTGTGGTTAGGATAAAGTAGAAGTCGTTCAGTACTGAAAATTCGAGTTAGAAATCCATGTATGTCTATGTCGCTATGCGTTTTGGTTTGGGGAGGATGAACTTTATTTTCTGATTAGTATTTTTTCACTTAAGGTTGGCAGGCATATCTCTGGCCATATATATATGGAAGTTTCTTGATACTTCCATATGAACCATAGGACCCATTGAAAGTAGTAATAAGTGTATTTTTATTTTTGAATACTTTAACTGCAGTTTGAGTTGCAGAGGCAGATGGTTATGTCCTGAGCTTCTTTCACTACAATTCCCCAAAGTAATCACTTTGCCCTTGCAGTAGGTAGAGTAATAGTCAACACATATCCAATAAGCCCTGGGTTAAGTATGTCTCTTATTATAATAAAGAACCCCTCATGCTTTAGTAAGTATGTCTTCCTCTTGTAACGCACAAAATTGACCAGAGAAATGTTGTCAGTTTTTTTTATTCTGAATATGAAATATATGAAAACATTTTATATTGCACAATTAATATTAATGTGTTGTATTCTGACTGTTTACTGCTATAGTTTACTGTCCTTTGGATTTAAAAGTTTTTTCAATGATTTTTTTCTTGGGTTTGATGGAATCTGTTAAAAATAAGTTTGTATTTTTTTTTCAAACTAGGATTTTTCATCTTTGATTTCCTTCTTTTTTAGTTGTATGTTGATATTTTTGAAATTGAGAATTGGTATTAACATACGTGTGAGGTAGATGAAAGGAGTTATCGATTTGGTGAATTAGTTGTTATGGTCTTAGTTATCAGTTTAGTTTTTTACAAATATATATATTTTTTTATTCTTTTCAACTTATCACTTCTCACGGGGTTTAAGGTCGTGTACTTATGGTCTGGTTGTTGTTCTTCAAAGGAAGTAATCTTCCTTAGAACTTCTTTTTCGATCTGCAAAAATATATAAAATATTTTTAGATAAAATATTTTCAAATTATGAATTTGGTTTCCTAATCTCATTCCCCTCAAAATGTTTACTTTTTGTAATATCTTTTCTTTTAATTAATGGGTTTCTGATGTATTTATTTACTTAGGTTTATAGGATGTTTTGAGGAGTTTACTTTCATTAGAAGTTACGGAACAATTTCCCAATAGATTTGAGAGAAAATTGAAGAGAACAAAAAAATTCAATTATTTGTGACTAATCTGTGTTGGGTATAATGTTATCTACATATACATCGCTTATTATGTGTTTTCATTTATGTATACTTGTTATCTATGTGAGTGGTTGAGTAGATGAAATTGTTTATTTTCAAGCTCCCAATACTCTGTCACCTGTGCTGTCACCTCAGAGTTTGCCTGGCAAGTGACCACAACATGAAGGATGCTTGCCTATATGCTTCTTTCATGTGTAACCATTATGATTTTAAAATATGATTCATATTATGCAGTTTTACTCTGTTAATACACCGCTAAGGATTTCTTTTTATTAATTATTTGTTAAAATGGATATTTTGACATTAATTTCTGTGACTATGCTGGCGCTATTGTTGACAAATATTTCACATTGTTTAACCTCTTCAGTGCCCATGACGAGATAGTCTCGTCATGGAGCACGGTTGCGCTGTGCCCATGACGAGACTATCTCGTCTCGTCATGAACCCCACCCACTAGTGCAACGCCCGGCACAGGAGGGGGAAAGGGCGTGGCACTGAAGGGGTTAAATACATTGTTCAAGTACTTTTCTTATATTCTGTTGCATTCCTTTATTCACAGAAAACAATTTCATATAAATTGTAAAACAAATATTGTAAAAACATATGTTGTAGTGGTATATTCCATGTATTTATCAGAGCACAATAACCCATTGTAAAGGCATGCATAATAATGTGTATATATATATATTCAGTGAAAAAACCACAGGTTTCACAGACGTTATAGTTAGCTGGACATTTCACTCGTAAAAAACCATTGAAATTCCCTCGTTATAGTTAGTTCAACTAACTATAACTCGCGCGCCCGCAATCCACTGCTGATGACGTCACATATAACATCACTCATGACATGGTCACTGACATCACTCATGACATCACTGATGACATCTCAAATGACATCACTGATGACATCACTGATGACATCATCCAGTGAATGTGTGTTTTTTTGAAAATTAAATATGTTTTATATATGTATATCTCAAGGTCGATGGAAGAATGTGTATATAGTGTCTAAATGGATGATTTTTTTTTTTAAATATATTTTGTAACTGACTGATAAAGTATATGAAAGTGAATACATGGCTTAGTGAGTAATGTTTTAATATGTAAATATCTGTATCAGTCTCTCACTTTGTGTATAAGTGGCTGCATGGGTTGATGAGTAGCTACATGGGTGTCTATATAGGTTATAAGTTGGTTTTTTGAGTATCAGTCTAGGTGTCTGCATGGTTTGGAGGAAGAAGTTACGTAGTGCATAGGTGCATGAATGAGTGACTCACTGTATGTGTTGAAGACAGCATGTGTGCAGGACTGTATGGGTGGATGAGTGTGTGTATGAGTGTGTTAGTGAGTGAATGACTGTCTCAATAGTGTCTTTATGAGTAACTACATATGTTTAAAATTAATATATGTGACTATTGGTGTATATAAGTGAGTATATGTGATAGTGAGAAATTGGAAGAGTTCCTGTATCAATAAGTATGTGTTTCTATAAGTGATTGTTTAAAAGACCAAGTATGTGTAAGTTTCCGTAGAAGTAAGTGTGGTGGTGTGTGTAGAACTGTATATGAAGGTAAATGGATGTTTGATTCTTTATTAGCATGAGTGACTATGTGTGTGAGTAACTCTATGGATGAGTGGCATTGTGTAATAGGATGTACATGTGTATAAGTACATATGAGTGAGTACATGTATGAGTGACTGTATAGGACTGTTGGTAAATGAGTAGATGTGTATGTGGTTCTTAGAATTACAGAAGAGTTTGTTGAAACTAGTATTGGAATTTCCATTAATATTTTATTTTTTAGTCTCTATTTTTTAATGTGTGTATCAAAGGTTATATTAGGGTAAGAGGAGTTCTGCCACTTTTTCACAAGGATGATGTCATCAGTGATGTCATCAGTGATGTCATTTGAGATGTCATCAGTGATGTCATGAGTGATGTCAGTGACCATGTCATGAGTGATGTTATATGTGACGTCATCAGCAGTGGATTGCAGGCGCGCGAGTTATAGTTAGCTGAACTAACTATAACGGGGGAAATTCAATGGTTTTTTACGAGTGAAATGTCCAGCTAACTATAACGTCTGTGAAACCTGTGGTTTTTTCACAGAATTTGCAAGGTTTTTTAAATGCTAATTCCTAACTATAACGTGTGTGAAACCCATGGTTTTTTCAGTGAATTTGTATGGTTTTTTAAATGCTAATTCCTAACTATAACGTGTGAAACCCATGGTTTTTTCAGTGAATTTGTATGGTTTTTTAAATGCTAATTCTTATATTTATCTTTTTTTTATTATTTATTTTTTTTTTTGCAAGGTTTTTTACATCTTTTTATTTTTACTTTATATTCTCTTTAAACACTATGGTAACATTTTAATAATTCTGCAATATATATTTTTTTCACCTTTTTTTTTTAACCAAACAAGTAACATATTTTAGTATAACATAGTGATTCTTTTTTTCCCTTTTTTCCGTAAGCGCACGTTTTGCGTTATGTACGTAATATTTCTACGCTTTTTGCGTATGGTTACGCAATTTACGTAGACGTGCGTACTGCGTAAGCGCATACGTTACACGCGCACGTTACGCGGAAGTGTTGGGGCGTGCCTGTTATGCGCATGCGCGCGTGCGCGTGTCTTTTATACGCGCATGCGTACTTTTACCGTAAGCGCTCCGTAAGCGCTCCGTAAGCGCTCCGTAAGCGTAACGTACGCACACGGTGGGTCATGTGATCAAGAAACAACACTTTTGATTGGTTTAAACTACTTTCAGTTCTAGAACTCTCCTACACCACACCCATTCCCCTCATTTCTGCTTGTGATCCCTTAGGAGAAGGAGCTGAGTTGTCTTTGGGATACGATGGCAGAACAGCAGTCCTCTTCTGAGAGTGAGGCTAGCAGCAGCACCATCAGGCAGAGAAGGAGGAAACAAAAGAGCTCTTTTATATGGGAGTATTTTACGTTTCTTGATGGCCAGAAAAGGTTAATGCTCCTTTAGTGACTTGCAAGCTTTGCCAGCGTGTACTTTCTAGAGGTAATCCTAACAAGAAGTATTCCTTCGGGAATCACACTATGTTAAGACACCTTGAGGATGTACACCCTAGGACAAATGCTGGACATACTGGAGCTAACCCTTCAGTAAGTCGACCAAGCACATCCACAGCAGCTCAGCCGAGTCCATCTTCGGCAGCTCAGCTGAGCCCTTAATCTGTGGGAGGAGATTCACCTTTTTCTGGTCCTCTGGAAACTAACCATCGATTTGCGAGGGTTACAATGCGGTGCTCAAATTGTCATGGTCTAATTGTTCGTGGGGAGACCAGTGTTCCCCTAATTAACAACAGAATAGACCAGCACATTTGTCCTACCAGCTAATACTCCCATTCTTTCTTTCCTCTGTCCCTGTATGAACACAACGGCTCTTTTAAGAGCCAACCTTACCTTTCAACTTTTTAAAAAAAATTTCACAAAATTGTTTTTTTTTTTTACCGTACGCGTACAATAAGCGTATTTTTTTTTTTTTTTTAAAAACACTAAAAAACAATTACCACATTACAAAGTCCTTGAGGGATTAATAACGAAAAAGTAAAAATCTGATTGAGGAGAAGTGGAAAAAAAGGACCATAAAATTTCTGACTTACCTGACCCACCCAAAAAATTAAATATCAATTTAAATTTTATTTAAATTGCTAGAAAAATGGTTTTATTTTTCGAAAATTTTCTTTCTCAATCTGAAAAAAAAGAAAAAAGTATTAATATTTAATAAAACATTTTATAATACAGTACACGTATTTACATATTTTCCAAAAACAATTTTTTGCCATTTTTTTGCTGTTTTCAGAATATATTGCATTGCACTATTAATCGTGAAAGCAATTGCATTCATCACTTAACAGCGGGCAAAAAAAAAATAACAATCTCAAAGATTGTTTTAAAAAAGCCCAGAATCTCTTCTCACTTAAACATAACATTATAGAAATGCAAAATATTCAAAATAAATTTCATCTAATAACAATAACTATTTCTAAAAAATACCGTCTGACAATTTTGTTACAGAAGCATAATCACAAAAATAATATATCTCAAATAACTCCACAAAACATCTGGTTACCTTTCCTTTAGGCCAAATGGTAATTTTTACATTCTTTTTTGATTAAATTTCCAATGGTAATCCAATAAAATTCCAAAATTTGATTTGTACAGATGTTACCAATTCTCTCTAAAATTTTGGTTTCCGAAAGATTAATTAGGAATTAAATTAGTCCACAATACAATTGGTTACCTTTCCTTTAGGCCAAATGGTAATTTTAAAAATCTTTTTATTAGAAAATTCCAATGGTAATCCAATAAAATGGTGAAATTGATTTGTACAGATGTTGCCAATTCTCTCTAAAATTTTGGTTTCAGGAAGATTCGATAGGAATTTGCTAAATCAAAAGGCAAATGTTGCTTAAAAACCAATTGACAATCATTACACATTGTCCAGCCGTTTTTACATTTTAGATAAACTGTGTAATGACCAGAAGTTACAGTAGGTCCATCATGGAAAATTATTGCAACTGTTACAAAAGTTTTTCCTGAAATTGATAATTGCTGTCCTGTAAACTTCTTTATTAAAGTATCCAATTTTGAACCATCAGCTCTACATCGTTGCATCATTAAAATTACATACTGTCCGTATTCCTTTAAAATTAACGTTGAAAACATGTCAGATTTACACTCACCGCATTCCATGCTATGATTAGCATCTTTAACTAATTTAGCAAAAGTGACTGATTTACTCTCTGGCAATGTTAAATAAATAAACCTTTCAGAATCAACATTAGAGCCACATGTACTGAAACAGTTTTCACAACTATGTTCCCATTTATAAGAGAGACCAAACATATTTTCTATTTGTACGCCTTCTTCTTCCAGTACCTGAAGAAAATACATCAAGAATTCCTGTGCATCTTGCTGTACATTTTGAGAAAACTGTGTACATCCTGAACATACATCTAAAAGTTTTCTAATTTCAGTAGCACTTTCTATTTTAGTTTTATCAATACTCAGCTTTTCAAAAAGGAGACTCAGCACAGAACAGAATCTTTTTCCCTGATTTACTATTATCTGCTCTTGCAAACTTTCAAGATAAAATACAACATTCAGCAATACATCAGCGGAGCAGTTGACACCAGAGCTATTTTCAAAATGACAACCAACAACCTCTTCAACATTGTCCTTTTTCTTTTTGCTTGCAATTACATCACTCTTCTTTTGTTTTCTGTTCTCTACATCCTCATTACAGACATTCTCAATTCTCCTTTTCCGAGAAACAACACGTTTTTCCAACACAGGATACTGACCTAAATGAGGAGCATAGGTTCTTCTTAATCTATTATACTCCTTTACACAATTTGCATCAGCACTAACTTTTGAGTCATCAAAGTCTATCATGAATAAACCAGATAATGTTTTCACTCGTGACAAAGCAACATAAGCCATACCTTCTTTGAACACAGTTGAACCAATGTTCACAAAAGCACAATCTACAGTTAATCCTTGAGACTTGTGAATAGTTACAGCATATGCTAGAGAAAACGGAAACTGCTTGCTACGTACATATAAGTCTTTCACAAGCAAAAAACGGACTGAACAACAACAAATGTCTTTAACCTCTTCAATCTGATCAAACTTTATTTTTAAAAATTCAATCCCATCTTTTTTCTGGTAGTTCACAAAACCCACAACTTTACCCATAGCTCCATTCACTAAGCCTTTTTCAACATCCAAATTTCTCCTTAAAAATACTCTACAGTTCATGCAAACATATAGATTTTTTTCTGATCCAGCTGTTTTCGAAATTTTCCTCTCTAGAGAATCCAATTTTTTTCTCAGTTCGCCTGTTAATGTAATTGTAATTCTTTCATGCTGAATTTTGTCCACTGCTTCCAATTTCTTAATCTCTTCCTTTTCCAATTTCCAAAGTTTCTCATTGAATACTGAGCACTCACGTAGTGTTGGCATTAAGCAGATTACAGTATTTTTTTCTGCAATGTTCTGGTATATTTTCTCTGCAACTATTTCTTCACTTGGGAATAAATTATGTAGCAACCGACTCTGTAATGCTTTCCTGCCAACTTCAGTGAGTAGTCCAATTCTGATATCTTTCAGTATACTTGCATAATCTTCATCGTTTGCTTGCCTCATATTAGTAGTAAGTTCCTTGTACTCAAAGAAGGACCAAATATTTGCATTACCAATGCTTCCCAATGACTTCTTTGTGTCTTCATGTGCCACAGTATTAAACACTGGTTGTCCTTTAACTGGAGTAAGCTGTAGAAGATCCCCAAAAACTATGACATGTTTTCCACCAAATAACACGTCATAGTCTCTCCTTAGAATTTGCTGCATTCTTAAATGCACAAAGGCAAGCATTAAGTTTGATACCAGGCTCACCTCATCAATAATGAGAACTTGCATCTTCTTCAACACTCTTGACACTTCGAAGCATGCTTCTCCTGTTAGCTTGTGGTATGATATTTTGTTCTCATGCTCCACTGGTAACATTAGCAAACGATGTAAGGTAATTCCTTTTATGTTATATGCTGCTAACCCAGTTGGAGCAGTTACCACACAAGACAAAGTTGAATCCGTTTTTTGCTGTAGGTAGCTTCTGATGACTTTTATTAAGAAACTTTTTCCAGTTCCAGCTTGTCCACTCACATACATCCTGATTGGTTCAAATGATGTGCATGAGCACTCTTTTTTTTCATGTAGTAATCCGTGATCAATTTTGTTTCTGATCTCTTCATAAATTTGTTGCTGTTCTTCATTCAGTTGTTCTTCCAAATTTGGTAAGTCTATTAATTCTTCTTGAGCTTGATTCATAGCCGTTTCCACTTCAGTCATGGCTATTGCAGCTTCATTTTCTACGATTGGTTGTCCAAGGGGATCTTGACTGAGCGTTCCTGAACTTTGGCTGTCTTGAGAACTGTCTCTAGCTACTTCAGCTGCAATTGTAGCTTCCTGTTCAATTTCTTCATTTAACATTTGGACATAATTTGTGAAAGTACTGCATTCAATCGTATCTTTACATGCATTAAATGAGTCCTCATAGCTCTGGAATTCTCCAAGTAGTTCATCCTCTGAACGCCATGGTTTGAACAGCTGTAAAAGTGCCAAGTAGTAAAATTCCTTTTTGTCAGTAGTGTCGCAAGTCAGCTTCCGGTGATTTATCAAACTTCCTTTTGTTTGCTTCACCAAACATCCTTCCTCACCACTGACTTTATATTTTCCATTGTTGATGTCTTCTGTGGCATTCCATTTAAAAATGAAGTTCTGCAGCACTTCATAGAGACACATGTTTTCAAGGTGATGACTTCTTTTTGGGTAATATGTGTCCAACATGTTTGTTTTTAAAATGTCTGTACTTTCAGGTTCAAACTGTGCTAAATATTCAATTTCTCCAACAGATTTCAGTACCCGATTTCTCATTGCTGCAAGGCCTAAACTTGCCCAAATTATTCTTCTTGATTTCGAGTAGAGACTTGCAGAAGATAACCTATCTGAACATTCGTAGGATCCAATTTCTCGATGCGATAACATCTTTAAACTGAAACTGTATAGCTTCTTACTGACAGTCTTCTCGTGAGAAATCTCTTCCCACATTTCCTTCAATTCTGTTTTCTCAGATTTAGTGATGTAAGATGTGACATACTGAGCAACAGCAATAGAATTGTCAGCCACATACTGAATATCCATGTTAGCATTCCACATGGATAAAATGACTGGGTTGAAGTCATTTATAAATTTTGACTCTTCTTTTCTTCTTAGGTTGTATGTATTTTTGGGAGATTTTCTTGTTATAGTATGTCGCACAGCTGACATAAAACTGTTGACTCTTCCTTTTGAAAGAACAGGTCTTGGAAATCCAAATCGACATTTTGTGTAGAATTTATCTTTGGTCTTGTACTTCCGTCGACACTATTTTCCACAGCGATGACTTTGGAAACGTAAAACTTGCTCTTTTAACTTTTTCTCTTCTGTGCTTTTAGGTATAGCACATGTTGCATATTCTTCAATGAAAGATAACACTGCTTCATCAGCATCTGTTCCAAATTTTGGGGCATCCTTGATCCAAAACAGCATATGAATATGAGGAGCACCTCTTGCCTGGTACAATTTTCTCCAAAAGAAATCCACTACTTCTCCAAGTGGTGGATTTTTTTCTGTTGCAGATGAAGGACATCATAGCCTCAAATCTATGATTGAAATATCTGCAAACATTAACCGGATCCAATGAGCACAGTTCTCCTGCTGTCTTGCATTCGATTTTTTTAATGTTTGAATTTGCCTCTCGTAGAAAATCCAGTAAATCATCCCAAGCGTACTCGGCACAGCTTAGGGTAAGGAACCATGTTGGAGTTCCTAAATTCCGTAACATGCATTTTAATTCACCATGGCGTCGGTACCAATATTCATTTGTCCCACGCTGACAAGCCATCAGATTGATCAGTTGTGTTTCCAAATGATCATCTCGGTGCTGCACTTTCTCCATAAAATCCTTAGCAGACACATTTTGTAAATGTACTCCACTTTTTAAAATGTGATTTACTGCATAAGATAATGCAGACAAGTCGCTTTCAAATAAAAGATGGAACAAATAAGGAATACTTTGACGAAATCTGGAACCTTCTGCATATAGGTGCCGATCACGATCCGGTAAAAAATTCCCCCGTGCGACTCGTATCGGGTCTTTTTACCGTACGAATCGTACAAGTGCCGTACGAACTGGCAATCACGATTCGCATGGTAAAAAGTCCATACGAACCGCACTGGGAATCATTCCCCACACGTCCTCGGGTCGGAAAATGTGTCCGACACGTCCTCGGACGATTTACCTTACAAACGTGAAAATCCAAGTCCGACCGAGGAATCACGATCCATCCCGTGCGTCCGAGGTTACAACCGTATGGAAAAAACACCGTCCGCACCGAACTCCTACAGCAACCATGGAGACATGTGCCCGCATACGCGCCCAACACTCCCCCCAGCCCCCGTACGTCCGACACGTACCCCCCCGTATATGTATACCCCCACCCGTCTATGTACACCCCAGTACGTTCCAGTCGTACCCCCACCCCAGTACGTGTCGTACCACCGTCAATGTACACCCCCCCACCCCAGTACGTGTCGTACCACCGTCCATGTACACCCCAGTACGTTCCAGTCGTACCCCCACCCCAGTACGTGTCGTACCACAGTGAACCTACACCCCAGTACGTTCGAGCCCCACCCCCACCCCAGTACGTGTCATACCCCCGTGTACCTACACCCCAGTACGTTCCAGTCGTACCCCCACCCCAGTACGTGTCGTACCCCCCGTGTACCTACACCCCAGTATGTTCCAGTCTTACCCCCACCCCAGTACGTGTCGTACCCCCCGTGTACCTACACCCCAGTACGTTCCAGTCGTACCCCCACCCCAGTACGTGTCGTACCCCCCGTGTACCTACACCCCAGTACGTTCGAGCCACACCCCCACCCCAGTACGTGTCATACCCCCGTGTACCTACACCCCAGTACGTTCCAGTCGTACCCCCACCCCAGTACGTGTCGTACCACCGTGAACCTACACCCCAGTACGTTCGAGCCCCACCCCCACCCCAGTACGTGTCATACCCCCGTGTACCTACACCCCAGTACGTTCCAGTCGTACCCCCACCCCAGTACGTGTCGTACCCCCCGTGTACCTACACCCCAGTACGTTCCAGTCGTACCCCCACCCCAGTACGTGTCGTACCCCCGTGTACCTACACCCCAGTACGTTCCAGTCGTACCCCCACCCCAGTACGTGTCGTACCCCCCGTGTACCTACACCTCAGTACGTTCGAGCCACACCCCCACCCCAGTACGTGTCATACCCCCCGTGTACCTACACCCCAGTACGTTCCAGTCGTACCCCCACCCCAGTACGTGTCGTACCACCGTCAATGTACACCGCCCCACCCCTGTACGTGTCGTACCACCGTCGATGTACACCCCAGTACGTTCGAGCCCCACCCCCACCCCAGTACGTGTCATACCCCCGTGTACCTACACCCCAGTACGTTCCAGTCGTACCCCCACCCCAGTACGTGTCGTACCCCCCCGTGTACCTACACCCCAGTACGTTCCAGTCGTACCCCCACCCCAGTACGTGTCGTACCCCCCGTGTACCTACACCCCAGTACGTTCCAGTCGTACCCCCACCCCAGTACATGTCGTACCCCCCGTGTACCTACACCCCAGTACGTTCCAGTCGTACCCCCACCCCAGTACGTGTCGTACCCCCCGTGTACCTACACCCCAGTACGTTCCAGTCGTACCCCCACCCCAGTACGTGTCGTACCCCCCGTGTACCTACACCCCAGTACGTTCCAGTCGTACCCCCACCCCAGTACGTGTCATACCCCCCGTGTACCTACACCCCAGTACGTTCCTGGCGCACCCCCAACACAACCTCCTAAGTACGGAGCGCACCCCATGCCCCAACATCACAACCGCATGTACGAGTCGTACAAAGCCACACACAAGGACATAATCGTACAACCAAATGGCCCATGTACACACCGTACACACGCTCAAAACGCACGTACACAACAAGGACAAAACAAAACAACACAAGAATACACCATTCGAAAGGCACACAGCCACTAAACATGGCCAACAACCACTAAAATAACACAATCACTGACCTGCAACTGTCAAAAACAAACAGAGGCCCAATACACCACCACTCCTTATAACACACCCACCCAAAATTCAAACACTGCCACACCCACCCATGGACCAATGAAAAGGGCCCACACACACAAACCATGAGCCTTTGCAACAGACTCACTGCTGCCAGACACCACAGAACCAGACTACAAGCTACACCACATCTTACACTTGCACACCTTCACACGACCACCCTCACAAACACCCTCTCATCACATTCACACACACACACAACCATCCACACCCCCCCAACATCCACACACCCCCCACACCATCCCCACCCACACCCCTCACCATGCCCACTACCAAGAATCCAAAGTTCAGTCACCGAGAGTTGGAGGTCCTTGTTGATCAAATCCTCAGAGTCGAGCCACAGATCTTTGGAACATTGGTCACAAGCACCAGCCAGGCAGCCAAAACAGCCATGTGGCAGACCATCGTCGATGCTGTGAATGCTGTTGCGGACACCAGGAGGACCAAGCAGGATTGCCAGAACAGGTGGTACGATCTGCGGAGGAGGGTCAGAGCCAAGAGGCAGGAGGAACACGACCAGGCCAACGCCACCGGAGGAGGGCCCTCCCGCAGAGCCGTACAGTACCATCCCTGGGAGGAGAGGGTGATGGCCATACTGCCGGTGGAGGCAGTTGAAGGAGTAGAAGGACTCCGAGACCCGGGTGAGTACACAAACAACGCACCTCACATGGGGGGAACTGCAACCACAACCAAAATTAATAACAGGCACGCAACCACCACAAGCCATCGCATGACTCAACCACACTCCATGAGCAGGCACATGCCACTGCTGCCACCATGCCCCATGCACCCAGCTGGACAATGTCAAGTCACAGGCCACAGAAGACAACAGCACATGACACGGTAACCCGGATGGCGGGAGGCTGGGCACCAAGAATCACATAGTGCGACTCCAAAGCAGACAACAATGCCCTCTGCCCATATGGCCTAGGTCACAGCCAGACAAACACTGTGTCCCAACACAGGAATGACTTGCCAGCAAATGGCGGACGCCTTGCATCAACACATGGGGGTGAAGGCACTGTTTTGCACATGACAGCAGCTAATGAACAGCCAGCATTGTGAAAGAGTGGCAGCACACACCACCACAGCAGCAGCGCACAGACACACAGCAGACAAAATGGGTGCCTGGAGATCAGAAACAAACTCACATCAACAGGCCAAGGGCCACTCAAAGATCTGCTAACAGTGTGTGCCCAGGAAGCTGGGCCAAGGTGACAGTGGGTGACACACGGAGGGAGGGAGAGGGGGACACAGAGGGAGGGAGAGGGGGACTGAGAGGGAGGGAGACGGACAGAGGGAGGAGGCTGACACACAGAGGGAGGGAGAGGGGGACAGAGAGGGAGGGAGAGGGGGACAGAGAGGGAGGGAGACACAGGAAGATGGACAGAGGGAGGAGGCTGACACACAGAGGGAGGGAGAGGGGGACAGAGAGGGAGGGAGACACAGGAAGATGGACAGAGGGAGGAGGCTGACACACAGAGGGAGGGAGAGGGGGACAGAGAGGGAGGGAGAGGGGGACAGAGAAGGAGGGAGACACAGGGAGAGCAAATCAGTCCTTTGGTGTGTGGGAATGTCTGCTCGTCAGCAGGTGGACTGCGTGCATGTAGACAAGGGTGGCCAGTGCCAGAACCCCCCCTCTTCATCATGGCAAAACGCAGGGCCATGTCACAACCTGTACACGAGCACAAGGACAGCCACCTGCATCATATAAGTGTGTGGATCCACTCCATGTGCACATGTACAGTGCTACAAGGAAGGCGCAAATGCATGGCTCGCCACACATGCACACTCCACTGCTGACTGCAGTCACACTTGATGCAGCAAGTAAGACTGTGCCACACATAGTTAAAGGGGCCAAATTGGTGCCCAAGGGACACACCCATGCACAAGTGCACTGTGAGTGGAATGCAAGACAGATCCTAATTCCAAGAGGAAATGTGCCAACTTTGTAACGGATGAAACATGGATGTTGCATGGATCAAAATTACCATTTTCTCTCTCACACACAGGTCAACGTTGTGCTGCACCCCCCAACACTGGGGGGGAACACTCACAGGACCCGGATCTGCAGGAGACCGATCCCACCGGCAGCGACCACTCTCACCACTCTGCGGACGACCCCGACCGACCTGGCCCCTCTGGTGTCCAACCACCTGCAGCACCTGCGTCAGGTACAACCGTGCCAACCACCACCCCCACTCCTGCCACATCCCAGGAGACACCCAGGATCCCTGCCCCAACACCACAATGCAGCCAGGCTCGCCAGGAGGGACACGGTGTCCCGGGCACCCAGGAGGAGGCAGGCGACAATGCCAATGCCACCCCTCAGGGGTCCCGGAGACCCGATGTTCCCACAAGTGCAGGCCAGACGCAAGTGGGCAGGGGTGGTGGGAGTGGAGGACGGCGGAGGCGCGAGCCTGACCAGTTGGCTGGGGATCCGGTATTTTCCCATGTCCGTAACATCCTGGACTCATACCGGCAGGACACCACGGGCATGGCCCAGGTTGTGTCCGTCCTTGAGGGGATCAAGGTCCAGCAGGCCCAGCAACATGCGGAGCTAATAGCCTGTCTACAGGTACACCAACGGAGGATGGAGGACAGACAGGCTGAGCAAGTGACGGCGTCCCAGGGGATTCACGCTGATCTCCGTCGGATGGCCGACACCATGGCCGACCCTCCCTGTGCCAGAAGGCGGAGAACATCACCACCCACAGGGAGGGATCATGAGGAGGAGGAGGAAACATCCGACGGAGCATCCCAGACGTCGTCACGGCCTGCTGCTGAGGTTCCCCGCAGGAAGCCGGGTCGTCCACGGAAAGGACCGTGAGGGTGGCTGCTACATCACCATCTCCCAGGACACCTGGCCTGGCACCTGGCCCACTGGAGCAACAGCATCACAGCATCAAGAGACATTCTCTGCCACATGGCCCTGCTGGTCACTGGCTGACCAATGTTGACAAAGACTGTGGCATGGACTCTGAGGATTTCCAATGGCAAGGACACCAACTCCCCTACTGAACTTTGGATTCCCTAATCCCGGAAAGCCCCTCACTTTGCCCCCCCCCCCCAATAATAAATCACACTATTAAGAGTAGATGCCTGCTGGTAGCATTATTACCTAACATGTGTCTTGTACAGTCTAAACATGCCTGAGTCATCTGTTCACTTCAACCATCCACACCCTGGGGCCTGAGTCTGGCACAGGACACATGGGTCACAGTTTATTAGGCAAGACAGACATGGAGCACCATACACACCCGTGATGGTCAGAACCAGCTGAGGGGGTGGCCGAACAACCGTGCTGACAGACACATTGAGTACAGCAACAGTCATGCGCAGAGGTCAGGGATCCTGGCCCGTGTCCTGGGGGGCACCCAGGTATGTGTAGACAGGTGGCAGAACCATGTCCTGCAAGCTTGAGTCCGGTGGATGCAGAGAATGGGGTCATGGACAACGTTGGATGCATGGGGATGGCACATGTCACAATACCCACACAGTCATGGACATCATGCCCAATACACAGTCTCAGCACACACACACAGCTTGCATCTTGCCACTCGACACATTGACACATAGCCACAATCAGGGAATACCATGCCAGACATGCAGGATGCACCGTGCCAACACACCAGCATTGACTGAGAAGAGGCACCTTGGAGGCATAGGGACACCTTTATTAGTCATGTTTTTGGGATTGCAGAGGCAACTTGAAGTACACATGAACACATCTTGTGGAGTAACATGTGGCTCCAACACTGGCACCCCCCTTCTGCAGCACAAATGCGTGATAGCCATGGAACTGGCACACAAGCGTCGGCTAACAGCTAAACACCCACAGCTGCTCACGGAGAGCCTGCCATACACCATACATCCACTGATGTGGAAGTCCCACGCCATGTCAAGACAATGTTAACCGTATGTGTCCGAGGGCAGTGTCACACACATTGATGCCATCATCACAATCCACTATCCCATCACTGATGACTGACAACCAGGCAGCCCATCTATTCAGGTGTACCCAGCTGCATGTCGTGTCCCATGGGGATGCCACATGTCTGCAGAGGAACCAAACCCCGACCGGGGCAGTGTGCACACATCGTGAACAACTGCCACACCCAATACACCCCAGATGCATCCCTTACCCCATGGAGACTTCCAAACGTGTCCGTGCCTGTAACGCTGAGTCAGCCCACGATGTCATGTCCATGAGGAATAGCAGTGCCACAACAATGCAACCAGCAAACGGCATGCGCAGGTACCTGGGGAAGAGAGACACACAAGAAGTCAGCCACAAAAAGCACAGCCACTTGCATGTGCATTTACTCGACACATGTATGGATGACAACATGCTAGGTCACAATTATGACTGGGGAAATACTACCATCACTGCCACCATCACTCCAGTGACACACCCACACACACCTCTGACCCACGTGCCATACATGCAGGTGGAGACACACATCACAACGCATGCCACACGGGGACCAATGCGTGCACACTCAGACCCTGGTACTCACCACTAAGCAAAGAAGTCGCGTATGAGCCGAGTCCGGATGTCCTCTTGCGGCTCCACATCCTCCACATCACTAGCCCCATTGCCAAGCCCTTCGTCCTCCACGGGTGGATGGTCCTCGTCATGTTGATTCAGGATGAGTGGCACAGCTCTTTCAACTGCCATGTTGTGCAGCATGCAGCAGACCATGAAGATCTTGCAGACCTTCGCCGGGGCATAAGGGAGTGCACCGCCGGTCTTGTGGAGGCACCGGAATCGGCTCTTCAGCATGCCAAACGTCCTCTCTATCACTCGCCTTGTCCGGCCATGGGCGGTGTTATAGCGGAGCTGGGCCGGCGTGATGGGGTTGCGGAGAGGTGTCAGCAGCCAAGGCATGTTGGGATATCCAGCGTCCCCTACATGGGAAGCACATGGACATCGTTAGAACTGGTGTAGCGGTCGTGCTGGTCGGCTATACAGAATACAGGACAGACAGACTGTACCCACCAACAACACATGCCCGTTCGTTGCGCAGCTGCATCATCATATCAGGCATCCCGCTACGCCTCATGATGTAGGCATCGTGTGCTGATCCTGGGAAACGAGCACAGACATGTGAAATCACCATATTGGACAGACACACCACAAGGGCATTGATGGAGTGGTAGTGCTTCCGATTGCGGTACGCCACCTCCCGTGCGTGTGGTGGTACCAAACCTACATGTGTCCCATCTATGGACCCAATGACATGGGGCATCCCTCCCAGGGCATAGAATCCACGCTTGACCTCAGTCATCTGTTCAGGGGTTGGGAACTTGATGAAGTCATCCAGGTGAATCAACATGGCCTCCAAGAAATCATGCAGCACACCGCTGAACATGCTCTGGGACATGCCACCAACATGAGCTATGGTATTTTGGAAGGTACCCGTGGCCAGAAAATATAGGGCAGCCATTACCTTCAGCTTGGGTGTCAGTGCCGTAGGATACCTGTGCTGCGGTTGCAGGTGTGGTGCCAGTCTCGCCGTCAGCTCCAGAATCAACGGTTGGGTGAAGCGGTAGAGCCGGATCCTGTCATTCTCCTGCATGGTAGCCAAGTCTGGAATTCTTCGGGCAACAGGAGGCGCTCTGCAGTAATTTGGAAGTGACAAGGAAGAGTGAGTGCACTACGAGAACAACTCATGTCTACTGAGCACATGTAAATCTGGCAATACACACATGCCACATAGGGAGTCAGGCATGTGCTACATGCCCAGGACACGTATGGATGCAAGGTGACACTCCTTCCAAGACCCAGCTACACACGGTGATTGAGAACCTCCCCATGCCACGCCATGGAAATAGCTGTGTCCAAGTGCAAGTGCACTGCCCGACGCAAGACAGGAGTGACATACACCCACACATCAGCAGAAGTGTGATGCCGATTGCAGAGACTGGTAGCGGAACACTGGAGCCACAGGTCACATGACATTACACTAGTCCAGCCCACACACCTTGCCATGAAGGTGCACATGTCATGACTCACCACACATTCCTTGTGAGTTTGCTGACATGGCCTTGTCACGCTACTCCGTGTCCCATGCATACATGTGCACCTCACATCCGATAACACATGTGGCATGGTGTTAGGAACAGTGTGCAATGACAATCTACACACAGCCACATGTTGGTTGCTGCAACGGCTGCAGCTTTTGAGGGTGCTACAACATCAACCTGATGTAAATCCCGGACACATATATGACATAGTCACATTGTGCACTGTGGGTAGTGACAAGTCATGTGTCATGACCCCTGTACCGGGCATCATGGGACACTTCCGTGTGTTGGTGTCCGTGCCATGCCAGTGACGCTCACCCCAAGTGCGCAGTCCCACATGCACACATGTCAAAGGAGTCAAGGGCATGCCTGGCACACATTGCACCCTCACACAGTACACATGTACACATCTCATCATACATCTGGTGCCTTCTCCACTCAGGAGGCATGTTCCACATCACAGCCTGTGACACCTGTGCCCCACACATGTAGTAATGCACAGACGATGCCTTGATGTTCATTCCTGGACAAGTATGTCCATCCATGGACAAGTATGTCCGCCCTATTCCTACATGTGTGTCGCCTGTCACCACAGTGATGTGTAAAAACCGCCGTACTGCTGCTGAGAGGGCCTGTGCATGTTCCCAAATCACTGTGGGAGTGCTGCCGTATGTGTACCCATCGTGATGGCGAGCGTACAGGCATTTGTACGGTCCGTAGCACTACGGGTACGCATACGCGTGCAGACCCATAGTGATAGTGAGCGTAGATGCATGTGTACGTTCCGTACCACTACGGGTACGCATACGCGTGCAGACCCATAGTGATAGTGAGCGTAGATGCGTGTGTACGGCCCTATCACTATGGGTCTGCACGCGTATGCGTACCCGTAGTGTTACGGACCGTACACACGCATGTACGCTCACTATCACTATGGGTCTGCACGCGTATGCGTACCCGTAGTGGTACGGACCGTACACACGCATGTACGCTCACTATCACTATGGGTCTGCACGCGTATGCGTACCCGTAGTGGTACGGACCGTACACACGCATGTACTCTCACTATCACTATGGGTCTGCACGCGTATGCGTACCCGTAGTGGTACGGACCGTACACACGCATGTACGCTCACTATCACTATGGGTCTGCACGCGTATGCGTACCCGTAGTGGTACGGACCGTACACTCGCATGTACGCTCACTATCACTAGGAGTACGCATACGCGTGCAGACCCATAGTGATATAGAGCGTACATGCGTGTGTACGGTCCGTAACACTACGGGTACGCATACGCGTGCAGACCCATAGTGATAGAGAGCGTACATGCGTGTGTACGGTCCGTAACACTACGGGTACGCATACGCGTGCAGACCCATAGTGATGGAGAGCGTAGGCATGCATGTACGGGCCGTTGCCATGCATTTGGGGTGCCCTAGGGCCCCGAAACGCACCGTACCTGTGTGTGATGCTCCAAATTACATAGGGGACAAGTATTAAGGCCTACATGCATGCTGGTTGTCATTGAGACCAAGTTCAAAATTCGAAATTGTTCTGGAAGGTGCACAGCAGAAGTCAGTTGGAATTCTTCTACTTTGTTGCAATGTGTTTGTGGGGCTGACATCATGCAGGAGAATGAAACCGATAGAGAACCCACAGACTGCTAGGTTTGAAGGGATTGGTGGAAACATAGGATGCAAATGTGAGTGACCAATCACTCTGTACTCCTGTGCATGAGACTGGGCAGAAGGGCACATATAAGGCAGCCAGGTCCCATGAGGGAGCACTTGCCTGCACATCTTTGCATTCGTCGACCCAGCTGCTGCTACTGATTCCCTGGAACCATGTCAAGGGCTGTGGAGAGGACACAGCCATTCACCCTGGAGGAGAACATGGCTCTGCTGGATGTGATCCTCCCACAGTACTCCATGCTGTATGGGCGACCAGGGTATCAGGTGAGTGCATAGGCCACTGCCACAGACTGTCCCTATGTTGTGACTGTGACTTCTGCCATTGCGTCCAGGTGTAACACACATGCCATGTACTGTCGGGGGGGTCCCAGGGGGGGGGGTGCCTGATGTCTCCCAGCAGTGCCCTGAGACAGGAGGGGTGGGGGCCTATCACTCCCAGCAGTGCCCTGAGACAGGAGGGGTGGGGGCCTATCACTCCCAGCAGTGCCCTGAGACAGGAGGGGTGGGGGCCTATCACTCACAGCAGTGCCCTGAGACAGGAGGGGTGGGGGCCTATCACTCACAGCAGTGCCCTGAGACAGGAGGGGTGGGGGCCTATCACTCCCAGCAGTGCCCTGAGACAGGAGGGGTGGGGGCCTATCACTCACAGCAGTGCCCTGAGACAGGAGGGGTGGGGGCCTATCACTCACAGCAGTGCCCTGAGACAGGAGGGGTGGGGGCCTATCACTCACAGCAGTGCCCTGAGACAGGAGGGGTGGGTGTGATGCACAGTGTGAGCCTTGATCATTGATTGTGACATTGCCATCATTCCACCTGTGTACCCACTGTGGCACGTACTGCTTTTTCCCTCACCAGGGGATGATGTCCCTATGACAAAGGTGCAATGCGTTGGCTGCATGACATGCCTTGTTGTAACCAGCTAATTTGTACCCATATGTCTCTCTGTGACATGTGGCTGGTGTATTGATGTGGTGTCACTTGTTCCTCCTCACAGGTAGGCGCCACTGCCAAGGAGCAGATCTGGCTGACCGCCGTCAGTGCCGTGAGGGGTGTGGATGGTCGGAGGCGGAGCCTGCCCCAGGTGAGAAAACGCTGGCAGGATATCCGGTGCTGGACGCGGAGGATTGCACGGCTCCTGCTGGGGGACTCACCTGAGAGCCACAAGAACCGCGGCCGCCGCCGTCTGAGCCACCTCCACAGGCGTGTGCTGCCGGTGGTCTTTCCAGACCTGGAGAGGCGCTTACAGGCGATGCAGCAGCCGGAAGGGGGTAGGTACATGTGTGTTCGTTGTGTGTCACCGGCATTTGTAAGGGCACAGTAGCATGAATTAACTGGCAGGGTTTAACGGTGCTGTGCAGATCCTGTTTGCCCCAGTATAGCGCTGTGCCCCTGCCACCCTTCCCCTCCTTGCAATGTGTTCCCTGGTCTGTGTGTAGTCACTCCTTCACAAGGTGATGTAGGCTGGCGCTTTGTCCACGAGAACAATGACTGTAGCATCATGTGTGGGGGTGGTGTGTAACAGGTTGTGGGACCTTGCCTGTGCACTGTCAAGTTCACTGCATGTGGGTTCCATGTCAGTTGGCACTGATGCTGACTCCAGACATGGGAGTTGGTCTCTCATGTGTCATGCCTTACAGCGCGCATGTCCTATGTAGTGGCCTGTGACATGATGTGCATGAGTGTGCGATACACATAGTGCAGGGATGGTGACGTGTGTTGCAGTCATTACCATTCAGTAGCATGTAGTTGCGTGCCCACTACTGTCCCCTGGGGCACCTTTTCCTCAGTGGTGTATGTGTCATCATAAACGTGGACAATCTCAGTGTCTACAGCGTAGGTTGTGCTCTGTGCCATTGTCCCCTGTCACCATGTATATAGACGTGCTATTTTGTACAGGTGTCCACTGTGCAGCCTGACCTGATTGTCCTTCTACATACTCACAGTTGCCAGTGCCTGTGTGTCTTGTTATACTCATCTGAGGATGGGCACTGGTACCTCATTATTTGTACAGGCGCACCTTGGCTGTGTGGCGTACACTCTTGCTTTTTGCCTGCCCCTGTGTGTATCAGCCAGACTATGAGATGTTGGTGCCACCTGTGTCTCAACAATTTGCCTCGTGTAGGGTCTTGTTGGTGCGGGCAATGCCTATGTGTCAAATCCTGATTTCTACTTGCTGGGTCTGGGCAGTGTGTGATGTGTCTGGACACACACGCAATGTGCAGTGACCGAGTCATGTTGGGCATGTTTTCAGCATTACCTATGCAGCATGTGTCTCAAGTTCATGGATATGGTCCCTGGTCATCGGTATTTTCGCCAACGCTGTGTGGTGCAGATGCAGTGCAGGATTGTCCCCAGGGTCTGGGTGCTATGTCAGACTCCGTTTCCTGTGTTTAGCTATTGTCTCATGCTCTCCATGGTATTTCAGTGGCATGGTTGCTCAACCAACTGTGTGTTTCATGCCCTACATCGGTACCTTGTTTAGTAGATGTTAGGGATCTTCCTTTTCAGGCTATGCAGTGTTACCTATGTCGATTGTACTCATGTGACTGATGTGTACAGCTGTCTGATTAATTTCTGTCTCTCCACCCTGCCCACAGCATCGTCGGGGGACACAGAGGGAGACATGGACACAGGCAAGGCGGAGGGACCGAGCACCAGTGCCAGCCGTGACATCGGGGCTGGCACATCGAGTGGGACAGAGGTGGAGGATAGTGCGGCCGAGGACCTGTCGACTGGCACGTCAGAATACGAAGCTGACAGGTCCGAGGAGGATGTCTCCGAGTGGGCAGTGGCTGCACCAGCAGCTGACAGCGGAACAACACCTCGCACCGCCCCCTCAGTTCCCACCAGCCGCCTCCCACTTGCTCGTGTCCCTTCCCAGCGTGCCCGGTCACAGCATGTCTCCTTCCTGCCAGGCACCGCACCCCCTGCCCCTGTCTCCACTGCTGCCGCCAATGCAGAGTCTGTGGACATCCAGCGGCAACTGCAGGTTGGTCAGGCTGCGATCCTTAATGTCCTCCATGCCCACGGCAAAACCCTCACCAACATCGAGGCTTTCTTGGAGGGCATTCATTCATCGCAGGCTGACCAACGCAACTTGCTGAGGTCCATCGACTCCACACTGACTGCAGCAGTGGGTCTCCTGCAGCGCGACCTCCCCCCACCTACCCCTGCCCCATCCACACTTCCCACTCCCATGCCTGTCCCACGTACACCCAGACGTCGGCATGCACCCACATCAACAGACACGGGCACCACACCAGCAGGGAAGGTCCACCGCACTCCTCCTGACACGCACACACAGGGTGAGGTAGGCACACCCACTGGGTCGGGGGGCAAACGTGTGACACGCAGCCATAGTGGGAGTCCGCATTCCACCCAGTCCACTCCCTCCAAATCCCCTCCCCTCAGCTCTCCTGGCCACATCTCCCCCAAGGACTCCTTCATGGCCGCTCTGTCCCTGAGCCCCACAGTTACACCACCACGCAAGCGGTCAAGGAGGTCCCCGGTCAGGGTGGTTGAGTCTCCCCCCCTGTCTCCACCCTCCCCCGGTGGCGCTGCGACCCATCCCTCTGACCCCCCCCCCTCCTTGGGGCCTGAGGTCCCTTCGGGTGCAGGGGACTCCCTGGAGGACCTTGCAAAGGTGTGTAGTGCCATCCTGGCCTCCGCCTTTGGCACTGACCCACCCCCTGTGTTGGAGTCCTCCATCCCTGCACCCACAACGCCGCCCCTTTGCCCTGTTGTCCCTGCGGTGCCTGTTGCTTCCCCCCCCCCTGATGCCCTCACCAGTGTGGAAGACGATGCCATTTGACTGTGCAGGCAAGGTAGGGGACACGCATCCCACTGTGTCCCCCATCCAGCTGAGAATCATTGACTGTCCTATGGGCTTTGTGAAGATTGAACTGCCTGCGATCCACGGACATTGTGCTCATGCTGAATAAAGCTTAATTTTGTTTTCATTATCACACTACTGCTATGCTGGTATTGGTGTTGGTGGGGCTGCTACATGGTTTTTGGTGGTGTGTAAGGGTTTGGGTGTGTGGGATATGTCGTAGTGTACTGCTCATTGGTGGGACCCTGGGATCTGTGTGCCATCACAAGGTGTTGGCTAACTTTCTTTGTTCATGTATGCAGTTACTGCATGGTGCACTTGTCCCAGGGTGTATTCCTTCCTCTGTGTACCCAGCTTTCTTCCCTGCAGGGTGTTCCCAATGTTTAGCGCAGAGCTGTGTCTACATGAGCTGTGTGTGTGACGGAGCCCTTCTACTTTGGCCATGCATGCAGGGCCATGTCTCCACCTGCAACAATCGTGGCATCCTTGATGATCACTGTACTTGTGTGTGGAGTCTGTTGACATGAGTTCATGGGGACATGTTCCCTTGTAGCCAGTATGCATGTGGATAATTCTGGCCTCACACACATGTGTTACACCCCTCCTGTCTCAGGGCACTGGTGGGAGGACTCCACACCCACCCCTCCTGTCTCAGGGCACTGCTGGGAGTGATAGGCACCCACCCCTCCTGTCTCAGGGCACTGCTGGGAGTGATAGGCAACCACCCCTCCTGTCTCAGGGCACTGCTGGGTGGACTCTGCACACACCCCTCCTGTCTCAGGGCACTGCTGGGAGGACTCCACACCCACCCCTCCTGTCTCTGGGCACAGCTGGGAGGACTCCACACCCACCCCTCCTGTCTCAGGGCACTGCTGGGAGTGATAGGCACCCACCCCTCCTGTCTCAGGGCACTGCTGGGAGTGATAGGCAACCACCCCTCCTGTCTCAGGACACTGCTGGGTGGACTCTGCACACACCCCTCCTGTCTCAGGGCACTGCTGGGAGGACTCCACACCCACCCCTCCTGTCTCTGGGCACAGCTGGGAGGACTCCACACCCACCCCTCCTGTCTCAGGGCACTGCTGGGAGTGATAGGCACCCACCCCTCCTGTCTCAGGGCACTGCTGGGAGTGATAGGCAACCACCCCTCCTGTCTCAGGGCACTTCTGGGTGGACTCTGCACACACCCCTCCTGTCTCAGGGCACTGCTGGGAGGACTCCACACCCACCCCTCCTGTCTCTGGGCACAGCTGGGAGGACTCCACACCCACCCCTCCTGTCTCAGGTCATGGCTGGGAGGACTCTGCACACACCCCTCCTGTCTCAGGGCACTGCTGGGAGGACTCCACACCCACCCCTCCTGTCTCTGGGCACAGCTGGGAGGACTCCACACCCACCCCTCCTGTCTCAGGGCACTGCTGGGAGTGATAGGCACCCACCCCTCCTGTCTCAGGGCACTGCTGGGAGTGATAGGCAACCACCCCTCCTGTCTCAGGGCACTGCTGGGTGGACTCTGCACACACCCCTCCTGTCTCAGGGCACTGCTGGGAGGACTCCACACCCACCCCTCCTGTCTCTGGGCACAGCTGGGAGGACTCCACACCCAGCCCTCCTGTCTCAGGGCACTGCTGGGAGTGATAGGCAACCACCCCTCCTGTCTCAGGGCACTGCTGGGTGGACTCTGCACACACCCCTCCTGTCTCAGGGCACTGCTGGGAGTGATAGGCAACCACCCCTCCTGTCTCAGGGCACTGCTGGGTGGACTCTGCACACACACCTCCGATTTCAGGATATGTACGCTTGGCACATACACGGTGGGGGTACGCTCAATGCATTCGAGGTGAGGGTACGAGTCTACTTACACTGGTGTGGTGGGGGTACGCTCCATGCATACGCGGGTGAGGGTACGGGTCGAACTTACACTGTTGGGGTGGGGGTACGCTCCGTACGTCCGCGGGTGGGGGTACGGGTCGTACTTATACTGTTGGCATGGGGGGTACGCTCCTTGCATACGCGGGTGGGGGTACGGGTCGTACTTACACTGTTGGGGTGGGGGTACGCTCCGTACATCCGCGGGTGGGGGTACGGGTCGTACTTACACTGTTGGCATGGGGGGTACGCTCCTTGCATACGCGGGTGGGGGTACGGGTCGTACTTACACTGTTGGGCTGGGGGCTACGCTCCTTGCATTCGCGGGTGAGGGTACGGGTTGAACTTACGCTGTTGGGCTGGGGGGTACGCTCCTTGCATTCGCGGGTGGGGGTACGGGTCGTACTTACACTGTTGGGGTGGGGGTACGGTCCGTGAGTCCGCGGGTGGGGGTTCGAGTCGTACTTACACTGTTGGCATGGGGGGTACGCTCCATGCATACGCGGGTGAGGGTACGGGTCGAACTTACACTGTTGGGGTGGGGGTACGCTCCGTACGTCCGCGGGTGGGGGTACGGGTCGTACTAACACTGTTGGCATGGGGGGTACGCTCCTTGCATACGCGGGTGGGGGTACGGGTCGTACTTGCACTGTTGGGCTGGGGGGTACGCTCCTTGCATACGGGGTGGGGGTAGGGTCCGTACATATCCGTCCCCATGCTATGTGATGTTTGTGCGGCCCGTACCCAGGCCTTTGCCACGGGGGTGCGATCCGTCCCGCCATTGTTGGGGTGACGTGTGTGGGCGTGGTCCGACTCGTACCCACGCTCTTCAGGCGTGGGTACGGGACGTACCTGTCTGGTTGTGTTGCCGGTTCGCGTGGTGACGGACTTCCGTTGTGGCGGTCGCTGGCTTATCAGGACACGCCCCCACCCCCTCGTGGTGACCAGGGCATGGGAGTCAGGTATGTCCAGGCCATGTGTGGTGTGTGACTTATGTGGTTGTTTTGTGGCCTGCCCTGGTCGTGCCACCCCCACCCCACCCCACTTTCCCCCCTCCCTTAGTTATTCTGACCTTCTGCGGCGTCTGCGTCGTAACCTGTAGAGGAGGTGTACTGCTATGAGGGCAGGGATGACTCGTAGGTTCGGGTCCATGTTTGTCCGTCGCGTACTGGTACTCCTTGCTCGTGTCGTCCTGTCGCATCCGGGTCCTCCTTGATCGCGTCGTCCTGTCGCGTACGGGTCCTCCTTGGTGGCGTCGTCCTGTGTGTCCGTCACGTACTGGTCCTCCTTGTTCGCGTCGTCGTCTGTCCGTCGCGTACTGGTGGTCCTTGTTCGCGTCGTCCTGATTTCCCGGCAGTTTTTGGCTGCCGCAAAATATTCACCGTGCGGGGTGACGTCGGTGCGAATCGTGATTCCTGGGTCGTGAATGGCTGGCTGCGAGCGTCCCGACGTCAGGTCGGCGCTTTCCCGGATCGCATTGGTAGGTGTTTTTTTGTTCGGTCGGGCTTTTTTACGATTCGTACGGTAATGGTGTACCCGTGCGAATCGTAATTCCTTGTTTGTGAAAATTGACGACCGGGTACGCGTCGGGCGGAGATTGTGCTCCGTCCGACGGTTCGTACCCGGTTTTTGCAGGATCGTGATCGGCACCCTGGTCTTGTAGTCCGATACTCAGAAGCTGGAATCTGTTCTGGACGTTCATCGTATCGTCCTCCTTTCCCTGTAGGAAACAGCTGGGGAAAACATCGAGCTTCCAAGCTCTCCTCCCATACACTCACGGGAGTTCCTTTTGCTTTCTTCATCTGAAACAGATCAATAGTGTCTCCCGTAACTTCTTTTGAATGAAGAGGATGTATGCTAAAATGTTCATAAATTTCTTCTTCCTTTGACTTGTCCACTTTTTCAATTTGACCAATTGGTGTTTCTGTGTCTTCTTGTAAATCTTCTTCTTCTTCTTCTTCTATATAAATTGATTCATACCATTTATTATTTTTTTTCAAATACAAATTTGCTCTTTGTACTTTTCGTACATCCACCAGCTCTTGCCAAATCTTCTTATTCTTTGTAGGTACACCATTAACCAGAATTACTAATGGTTCAGTTTCCAAAGTATCTGCATCAATAGTTTCCATATTTTTTTTCAAATCCAAGGGCAAATACACCACTCTTCCTTTTAAACCTCTCAGTAAATCAGAAGGAGGTAATTTACCAGTTTTGGGCTCCATACGTACTATGGTCTGGAATGGATTAACACATTGAATGAGTATAGACTCATATGTATTTAAATCAGAAAGTTCGGCAGGAATAGCATCCAATTCTAAATTATTATGTACAGCTCTGGTCGGCATTCTATTTTCTTCTAACTTGTTATAACAGTATTTACAAATACGCTGATCTTCACCCAATTCAAAACAATTTTCCAGAAATATATATGTTGCAAAATCCTTCCACTTATAATTATCTTCATTTTCACTTTTTTTATACAGATCAACATTCCTGGTTTGATTTTTATAATGAGTTCTGCGGCAACAAATACAAGTAATATTTGGTCTTTCATTAGAGATTATTGCAAATTTTGTGATTTGATCATCAAATTTCTTACTTACAGAGGGTTCTACATTCTCTTCCACATCTTCCTCGATAACTGTGTCATTACCTGCACTCTCTTGTTCTGGACCAAAGTAACTAAACTGAATTTCATCAGTAACCTTGTCTACATCTGATACCGATCCACGGAACAGAGCCCTATTCAATTCATCTAACTTTATTGCTGGACTTTTAGCAAAATACAATCGTCTCACAAACTTTCTCATTTCAGTATGATGAACTGCCAGCATCCTAAAATGGTGAAAAACACTTTGACACACTTTCCTAGATAGACAAGCCAGAGAGTGTCCTTGCAAACCAGTATTCTCTCTCACTCTGCATGGATCTAGACTTTGAAGCACCTTCATCTTCTGTTTAACACTTTTTTTACTATATTCTCTTAGAAACTCACGAAATGTATCAATAAAGGCATTTCGGAGGAATACACCTACCTGACGGACGCTCTGCTGCGCACCTCTGCATACCTGGGGAGTGGAAGTGCTGTGGTCTCCCCTGCCGCCATTTCTTTTGCTGGCCGCCGTGTGGGGGGACTACAGCCCGCAGAGTTCCAAGCGCCACTTCCCGATTCCGCTTCCTGCGCGCCCGGAGGCGCTTAAAACTGCGAGGCTCCCTCGGTGGAGCGGGGGGCATTTCGGAGGAATACACCTACCTGACGGACGCTCTGCTGCGCACCTCTGCATACCTGGGGAGTGGAAGCGCTGTGGTCTCCCCCGCCGCCATTTCTTTTGCTGGCCGCCGTGTGGGGGGACTACAGCCCCCAGAGTTCCAAGCGCCACTTCCCGATTCCGCTACCTGCGCGCCCGGAGGCGCTTAAAACTGCGAGGCTCCCTCGGTGGAGCGGGGGGCATTTCGGAGGAATACACCTACCTGACGGACGCTCTGCTGCGCACCTCTGCATACCTGGGGAGTGGAAGCGCTGTGGTCTCCCCCGCCGCCATTTCTTTTGCTGGCCGCCGTGTGGGGGGACTACAGCCCCCAGAGTTCCAAGCGCCACTTCCCGATTCCGCTTCCTGCGCGCCCGGAGGCGCTTAAAACTGCGAGGCTCCCTCGGTGGAGCGGGGGGCATTTCGGAGGAATACACCTACCTGACGGACGCTCTGCTGCGCACCTCTGCATACCTGGGGAGTGGAAGCGCTGTGGTCTCCCCCGCCGCCATTTCTTTTGCTGGCCGCCGTGTGGGGGGACTACAGCCCCCAGAGTTCCAAGCGCCACTTCCCGATTCCGCTTCCTGCGCGCCCGGAGGCGCTTAAAACTGCGAGGCTCCCTCGGTGGAGCGGGGGGCATTTCGGAGGAATACACCTACCTGACGGACGCTCTGCTGCGCACCTCTGCATACCTGGGGAGTGGAAGCGCTGTGGTCTCCCCCGCCGCCATTTCTTTTGCTGGCCGCCGTGTGGGGGGACTACAGCCCCCAGAGTTCCAAGCGCCACTTCCCGATTCCGCTTCCTGCGCGCCCTGAGGCGCTTAAATCTGCGAGGCTCCCTCGGTGGAGCGGGGGGCATTTCGGAGGAATACACCTACCTGACGGACGCTCTGCTGCGCACCTCTGCATACCTGGGGAGTGGAAGCGCTGTGGTCTCCCCGCCGCCATTTCTTTTGCTGGCCGCCGTGTGGGGGGACTACAGCCCCCAGAGTTCCAAGCGCCACTTCCCGATTCCGCTTCCTGCGTGCCCGGAGGCGCTTAAAACTGCGAGGCTCCCTCGGTGGAGCGGGGGGCATTTCGGAGGAATACACCTACCTGACGGACGCTCTGCTGCGCACCTCTGCATACCTGGGGAGTGAAAGCGCTGTGGTCTCCCCCGCCGTTATTTCTTTTGCTGGCCGCCGTGTGGGGGGACTACAGCCCCCAGAGTTCCAAGCGCCACTTCCCGATTCCGCTTCCTGCGCGCCCGGAGGCGCTTAAAACTGCGAGGCTCCCTCCGCGTCGCGGGACGTGCGCGGGCGGCGCCGGGCTAAGCCCGGGCAAAGGGCGGGCCCTCTGTGGCCCTCAGAGGACCGATTGAGGCCGGGACGGGCCACCACACTAACGTGTAAGACATTATAAGACCATATAAGTAATCACACGGTGGGAGCATTCTGCCCTTTTTATGGTATATTGAACGTGTCGTATTGTTCTTAACTTGTTCATATTTGGCTATTAGGTTTCATCATTTGTGTTGGTGTTGCCATATTGTGCCATAGTTTAATAGTTTAATATAAGTTTTAGGTTTTCCCAGGGGTTTGACAAACATGGCTAAAGCTATTGCTAGCAGCAAATCCTCGACTACATCAACATTAGATAACTACTTATTCAAAGTAGTCACCAAAATTAACAGTGATAGGCGTAAATCTTTAGGACAGGGTTCAAACTCAACGACTACTAGCCCTTTGTCAAATAGCATAGTCACCTCACTCTCTCCCCTATCTCCCCCATCACATGCTATGAACTGTTTAATTGAGAATAATGATTTGTTAACCCCGGGCGATCAACTTCCTAGTGAACTAGAATCTCCCAAAGTTTATAGGGATTTAGTAACCGAAGTTAATGAGACCGTAGAAGACCCGCCGGACCTGTCAACTCAGAGAGTGCTAAGATCCCGTAAACGCACTCATTTGAGACAGGGTTGTGTACGAAGTACTCATAAAAAGACGGGTCCTGTTTCATCAAATCAGGTTACCAAGGAATTAGCCATTCCTAATAACTCTATGGCCAAGCTAGACTCTCATCAATTTGATTCCTTGGTAGGTCTCCTAGAGTCCAAAATCCTGAAAATTGTCGAACCCTTAGTTACCAAGATTGATGAACTATCTGCTGAGATTGAAGGCCTACGTAATCTTTTGGCACGTAAGAATAATTCCTCTGGGAATATGACTAGAGTAGCCGAGGGTCTACCTGCATCTGCTGACACCCCCAGGTCCCCAAAGGATACCCTAAACAGTGCAGATCCACCGGTTGTTGAACCCACGACAAATGTGAACAACACTTTACTTCCCGAAAGTTGCTCAAGTAGTAATAATGTAACGGCAAGCACACATTTAGGAGGAGCAAAACCAGATCTTCCCCCAGACTGTGCCCCATTTGTTGTGGTGTTAACAAATGTACCCCCCTTGAAGGATGTTGCCCAGAAAACTACCCCAGAAACCCATGAATCCCTTAAAAATAAATCAGTCTCGTGGCTAAATAAGCACTATGGTTTTCCAGCACATTTAGCTCACCAAATCTTAACAACGAGAAGAGTTTCCTGGGTTGGGCGCTCGCGCAAGACTATAAAGGGGGACTGTGTTGTAATAAACTTTAGAAATCCCTTCATAGTGCATAATATCTTATCAAAAGCTACTTTGCTCCCCCACACTGAAGAGGGTATTACCCTTCATTCACTGGGTTATTTCTATAAACAACAGATACATTTACCCTGTAGTGTCCCATTGGAGGGCAGAGTACGTCATCTTGAAGGTCAGTTTCCACAAGGTCTTGTTATTTCAAATCGTTTTCAGGCTTTGAGTAACTTAGATTCTAATGATTGACTGCACCCTGTTGGGGTTATTTCTAGATTTATTAGGGAAAGTTCATCCTCTATAGAGGAAGAGGACATGGTTTCCAGTGGTTCTGTACCAGTTACAAGTATAGAGGGCACCCAAAATGTCATGCTTGCAATGGGGAATGTCTTTGATGAAAGAGTGGATGATACTGTCGTTGCCCCTCGAATGCCCTCAGGTACAAGTGTCCTTAGTTGGAATATAGCCAGCCTAAATAACAAAGCTCATGACCCCATATGGAGGGACAGTTTATTAGGCCACGAAATTATTGGTCTACAAGAAACTTGGGACACTGAAAATACCTTTTTGCTGGATGGGTTTTATGCTTTTTGGTCATCAGCGGTGGCCTCTTGTAGGGGGAGGGCTAAAAGCGGTCTTCTAACCCTTATCGCATTGACCATTGAAGGTAAATACAGTAAGGTGGAGACAGGCTCGCCTTATTGTTTAGCAGTAGAAATCCAATCCAACTCAAATGGGATTTGGCTCATTGTAAATTTTTATAATTCATTTATTAAGAGCACGCCAAATGAACACTTACTCAGTCTATTTGATTTTTTGCAAATGTATAATGAATCTTGCAAAAATCCTTATTCGATTATTGTGCTTGGTGATTTTAATGTTCATTGTTGTTTTAATAACTGTTTTATTTGGGACAGTTTAGGTCCACCCAATCAAGGAAACCTACATTTTGAACACACACCACAGGGGTTATTTTTAGATGAGCTTCTTGTTGGGAATTCTATGGTCTATCCCGTCAATCACACTAATGACATCCCGTCCTACAAAGGAAGTGGCTTAGGTTCCACTATTGACTACATTTTTGTCACATCCAACTTAGCCGAAAATGTAAGTCAATATAAGGTAAAATGGTCTGTCTATAGTGATCACAACCCTGTCCAGTTAATTCTCACTGATGATCTTAAAAAAAGAGAATCTGATAATTCTACTGTCAGAACACTGGACATAAGGCCAACTGACCAAACACGCCGCCTGAAATTGTGTCAGCTGGTCCCAGAGGATTTTACTGAAAACTTGTGGGGAACGGTTGGGGATGAAATACTTTTGTGTTCACAAGACGGGATCTGTAGTGATGCAGTTCTGACAGCTTATGATAAGATTTGCTGCCAGGTAAATAGTGATCTCAAAAAAGTATGTAAGGATAAACCCATAACCGGGGAGAAATGGTTCGATCACAGCTGCTCATCCGCCCAACGGAAGCTAATGGCAGCTCTCAAAGCGGTCCCACTTGATAGAGCAGAAATTGCCATTTGTAGGAAGGCCTATAAAATGGCCCAGAAAAAACGTAAAAATGAAATTAGGGATGAGGCATGGAATGAACACCTGTCCATTGATGTCATTAAAAATAGTGCTAAATTTTGGGCTATCGTAAACAAGCCTTTTTTTAACAGGAAAAGTAATAATGAGCTTGAATGCGGTATCCAAGAGGACAAATGGTATACCCATTTTAAACAGGTGTATGATGGAGATGGTTCGAGGGTGGGGTCCTCATTTAACTCTGAGAGTTATACTTTGTCTTTCACAGAACTAGAGGTCACAAATGCAATCTTGCAAATGACAAGTAATAAGGCGCCGGGACCTGATGGTGTCCCGGCTGACCTTTTTAAATCAGATATAAAACTCTGGTCCAAAATCCTATTTAATGTCTTTACAAATGCTTGTCAACTGGGCCTTCCAGCGACGTGGGCGAAATCTGTCATCATTCCTATTTTTAAAAAGGGGGATAGAGGCGACCCGAGCTGCTACCGTCCAATCTCCCTTATAGATTCCTCAGTGAAAGTTCGGGGGAGGGTGGTCCTCGCCCAACTAAACGGATGGCTAGAGGAATCAGGAAAACTCTCTAAGGTCCAAAATGGATTTAGGAAAGGGATGGGTACCACAGACCAATGTTTAAATCTACAACTTTTAATTGGTAAATACACGGTGGCCAAGAAAGGAACCTTGCTGGTTGCCTTCATGGACTTGTCATCGGCCTTTGACCGCGTAAATAGATCAAAACTGTGGCCCATGCTCCTTACACTTGGTGTAGACAAAGACATCGTCCACTTTTTAGCGGATCTACATAGAGAGTTAATAGCAACAGTTCGTTACGATCAAAGGGGTAATTGCACAAAAGATATACCCATATCTTATGGGGTTAGGCAGGGGTGCATCCTGGCACCTCTCCTTTTCACACTGTATATAAATGATTTAGACAATACCCTAATCGCCTCATGTAAAGACATCCCCTGTGCAGGGAAATGTCTAGTTCCTGCGCTTTTATATGCTGACGATGCCGCCCTAATTGCTAGAACGGGTGTGGGCCTTCAGCTACTGCTTAATTCATTTGCTGATTTTATGAAGGATTTGGACCTATCTGTTAACTTTGTTAAATCACATGTCATGGTCATCGGCCCTAAATCTGTTAAATCTAAAACCTTTGTATGTGGGGGTCATCAATTATCCAGGGTTTCTTCTTTTCCTTATTTGGGTGTTCTTTTTGATGATCGAGACTCTGGGGTAACCCAAATTACGGCAAAAAAGATTGTGTTTTCAAGAGCAACTGTGGGTGTTCTGGGCTTCGCCAGAAAACTAGGTGCTAGACCAATGAAGGCCCTTATCCAGGTGTATAAAGCTAAGTGTCTCTCCATAGCTTTGTACGGAGCTGAGATTTGGGGCATTAATAATGCCAAAAGCTTACAGACTGTTGAGGATAGATTTTTAAAAAACCTCCTCTCAGTCCCGATCTCAACTGCCAACTATATTGTTCACCAGGAACTTGGTATGGGTTTTCTAGAAGATAGTATTGCTCTGGCCCCGATGCTGAAATGGATCAGCATTTGGCTCAACCCGGATTTACACCTGAATCACACAATTTTGAGAGACTGTATGTCGCTTGATCATGGGCTACATATACCCTGGTTGAAATATATTCGGAACCTGGCGATTAAGCTTGGTAGGCCAGAATTGTTGCATTTTCCTGAGACCCTGGTAAAAGGTGACATTAATTGGTGTAAAGAAACTTATATGTACATATCTACCTCGGCAAGGGAAGAGAAGGAGCTGGTTAAGGGCTCCGTTAGGGCCCACCAGCTCTGTAAAACAATATCCTCCATGGAACCTTATCTTGGATATGTAACAAATGCAAATCATCGTTTTCTTTTAACCAGATTTAGATTGAATCAATTACATCTACTGATTGGAGCCAAGAAAGGCTGGAAAAGGGCGTTGGATTTTGGCCCCTGTTCTTGTGATAATTTTTCCCCCCAGGATATGATACACCTTTTTTTCTTTTGTGAGCACTTTATTGACATTAGGAAACGTTTTTTAATCCCTATATTAAGAGATAAAGGCTTTGTTCAAGTGAGACCTGCTTTCTTGTATCTTCAGCTGTTAAACAATGTTTGGGAAACTTTTAATATTGCGAATTTTTTAACTGTGGTAATTCGCTCCTTGAAGAAATGAACTGTACCCTTTTAATGTTTTTAATTGGACATGTTACCATGTTAAACTTATCTGCGTCAATGTGTTCCTTCTTAAGTTTGGTAACCTACCAAAAATGAATTTTGTCTTTTTAATATGTATTTATTGTAGTATGCTTTTATAGTTTGCACTTAAACCGAATAAAGACTTTATGACTGACTGACTGACAATAGATTCCTGACGCACAGTGCAAATACTACTACAATTCCAAGTATACACTGGGGCTTTAGGACGTCTCCCCATAACCTCATCCGCCATCACTTGTTGCTCATCTCTTGGAACCATTTTCTCCTTCTCCATTATACAACCATTTTTCACTTCATAAGCACGACCTCTGGTGTCAACTGCATGCAGCAAACTATTACTTTGAAGATAACTCTCTTAATTAAAAAAAGGTTCACTACTTGAACTATGCATCCATTCTCCTAAAAACACTTTACAAAAGTTTGTTCTTTTCACTAGTCTTTTCCTTTTGCTTTGTGATTTCAGTACATTGACCATTTTATCTAATGTACGCATCCTGTTCAAAATTAAAATGAATAGTTTCCTTTTTAATTCTATAGCCTTTGCTACAATGGCTTCAATTTCTTTTTTTCTCTTATAAAATTTTGCTTTTTTCTTATATTTCTTCACATCCTTTATCAAATTGGACATAACTCTTCTCTGAAACATTTTTCTACGAATCTCTTTAAACGCTGTTTTTCTTTTTAAGTTAATCTTTATTGTTTCTGAAGGTATATTTGCATTAACTAAATGCTCAATTTTCTCCTGTTGTTTTCTATTTAAAACATTATTTCCAGTACAGACATTTTGTACATTTTTACTTTTTTTGAAGATATTTTTAAAAAAATCTTTTGTCTGCTTACCAGAAGACTTTCTCTTTTTCCCAACATGTGCATCTCCAACTAACTTAGGTCCTCCAGTTGTCTTCAAATATACATTTTTTTTCTGGTTTTTCCTTAGTCTGGATTTTGTAGGCATCTTAAATTTTGTTCACTGCTCTTCAGCAATACCTGAAAGAAACTAAAAAAAAAATCATTTATTTTATTTAAATATATTACTATATTTTTTATGATCTTTTCAAATCTTAAAATACTATGTACCCCTTTCCTACAAGTGAAAATCACAATAAAACCATCACAAATTAAATATCTAAAAACAATTCCTGTGTGCACGAAATTTCTTTGCCAATTTGAAAGCACACTTACTACTCTTTTTTTGGCAAGTGATAAGTACTTTTACAGTCTGACACATTTTCAATCCACTTTTCAGAATCTGAAAACAGCACATGTCCAAACAGCTTTTTGATACCAGGAACATGTGTAACCTGGGTGAATGACTACACTCCAGCAAAGGCAACCAGCCTTAGTGTTGTTGAATGTATTTGCATTACTCACTGCAACCTCAAACACCACTCGGTTGTGAATACTATGCATGATTCTACAGGATAAGCAGCTGGGTGTGTGCTAAGAGTCTGCTTCTGCAGAAAAATAGCTGCCCCTTTCCTACTAATGCCAATCTAAAATTACCAGAGTAATACGCAATAAATCTCTGTCAACAATTCCTCTTTGCACACAGAGTCATGGTTTGATATTAGGCAGAAAACAAAATTTATTTGCCATTTTGAAAGCACACTTACTACTCTTTTTTTGGCAAGTGATAAGTACTTTTACTGTCTGACACATTTTCAATCCACTTTTCAGAATCTGAAAACAGCACATGTCCAAACAGCTTTTTGATACCAGGAACATGTGTAACCTGGGTGAATGACTACACTCCAGCAAAGGCTACCAGCCTTAGTGTTGTTGAATGTATTTGCATTACTCACTGCAACCTCAAACACCACTTGGTTGTGAATACTATGCATGATTCTACAGGATAAGCAGCTGGGTGTGTGCTCAGAGTCTGCTTCTGCCGAAAAATAGCTGCCCCTTTCCTACTAATGCCAATCTAAAATTACCAGAGTAATACGCAATAAATCTCTGTCAACAATTCCTCTTTGCACACAGAGTCATGGTTTAATATTAGGCAGAAAACGAAATTTCTTTGCCATTTTGAAAGCACACTTACTACTCTTTTTTTGGCAAGTGATAAGTACTTTTACTGTCTGACACATTTTCAATCCACTTTTCAGAATCTGAAAACAGCACATGTCCAGACAGCTTTTTGAGACCAGGAACATGTGTAACCTGGGTGAATGACTACACTCCAGCAAAGGCAACCAGCCTTAGTGTTGTTGAATGTATTTGCATTACTCACTGCAACCTCAAACACCACTCGGTTGTGAATACTATATATGATTCTACAGGATAAGCAGCTTGGTGTGTGCTCAGAGTCTGCTTCTGAAGAAAAATAGCTGCCCCTTTCCTACTAATGCCAATCTAAAATTACCAGAGTAATACGCAATAAATCTCTTTCAACAATTCCTCTTTGCACATGGTGAAAACATAGTCCATAATATTTTACATGTTCCTTACATTTAAATTTCTCCCAAAACACAAATTGAAAAACACAACTTCAACAAAAGGAATTCCAATTCTATTATTCATTTCTAAATTTACCACATACATCCCCTCTCAAACTCTTAACTCACCTTTAAAATTAGTTAGTTGTGAAAGAAATGTGGCACTCAAACAGCAGATTATCAGAGCCAGGATATCTGTTCTGTACACCTCTCTCCTCTCAGCAGAACCAGATAATGGCAATGTTTCCCTCTCTTTTTCCACACATATACATGTTAATTACAAATCTCATTGCTTCCCCCTTTTTTTCAAATGAAATCACACATTTCTATTGGTTGAAAACCAACCCTTTTCCAAAAGTACCCTTCCCCCAACTTGACTTCTGCCTGCTACCATAGCAACAGCTCATGGAACACTGCTGTGTGGAGTCAGGTCAGAAGTTCACCACACAATGTTTCATTTTCAAAGAGCAAGAGTGCTTGACTTTTCAAACCTAACAGCAAATCCATAGTAATGTTCTTTGGTAACACATTTTTCTGTACCAATACAAAACATGCTTCTATAAATTTACACATACAGCCTAGTTTTTAGTGTAGAATGGTGTGAAACAGCCAATGAGTTCTTTTTATTTTAAATAAATATGTATGCCTCCATTTCCAAACTGTCTTTCATTTTTTTTCCCATTCTACTGAAATACACCTCCTGAGTGCATCCAGATCTCCTTGGAAGATGTTCACAGTGTGGATTGTAGGGCACAGCTATGTCTTCTGGAGTGAAAAGTATGCAGAGAAAACAGGTATGGTGAGAGACCTTGCTTTGCCAAATGTAGACATTAAATGGATTGGTCAGAGAGGGTTAAAGTGGCACCAATTAATGCCATTGGTGAAATCCTTCATGCAAATCCAACACCCTGACCTCATAATAGTGCACTGTGGTGGCAATGACCTAGGCACTTTGACTGGGGTAGGTCTGGAAATGCTTATGAAGGAGACCTTTGCACAACTGTTTTCACTTTTCCCTAAAACTGCCTTTGCGTATTCTAACATATGCCAAAGGCAAAAATGGAACTGGTCCAATCAATTTTGTCCACAGATTGACAAAGCAAGAAAGCACGTCAACAAATCTGTTTCTGCTTTCCTCCGAGACAATGGTATGGGTTCCATTTACCACAACAACTTGCGTTACAACATGCAAGACATTTATAGAGGAGATGGTGTACACTTCACTGATGAAGGGAACAGAGTCTTCCTCTTGAACCTTAGACTCTGCATCGGTACTTACTTGTAGGTACCACTAAAAAATCACTTCATAAACACAACGGCTCTTTTTAGAGCCCCCTAATATCTAAACACTTAAATCTGAATTTTATTTCTTTTTTTATTTTTTTTTCTGCCGTACGCGTACGGTAAGCTTACCGTACACGCACTCCGCGATTTTTTTTAAAAATTAATAAATGTATTTTTCGTACTTTTGTGTCCTTCTTTGACCCCCTTTCAAATGTTAGGGGGTCTGTAACTCTCTTCCTTGCCCCCTTTTCATGTTATCCACCTTTTTTTTTTCTGTGTGAACCACACGAAATGGCGGCCGACACTTCCTGATTTCGTCCGATTCGAATGTTTACAGTCATGTGACAACCAATCAGATTTGAGCTCGCGCACGGCACCGTACACGTACGGTAAGCTTACCGTAAGCGCACGGAGCGCGCTTACAGATATATATATTGCTTTAAATGCTATTTTCTCATGAACTACTGAACAGATTTACACCAGACCTACAAAAGGCACATCCTTGACCTACGGACTACCTCTCTGCCAAATTACAAGTAATTCTGTTCAGCCGTTCGGGCTGTAGCTCGGACTAAAGGTCCTATGGAAAAATGTATGGGGAAAACGCGTTTTGGGACCCCCCTTTTTTCTCGGCCCCCGCTTAACGAATCACCCCAAAACTTTCAGGGTAGGAGCGGAGCAGAGTGCCCCATTAGTTTTGAAAATTTCGCGAGGATCGTCAACCGGCGCCAAAGTTATTCAAAATAGAATTTTGAGATTTCCTATGGAAACACGGTCCTAACTATAACTACCTACTGGCAACCGCCAGTAGGTAATATATATATATATATATATATATATATATAAATATATATATATATATATTCACTTAAAAAACCATAGGTTTCACACATGTTATAGTTAGCTGGACATTTCACTCGTAAAAAACCAATGAAATTCCCCAGTTATAGTTACTGCAGGTAACTATAACTCACGCGACCGCAATCCTCTGCTGATGACATCAGATATTACATCACTGTATTTAGACACTTATTTACCCATGTCTTCTTCCATTAATCTTTAGCTATACATATATTACAAATATTTATTTTTCATAAAGACACATATGTCATCAGTGATGTAATATCTGACGTCATCAGCAGAGGATTGCGGTCGCGTGAGTTATAGTTGCCTGCAGTAACTATAACGGGGGAATTTCATTGGTTTTTTACGAGTGAAATGTCCAGCTAACTATAAGATGTGTGAAACCTATGGTTTTTTAAGTGAATTTGCAAGGTTTTTTAAATGCTAATTCGTAACTATAACGTGTGTGAAACCTATGGTTTTTTTTAGTGAATTTGTACGTTTTTTTAAATGCTAAGTTATGTATTTACTAATTATTTTTTTTTCCAGGTTTTTCACCGTGCGCGCACCGTGAAATTTTTATTTATTTTTTTAAATCGCGATGTGCGCGCACCCTGCGCGCACGGTGCGCTTCGCGCGCGTATAGATATTGATATGCTTTTAAATGCTATTTTCTCCGGAAATTCTGAACAGATTTACACCAGACCTGCAAAAGGCACTTCCTTGACCTTATGGCTACCTCTCTGCCAAATTTCAAGTAATTCTGTTCAGCCGTTCTGGCTGTAGCTGTGTCTAAAGGGCCTATGGAAAAATGCATGGGGAAACGTGTTTTGGGACCCCCCTTTTTTCTCGGCCCCCGCTTGATGAATCACGGCGAGACTTTCACGGTAGGAGCTGAGCGGAGCGCCCCATTAGTTTTGAAAATTTCGCGAGGATTCGTCAACCGGCGTCAAAGTTATTCAAAATAGAATTTTGAGATTTCCTATGGAAACTAGGTTGTAACTATAACTATCTACTGGCGACCGCCATATTTTTGACACGAAAAGCCCAAATGGTTTGAATGTTGAAGAAGATCTCCATGTACATCTGACTTAGTAGTATCCATCAAGAGAGATTGTAGTTCCTCTTTTTTAGTTTAAATTTTAAGGATTTTAAAACTGTCACAGGGTCACAGATGAATAGATCAATTCCATTGAATATGTCTTTTAAAAAATTAGCGGATGGTATAAGGAGGAATTTCTCTATATTTAGTAAAGACAAGAAAGATCATACCCAACACATGATTCGTAGACTGTTTTTAAGGTAGAGTACTGTAATGCATTTGCACTTTATTATAATTGCACTTTACTGGAATTGCGTTTTTGCACACAGTAGGCATTAGCACTTTACTTGAAATCATTATACACTAGTATCTTTTAACTAATTTTAATATTTATATTATTTATTGTTAAAGAAATCAGTCTGATGTGTTAAAGGGTATGTACCATGAAAGGATCATCCTATGATATTTCTTTCTGATTCTTGTTCTTAACAAGGTTATGAATATTGGATTGACAGAAAATAGTCACCACGCTGTACCCAATCAATACAACAATTGATGAACAACTGATGACAATCATGGGGCACTGGCCCAGGATTCGTGTATGAAGTTTTGAAAATTACCACTGTTCTCTTGTAATATATGATTGTAAATATATTATTGTGTAATGTTGTAAGGGCTTTTAGGCTAGAGAATCACCTACTCCCGGTATCCTCTATGAGATTAATTAGTTTTTTTAATATAATTGTAATAATTGTATATTTAAAATCCTTAAATGAAAATGAATTTTGGGATTGTTGATATATTGAGAGAGGAGGGAGTGTTGCACTATGCCAAGATGACCTACACTGTGTTAAGAAGCATTGTGTGAAAAGCCTTAACATTACGAGATAAATAGCGTGAGTCTGTTTTCAGTGGCTATTTTTAAAGAGATCATGTGACCCTGTGATTTGTATTTAAATGAAAGTGTTTCGTAATGTTGATTTGTGTGAGCAAGGCAGTTGTGCCGAAACGCGTTGCTTTAAAAGGAATAAACCCTAGCCGGATGGCTAAGTATATCTCCTGTGTCGGTGTCCGATTTTAAGAAGATCGGGTTTGGTTTTGATATATATATATATATATATATGTGTGTGTGTGTATATATATATATATATATATATATATATATATATATATATATATATATATTCACTGAAAAAACCATAGGTTTCACACACGTTATAGTTAGGAATTAGCATTTAAAAAACCTTAGAAATTCAGTGAAAAAACCATAGGTTTCACACATGTTATAGTTAGCTGGACATTTTACTCGTAAAAAACCAATGAAATTGCCCCGTTATAGTTAGTTCAGCTAACTATAACTCGCGCGCCCGCAATGCACTGCTGATGACGTCACATATTACATCACTCATGACATGGTCAGTGACATCACTCATGACATCACTGATGACATCTCAAATGACATCACTGATGACATCACTGATGACATCATCCAGTGAATGTGTGTTTTTCTGAAAATTAAATATGTTTTATATATGTATATCTCAAGGTTGATAGAAGAATAAATGGGTATATTACTGTCTAAATGGATGATTTCTTTTTGAAAAATTGATTGTGTAACTGACTGATTAAGTGTATCATAGTTAATACATGGCTTAGTGAGTAATATTTAAATATGTAAATATCTGTATCATTTTTTCACTTTGTGTATAAGTGGCTGCATGGGTTGGTGAGTAGCTACATGGGTGTCTATATAGGTTATTAGTTGGTTTTTTTGAGTATTAGTCTGAGTGTCTGCATGGTTCGGTGGGGGGTATGACGTAGTGCATAGGTGCATGAATGAGTGACTCACTGTTTGTATGTGTTGAACAGAGCATGTGTGCAGGACTGCATGGGTGGATGCGTGTGTGTATTGGTGTGTTAGTGAGTGAATGACTGTCTGAATAGTGTCTTTATGAGTAACTACATATGTTTTAAACTAGTATATGTGACTATTGGTGTATATATGTGAGTATATGTGAGAGGGAGAGATTGAAAGAGTTCCTGTATGAATAAGTATGTGTTTCTATAAGTGATTGTTTAAAAGACTAAGTATGTGTAAGTTTCCGTAGAAGTAAGTGTGGTGGTGTGTGTATAACTGTATATGCAGGTGAATGTATGTTTGATTCTTTATTAGCATGAGTGACTATGTGTGTGAGTAACTCTATGGTTGAGTGGCATTATGTAACAGGATGTATAGGTGTATGAGTACATATGATGAGTGAGTACATGTATGAGTGACTGTATAGGACTGTTGGTGAATGAGTGGATGTGTATGTTGATCTTAGAATTACTGAAGAGGTTGTTGTAACTGGTATTGGTATGTCCATTGTTTTGAAAATTTTAGTCTCTATTTTTAAATGTGTGTATCAAAGCTTATATTAAGGTGAGAGGAGGTCTGCCACTCTATCACAAGGATGATGTCATCAGTGATGTCATCAGTGATGTCATTTGAGATGTCATCAGTGATGTCATGAGTGATGTCACTGACCATGTCATGAGTGATGTAATATGTGACGTCATCAGCAGTGCATTGCGGGCGCGCGAGTTATAGTTAGCTGAACTAACTATAACGGGGCAATTTCATTGGTTTTTTACGAGTAAAATGTCCAGCTAACTATAACATGTGTGAAACCTATGGTTTTTTCACTGAATTTCTAAGGTTTTTTAAATGTTAATTCCTAACTATAACGTGTGTGAAACCTATGGTTTTTTCAGTGAATTTCTAAGGTTTTTTAAATGCTAATTCCTAACTATAACGTGTGTGAAACCCATGGTTTTTTCAGTGAATTTGCAAGGTTTTTTAAATGCTAATTCCTTACTATAACGTGTGTGTAACCCATGGTTTTTTCAGTGAATTTGCAAGGTTTTTTAAATGCTAATTTTTTTTTTTATTCTTCATTTTTTTCAAACATATTTTTAATTTAATTTTCTTTCATTTTATAAAGACTATGCTTAAATTTTTAAAATCCTTAAATATTTTTTTTTAATATATTTTTTAAAATAAACGTAAAATTTATTACCAGATTTTTATTTTTTTTTATTTTTTATTTTTTAGTACGCGTACCGTAAGCTCACGGTAAGCGTACGGTTTACGCAACGTCCGTAATCTATCTACGCTGCTTGCGTATAGTTACGCAATTTGCGTAGCCGCGCGTACTGCGCGTGGGACGCGTGCGCGCTTACGCCACACGCGCACGTTACGCGGAAGTGCCGGGGAGTGACTGTTATGCGCATGCGCGGAAGCGCGTGTCTTTTTTACGCGCACGCGTACTTTTTGCCGTAAGCGTACCGTAAGCGTACCGTAAGCGTACGGTAGGTCATGTGATCATGAAACACAACTTTTGATTGGTTGAAAGTACTTTCAGTTCTAGAACTCTCCTACACCACACCCATTCCCCTCATTTCTGCTTGTGATCCCTTGGGAGAAGGAGCTGGTTTGTCTTTGGGATACGATGGCAGAACAGCAGAGCTCTTCTGAGAGTGAGGCTAGCACCAGCAGCACTGTCTTGAGGCAGAGAGCGAGGAAAGTAAAGCCTTCTTATGTTTGGGATTATTTTACTTTTCCAGAAGGCCAGCAAAAGGTGAATGCACCCTTAGTTACTTGCAAGCTGTGTAAGCGTGTACTTTCTAGAGGTAATCCTAACAGGAAGTATTCCTTTGGGAATCACACCATGAAGAGACACCTCCAGGATGTACACAGAAGGACACATGGTCATCTTTTTGGAGGTAACTCTTCAGAAAGACGAGCCAGTACATCCACAGCAGCTCAGCCTGGACCATCACCTGCAGGGCTTACTCCTTCTTCTGCAGGTCAGGTGAGCCCTTCATCTGTGGGGGGAGAATCTCCTTTTGCTGGCCCTCTGGAAATGAACCTTCGATTTCGGAAGGTTGATATTCATTGCACATTTTGTAAAGGTCTAATTTGTCATAGGGAGACCAGTGTTTCCCTAGTGAACAACAAAATAGATCAGCACATTTGTAGCTATGAATAATTTTCCCATGCTTCCTTTCCTCTGTCCCTGCATGAACACAACGGTTCTTTTAAGAGCCAACCTTATCTTCCATCTTTTTTTTACTTGTTTTGAAAAACTTTTTTTTTTTTTTTTTTACCGTACGCGTACGGTAAGCGTACCTTTTTTTTATTTTTTAAAAAAAAACACTAAAAATCATTTATCACATTACAAAGTCCTTGAGAGACTACAATTTTTATTATTGACTTACCATACTCACTCAAAAAAATATTTATTCATTTGTTTTTTTTAAAAATAGTTTTTAAAATGGTTGTAGTTTCCGAAAATTTTCTATATCGATCTGAAAATAAAGAAAAAAGTATTAATATTTTTAAACCATTTTATAATACAGTACACATATTTACATTTTTTACCAAAAAATATTTTTGCCTTATTTTTGCTGTTTTCAGAATATATTGCATTTCACTATTAATTGTGAAAGCAATTGCATTCATCATTTTACAGCGGGCAAATAAAATTAACAATCACAAAGATTGTATTAAAAAAGCCCAGAATCTCTTCTCACTTAAACTTATCATTACAGAAATGCATATTATTCTAAAAAAATATCATCTAAAAACAATACTTTTTTCTTTAAAATACCGTCTGATATGTTTGTTTGAGAAGTATAATCACAATATTATATCTCAAATAACTCCAAAATACATCTGATTTTATTTCCTTTAGGCCAAATAGTATTTTTTTTTTTTTCCTGGAATAAATTTCCAAGGGAAATCCATTAAAATTCTAAAGTTTAATCTGTCCAGATCTCACCGATTCTCTGTAACATTTTGGTTCTCGAAAATTTTTTGAATAATTTATTTAGTCCACAATAGAATTGCTTACTTTTCCACATGGCCAAATAGTAATTTTTTAAATCATTTTTGAAAAAAATTTCCAATGGCAGTTCAATAGCATTCCAAAATTTAAAATGTGCAGAAGTTACCGATTATCTCTAAATTATTGGTTTTTCAAAATTGCATTAAAAATTAAAAAAGTCCACATTACAATTGGTTATCTTTCCTTTAGGCCAAATGATAATTTTAAAAATATTTTTTCTACAAAATTGCAATGGTAATCCAGTAAAATGGTAAAATTATTTTGTCCAGATCTTGCCAAGTCTCTCTAAAATTTAGGTTTCAGGAAGATTAGATAGGAATTTGCTAAATCAAAAGGCAAACGTTGTTTGAAAATCAATTGGGAATCATTACACAGTGTCCAGCCTTTTTCACATTTTAGATAAACTGTGTAATGTCCAGAAGTAACAGTAGGTCCATCATGGAAAATTATTGCAACAGTTACAAAAGTTTTTCCTGAAATTGATAATTGCTGTCCTGTAAACTTCTTTATTAAAGTATCCAATTTTGATCCATCAGCTCTACATCGTTGCATCATTAAAATTACATACTGTCCGTATTCCCTTAAAATTAATGTTGATAACATGTCAGAATTACACTCACCACATTTCATGCTATGATTAGCATCTTTAACTAATTTTGCAAAAGTGACTGTTTTACTCTCTGGCAATGTCAAATAAATAAACCTTTCATTATCAACAATAGAGCCACATATATTATAACAATTATCACAACTATGTTCCCATTTATAAGAGAGACCAAAAAAAATGTCAATGGGAACTCCTTCTTCTTCCACTACCTGAAGAAAATACATCAAAAATTCGTGTGCATCTTGCTGTTCATTTTGAGAAAACTGTGTTCGTCCTGAACATACATCTAAAAGTTTTCTAATGTCAGTAGCACTTTCTATTTGAGTTTTATCTTTACTCAGCTTTTGAAAAAGGAGACTCAGCTCTGAACAGAATCTTTTTCCCTGATTTACTATTATCTGCTCTTGCAAACTTTCCAGATAAAATGCAACATTCAGCACTACATTTGCATAGCAGTTGACACCAGAGCTATTTTCAAAATGACATCCTACAACCTGTTCTTCATTTTCCTTTTTCTTTTTGCTTGCAATTACATCACTCCTCTTTTTTTTCCTCTTCTCTATATCTTCATTACAGATATTCTCATTTCTCCTTTTACGAGAAACTACACGTTTCTCCAACACAGGATACTGACCTAAATGAGGAGCATAGCTTCTTCTTAATCTATTATACTCCTTTACACAGTTTGTATCAGCACTAACTTTTGAGTCATCAAAGTCTATCATGAATAAACCTGATAATGTTTTGACTCGTGACAAAGCTACATATGCCATACCTTCTTTGAACACAGTTGAACCAATGTTCACAAATGCACAATCTACAGTCAATCCTTGAGACTTGTGAATAGTTACAGCATATGCTAGAGAAAACGGAAACTGCTTCCTACGTACATATAAGTCTTTCACAAGCATAAAACGAACTGTACAACGACAAATATCTTTAACTTCTTCTATCTGATCAAATTTTATTTTTAAACATTCAATTCCTTCTTTTTTCTGATAATTAATAAAACCCACAACTCTTCCCATTGCTCCATTCACTAAGCCTTTCTCAACATCCAAATTTCTCCTTAAAAACACTCTACAGTTCATGCAAACATATAGATTTTTTTCTAATCCTGCTGTTTTGGAGATGTTCTTCTCTAGTGAGTCCAATTTATTTTTCAGTTTGCCTGTTACTGTGACAGTAATTCTTCCATCCTCAATTTTGTCCACTGCTTCCAATTTCCTGATGTCTTCCTTTTCCAATTTCAAAAGCTCCTCATTAAATATTGAGCATTCACGTAGAGTTGGCATTAAGCAGATGACACTTTTGTTTTCTGCAATATTCTTGTATATTTTCTCTGCAACTATTTCTTCCTTTGGAAATAAATTATGTAGCAGCCGACTCTGTAATGCTTTTTTCCCAACTTCTGTGAGTATTCCAATCCTGATATCTTTCAGAATACTTCCATATTCTTCATCGTTTGCTTGCCTCATATTAGTTGTAAGTTCCTTGTACTCAAAGAAGGACCAAATATTTGTATTTCCAATGCTTCCCAATGACTTCTTCGTGTCTTCATGTGTCACAGTATTAAACACTGGTTGTCCTTTAACTGGAGTAAGTTGCAAAAGATCCCCAAAAACTATGACGTGTTTTCCACCAAATAACACGTCATAGTCTGTCTTCAAAATTTGCTGCATTCTTAAATGCACAAAGGCAAGCATTAAGTTCGATACCATGCTCACCTCATCAATAATGAGAACTTGCATCTTCTTCAATACTCTTGAAACTTCCAAGGATGCTTCTCCAGTTAGCTTGTTGAATTGTATTTTGTTCTCATGCTCCACTGGTAACATTAGCAAACGATGTAAGGTGATTCCTTTTATGTTATATGCTGCTAACCCAGTTGGAGCAGTAACCACACAAGACAAAGTAGAATCCGTTTTTTGCTTTAGGTAGCTTCTGATGACTTTAATTAGGAAACTTTTTCCAGTGCCAGCTTGTCCGCTTACATACATCCTGATTGGATGAAATGATGTGCATGAGCACTCTTTTTTGATATGTAGAAATCCGTGATCAATTTTGTTTTTGATCTCTTCATAAATTTGTTGCTGCTCTTGATTCAGTTGTCTTTCCAAATTTTCTAAGTCTATAAATTCTTCTTGACCTTGATTCATAGCCGTTTCCACTTCATTCATGGCTATTGATGCTTCATTTTCAACGATTGGTTGTCCTAGGGGATCTTGACTGTATGTTCCTGAACTTTGGCTGTCCTGAGAACTGTCTCTAGCTATTTCTGCTGCAATTGTAGTTTCCTGTTCAATTTCTTCATTTAACATTTGCAGATAAGTTGAGAATGTACTGCATTGTATGCTGTCTTTACAAGCATTAAAAGAATCTTCATAGCTCTGGAATTCTCCCAGTAGTTCATCCTCTGTACGCCATGGTTTAAACAACTGTAAAAGAGCCAAGTAGTAAAATTCTTTCTTGTCGGTAGTGTCGCAACTCAGCTTCCGGTGATTTATCAAACTTCCTTTGGTTTGCTTCACCAAACATCCTTCTTCACCAACAACTTTATATTTTCCACTGTTGATGTCTTCTGCAGCTTTCCGTGAATAAATGTAGTTCTGTAACACTTCATAGAGACACATGTTCTCCAGATGATGACTTCTCTTGGGATAATATGTGTCCAACATGTTTGTTTTCAATATATCTGTACTTTCTGGGTCATTCTCAGCCAAATATTCAATTTCTCCAACAGATTTCAGTACCCGATTTCTCATTGCTGCAAGGCCTAAACTTGCCCAAATTATTCTTCTTGACTTCGAGTAGAGACTTGCAGAAGATAACCTATCTGAACATTCGTAGGATCCAATTTCTCGATGCGATAACATCTTCAAACTGAAACTGTACAGCTTCTTACTGACAGTCTTCTCGTGAGAAATCTCTTCCCACATTTCCTTCAATTCTGTTTTTTCTGATTTCGTAATGTAAGACGTTACATATCGAGCAACAGCAATGGAATTGTCAGCAACATACTGTATATCCATGTTAGCGTTCCACATGGATAAAATGACTGGGTTGTAGTCATTTATATTTTTAGATTCTTCTTTTCTTTTAAGGTTGTAGGTATTCTTAGGTGATTTTCTTGTGATAGTATGTCTCACAGCTGACATAAAACTGTTGACTCTTCCATTTGAAAGAACAGGTCTAGGAAATCCAAATCGACATTTAGTGTAGTATTTTTCTTTGCTCTTGTATTTCCGTCGACAGTATTTTCCACACCGATGACTTTGGAAACGTAGAACTTGCTCCTTTAACTTGTTCTCTTCTGTGCTTTTTGGTATAGCACATGTTGCATATTCTTCAATGTAAGATAACACTGCTTCATCAGTATCTGTTCCAAACTTTGGGGCATCCTTGATCCACAGCAGCATATGAATATGAGGAGCACCTCTTGCCTGGTACTCTTTTCTCCAAAAGAAATCCACTACTTCTCCAAGGGGTGGATTTTTTTTATTGCAGATGAAGGACATCATAGCCTCAAATCTATGATTGAAATATCTGCAAACATTAACCGGATCCAATGAGCACAGTTCTCCTGCTGTCTTGTATTCGATGTTTTTAATGTTTGAATTGGCCTCTCGTAGAAAATCCAGTAAATCATCCCAAGCGTACTCGGCACAGCTTAGGGTAAGGAACCATGTTGGTGTTCCTAAATTGCGTAACATGCATTTTAGTTCACCATGGCGTCGGTACCAATATTCATTTGTCCCACGCTGACAAGCCATCAGATTGATCAGTTGTGTTTCCAAATGATCATCTCGGTGCTGCACTTTCTCCATAAAATCCTTAGCAGACACATTTTGTAAATGTACTCCACTTTTTAAAATGTGATTTACTGCATAAGACAGTGCAGACAAGTCGCTTTCAAATAAAAGATGGAACAAATAAGGAATACTTTGTCGAAATCTGGGATCTTCAGCATATAGTCTTGTAGTTCGATACTCTGAAGCTGGAATCTGTTCTGGACGTTCATCGTATCGTCCTCCTTTTCCTTTAGGAAACAGCTGGGGAAAACATCGAGCTTCCAAGCTCTCCTCCCATACACTCACGGGATTTCCTTTTGCTTTCTTCATCTGAAAGAGATCAATATTGTCTCCCATAACTTCTTTCGAATGGAGAGGATGTATGCTAAAATGTTCATAAATTTCTTCTTCCTTTGACTTGTCCACTTTTTCAATTTGTCCAGTTGGTGTTTCTGTGTCTCCTTGTAAATCTTCTTCTTCTTCTTCTTCTTCTATATAAATTGATTCATACCATTTGTTATTTTTTTTCAAATACAAATTTGCTCTTTGTACTTTCCGCACATCTACCAGCTCCTGCCAAATCTTCTTATTCTTTGTAGGTACACCATTAACCAGAATAATTAATGGTTCAGTTTCCAAAGTATCCGCATCAATAGTTTCCATATTTTTTTTCAAATCCAAGGGCAAATACACCACTCTACCTTTTAAACCTCTCAGTAAATCTGAAGGAGGTAATTTACCAGTTTTGGGCTCCATACGTACTATGGTCTGGAACGGATGAACACATTGAATGAGTATAGACTCATATGTATTTAATTCAGAAAGTTCAGCAGGAATGGCATCCAATTCTAAATTATTATGTACAGCTCTGGTCGGCATTCTATTTTCCTCTAACTTGTTATAACAGTATTTACAAATACGCTGATCTTCACCCAATTCAAAACAATTTTCTAGAAATATATATGTGGCAAAATCCTTCCACTTATAATTATCTTCATTTTCACTCTTTCTGTAGAGATCAACATTCCTAGTTTGTTTTCTATAATGAGTTCTGCGGCAACAAATACAAGTAAAATTTGGTCTTTCATTAGAGACTATTGCAAATTTTGTTATGTGATCATTAAATGTGTTACTTACAGAGGGTTCTACATTCTCTTCCACTTCTTCCTCATTTACTGTGTCCTTCTCTGCACTGTTTTGTTCAGGACCAAAGTAACAAAACTGAATTTCATCAACAACCTTCTCTACATCTGATACCGTTCCTCGGAACAGAGCCCTATTCAATTCATTTAACTTTATTGCTGGACTTTTGGCAAAATACAACCGTCTCACAAACTTTCTCATTTCAGTATGATGAACAGCCAGCATCCTAAAATGATGGAAAACACTATTGCACACTTTTCTAGATAGACAAGCAAGAGAATGACCCTGCAAACCAGTATTCTCTCTCACTCTGCATGGATCCAGACTTTGAAGCACCTTAATCTTTTGTTTTACACTTTTTTTACTATATTCTCTTAGAAACTCTCGAAATCTGTCAATAGATTCCTGACGCACAGTGCAAATACTACTACAATTCCAAGTGTACACTGGGGCTTTAGGACGTCTCCCCATTGCCTCATCTGCCATCACTTGTACCTCATCTCTTGGAACCATTATCTCCTTCTCCATTATGCAACCATTTTTTACTTCGTATGAACGACCTCTGGTGTCAACTGCATGCAGCAAACTATTACTTTGAAAATAGCTCTCTTCATTAAAAAAAGGTTCACTACTTGAACTATGCATCCACTTTCCTAAAAACACTTTACAAAAGTTTGTTCTGTTCACTACTCTTTTGCTTTTGCTTTGTGATTTCAGTACATTAACCATTTTATCTAATGTACGCATCCTATTCAAAATTAATATGAATAGTTTCCTTTTTAATTCTAATGCTTTTGCTGCAATGGCTTCAATTTCTTTTTTTCTCTTGTAATATTTAGCCTTTTGCTTATATTTCTTTATATCCTTTATCAAATTGGACATAACTCTTCTCTGAAACATTTTTCTACGTATCTCTTTAAATGCTGTTTTTCTGTTTATGTTAAACTTTTCAATTGCAGAAGGTATATTTGCATTAACTAAATTCTCAATTTTTTGCTGTTCTCTATGTTTTGTTACATTTTTCCGAGAACAGACATTTTGTACATTTTTCTTTGTTTTAAATATTTTGTTTAGGAATTGTTTTTTTTGCTTACCAGAAGATTTTTTCTTTTTCCCAACATCAGCATCTTCTACTAACTTTGGTCCTCCAGTTGTCTTCAAATATTGTTTTTTTTTTAGCGTTTTTTGAACTCGAGATTTTGTAGGCATCTTAAATTTTGTTCACTGTTCTTCAGCAATACCTGAAAAAAACTAAAAAAAAAATCTGTTATTGTATTTAAATATATTACTACATTTCTTTTCACAATAGTCACAAAACGAAATTTCTTTGCCAATTTGAATGCACACAAACTGCTCTTTTTTTTGGGCAAGTGAAAATCTCTTTTACAAACTGTCACATTATGAAACCACTTTTCAGATTTTTTAAAAAGCCCATGTCCACAGTGCTACACTCCACCAAGGGCAACCAGCCTTAGTGATGCTGAATGTATTTGCATTACAGACTTAAACCTGAAAACCCCACTGGCTTGTAAATACTGTGCATGACTATACACGGCAAGGACATGGGTGTGTGCTAAGCCTCTGCTTCTTCCCCCAAAAATTCGCTCCCCCTTTCCATCTAATGCAACTGTGAAATCACCAGAGCAAGACGCAATAAATCTCTGCCTATAATTCTTCTATGCACACAGAGTCATGTTTTCACATTAGTGCCAAAACGAAATTTCTTTGCCATTTTGAAAGCACACTTACTGCTCTTTTTTTTTCGGGCCAAGTGAAAATCACTTTTTACAATTGGAAATCACTTTTACAGACTGACACATTATAAAACCACTTTTTTTGATTTATTTAAATGCACATGTCCAAGCTGTTTTTTCAGACCACCACCATGTGTATTCTCTGTGACTGCCTACACTCCAGCAAGGGCAACCAGCCTTAGTGATGCTGAATGTATTTGCATTACAGACTTAAACCTGAAAACCCCACTGGCTTGTAAATACTGTGCATGACTATACACGGCAAGGACATGGGTGTGTGCTAAGCCTCTGCTTCTTCCCCCAAAAATTCGCTCCCCCTTTCCATCTAATGCAACTGTGAAATCACCAGAGCAAGACGCAATAAATCTCTGCCTATAATTCTTCTATGCACACAGAGTCATGTTTTCACATTAGTGCCAAAACGAAATTTCTTTGCCAATTTCAAAGCACACTTACTGCTCTTTTTTTTTCGGGCCAAGTGAAAATCTCTTTTTACAATTTGAAATCACTTTTACAGACTGACACATTATGAAACCACTATTTTTGATTTATTTAATTGGACGTGTCCAAGCTGTTTTTTTTTCAGACCAACACCATGTGCATTCTCTGTGACTGCCTACACTCCACCAAGGGCAACCAGCCTTAGTGATGCTGAATGTATTTGCATTACAGACTTAAACCTGAAAACCCCACTGGCTTGTAAATACTGTGCATGACTATACACGGCAAGGACATGGGTGTGTGCTAAGCCTCTGCTTCTTCCCCCAAAAATTCGCTCCCCCTTTCCATCTAATGCAACTGTGAAATCACCAGAGCAAGACGCAATAAATCTCTGCCTATAATTCTTCTATGCACACAGAGTCATGTTTTCACATTAGTGCCAAAACGAAATTTCTTTGCCAATTTGAAAGCACACTTACTGCTCTTTTTTTTTCGGGCCAAGTGAAAATCTCTTTTTACAATTTGAAATCACTTTTACAGACTGACACATTATGAAACCACTATTTTTGATTTATTTAATTGCACGTGTCCAAGCTGTTTTTTTTTCAGACCACCACCATGTGCATTCTCTGTGACTGCCTACACTCCAGCAAGGGCAACCAGCCTTAGTGATGCTGAATGTATTTGCATTACAGACTTAAACCTGAAAACCCCACTGGCTTGTAAATACTGTGCATGACTATACACGGCAAGGACATGGGTGTGTGCTAAGCCTCTGCTTCTTCCCCCAATAATTCGCTCCCCCTTTCCATCTAATGCAACTGTGAAATCACCAGAGCAAGACGCAATAAATCTCTGCCTATAATTCTTCTATGCACACAGAGTCATGTTTTCACATTAGTGCCAAAACGAAATTTCTTTACCAATTTGAAAGCACACTTACTGCTCTTTTTTTTTCGGGCCAAGTGAAAATCTCTTTTTACAATTTGAAATCACTTTTACAGACTGACACATTATGAAACCACTATTTTTGATTTATTTAATTGGACGTGTCCAAGCTGTTTTTTTTTCAGACCAACACCATGTGCATTCTCTGTGACTGCCTACACTCCAGCAAGGGCAACCAGCCTTAGTGATGCTGAATGTATTTGCATTACAGACTTAAACCTGAAAACCCCACTGGCTTGTAAATACTGTGCATGACTATACACGGCAAGGACATGGGTGTGTGCTAAGCCTCTGCTTCTTCCCCCAATAATTCGCTCCCCCTTTCCATCTAATGCAACTGTGAAATCACCAGAGCAAGACGCAATAAATCTCTGCCTATAATTCTTCTATGCACACAGAGTCATGTTTTCACATTAGTCCCACAACGAAATTTCTTTGCCAATTTGAAAGCACACTTACTGCTCTTTTTTTTTTCGGGCCAAGTGAAAATCTCTTTTTACAATTTGAAATCACTTTTACAGACTGACACATTATGAAACCACTATTTTTGATTTATTTAATTGCACGTGTCCAAGCTGTTTTTTTTTCAGACCACCACCATGTGCATTCTCTGTGACTGCCTACACTCCACCAAGGGCAACCAGCCTTAGTGATGCTGAATGTATTTGCATTACAGACTTAAACCTGAAAACCCCACTCGCTTGTAAATACTGTGCATGACTATACACGGCAAGGACATGGGTGTGTGCTAAGCCTCTGCTTCTTCCCCCAAAAATTCGCTCCCCCTTTCCATCTAATGCAACTGTGAAATCACCAGAGCAAGACGCAATAAATCTCTGCCTATAATTCTTCTATGCACACAGAGTCATGTTTTCACATTAGTGCCAAAACGAAATTTCTTTGCCAATTTGAAAGCACACTTACTGCTCTTTTTTTTTTTCGGGGCAAGTGTAAATCACTTTTACACACTGACACATTATGAAACCACCATGTGTAACTACAACAAAAACAATTCCCATTTCTATTATTCATTTCTTAAGTTACCACATACATCCCCTCTCAAACTGTAAACTCACCTTTAAAATTAGTTAGTTGTGAAAGAAATGTGACACTCAAACAGCAGATTATCAGAGCCAGGATCTCTGTTCTGTTCACCTCTCTCCTCTCAGCAGAACCAGATAATGGCAAACTTTCCCTCTATTTTTCCACACATATACATGGAAGTTTCAAATCTCAGTGCTTCCCCCTTTTTTTCACATGTATTCACACATTTCTATTGGTTGAAAACCAACCCTTTTCCAAAAGTACCCTGCCCCCAACTTGACTTCTGCCTAGTACCCTTCCCCCAACTTGACTTCTGCCTGCTACCATAGCAACAGCTCATGGAACACTGCTGTGTGCAGTTAGGTCAGAAGTTCGACACACAATGTTTCAATTCCACAGAGCAAGAGTGCTTGACTTTTCAAACCTTACAGCAAATCCATAGTACTGTTCTTTGGTTACACATTTTTTTGTACCAATACAAAACATGCTTCTATTAATTTTCACATACAGCCTAGTTTTTATTCTAGAATGGTATGAAACAGCCAATCAGTTCTTTTTGTTTTAAAAAAATATGTATGCCTCCATTTCCAAACTGTCTTTCTTTTCTTATTGCCATTCTACTGAAAGACACCTCCTGAGTGCATCCAGTTCTCCTTTGAAGATGTTCACAGTGTGGATTGTAGGGCACAGCTATGTCTTCTGGAGTGAAAAGTTTGCAGAGAAAACAGATATGGTGAGAGACCTTGCTTTGCCAAATGTAGACATTAAATGGATTGGTCAGAGAGGGTTAAAGTGGCACCAATTGATGCCATTGGTGAAATCCTTCATTCAAATCCAACACCCTGACCTCATAATAGTGCACTGTGGTGGCAATGACCTAGGCACTTTGACTGGGGTAGGTCTGGAAATGCTTATGAAGGACACCTTTGCACAACTGTTTACACTTTTCCCTAAAACTGCCTTTGTGTTTTCCAACATATGCCAAAGGCAAAAATGGAACTGGTCCAATCATTTCTGTCCACAGATTGACAAAGCAAGAAAGCACGTCAACAAATCTGTTTCTGCTTTCCTCCGTGACTATGGTATGGGTGCCATTTACCACAACAACTTGCGTTATGACATGCAAGACATTTATAGAGGAGATGGTGTGCACTTCAATGATGAAGGGAACAGAGTCTTCCTCTTGAACCTTAGACTCTGCATCGGTACTTACTTGTAGGTACCACTAAAAAAATGACTTCATAAACACAACAGCTCTTTTTAGAGCTCCCTAATTTCTAAACTCTTAAATCTGCTTTTCATTTATCTATTTTTTTTTTTTTTTACCGTACGCTTACCGTAAGCTTACCGTACGCGTACCCCGTGATTTTTTTTTAAATCAATAAATGTTTTTTTTGTACTTTTCTGTCCTTCTTTGACCCCCTTACAAATGTTAGGGGGTCTGTAACTCTCCTCATTGCCCCCTTTCCTTGTTTTCACTCTTTTTTTTCAGAGTGAAATACACAAAATGGCGGCCGCCGCTTCCTGGTTTCGACCGATTCGAATGTTTACTAAGATCTAACAGCCAATCAGAATCGCGCTCGCGCACGCCGCCGTACGCTTACCGTAAGCGTACGGTAAGCGTACCGTAAGCGGGCTCAGATATATATATTGATTTAAAGGCTATTTTCTCAGAATCTACTGAACAGATTTACACCAAACCTACAAAAGGCACTTCCTTGACCTGAGGACTACCTCTCTGCCAAATTTCTAGTAATTCTGTTCAGCCGTTCGGGCTGTAGCCCTGTCTAAAGGTCCTATGGAAAAATGCATGGGAAAAACGCGTTTTGGGACCCCCCTTTTATCTCAGCCCCCGCTTGACGAATCCCCCCGAGACTTTCAGGGTAGGAGCGGAGCGTAGCGCCCCACCTATTTTGAGAAATTCGCGAGGATTCGTCGACCGGCGCCAAAGTTATTCAAAATAGAATGTTGAGGTTTTCCTATGGAAACGTGGTCCTAACTATAACTACCTACTGGCGACCGCCAGTAGGTAATATGTATATATACATATATATATATATGTATATATACATATACATACATAGTAAAATACCACGATGTAATGTCATGCGTCGTAATAACTCATATTCAATATCAGGCAAATTGGAAAGTAGCATAGACGAGCTCATGTAAGAGGTAGACCTGGGTGTGAAATTCCACTCCTCTCAAGAGTTTCTAGAGTTTTTCCCACTCCACATGGCACGAAGAGTTCTGAAAAACTCCGCAGAGCGGAGTTGTTTTTCTGGCTCCCGCTCGCCAACATTAAGTTGACGAGCTAGGAAGATGTTACTCCAGACCACCTCGTGGCGAGATTTCTCAAAACGGGCAGTCGTGGATATTTCCTACCGCTCAGATTAAGAAACCTTCCATTCCCAATGAGGAAGTTGCAGCTCGGAGAAAACATCTACTCGAGCAGCAGAAGGAAGCAGCACCCTATTGCGCTGCATGTGCTGCAGTTTGAGCTGATTTTACAGCGTGGGGACAAACAACCGTGCTAAAAACCAGTGCGAATGGCACAAAGTAATGCACTCTCCCATTTGCAGAATTCCGGGCAGTCCAGCAAAGTTTTTTGGTCACTTTGCTGAGTTCCCCAAACTCTGCCCAGGCCCAGTAAGAGGCAGTTAAGGGTACCATAACTCCATAATTCAGTAAAGCTGTAAACCACCCACTCTTCCACCAGCTATAGACACAAAACATCCAGAACATTCACCACTGATTACCCTTTCCATTGACACCAGTAAAGTGTTTATTTACGGAAGAAAAGTCAAATAAATCAACCATTCACATGAGATTAGAGCACATGGGAGCAATGAGCACATTATGGCAAGAATATACATTTTTATCATATATCTTAAATCAAAATTTTAAGAAACCTGGGTTCAGTCCATAGTATATGACAAGGCTTTTGTGAATTCCTTTTTCTGGTAAATGACTAGGACATGATGATGATGAAGTTGAACATTTGCTAACATTAAAAAGTTAGTTGGTAACTCATATTGATTGTCCTGCCACCCAATATCCACTTTCTGAACACATTCTTTGTCATAGCTTTTTGCTGGATGAGCAACTGCTTTCAGAATGTATCTGCAATAGACTGCATCACGCAGCAGCATAATACTAGTTGACACCAGTGGCGGCCTCGGTGCTTCTCTTCTCTCAGCAGTCACAAGGGCACAAGGTAGAGGCTCCCCACCCAATCCAGACCCTGCTCTCATGATATACCAAGCATGTAAGCAGCGTGGGGATGGGCCTAATTGGGCTGGTCTGACTCTCGCTCAGGCACAGGAAGCCTGCAGCTTTTCTCCAACCTGGCTGTCAACACAGCTGGGTTGGAGAAACTTAAGATGGCCTGCCGAACCAACATGCACACTTTACAGTGCACATCACGCCTCCTTCCTGCCATGGACTGGGCCCGCCCCACCCAAGACTCCCTGGCTCAGTTAGTCAGTGGAAACTAAAATGATAATATTGTTTTATTATCATTTAATTTTTCACTGGTTGACTCTTACGGAGGAGACGCCCCTGGTTGACACATCTTCTCACACAATAATAAGTCAGTTCCTCTCCAGACACATGTAGACATTTAACAATATTTTCGTTTGGCTTAATTAATACAACTTCGAGTTAATTGTGCAAAAAGCGTCATCTGTAAGCACAAATTATGGATCCTAAAAAGGTGGAAGCAAACGCTGAAGAAAATTGTGGATTCCACCATTTGGGAAGGAGGGTCCTGATTTTATTAAAGTCAAAGGGGGTAAGAATTATGCAGTCTCTTTTTTACTATTGAATTTATACAGTATATAAGAGCAACTTCAAATCATAAACAAAAAATACACTATAAATAGAGCCATTGCACAAATCACTTTCTCTTTTCTTGATGCCCTAACATTTTTTCACTGTCTATTTGTAAGCCTGAATAATAAGAATGACAACATAAATCTGAGAAACAACCACATTAGTTCTTCCTCTGTTTGTTTTTCTTCCAGGCGTTTTTTTAACTTTTGCCCCAAAGGCCTGGCATTGTCTCTCCAAAGGGTATGTGCCAACTCAAATCGCCATCAGATTGGCTGTGGTTTGTGGTAGAAAGAAGGAATAAAATATATGCATTACCAACATCTCCATGGGTATGTAAATAATGGTGGGATAGTTCTGAACAAAATCAGGACTGCACTTCACAATTCACTAAGAGGATCTGCAATTTTATTACAAGACTGGAGGCTTATGTTATGCATTTTCAGAACATATTCCCAACTCTTTCTGCAGAATGCTCAAGTAGTTCACAGCAGAATGTTTTACATGTTGGCTGATGGAAATTTCACTGACAATTGTCCATTATCTTCCTATGTCTTAAGACATATACAACCAGCTAACATCCAGCATGCTGGAATAGCTAGGTCTATAAGAAATTATGGGTTTTATCCAACTCAACAACGTTCACACTAAAAGTTGTTCCCCCACTGGCCTCTCATCAACTTTCTCATGACTAGGGGACACCCACTGTCCCATATGACTTCTGCACAGGTGCTAGGGATGCCAACAAGTTAAAAATCTCCATGATAGCTACTAAAAACAGGAACCAGACCGCAATCCACATAAAAGCCATTGCATACAATTCATGCTGATTTGTAAGCTTTAACCGTGCCCCTAGCAAAGAATTCCTGAATATACTCAGAAGCTGACTCTGAAAGTCCTGGCATGTCTATAGACACCCTGAAAGGCACCATGCTACAAACCTCAACTTGTCCTGAACCAGAAGGCTGTGACTCCCACCATAGGGGCTAATCAATAACTAACGGAATAATGGTAGATGTATTATGTATTATGTTGTACCTGAGCACAAGTGGGTACCATGGTTCGCACTTCTATAAAGAGGTCACCACCACCACTGATTCTGTCTGCCTGCGAACTTGGACCAGACATCAGGCGATCATGGCAAATGGAAGAAAAGCATAGTGAATTCCCTCAGACCAATGTTGGAGAAAAGCATCTGTCACTAAAGCCTCTGGATCCATTCTGCAACTAAGAAACCTTTCGACTTGAGTTGTAAGTCAGGAAGTAAAGAGAGTTGTTTCTAGCAGTCCCCAGAGTATTTTCAAAACTTTGAACACCTTTCCATAATAGTTCCATTTGCTGCTGTTGCCCAAGTTTCTGAAACAACAATCTTCTACTATGGTGCCTTGCCCTGGAAGATATACCACTACCAAATGTGCCTCTTACTTATGACAGAACTCTCTTGGACAACTCTGCCAGATGTTTTAACCTCATTCCTCTCAATTTTACTTTATGTACACTACCCCGGTTAAGCACAGCTCACCTTGCTCTGCTCTTTAAAAAGCTCTGGATTTCAAAGCACCCTGCAAAGAGCTCTAAACAATATATGTGCAGTTATTGCTCCCTTGCTGACATCCCACCCCAGTTGAGAAGATGCCACATCTTGCCTCCCACCAGTAGAGACTTGCATGTGAATACAAGGTCGGGAATGTGTGGAAGATGGCTCTGCCATTCCCTGCCTCAAAATGGTTTAACCACCAAACTACCTCTACACTTGCTTCCTGGACTAAAGGATCCATCTCTGAATAACTCAGGCCACTCTGATCATGTCTCATTTTTAACCTCTGTAGTAAGAAGATTTTAAGTTATCTCTTGAGCAGATGCAGACAGAAGACCCCAAAGCCTCGCCAGTTGCTTGAGGAAAAGCTGGATCCTAGTAAATGCCACTCTTAGCTCCTTCTTGATGATTTTTTACTTTGACTCTACAAGGAAAAGAAGAACAAGGAAAAACTATTGTCCATCATGATCCCCTAAAACTCCATTCTTCTTGAGGAATCTAAGTCTGATTTTTCAACATTTATTATAACACCAGTGTTTGCCACCTCTTCTTGTATCTGGATCACTAACACTTGTTTCGGCCCCGAAAGATCATAGATCTTATATAACACCATTCTTACCCCTTGAGATCTGAAAATGGTCACCACGGCTTTTTGAGTTTGGTAAGAAACCATGGGGCAGAAGACAAGCTGAATGAGAGGGACCTGAACCAGCACATTTTCCCTAGCCAATAAAACTTTAAAAAGTTCCAAAGTTCCCCACAGATTGCGGTTATCAAATAAGCATCTTTGAGGTCTAAGTGCATCATCCAATCTCCTAGAACTATGATGTCCTAAAGACTGATGATTGTTTCCATATTGAAATGCCTGTCTCACAAAAAATAATTGAGGTCTTTCAGATTTCTAACTGGTCTGAACTGTTTATGTTTCTCTTTTAACCCCTTCGATGCTCATGACGGAGCGGTTCCGTCATGAGCATCGGTTGGGCTGTGCTTATGACGGAACCGCTCCGTCATGAGCACAGCCCCCGGGGGAAGCGCTGGCGCTCCCCCCCCTGGGGCATCGATCGTGTCCCCACAGAGGGGGATGGCAGCGGAAGAGCTTCCACTGCCACCCCGAGCCCCCCCACACTTCCCCATGATGTCAGCGCGCACAGCGCGCGCCGACGTCATCAGGAAGCGTTGGACGCGCTGGAATCCATTTCTTCCAGCGCGTCCAAGGGAGCAGAGGTTGGTTTGCTTGTCCGGTGGGGGCCGTGGGGGTGATATCTTTAGTATTGAGGCGTCGCGATCGTGGAGCAGGGATGCCCCACTAGACACCAGGGATGTGTGTTTGGAATTTGGGAAGCGACCCCTTGGGCAAGGGTCGCTTCCTAGGGGTGCAAAATTTTTTGAAGTCTTTTCTGCCCCCCCTGGGGGCAGATCGGTCATCTTTCTGCCCGTTTCTGCCCCCAGGGGGGCAGAAAAGCCCACTAGACACCAGGGATGTCTTTTATGTTATGTAGGAAGCGACCCCTTGGGCAAGGGTCGCTTCCTTGGGGGGCAAAATAATTCGAAGACTTTTCTGCCCCCCCCTGGGGGCAGATCGGTCTTCTTTCTGCCCGTTTCTGCCCCAGGGGGGGGCAGAAAAGCCCACTAGACACCAGGGATGTCTTTTTCGTTATGTAGGAAGCGACCCCTTGGGCAAGGGTCTCTTCCTAGGGAGGCAAAATAATTCGAAGACTTTTCTGCCCCCCCTGGGGGCAGATCGGTCGTCTTTCTGGCTGTGTCTGCCCCCAGGGGGGGCAGAAAAGCCCACTAGACACCAGGGATGTCTTTTTCTTTATGTAGGAAGCGTCCCCTTGGGCAAGGGTCGCTTCCTAGGCGGGCATAATAATTTGAAGACTTTTCTGCCCCCCCTGGGGGCAGATTGGTTGTCCTTCTGCCCGTTTCTGCTCCCAGGGGGGGCAGAAAAGCCCACTAGACACCAGGGATGTCTTTGTCTTTATGTAGGAAGCGACCCCTTGGGCAAGGGTCGCTTCCTTTGCGGCCTAATTATTTAGAAGACTTTTCTGCCCCCCCTGGGGGCAGATCAGTCGTCTTTCTGTCCGTTTCTGCTCCCAAGGGGGGCAGAGAAGCCCACTAGACAACAGTGATATAGTTTTCTGCATGAGGAAGCGACCCCTTGGCAAAAACTGTTTGCATTTGTGCTCGATGTGTATTTTGTTGTCTTGTGAGTAATTTGTTTTTTTTTTCTTCTTTCTAGTTGGATATCGTTGGTTTTTGCTGTGTCACTGCAAAGTAGGTTCTGGTGAGTGTAGCTGTCTCTTGTAATTGAATTCTATAGTTTTTGAGTACATTGATCATTGTGATAAAGGTACACATTTCTTTACTTACTTGGTTTGCACATTGTTGGTTGTTGTTGACTTGTTTGTGCAGCCTTCAATCTTAGTAAGTATAATGGCTAGCCGCAGGATTACTGCTCAGCAGGTTGTTGGTTTGCTGTTTGAGTCTGGGTACGATTCTGGCAGTGAGTTTTCTCTCCGTATGGAGTCATCGGATGATGAAGATACTCTTAGTGCGGATGAAGTGCCTGTGTTAGAAGAGGAGACTGATGTGCCGATAGTGCGGCAAGAGGCATCTGGGCTGCAGCCTGGGGCTGCAAGGCTTCCCGTTGGTGTAGTGCGGCAAGAGGCTTCTGGGCTGCAGCCTGTGGCTGCAAGGCTTCCCGTTGGTGTAGTGCGGCAAGAGGCATCTGGGCAGCAGGCTGGGGCTGCAAGGCTTCCCTTTGAAAGTGATGACCTCTGGGTTGCCCCTGGCAAGGTGCAGTCGGCATTGCCAGAGTTTACTGGTGTTCCAGGGACTAGAGTGAATACTGAAAACTTTTTGCCGGTACATTTTTTTCAGTTGTTTATGGACGATGTGTTTTTGGCAGAGATTGTTGAGCAGACTAATTTGTATGCCGAACAGTTTTTGAGGGACAACAGTGCCAGACTTAGGCCCTACTCTAGAGCTACCCAGTGGACTCCCACAAATGTTGAAGAGATGAAGAAGTTCTTGGGTTTAACTTTTTTGATGGGCTTGCTAAGGAAGCCATCAATGTCTTCATATTGGTCTAGCAGTCCCTTGATGGCAACGTCTATTTTTCCGGCAGTCATGAGTCGTGACAGGTATTTGCTTCTGCTTCGGATGATGCATTTTGTTGATAATGGTTTAGCGTTGCCACGAGATCACCCTGATTGTGACCGTCTTTTTAAGATTAGGCTTGTCCTTGATCACTTTGTTGAACAATTTTCTGAGATTTATGCCCCTGGGAAAGAAATTGCAGTGGATGAGTCTTTGGTGTTGTTCAAGGGCCGCTTGGTTTTTAGGCAAAACATTCCTAGTAAGAGGGCACGCTATGGAATAAAGCTGTATAAGCTGTGTGACAGTAGGACTGGATATGTGTCTAATTTCAGGGTGTACACCGGTAAGGAATCTAGGATTAACCTCCCTGGTTGTCCGTCCACTTTTGGAGTGACTGAGAAACTTGTTTGGGAACTTGGTAGAGGATTTTTCAACAAAGGCCACCATTTATATGTAGATAACTTCTACACTGGTGTGCGGTTGTTCAAGGAATTGGCCAAAGTGGACACTGTTGCTTGTGGCACAATCCGCTCTAACCGTAAAGGTTTCCCGAAAGAACTTGTTTGTCAAAAGCTTGTGCTGGGACAGTGCAGTGCGTTGCGTTGCCAGGAGCTTCTTGCTGTGAAGTTTTCAGACAGGAGAGATGTCTACATGCTGACTACCATCCATGATGAAAGCACTGCACCTGTGACTGTTTGGGGTCAGGCCGCTGAAGCGCGCAAACCTGTGTGCATTTTAGACTATAATAGGCACATGGGTGGTGTTGACAGAGTAGATCAGAGGTTGGAACCTTACACTGCTCTTCGTAAGGCTTACATTTGGTACACGAAGTTGGCTATCCATCTTTTCCACTTGGCAATGTTTAATGCTTTTGTTGTGTTCCAGGATTCTTGCCCTGAGTCAAAGATGACTTTTGCTAAGTTTCAGGAGTCTGTAATAGGCAGCCTTGTTGTAGCGGAATAGGCAAGTGTTCCTAGAGTTGGAGTGGTGGAGGATGTTGCTAGATTGAAAGATCGCCACTTTCCAGATCACATTCCTCCCACACCCTCAAAAGATTTTCCCAGTAGGAGATGTAGAATCTGTTGGCGAAGAGGTACACGGAAGGAGAGTCGTATGTACTGCCCCGACTGTCCTTCTCATCCTGCACTGTGTCTTCCTGCTTGTTTTAGAGCGTACCACACGCGAAAGAATTATTGGGAGCATTCATGAGTGGTAAAGTGAACTGCCTGGTCTGTATTCTTTGGATAATTTGATTCTGTTTCAAGGATGGTGTTAGTGCAATGTATTTAGTTGCTGATTTTCTGTTAGAAGATTTGTATCTATTTGCAATTTGTTTGTGTTTTTATTTTTTTCTAAAAAAATCCTAAATGTGATGGCGGTGTGTGTAGGCTTGCGCTTGGCTGTTGGTGTGTGTGGACTGGCACTTGGTTGGTGGTGTGCGTGGAATGGTGCTTGGCTGGCGGTGAGCGTGGACTGGCGGTGTGCATGGACTGGTGGTGTGCGTGGACTGGTGCGTGGCTGGTGGTGTGCGTGGACTGGAGCTTGGCTGGCGGTGTGCGTGGAATGGTGCTTGGCTGGCGGTGTGTGTGGACTGGTACTTGGCTGGTGGTGTGCGTGGACTGGTGGTGTGTGCGGACTGGTGCTTGGCTGGTGGTGTCTGTGGACTGGAGCTTGGCTGGTGGTGTGCATGGATTGGAGCTTGGCAGGCGGTGTGTGTGGAATGGTGCTTGGCTAGCGGTGTGCGTGGACTGGTACCTGGCTGGCGGTGTGCGTGGACTGGTGGTGTGTGTGGACTGGTGCTTGGCTGGAGGTGTCCGTGGACTGGAGCTAGGCTGGTGGTGTGCGTGGACTGGAGCTTGGCAGGTGGTGTGCGTGGAATGGTGCTTGGCTGGCAGTGTGCGTGGACTGGTACTTGGCTGGCGGTGTGCGTGGACTGGTGGTGTGTGCGGACTGGTGCTTGGCTGGAGGTGTCAGTGGACTGGAGCTTGGCTGGCGGTGTGCGTGGATTGGCGATTGGCTGCCGGTGTGCCTGGACTGGCGATTGGCTGGCGGTGTGCCTGGACTGGCACTTGGCTGGCGGTGTGCCTGTACTGGCGCTTGGCTAGCGGTGTGCGTGGACTGGCGCTCTGCTAGCGGAGTGTGTGGACTGGCGCTCTGCTAGCGGTGTGTGTGGACTGGAGCTCGGCTGGCTGTGTGTGAGTAGTGACTTTCTGCTGGTCACTACACACACTGCTAGCTGAGTGCCACTCCACGCAATCCATCAGCATGTGTAGTTGCTGTGTCTGGATTGTGGGCGTGTGAAAGTGATGGGCCCTTGAATGGCGCTGTGTGCTGGTGTGAGTTTTGTTATGTGATGGGCCCGTGGCTGGCGGTGTGGATGGTTTTGTATGTCTCACACGTGTGAAAGGTGTATAAATGGCCTGTAAAGAGGTTGGTGCCTTGTCGTGGCTTTACAGCTCACGAGCTGTGAGTCAATGGTTCAGTTTCTCGCCCTTTCAATTATTACCAGTGCATTTCATGTTTTGTGAAATCACTTGCTAATACAATTGTATCTACTGAACCATCACTCACCCTCGTACTAAATCCAACCAGTATGTGTGTGTGCTTGTGGATTAGATGGCTGTGCAGTAATATTTGTTTTTCTGAAGCAGGGTGTACCTTGTCCCTTTTTGGTGAATTTTGTACTGTGTTGCTTTTGTACCTGTTGATGCGAATGGTCTTGTTTGTATCACGTATGAAAGGTGTGTGAATGGCCTGTAAAGTGGTTGGTGCCTTGATGTGGCTTTACAGCTCACGAGCTGCGAGTCATTGGTTTGGTTTTTTGTGAATTTAATTATTGACAGTGCATTTCATTTTTGTGAAATCTCTAGTTAATAAAATTTAATACACTGAACCATGACTCGCCCTCGTGCCAAATCCAACCAGTAGGTGTGTGTGTTTGAGGAATAGATGGTTGTGCAGCAATGTTTGTCTTTAGTTTCTCTGCCAAGGTACACTTTCCATGTAAGAATAACCCACCAACTGTAGATATTGTTGAAAACCCATGGGAGTTCATGGTGATGTCTCTCTTGTGAATTTAAATTTTTTTTTTACCCCCAATGTCCTGCAAACCTCAAAATGTCTGCCACATTTTCTTTGCAATTTTACTTCAAAATTCTCACGCTGTAGGAACAATAGTTAATCTGGTTTTGCAAGGGGGGTCACTTTGGTTTTTGACCCGGTGCTCAGGCCATCTAGGGAAACCTACCAAACCCACACATTTCTGAAAACTAGACACCCGGCGGCTTCCAGGGAGGTATGGCTTGCGTGGATCCCTCAACGTTTCCTTACCCAGAATCCCATGCAAACCTCAATTTTAGCTGAAAAAATCACTTTTTTCACACATTTTGGGGTGGGAAAGTTGTGGCATCACCGGGCTCACACAAATTTACCACCACCCAGCGTTCCCCCAGGTCTCCCGGTAAAAATGGTGCCTCACTTGTGTGGGAGGCCCAAGTACCCGCGGCAGGCAAGGGCCCAAAACGTAGTGAGGTGACATCAAAATGGCCTATAGCAAAACCACCTGGTTTTGCAAGGGGGGTCACTTTGGCTTTTGGCCCGGTGCTCGGCGGCCATCTAGGGAAACCTAACAAACCCACTCATTTCTGAAAACTAGACACCCGGCGGCTTCCAGGGAGGTATGGCTTGCGTGGATCCCCCAACGTTTCCTTACCCAGAATCCCCTGCAAACCTCAATTTTAGCTGGAAAAATCACTTTTTTCACACATTTTGGGGTGGGAAAGTTGTGGCATCCCCAGGCTCACACAAATTTACCACCACCCAGCGTTCCCCCAGGTCTCCCGGTAAAAATGGTGCCTCACTTGTGTGGGAGGCCCAAGTACCCGCGGCAGGCAAGGGCCCAAAACGTAGTGAGGTGACATCAAAATGGCCTATCGCAAAACCGCCTGGTTTTGCAAGGGGGGTCACTTTGGTTTTTGACCCGGTGCTCGGCGGCCATCTAGGGAAACCCACCAAACCCATGCATTTCTGAAAACTAGACACCCGGCGGCTTCCAGGGAGGTATGGCTTGCGTGGATCCCCCAACGTTTCCTTACCCAGAATCCCCTGCAAACCTCAATTTTAGCTGAAAAAATCACTTTTTTCACACATTTTGGGGTGGGAAAGTTGTGGCATCCCCGAGCTCACACAAATTTACCACCACCCAGCGTTCCCCCAGGTCTCCCGGTAAAAATGGTGCCTCACTTGTGTGGGAGGCCCAAGTACCCGCGGCAGGCAAGGGCCCAAAACTTAGTGAGGTGACATCAAAATGGCCTATCGCAAAACCGCCTGGTTTTGCAAGGGTGGTCACTTTGGTTTTTGACCAGGTGCTCTGTGGCCATCTAGGGAAACCTACCAAACCCACGCATTTCTGAAAACTAGACACCCGGCGGCTTCCAGGGAGGTATGGCTTGCATGGATCCCCCAACGTTTCCTTACCCAGAATCCCCTGCAAACCTCAATTTTAGCTGAAAAAATCACTTTTTTCACACATTTTGGGTGGGAAAGTTGTGGCATCACCGGGCTCACACAAATTTACCACCACCCAGTAGTGAGTAGTGAGGCGACATTTGGGATAGGCAATGTTGATGTCGCCTCACTACGTTTTGGGCCCTTGCCTGCCACGGGTACTTGGGCCTCCCACACAAGTGGGGCACCATTTTTACCGGGAGACCTGGGGGAACGCTGGGTGTTGGTAAATTTGTGTGAGCCCGGTGATGCCACAACTTTCCCACCCCAAAATGTGTGAAAAAAGTGATTTTTTCAGCTAAAATTGAGGTTTGCAGGGGATTCTGGGTAAGGAAACGTTGGGGGATCCACGCAAGCCATACCTCCCTGGAAGCCGCCAGGTGTCTAGTTTTCAGAAATGCATGGGTTTGTTAGGTTTCAATAGATGGCCGCCGAGCACCGGGCCAAAAACCAAAGTGACCCCCTTGCAAAACCAGGTGGTTTTGCAATAGGCCATTTTGATGTCACCTCACTACGTTTTGGGCCTGTGCCTGCCGCGGGTACTTGGGCCTCCCACACAAGTGAGGCACCATTTTTACCGGGAGACCTGGGGGAATGCTGGGTGGTGGTAAATTTGTGTGAGCCCGGTGATGCCACAACTTTCCCACCCCAAAATGTGTGAAAAAAGTGATTTTTTCAGCTAAAATTGAGGTTTGCAGGGGATTCTGGGTAAGGAAACGTTGGGGGATCCACGCAAGCCATACCTCCCTGGAAGCCGCCGGGTGTCTAGTTTTCAGAAATGCATGAGTTTGGTAGGTTTCCCTAGATGGCCGCAGAGCACCGGGTCAAAAACCAAAGTGACCCCCCTTGCAAAACCAGGTGGTTTTGCGATAGTCCATTTTGATGTCACCTCACTACGTTTTGGGCCCTTGCCTGCCGGGGGTACTTGGGCCTCCCACACAAGTGAGGCACCATTTTTACCGGGATACCTGGGGGGAACGCTGGGTGGTGGTAAATTTGTGTGAGCCCGGGGATGCCACAACTTTCCCACCCCAAAATGTGTGAAAAAAGTGATTATTTCAGCTAAAATTGAGGTTTGCAGGGGATTCTGGGTAAGGAAACGTTGGGGGATCCACGCAAGCCATACCTCCCTGGAAGCCGCCGGGTGTCTAGTTTTCAGAAATGCGTGGGTTTGGTAAGTTTCCCTAGGTGCCGGCAGAGCTAGGGTTAAAAAACTACAGCTAGTCACTTTGCCAAAAAAGGGTCATTTTTCACTGCAAAATTGAGGTGTGACCACGTTGCGTTTTGCGCCGTTTCCTGTCACGGGCACTATGCCGACCCGCACAAGTGAGGTACCATTTTTCTCGTAGGACTTTGGGGAACGCGGGGTGGGTGGAAATTTGTGCATCCACGCAGATTCCAGAACTTTCCATCACAGAAATATGGGGAAAATGTGTTTTTTTTGTTATTTTTTTTCGTTTGCAAGGGATTCTGGGTAACAGACCATGGTGGGAGGCAGTCAAGTCACCCCATCCTGGATTCCTTGGGGGTCTAGTTTTCAAAAATGTATAGATTTGCTAGGTTTCCCTAGGTGCCGGCAGGGCTAGGGTTAAAAAACTACAGCTAGTCACTTTGACAAAAAAGGGTCATTTTTCACTGCAAAATTGAGGTGTGACCACGTTGCGTTTTGCGCCGTTTCCTGTCGCGGGCACTATGCCGACCCGCACAAGTGAGGTACCATTTTTCTCGTAGGACTTTGGGGAACGCTGGGTGGGTGGAAATTTGTGGATCCCCGCAGATTCCAGAACTTTCCATCACAGAAATATGGGGAAAATGTGTTTTTTTTGTTAATTTTTTACGTTTGCAAGGGATTCTGGGTAACAGACCATGGTGGGACACAGTCAAGTCACTCCATCCTGTATTCCCTTGGGTGTCTAGTTTTCAAAAATGTATAGGTTTGCTAGGTTTCCCTAGGTGCCGGCAGGGCTAGGGTTGAAAAACTACAGCTAGTCACTTTGCCAAAAAAGGGTCATTTTTCACTGCAAAATTGAGGTGTGACCACGTTGCGTTTTGCGCCGTTTCCTGTCGCGGGCACTATGCCGACCCGCACAAGTGAGGTACCATTTTTCTCGTAGGACTTTGGGGAACGCGGTGTGTGTGGAAATTTGTGGATCCACGCAGATTCTAGAATTTTCCATCACAGAAATATGGGGAAAATGTGGTTTTTTTGTCAATTTTTTACGTTTACAATGGATTCTGGGTAACAGACCATGGTGGGAGGCAGTCAAATCACCCCATCCTGTATTCCCCTGGGTGTCTAGTTTTCAAAAATGTATAGGTTTGCTAGGTTTCCCTTGGTGCCGGCAGGGCTAGGGTTAAAAATCTACAGCTAGACTCTTCGCAAAAAAAGAGTAAATTTTCAGTGTGAAAATGGGGTGTGTTCACCTTAGGTTTTGAGCCACTTCCTGTCGTGGGCACTATGCCTACCCACACAAGTGAGGTACCATTTTTATCGGGAGACTTAGGGTAGTTCAGATTTGTAAAGCAACTGTTATTACCTATTGATTTTTGAAGCATTTCTCCCTTCCAAATGAAAGACATTGTGTAAAAAAAAAAGTCATTTTGAAAAATGACCTATAATTGTCATGCAAGTATGAGTATTCCCAATTTCGAAAATGTCCAAATATGCACTGTTTCTAAACTCTGTAATTTGTTCCCATTTCAGAAATACATAGGTGTCTTTCATACCGATTTTTCCATGTATACATTTTCCCACAATAATTGCTATATACCCGGAACAAAAAAAAAAAACATTACAAAATGCTGCTCAGTTTTTTACCCTGGGTTCATTGGGCTCTTGGTGAACCTACAAGTCCTATATATCCCCACAACCAGGAAGGTCCACCGGATGTAACGGTAAATTGCTTTCAAAGAGATGTCATAATTCGAAGAAGTTACAGGTGAAAACTTTGACTCAAAAGGCTGCTTTTTTCAACAAATTTTTAATTTTTCCCATATTTACCTGTTAGTTTCTATAAAGAAACCTTGATGGATCTACACAAATGACCCCTTGCTGAATTTAGGATTTTGTCTACTTTTCAAAAATGTATAGCTTTCCAGGATCCATTATTGCTTTTCTACCCATTTTTACCATTATCTGGAAGGAATTTGAAAGCATAAAAAATAGCAAAAATATGGTATGTCCCAGAAAAATGTCAAAACTGTGTAAAAAATGTTGGATTTCTGCCAAAAATCTGTCATTCCCTAAAAGCTGGAGAAATTGTGATTTGAGCCCCACAAACCCTTTTTTGATATCATTTGCAGAGAAAAACCCAGATGCTTTCATTTGCAGCCACTTTTCCCCATTTTTCACAAAAAAACAAACTTTTGCTGTATTTTGACTAATTTCTGGGAACCCTCTAAGAGAATCCACAAACCCTGGGTACCTTTAGAATCCCCATGATGTTGGAAGAAAAGGACGCAAATTTGGCGTGGATACCTAATGTGGTCAAAACGTTACAGGGGCCTAAGCGCGCACTACCCCAAATAGCCCAAAAAAGGCTTAGCACAGGAGGGGAACAGGCCTAGCAGCGAAGGGGTTAAACAAGAACAATATTGCTTGCACAACCCTCTGGATGTCTATAACAACTTTCTTTTACTCCATTTGCCAAGAAGTCCTGGATGTTTTCAGACCTTTCAAGGATTGTATTGGAGTGGGGTGTGTTATATTCTTGTCTTCTCCTTCTCCCTGCTGCTCAGCCTGTGTGTATGATGTCATCGGAATGTTTGTGAATGCATGGTTTGAAGTGTGGTCAGTGCGAGTGAGATGGGCTGAGCAGCTGGATGCTGCTCCCGGTGGGGCCTTCTTTACCATCTATCTTATTCTAATAAACCTTCTAAATTATACCTACGGCTTCTGGATTACTTACCTGCCAGAGTACATTCCTCAATGTAACAGTGGCGACGATTGGAAATAAAGAACCACGCGAAAACCTAAGGAACTGATGAAACTGCACAAGCGCCTAAGCGAAGCCAGCTGAGCCTGAAAAATAAAGCTAATCCACGCCTTGGATGCCCCACCGGTGTCTTTTACAACAGACAGCCTACAGAGGTATGTTTTGGGCGTTGGATGTTGTGTGGCTCAATTGGTTCGTAACCTCTTATGCCTATTGACATTTTCACCTTAAAAAAATAAAAATAATAATAATCTCATAAGTGCTTGACAGTGTGTGACCTGAAATCTCTTTGCTTAGTTTAGAAATGCTGTGTTCCTGTCCTGGTTATTCTTAGGGGTTCCATTTCTTTTAGTTTTGGTTCCCTGTTTATCGCTTTTTGTGCTGGTCTGGCCAACTGGCATGATTTGTGATATTTTGGGTATTTTTGGTTTGGATGAGGGATGGTGGTTATGTGATGGTCTTGTGTGTCAGATTGAACAGTTGAATTGTATGGTCATATGGTGTTTTTGCATTGGTTAATATCGGATGAGTCTTCATGTGGGGTTTCTGCATTGAGTTGTTGGATTGTATTGTCATGTGATGTTTTTACATTGGTTATTGTCGGATGAGTTGTCATGTGAGGTTTCTGCATTGAATTGTTGGATTGTATTGTCATGTATTGTTTTTGCATTGGTTTCGTGCTAGGTGATATTGTACCTCTTTTCATGTTTTGTGCGAGATGTGACGTCCTATCTTTCTTTTGAATTTAGTGTGAGTGGTGGTTGGTTATGTGGGCGTGATACTATTAATCATACCATTTTAACTTATTCACCGCTGTTTGAGTTCTTACATTGTGCTGTATTGCTATTTCAAAATTTTATTTATAGTTATTCATACATTCTTGTTTATGCTTATTTGAAATCTTGACCTTGTCATCGTCAGGGCTTACTGTGTTTATTTTCTCTTGTATTCTTTTGTTTTCATTGTTTAAAGGAGGGAGATGTGTTATATTCTTGTCTTCTCCTTCTCCCTGCTGCTCAGCCTGTGTGTGTGATGTCATCGGAATGTTCGTGAATGCATGGTTTGAAGTGTGGTCAGTTTGAGTGAGATGGGCTGAGCAGCTGGATGCTGCTCCTGGTGGGGCCTTCTTTACCATCTATCTTATTCTAATAAACCTTCTGAATTATACCTACGGCTTCTGGATTACTTACCTGCCAGAGTACATTCTTCAATGTAACAGGGTGCTTGCATCAAACTGGAATGCCATAAAATCTATTCTGAATCCCCACATTGTTTCCAGAATTAATGGATTTGTTGACATTGATTCCCAGCTCTGCACAAACATGGCTAACCTGCCCTCTACCTTCTCAGAGGGTACGGAAAGAACTCTTACTGCAGGTGCCCCATTCCTGTGCTTGTACCCTATAGAAACAAAATCGACCACCCCTTCTTCTCAGAGGGAAGAACATTGGTCTTGTGAATTTGTGCTGATTGTTGAAGTAGGAGAAGGGCTTGAAGTATCCTGCATAGCCAGCAAAGTGGCTGCTGTACCCGCTGTACCTGCTGACCTTGCAGGAAACCTACCCGAACAAAAATCTGGACATATCTACTAATTTCCTTAATGAACTCATCCCTGATTAGGGACCCCACACATTTCATCCAGCTTCATAACTTGCCAGTTCCCCCTCTTTCGGGTCCATTCCTAACAACACCTCTTTCCTTCTCTCATAAGACACACCAGAATGCATGTGGCCCAGACTGAAATTTGCCCCCCAAACTCCCCTGGATACCACCTCTGGGTCCAAAGACTCATCCGAATTTTTAGCCTGCTAAACCAAGCATAATAATTTTGTCAGCGGTCCTAATTGTCCAAAGGCTTGTCCTCACACAATGCCTATGCCCTGTCAACTCCCCTCCTAGGATCCTTGCCAATACTGCAAAAAGGTTACAACTTTAAGGTAAATACCAGGGGCAGCAGCTGCCTTATCTGAGATAAGGGGCCTAGAACACTCTCCTTTCATTGTAGCTCTGATTGCCTAATCCATAGGAGTTCTAATTCTTGTCTTAACAGAGTGATCTAAAAATGGAGGTTGAAACCACTCCAGCGAATTTGGGTGCTGTCACAGCCCAGGGTCAAACATAGGAGAGACCTTGGAATGCACAAGCACAGTTTGCTGCTTTCTATTTTTTCGCCGTCCTGGTCATCATAATTATCATCATGGTATAAATCATTCCCGAATATATCAGAAATGTCCTTGAATTGCCTCATATGACCACCAACCATATATGAATCCCAATCATACCAAGAGGTATATAGATCCATTTCATTATGCAGAATTGAACTGTCACCAAAGTTATCATTGCCCTCGTCATCATCCTGCATAACCATGTGCTTGTTTTTCATTAACTTTTCTACCCCTGAGGGTGCCAAGGAGATTGTTATCCCTGTTGCCACTGAGTTTCCTGTGTCTGTGGTCACCAATTTCCAAGAGGATGATACTGATTTCAGTTATATTAGTAAGCAAAGGCCAAGTAACGATTAGTAGGTTTATTATTACACCATCAACTCTTCAGTCAGAGCAGTTGTCAGAATCGAAGAGTTAACAGAACGCTAAGCACTTACAACCATAACACAGGTTCGAAGTAGGGGGAAGAGGGAGGGGAACCAAGAAGGAGGAGGAAATGCTGTACATTGGTACAACCCAAACAAGTATTCTGGTAATGACAACACAGGAGGAAGAAAGGAATCCATTTGCAAAGTAACTTTCCCGACAAATGCATTCTCCCCAAACACTAAGATTCAGCACATACATTAGCAATACACACAGAAGCAACATATCTCAGTAGCAAGAAAAGAGGAAAAGTCTCAAAAAAAATATCGGAGTACATGTATAGATTAGGGGCCCTATTTATGAAGGGCTACATCTCTTTTCCACCATGCAACGGGGTGAAAAGCTGGTGAGACCATGGAGATGCGATTTATCAAGCCAACTTGTGTGGCTCTGACTGAATCTAGAGAAAAGCAATGCAGCACAAATCTCTGCGTTACATTGCTCTTCCCCTGGGAGGCATTCCATGGGCGGTGCGTGGGTGTTCCCATGCAAAAGCCATGGATTGACACATTCACAGTAGCAGACCTTGGAATGCGCCAAAACTGTGACAGCTCCCTTGTGAGTTGTAATGAAGAGAAATATGTTTGTTTCTCCCTCTTCTGCATCCTGCAGCACAAAAAGAAATAGGAGAATGCCTCAGGGAAATATTTCTGTGCATGAAGGTGCCCCTTCCTGCACAAAAAATAGCCCTGCTAACAATGCAGGCACCCTTCCACCATGGTGCACCAGCGCTGGGAAAAGTCAGAAATGCACTGCACAATGTTAAGTATGGTGAATTCATGCCTTTTCCCTATCACGCAGCTCAGCAAGGTGACTTGCTGCATTGCGTGATATGATGATAAACATGCCCCTTCATGGGGAAAACTCCAAACCCAGGAGGATTTTTTTCAAAGGCAAAATGTTTCCCTAGTGCAGAAAATAGAAAACGTTAAGATGCATTTTTACTGTTAACCCATGGGTAGTCCACCAGTGAACAATCTAGCGGCTTTCACTTTAGCATACTGATAAAAATCTATAATTTTCTTAGAATTCTGGATAGCCTTAGGGATTTTTTTACAAACTCCCCTGATAAAGTAACTTTCTGAAAGCATGGGCATAAGCCTTTAAGACTATTAAGTAGCTGATGCAAGTCTGGCCAGTGGTGCTGGGAACGTGGGGGATACTTGGTAGCACTCCTTTGAAAACAAAACAAAAGCAGCCAGAAAACACATATTTGAAAGGCTCCTTATTGTTGATTGCCCTTTCAAACTATCTCAAGTTTTCAGGGGGTGCTGCACCATCTCCTGCACCCTTAGTTCCAGTGCCACTGAGTCTGGTAACTGCTGTAGTTCTGCGGGTGCAGCCCATGTGGTAATGGACATAACTTTGGAGGTTTGCTCTATGTCCTCTTGGCATGATAATATGCTTCACTAAAAATGAATGTCCAAATGTTTCAGGGAATCTATAGTATGTGTTACATTTCAGCAGAGATATAGTCATTCACTTTGAAGCAGGCTTTTGAGAAGATAATTGAATCAGCTGGTTTTATGGAGTCCAGTATGCATACTAGTGAGATGCACAGAGGAATTGATATACTCACCATTCAGCAGATAAAGTATGTTGTAATTTAAGCGTTGTGGTTAAAAAAGAAAATGTGCACAGCAATGTTAGATGATAAGATCAGAGGAGCTAAAACAGCACCATTGTTTAATTCCCCTAATCTTTTTAAGAAGCCTGTCAAACCTTACAACCATTCCTTCGCTGTTTGCAAATTAACTGCCTGCTATAACGTATCACTATATTCCTTTAGGCTTTATTGCATTATTTTGTGAAAATGTGGAACCTTTCTGAACTGTTCAGAATGACACATTTTTTTCAGGGTCCAATTTCATCAGGGTTCTTTGAGTTTGGTACATCATTTATATCACCTGCCTCACTACGTACAAATAGTTATCTAGGGGGCAGCAAAAGAAAGCATCTTAGCAGAGTCCAATATTATTAAATTAAATCTAACCAGCAAATTAAAATAAGGGTATCTTGTTCTTGCCGAGATGTGTGTTTAGGGCATGCAGTGGTGTTTGCCTATCGGCCATGTCAAACAAGTATATCTCTGAGTGGTCATTCTTCAGACAATGCTTGCCAGGACTGTTGGAAGCCTTATCGGTGTTAGTGGTGGCTCAATCTGCAGGAAATGAGACAGCACGACTAGGAACATGTTTGGTGTGCTGTTACCAAACGTGAGGCTTGAACAAGTTTCTCTGAAGCTTGCACTAAGATTTGTTAATCTTCTAAGGGCTATAATTTACACAGTTACTAGAACTGCATTAACCTTCATTTATTATCTGGACAATATCAACTAAAGTACATATAATGTACCATGAAACTGTGTGGCTGCCATCACTATGAGATTTATGCACTACCTATTATACAGAAACAAAATATAGCATTTTGCAGCTGAAGTTGTGGGTGACCCTTGTACAGGTCACTTTCCGAAGTACCATTATCCTGTGTATAAAGTACAGGCAGACAGGATGAGCTCTTTAGGCCACTTCCAATTTTTTTTCAAACAGTAACTTCAGTGATGCAAACTGCCCTTTCATAAGTGATATGTCTACATCTTATTCAGGTTTTCGGTTGGCTCTCAAGTAGTCACAGCTGCTGCTTGATTGCTGCTGCCAGTCACCAATGGGCAATATATATATCTGTGTGTGCCCAAATACACGTGTCCATATATATATATATATATATATATATATATATATATATATATATATATATATTCACACAAAAAAACATAGGTTTCAGGGACTTTATAGTTAGTTGAACATTTGACCAGAGAAATTCGCCTGTTATAGTTAGTTGCGCTAACTATAACTTGCGCGCCCGCAATGCACTGCTGATGATGTCACATGTTACATCACTCATGACATGTTCAGTGACATCATTGATGACATCAATGATAACATCTCAAATGACATCACTGATGACATCACTCATGACATCATCCAGTGAAAGTGTGTTTCTATAAAATGTAAATATGTTTTATATATATATGCCAAGGTGTATTGAAGAATGAATGCATTTACAAGTACCTAAAGGAATTATTTCGTATGTATGTGACTGACTGTATAAGTGAGTGATTGAACGTGTCTTACTGAATGCATGGGTTACTGACTAAACTGTGTTAAAGTCTGTATTAGTCTCTCCATTGGTGTGTAAGCAACTACATGGGTTGCTGAATACCTACATGAGTGTCTATAGGTTATTGATTTGTTGTCTGAGTATCTGTATGGGTCCCTGAGTGTCTTTGTGGGTGGGTGGGTGTATGAGTCTATGCATAGATGTCTGAGTGGGTGATTCAGTGGTTGTATGGATTAAAAAGTGCATCTGGAAAGGGCTACATGGGTGAGTTAGTGTGTCTATGGGTGTGTTGGTGAGTGAATAAATGTCTTAGTGGTATATCTGTGACTAACTACATATGTTTTAAGCCACTATATGTGAGTGTTGGAGTATATAAATGAGTATACATGAGACTAAGTTATTTCAAGAGTGGGTGTATAAATAAGTCTCTGCTTCTATCAGTGATTGTATAAGACAGTTAATATGTGTTAGTATCTGTATAAATAAGTGATGTGGTATGTCTAAAAATAACAAAGTTGGTGTGTATAACTGTATACATGATTAAATGGGTATGTGATTCATTCTTTGCCTTACTGACTAGGCGTGTGAGTAACTCTATGTATGAGTGGCAGCGTGTGACTGCATGTATAGATGTATGAGTGCATATTATAGTCCTCTATTGATGAGCAACTACATGAATAAGTGACTGGATGTGTGTGTAGACCTAGGAACTAGTGTGAACTATGTAGTATATGGCATTCTTCTGTGTATGGTTTCAAAAACAGTAGTCAGCATTTTAGAATGGGTGTATCAAAGTTTATATTAGATCATCAGTATGTGCATCAGATTGTCACATGGATGATGTCATGAGTGATGTCATGAGTGATGTCACTGACCATGTCATGAGTGATGTAATATGTTACATCATCAGCAGTGCATTGCAGTCGCGTGAGTTATAGTTAGCTCAACTAACTATAAAAGGCGAATAGCTCAACTAACTATAACGTCCCCGAAACCTATGTCTTTTTTGAGAATTTCAAAGGTTTTTTAAATGCTAATTCCTAACTATAACGTCTGTAAAACCTATGGTTTTTTCAATGAATTTCAAAGGTTTTTTAAATATTAAATTCAAATTTTAATATTTATAAAACCTAAATTTTTTCTATTATATTTTTAAATATTTTGGAACTCTCTTATACTTCTTGTTTTTAACTTTAAAAATCATTTAATGTTTTATATCTTCCTCCAAAAATATGTATATTTTTTTTGGGGGGGGGAGAGAAAACTGCACTCCCATACCGGTAGCGTACCAATCTCCATCACAACACGAATCCTATCCGCCATATTGCTTAACTCGTAAATGATGCGCATTTTGTATCTGATGAGTTTGTGGCACCGCGTCCCGCGTAACATCATATACGCATGAAGTCACCCCAGGTACTACTTTGGTATCCGACAGGTACGCAGTACCAAGCCACACGTTACGTCATGTACGTATGGGGTCACGCCTGCTGCGCGTTGCGTATTTGACAAGTACATGCTGCCAGGCCCTGTGTTACATCACAGACGTATAGTATTGCGCCGGGTATGCCATTATCTTTTTTTTTTCTCAAAAGTATATCCAAATAACTTTAAACAGTATATGAGAGCACGCGAAAATCTAAATTATTTTAAGCATTTATATATTTCTAACTGTAATAAACTTATATTATGATAAATATATTTTGTCAAAATCGCGTCGGGTGCGGCCTCCTTGCGCGCTCGGTGCGCAATTGCCATGTCATTTGATTGGTTCATAACATTTCCCATTGTAACAGTTGTACGACCCCACCCATTTTACTCATTCTCTCTACAACGTTTGATGAGAGACACCTCTTCTGCTTAGAAATCTTTTTTGAAAAGTGTTTTCCTGTATACACATATCTTATACTACACACAACATGCAACGATCATCTTGATCAATATTCATGCTCTGTAAATTAGCCTTCCACGTGTGATTGCCATGCATCTCAAACGTTCCATCAAAAAGCAAATATGTGTTACACGATGCCCCTGGTGTGTGTGTCTGCACATTATTGTGCTGCCTTTCGGCCTAAGGAGCATCATCAGCCACGGGCAGACTGCACATCCTAGATCACATGCCATCTCATTAACGATAGTTTCCGCCCTCCCGACACATGCTACACTAATCTAAATTGCACACTCTGCGAGGTCAAAACTACCAAAGAAACACACATAAGTACACTTCCTGGCCAGGCAGGAACTGAACAACGCTCAAGTCCCCGGAATAATTATTCACACCCCTACGCAGGCCTGGCGTAAGCAAGCCCAGCCCACTTTGCGTACGTATAAATAGGATAACCACAACGCCACACGTCCCTCTTCTTCCACACTACCTCAAATGATTTGTAGCATCCACCTCGCATATCACAATGCGCAATAAAAAAAAGAAATGGATCCATGAGATGTACTCCATCCTGGCAATCAACACGGGCTCTAAATTGAAAGCCCTACTGCCCGTCGTCTACGAAAGGGATCCATGAGGTGTACACTCTCCTGCAATCAGCACTCCATCTGAATTGTGAGCACTGCTGCCCGTAGTGTTTGCTCACACAACAATGACAGCAGGTAAGCAGAGCGGCCTGGGTGCACAGGGCCTCCAATTGAGCGCGCTGCGGCGAGAGGGGTGGGGTACTTCAGCCTAGCTGCGCAGGTCCGAACAAACGATATTGTCATGTGTTATGATGTGATCTTTGACCTCATTCAGTCACATCTATGTCTCATTTTAAAGACCTGCTGAACTGTACTGTAGCCCTAAGCCAGCGGGCAGCGCTGCCCTGCAAACACCTCTTCAGCGCAGTGCTGCTGGAGGGATGGGATGCGTCAGCCAGTGTGCACGTGCGAATAAGCAATATTGCCATGTGTTATGATATGATCTTTGACCTCATTCAGTCACATCTCTGTCTCTTTTTAAAGACCTGCTATACCATAAGGTAGGCCTGAACCTACGGGCAGCGCTGCCCTACAGACACCTGTTGAGGGCGGTTCTGTGGGAGGGGTGGGGTGCATCACCCTGAGTGCGCACGTGCGAAATAGCAATGTTGCCATGTGTAATGTTATGATCTCTGACTTCATTCAGTCACATCGGTCTAATTTTAAGGACCTGCAGGACCGTACTGTAGGCCTGAGCCAGCGGGCAGCGCTGCCCTACAGACACATGGCGTTGGCTGTTAGGACACTGTAGTGAGCTCCTTACTAAGTGTACATGCACACAGGCTCCCACCACTGCATTACACACGCACATTATGCTTCTAGCATGCGCTCTGTTCCTTTGTATGTGAACCTTGGCATAACATATTATTATTTAACCTTGTGTATTCTCGTGCACTCCAACTCCTTTTTGAACCACGATTACCACTAACAGTTGGTAGATCGTATTCCAAAAACGAAGGATGCACTCAACTCCTATTTTCTATCAAGCTTGAAATAAACCTTCATTTACCTCCAGACGTTTCCACCATGAAATTATTTCTCCCTTTTCAGACATTCCATTGATTGCCACAAGAAGCGCGGAGCGGAAGCTGACCCCGCAATGATGCCCTGGCATTCTGACACCTTCCATCGTGGTATCAAGACACCGTCTCCGACCGGAGACCTGGTCTATCGGACAAACATACACCGGACTAGGAGCTTGCACCAACACGTCGTGGGACACATCAGTGGTGGCAGGTGAGCAGTGAAGCCTCGGTGTGCAAGACCTAAAATTGAGCACAGTGTGGGGGAAGGGGTTGGGGTGCAGCACCCTGGGTGCACAGCGATTTTCCCGTAGCTAATAATGTAGGACTATATTATCAAACAACGGCGATTACATTATCACCACCTTAGCGACAGGAAACTGCCGCTAAAGCGACGATAAGGGGTTGATAATATGCCCTTGTAAATTCCCATAGAAGTCCAGGTTCACACCAGAACCTGGACTTCTAAGGGAATTCACAAGGGCATATTATCAACCCTTTATCGTCGCTTTAGCGGCAGTTTCCTGCCGCTAAAGTTATGTTATGTTATGTTATGTTAGGAGAAATTTGTAAAGCGCACGCACACCCGGAGGTTTCATGGCGCTAAATGTCTCAGGTGGACGCGGCGGGTGAACTAATTGTATGAAAGTGCAAACAACTTTGTTTTCAGAGCCTTTCTGAAGCTCGAGTGGTGATAATGTTATCACCCTTCCTTCATAATATGGCCCATAATCTCTGGCCTCATGTATTTAATTTTAAGGACTTGCTGAACCACACTCTTTCTCGCAGACCCCAGCATCCTAGACAAACGGGTGACAGAGGGTAAACACTAAGGGCTGGGTGCAATAGGCCAACACTCTGTCTCCTCCTCCCTCTCTTCTTTTGACTCTCCCTCCCCTTCTCCCTTCCACCCACTCCCCCTCCCTTCCATTCTAACTATGGTACTTTCATTCGGACTACCTTTCTTTACCTCTTCCACATAGCACACATACTTATGTTTCATTTTTGTCTTGCAGGTTTCCTATGCTGCTTCCACTGGAGTCCAACCCACGTTTTTTTTATCACACTGTTCTATTAAAGTTACATTTCTATTTATTTCTGTTTTAAGAAATGTTACTTATTTTTTTTAATAAATAACTGAGGGTATAGGTCTTCTTTTTCTGACGACACTTGTCTGTTGTTTATTGTGAAAATCATCTGTTCATAGGAGATTTTAAGTACAACATTATTTAATATTAGAGTGCACCTACCAAACATAATCTAACTGACTATTAGACAAATGAAGCCTGGGTAATTGTACAACTGCAAGAGTTCTATGAGTGTATCACTTTGTAACACCATAAGTACTGCCCGTGTGATTACAGAACAAATAAGGCACTGTCTAGGACCACCAAGGCTTCAGGGACTGTCGAGGCCCACCCTGCATATTTAAATTAAGACACGGAGTGTGGCGATCCCCGGACTTCAGTTGGCCTCGAACCCCCGAACAATTAGTAAACAATACACGGGAAGGTGGCGCTCCCCTAGGCTGCAAAACGTCTCTGCCCTTCCGCACCTAATTTACATGTGACATTAAGATCCCCAGTCTTACAGAGACCCCACAATATAATAATTGGATTGGCCATGGAACATTACCCACCCACCAGGGGCCTAATTTAAAAGAACGGGTGAGACCCCGCTTTTTTTTTGTTCTATTCTCTCCATTTTTACCATCTGCATCCCGTCTATTACAGCGATACGAGGTTTTCCTCCTCTCGCTTCAAGTAGTCGAACAAGTATTTGCTATCACAGGGAGGAAGTCATGCACCACCCTCTAATAGCAAACACAAATGTCCAGCGAATGCACACCCCGGGACATTGTATGAGCTGCGCCTGAGAGGTCGCCCTCCCTACTACCATTATGTATTTGTTAGTATAAACGCATACTAACACTACTTACACTCGTGTAGTACAGCGACCAGAATGTAGTGAAGAAGCAGAGGAAGCGCAAAATCTAAAAATATAAATCCTACCAGAAGTCGGATGACATAGTTCAATGAGCCGACGACCCTGGCATGAGTAGAAACAGCTACACAAACAAAACGGGTCTACAGCACATCGCAAGCAATTTTGAAATATTGCTGAGTGGTGCCTTCTTTTTGCCTTCTCCCACTCATCGCCAAATGTATGTAGTGAAGAGGCAGACAGCAGTAAATCCAATAAGTAGATTTATTACAAGAAAACAAGACCACAAACAGAAGCAGACAGCAAAGCAACCGTCTAATCCAGCACCGTGTACAAACTCTGCAAGGTTCCCCTCATAACAGCCCTACATTCTAACATTACATACTGAGGGATACTGAGGGCTTTATTATCAAGGAATGGCGTTAAAATTATCACCACTTTAGTGGCAGTAAACTGCAACTACAACGGCGATAATGGGCTTGATAATATGCCGTAGAGAATTCCAATAGAAGCCCATGTTCTCATGTTAACGTGGGCTTCTATTGGAATTCTCTACAACATATTATCAAGCCCATTATTGCCATTTTAGCGGCAGTTTCCTGCTGCTAAAGCGGCGATAATTTTAACGCCGTTCCTTGATAATATGCCCCTTAGATTCTAGTAGAATTACATACTAACATTCTACTATGACTTACAATGGAATACTACACAAAGGACATGACTTTACAGCAATGAGCTCAAAGCTTCATCCACGAGTCTTGACACCGGTAGGGGTAAGACTTACGCTTCCCACTCCCTATATTGTATAAACGTAAACTAACACTTCTTCCACAAATATGCGACAGCGCCCAGAGCACATCACTTTACAGCAATGAGCTCACAATTTAGGCTCACGGTTTAATCTCCGAGTCTTCACACCAGTAGGGATGAGTAGTTTGCTTCCCACTCCCTATATACTATAAACGCATACTAACACTACTTACACACTTATACTACAGCGGCTAGTATCCTACACCGCCCAGAGCCCATCACTTTACAGCAATCAGCTCGGTTTCATCCCCAAGTCGTCACACGTCAGGCATAACTACTTTGCTTCCCGCTTCCGGTATACTATCAACACACAGTAGCAGTCAGTAGTTCGCTTCCCACTCCCTGTATGGTATAAACGCCTACTAACACTACTTGCACACGTATGCTACAAACACCAGACCACATCACTTTGCAGCAATCCTCTCACAGTTTAGACTCTCGGTTTCATACCCGAGTGTAGCACCATATCATGTCACCACTATGCCACTCTGAGCAACACCGCACTTTCAGACCGTTAACAGTGATAACTACCTACTGTCGACCGCCAGTAGGTAATCCAGAACAAATTACAATAGTTCCTTGATTCTTTTAGCTTTCAAAAATTCTCTCTATTACTGTCTTTCTACTTTTCCATAGAAACTGTTTTTTTAATATTCAAGTACACATCGAAGTCCGAAATGCAGCGTATTCTATTAACACACTTTCTAGAACATTCTACAACACGTGGAGGTTAAAAGTTCATCAATTTTTTTAAACCTAACGATATTTCTTTGCAACATTTTCACGAACATTTAATGGCACGTGCAGGTTAAAAGTTCACGATTGTTTTAAGTTCGAACAGAGCCTTCCAAATGCAAGTAGCAGGTGTGGTTGAGTTGAGCAAATTTTATCCTATAATATCTACTATAATATGTATGTGCAAACTGCTTTTTCTTAACCAATCACAAACATACTTTTCCACAAAACGAATGTGCACCCTACTTTTAAAAAACAATGCTTTTCATCTCCCAATCAGGTACCGTTTTGTATGCAAAAAGAAGCTAGTTCCCCATGTTTAAACATATCTCTTATTCTACGAAGGAACTGCGTGAGCTACAGACATCTTTCCATACCTTCCAGCCATACCTTCAAAATGCTAGTGTGGATCGTAGGACATAGCTATGTTCTCTGGTGCAAGAGGTATGCAGAACAGAGACATATTGACTTAGACCTAGCTTTACAAAATGTGGACATTAAATGGTTTGGACAAAGAGGATTGAAGTGGCACCAATTGTTGCCCTTGGTTAAAACCTGTTTTCATCTCCAACACCCTGACCTCATGATCGTGCACTGTGGTGGAAACGACCTAGGCACATTGACTGGGGTAGATTTGGAAATGCTTATGAGGGACACCTTTGGACAATTGATGTTACTTTTGCCTCAAACTGTCTTTGTATATTCCAATGTATGCCAAAAGACAGAAGTGGAAATGGTCCAAACAATTTTGTCCTCAGATTGAAAAATCTCTGGAAAAAAGTCAACAAAGCTGTCTCTGCATACCTCAGAGACCACAAAATGGGGTCCATATACAACAACAACAACAACATACGTTTTGATATGGCGTATATATACAGAAGTGATGGAGTACACTTCACAGATCAGGGAAACCAAGTTTTCTCGAATAACTTGAAGTGCGGATGCACAGCTTCAAGTTGTATGGAACTGGGACATAGCGATGATGGGCTGCACTACAAAGACCATGATGTCCTGTTTTGCTAACGCCTACATGGGTGGGTCTGCATATTCAATAAAAGCTGTTTCACCTCAAATCTGCTTTTCCTTGTCTAATTGGAATGAGCCAGTGATCAAGAGGAGTACGTCCTCGAAACGCGTTTGGCAGTCACGTTGTGAGGACCGGAGGGCTGGCTGAGAATCCTGATGCCGGTGACTGTGTGCGCTACCTCTTCATGCGTGATATCCTCACTTGGGGCAACCTGTGTTTTTATATATAGATAGATAGATAGATAGATAGATAGATAGATAGATAGATAGATAGATAGATAGATAGATAGATAGATAGATAGATAGATAGATAGATAGATAGATAGATAGATAGATATGTGTGTGTGTGTGTGTGTCTATATATAAACATATATATTTATATAATTCTGTGTGTGTGTTTATATACATACATGCATATAAATGTATATATACATATATATATGTATGTATGTATATAAATGCACACACAGAATTACATAAATGTATATGTTTATATATATAAACACACACACATATATCAAGAAGCATGCTCTTCCTGATTTTATTTCTTTACATTTCTGACAATGTCTAACCATATATTTTGGTATGCTCAGGCATTCTCAGCGGTATATTTTAGACACTTTCACTGATAAAGTCATGTTTATTTGTTGAGAATGTGTACATAACTATTACTAGTTAAAAATATTTAATATAGGTAACCTGTGTCCATTACTTTTATTTGCAAATACATATGCCTGTTGCATCCATATTGCAGAAAATCTCTGCTAATGTTTAAATACATCGAAATGTATACTTTAAGGGATTATGCACAAAATAGCAGATACATTACTCACAAGAGTTTATCTCAATGTCTAAATTAAGGTAACAACATGCTTTTAAATGGATCCTGTGATAAAGTTAATTTTCACAGCCAGGGGACAAAAGTTAAGCCTTAGACTTCAGTTGTTACCTAAGTAGTGTAATTCGGCTCTGGCCTGTGGTGGTTTTCGAGAAAAGCCAAAACACTGCCTAATCCGGGCTGCATTATCAACAGAAAAATGCTGGATTAGTGTTTCCATCGTTCTTTCTTCCTTCTTATTGCTTTTTGGGTCAATTTAGAGAGAAACAATGCCTTTGCAGCTAAAGCAATGAAGCATCTGATTAGTGGAAATCAAAGCATTAGCATTTAAATCCTACTAGGATGCCCAAGATCATCTCCTGGAGGGATTAGCGCTGTAAATCAGGTACGCATTCCTTTACTAAACCCTCTGAAAGCTAATGCTTTATATTCCCCTCTCGTCTACTTGTGTCCTAACATCTGAATCCTGCTCTGCCCTTGTGTACTGATGGTAGCGGAGCCCCATGCAGAATAAAAACAAAGCACATACGACTTGCGTTTGGTAATCACAAAAAAAGCTTACTTTTAAGCAAGGGACTTAGATGTTTCCTTGTGGTTCTCTGGAGTTTACTTTTCTTTGTTTGTTAAATAAAGGGGCATATTATCAAGACAGGCGATAAAATTATCGCCGTTTTAGCGGCAGAAAACTGCCGCTAAAACGGCGATAATGGGCTTGATAATATGCTCTATGGAATTCCAATTGAAGCCCATGTTAGACGTCCATCACATTTAACATGGGCTTCAATTGGAATTCCATTGAGCATATTATCAAGCCCATTATCGCCGTTTTAGCGGCAGTTTTCTGCCGCTAAAGCGGCGATAATTTTATCGCCTGGCTTGTTAATATGCCCCTATATTGCATAATTTCGAGACATTTTGGGAAGTTTATATAACACAAAATTAAGGAATGTGTTGATTTTACTGCTGTAATTCAAATTTCTCCCAGGCTTACTTGTAATGGGCACTTAAAATGCTTAAGTATAGATTCAGAATCATTGTAAAACAGAATAACGGTTTACTATCGAGTGAAGTTTGAAGTCACCAAGAAAATCTTGGTTACCCACATGTCCGAGAACATTTTGGGGGGGAGGGTGGAGGGCTCATGGTGAAAAGGCAGATCATAGTTATCTGGAATAAAATTACAATAGTATGGTATAATTTTACACAAGAGTATATCATCTCATAAGGATGGGTTTAGAATGTTCCAGGTCATGGGGCACCTGCAAAAGTTGGACATTCACAAGTTTGTGCGTATTCACACGACTTTAACAGGTAACTTTCAACCCTGCAAATGGTCAGAGATCTACTCCAGCTAAATCTGATATCACCATGGGAAAGATGAAACACCCAATTATGGGGTAATTTCACCTACAAAAACTCCAGGCATATACTGAAAAAGCAGGTCTAGCCCAACCTTGCCAGGCATCATAAAAAAGAAGGCATTCCCAGCATCTTCCGGACAAGCCCAAGTCTGAAATGAATTTCAGACTAGTTGAGAGAGGGCAGATGGACTTAGGGGCACATGCATCAGGCATCAGGCATTTTACCGGTCGCAAATGAGCCGATTCACAGAATCGGGCCGTTTGCGACTGGAAAAATGCCTTTTCTGATGCATGTACCTTTTTGCATTCGCAATATAGGTAATCGCAATTTTTTGCAACTACCTAAATTTCAAATTCATTTAGGGAATCGCAATTTGCGGTTCCCTATTTGAGATGCATGGAGCATTTTCTAAATGCAACTGTGCATTTAGAAAATGCAAAATACCATCAACTTAAAGTTGATGGAAGTTTGTGCATGCATTGAAAAATGCACAAAAAATGCATTTTTCAATGCGCTATGTAGCGCACAGATGCCCTTAGGGCATGTGTGTGCTACACATGTGCATACTTACCTTTTTTGGGGTATGCCTCAGGGGAACCTTAGGCCCCCAGGCATCATTGGATTTGCATTTGCAAATTGCGATTACCAATTTGGTAATCGCAAATTGTGAATGCATTCCCATTCATTCCTTCCTGGCCCATAAGAATGAATGGGAATGCATTCTTAATAGCGATTCACAATTTGCAAATCTCTATCAGGGAATGTTAAGGATTTGTAAGATTATTTGCAAATCCTTCATGCATAGGCATTTGCGATTACCAAATAGCGAATCCTTAAAATTCTCTAATTGGTAATCGCAAATGATTAGTGGAAGAGGTGTGGAGCAACAGTGGAAGAGGTGTGGCGCAGCGGCCAGGGTGACTGCCTCTGTATCCTGGGGCTCACGGTTCAAAACCCGGTGCCATTGGCAGATCAGCTCAGCACCATGTGACTCTGGGCAATAGCTCGCTTAAGCTTCCCAACGGCCCCCAGTGAAGGGACGCCTCTGCGGAGGTAGCTGTGCGCTTTACAAATACTGGACATTTACATTAGGGCAGGGAAGGAAACCGCAAAGGATTGCAATAATGTTCTCAGTCCCTACTGTAGTCCATACACAATAAAACCCACTAGACTCTGCCTCTAAACATGCTCTGATAGACTGACTTCAGCCAAGAACAAATTAGGGCAATGGAGAAACAAGCAATTTGCCGTCACAATAAAAAGACCAGTGAAAAATTATGTTAAACCAAGAGAATATTTGTTCCGGCATGGAGAGAACTACCAACAACCCCTGTGTTCAACAATGACAATCTTCATCTAGAGACCCTACAGTCAGAGGCTAGGGCTATTCCTGAGTTTCGGTCATCACCCCTGAAAATATTGGGAGCCCTAAGACAAGAAATCCGGACCCAGACAACTATATAGGCTTAGTAGATATCCGGGAAACAAGGTCTCAAAGAATTGAGAGCCCTGATTCTAATAGATTGCTAATGAATAGAGGCCTAAGAAATCACAAATACAGGAAGGACGGAATAACCCCAAAATGTAAGCAGAACACAGTCAAGCCAGAGAAAGAGGAAAATAAATGACATCACCTGCCATAGAAGAGCAACCTACATGTCTGTAACAGTGAACAAATTAGTCCTACTAAGTCAAAGATCGAATAAGTAGGCAACAGCAAAGATTTCACAAATCCTCCAAGCCCAGGCCAGAGATTACCTAGGACAAACTGTCAGGTAAGGAAAGTGACCAACCATGGCAGTTGATGAGAGCACAAAATCATTCATAAGACCCCACTGGAACTGAAAGAACAATATACAGAAAGTGGTTCACTCAGTGTGCTGCTTCCCCTGATGAAGAAAAATAAAGCCACTACATGTACAGAAACCTGAAGGCCAGAAACAAAGCTGCCCTCATGCTTAGTATTCAAAGTCGAAGTGGCTTAAAGGGGCAAATGTAGCGAGAGAGAACTTGAAGATGGCTGACAACTCAGAAAGATATAAACATCTGTGACAGAGGTCATACCAGTAATTATAAAACTACCCTCCAGCCAGACTGAAGGGCCATGCCCAGAAAGACAAGGACAAAGCCACCACCTGCAAGAGTTATGGTGCATAGCATTAAGGAGTAGCCCGAACCGCAGGCGCTCATAACAATGGAACTGATTAAGCTTCCGCCAACGGGAAGACAGTGAAGTATAAAAGACTTCAAGTATAAAAGACTTCAGATGAGAAAAGAAGAATGCATTTTCTGAAGATAAAGGAAGAATGCATCCTAACACAGCAGCTGACCAGTAGAACAAGCATTCACAATGCAATAGGTCTCGCAATGACATTGTTTTGAACTATTGGCATTGTAAATGACAATGCCTTCTATTTGAGCTATGGGGATTGCAAATGAGAATATGTGTTATCTATGTTATGGTTTTTAAAACAAATAAAAGGCATTGTAACTTGCAATGACAATAGCTTAAACTTTCGCATATGTGCACCTTTACTGCACTTTTTGCATGATTGAATTGACCCAAGGCAGCACTGCACAGTGTATGTTGTGTGACGGATCTTGGTGCATTTATTGCACAGGGTCTCTGCTGAAGCAGGCATCTGAGCCGGCATGGCCAGTCGGGTCTTGAACCTCTTCAAGCTTAACGTTCCGAGACCCTACATTCCCGTTTTGAAGCCACGCCCCAAGCAGAGAGCAAACAGAGGCTGCGGTGCTTCAAATTCCAAACAAAGGGCCCGGGACTGGACGTTTGAGGCTGTAGACTGGAGACGAGAGGCCTTTCAACATTAACAAGTTAGATTAATAAATAAAAGATTTTTTTTAAAACTAACTTTTTTTTATTTTACGTGAGAGCGTGGAAAATTAACATTGAGTGTGCCGATGGGGAAGGAAGAATAGGGGGGGAGAGAAAAGAACGAGAAGTGTGGCGGGGTTGGGGGGCGAAGGGAACATGTAAGACTGGAGGGGGTGACGGAGGGGGTAGAGGGATAGAGAGTGTAGAATGGTGGGAGGAGGGGGAAGGGGGAAGGAAAAACGAGTGCAGCTGAAAGTATATATTGTTCTGATGTGGTAAATTTAAATTACCTAGACTTAATTTATGCGGTAAAGTTCAATAAGAATAACTCAGTAAAAATAAGAGGCAGAATCCGTGGTATTTGAGGTTTTAAAAGGGGATTTATTCCTTACAAAGGAATTGGTTCGAACCAGGCAATCGGATTTCGTCACCACGAAGGTTCGGGAAGGGATAGGCATATTTTATTGACAGGTTATCATATATATAGTCAATGCATTACAGTAAAGGCAGATGCAGGAGGCGTAACAGCTGAGAAGAGAGATAAGAATACACATACGTAAAGAAAAAAGGCGTTACAATAGGCGTGCATAAGGGCGTGTACTAGAAACGTCATTATGAGGATGACACAGGTGGGTGGATCCATAAGAGAATCCTGCAAGGTCAGCAGAAATACATGGCAGAGATGCGCGCACGGCAGCATGACGTGTGATTGACGTATAACTGGAGGGTGAAGGGGACTTGACATTTAGCCCTACATGTGGAGACAGAAGTCTGGGATGTCAGAACAACCTAATCCCAAATCGTATCTAATATCTTGTGTTTAAGGAACTGTATTATCTGGAAGGAAAGGTCTCTCAGGCAGAGGCTATCCTATACTGACTGCTAGTGCGTGTATAAGCGTCTACGTGTCTACATGAGATGCGAGGGGGCATGGGCCTACCATGGTAACAGGAGCTATGAATTACTTGCACAGGGACAGTAAGGCCGGGCCCTTTGCTCTGCAGCTGGAAGGGTGTTTACCTAAACTAGTAGACAGGAATGCATTTCTCGAGGAGCGGAGCAGATAACTTGAAGGCTGAATACAGTCTTGGCAGGCAACAGGCCGAGCCAGGCACCGTTAGCCGCGCAGGAAGTAAGACAAAGGTCATGGATACAGATGCAGGTCCAGGCTGGAGCATTCAGAGGCAGAAAGCAGGAAAAGGCTCGATGGCAGAATTCAGGGCCTAACTTGCCAGAGCTGAAAAACGTGAAAAGTGCACCATATAAAGACGGTGGCAAGGCATACTTAGGAACGGAATATTCGACCCATTCATGGTGGATCTGAAAGAGGACATGTTGACGTTGGACACAATTGTATTTGCGTCTTCATAGCTGGAAGTGGAGGGAACATACATGTACTTGTAGCACGTACATGGAGTCGTTGGGGTCTAAGATAGGGGACACAATTGATCATAAAAATTCATATTTCCTCATTCCCTCCTTGTCCCCTACGGACCCTTCATGAGATATCGATCCTCAGGAATCCATCAATCTGTTCATGTAACATCATTTGCTCTTCTTTCTTCTTGCGGGATTTTGAATGAGAACTTGAACGTGGAATACATGATGTGGCACACAGGCCGCAAATCGCTGGCCCACATTGTAGACACAGGCAGCAACTGAATACCATGAGAAGGGCAATACCTAGGAAGGATAGAACTTTCCATCCCCAGGCTGACAACACACTCCAGAACCAACCGGACCACGTCCAGGTGCCTGGATTCTGGTGTATCTGGCTTGCAATCTTATGAAGACGAGTTATGGCTTTATATACTGATGGCGCGTTTTCTGGAATGAAAACACAGCAACTCGATCCGATGACTCTACAGGCTCCGCCCCTATCGGCCAGGATGACGTCAAGGACAAGACGATTTTGGAGAACAACAATCCGCATCGCAGACTGCTCCTCTGTTAAGTTGCCTAGGGCAGAGGTAGTTTCATTCACTACTGCTTCAAGGGTTCTGGTTAATCTGCGTATCAGTTTACTATTAGAGACAACACCTATGTAGGGAAAGAGACCTTTATTGTATTGTTCCCATGCCGTTTCAGTGTAGTCGACAATCGGGAGATCTCTCTGGGGTCTATTGTGTACTAGATGGGTGTTTCTATGATAATCAGGAGGGGCTAGGAAAACAGGTGGCAGAAGGAATGCAATGTAACAGGTACCATCCCAATCTAGGGGTAAACGTATATATGCGGTGTGGCCACAAATGAAGTAGGAATGACGGGAAGCTCTAAATGTAGACTTGCCTTGATCACTGAATTCGATCACAGTAGTACATTTACTATGACCCAGGTGTACTGAAACATTCTTTCTTACACATAATTCACCTTTGACTGGTAATACTGACATAGCAGGCAAGACTGGTGCGGCTTCGGATTCAACATTCAGAATCATGAGGTTAAGTGTAAAGTTACCTAATCCATATACTTCATTTTCTAGATCAGTCCCTGTCCTTTTGGGAAGTCCCTCCTTGTTAGGGTAGCAGGCTTTAAGCAAAACTAAGTTCAGGTTTCCCCATACCCAGATGCTCTGGTAAACTACGGTATTTGAATCTAAAGAATTAATCAAACTAAACCATGCACCACAGGAACCATTGTGTGTGAATGGATACGGAAAGAGGGGCAGAACTCCCTTGTATTTCTGGTAGGGAGGGAGTCGGCCACATATCCAACAATTTGTAGCGTTGTTGGCCTGATGGGAGTGATGTAACATACTAATGAATGTGTTGTTGCGCAGCGCAAGTCTGTAGGGCAACTCATGAGGAGGTAATTCGCTAAAAGAGTGTTCGGCAGTAATATTGAAAGCAGAATGTGCACGCTTGAAAATAGGGTAGTATATGTGCAACAGTATACTTGCAGCAATAATCAGAAGATTTAGAAAAAACATAATCAATAATGTCACTATGCAGTGACTACGAAGTGATTTACAATATGCACGTGTCTTGAGCTGTTTCTGTCTATCTCTCTCTCGATTTCGGTCTAGAGGATACATGTCAGAGACTAATTTAACCGATTCACCTAGGAGAGGACTTAAACAATTAAATTGTCTGACTTGCTAGACCTTAGTTTCAGTTTATATTCCTGGGAAGCAGTTTTCTCGGCCAGGGGGAGTTTTGAGTCAGTCTGTGGAGGAGGGCAGGGCTGAGAGTTCAAATCAGAAGGCAGTCCGTGAAATTTCTTGATATGGCTCGAGTGTAGCCAACCCTTGCGACCCTCAATCTTCACTGCTGTCCTCGTGGTCAGAAGTACTAGTTTCGGCGTTTGCCAGCGAGGCTCCAGCGGGCTCCTCCTGTCGAAATTTCTTATAAACACGTAGTCTCCGGGAACCACTTCATGGGGCTTCACCTCGGTGTTGTCGGGAAAGGCTGCAGCTACCTGTGAACGGCAAGATTGTAGTGCAGACATCAAGGAAGCAAGGTAATCTGTCAGCATATTACAATCAACATCAGTGATTTTACGAGGTATAGGCGTCCCCCACATATTTGGTGGCCTACCGAAGACCACCTCGTACGGGGATAGCCCTGTTCGAGAATGTGCTATCATTCTCATGTAAAAGAGCGCAACTGGTAAAGCTACTATCCAGTCGACGCCTTTCTCTCTGCAGATTTTAGAAAGTCGTATTTTCAGAGTCTGATTATGACGCTCCACGAGACCTGCTGCCTCGGGATGCCGGACACAGTGGAATTTCCATTGATAGCCTAACAGGAGTGAAATGTGTTTCATTAGCTCGGATGAGAACGGCTGACCGTTATCTGAGTACACGATACGGGGCAAACCATACCGTGGGAAGAATTCACGAACCAGCTGCTTGGCAGTGGTCGGAGCAGTGTAATCTGGGACTGGATATGCTTCTGTCCAACGAGAAAGTGCGCATACAACTACGAGGACATATTTGAATCCTCGACAATGTTCCATCTGGATATAATCCATCTGGAGGACTTCAAAAGGGTGATCGGGAGGTTGAAATCCACCTTGCTCTACAGGAACGCCTTTACCTGGGTTGAACTGACAACAAATCATGCAAGTACGCACTTTCTGTTTGGCTGCAGCTCGTAAGTGTTTATTGAACCAAATGTTTTGAATACTGTCTAACATAGCTTTCTCTCCTAGATGCGCTGGACTATGTATAGTGTTAATGATAACTTGAACCATGGAGTCGGGGAGAAACCGTGTAGATTTTCCCTTCGTCATCCATCCCTGATCTGTTTGGATCCCTCCTAGTTCAGTCCATTTCTTGATTTCCTCTGGTTTAGCATGTGTCTGTATGTCAATTACATCAAGGGCGGGATCCCTAACTGTCATGCAGTGTGTCGATGTCGGAACTATTGTCTTTGTCAAGTCAGTTGCATGAGTTCGATTCTGTGCTGTTTGCTTAGCTGTTCGGTCTGCTAGGTCGTTATCCTGGGAAATGATATCGGTAACTTTTGTATGGGCCTTGCACTTCATGATAGATATCGCAGTAGGCAGATGTATTGCATCTAACAGGGCTTGAATGAGGGGACCGTGTTGAATGTTGGCACCGTGAGAAGTTAAATAACCTCTCTCTCGCCAGAGGACTCCGAAGTCGTGTACAACTCCGTATGCATAACGTGAATCTGTGTATATGTTAACTCTTTTATTTTTGGCTTGAATACAGGCTTGTGTCAGAGCGATGAGCTCTGCTGCTTGAGCTGACAATGTGTCAATACAATTCGTTTCAATAACTTCGGTGTCTGTCGTGACTGCGTAAGCGGCCACTAACTCTCCTGTACTTATTCTCATGCATGAACCATCCACATAAAGTGTCAGGTCTGGATCTGGTAATGGAATGTCTGTCAAGTCTTGTCTGGGTTTCGTCGTAATAGTAATGACTTCAATACAATCATGTGCCAATGGGTCTGTTCCACTTAATGGCAAAAGTGTGGCAGGATTTAATGTACTACAGCGTCTGATTTCTATGTGTGGCTGGAACAATGTTAATTCATAACCTGTCAGTCGTGCTATAGTCAAGTGCTGGGTCTGTGTTCGGTTTAAAAGAACTTCCACGGAGTGTGGAACTTGCACTGTCAATTGATGTCCTAATACTATGGAATCGCTTTGTCTGATCGCTAAAGCTGTCGCTGCGACTGATTTCAGGCACGTAGGTAGAGCCTGGGCTACTGGATCTAATGTGCTAGAAAAATAAGCACACGGCTTGTGTGAACCTGCTTGTTCCTGAGTGAGTACTGACAAGGCAGTACCTTCGCGTTCTGTAACAAAAAGTGTAAAAGGCTTACTGTAACATGGTGTCGCTAAAACAGGTGCTTGACATAAGGCTTTCTTTAAGTCTTCAAAAGCTTGTGTATGTTCCTGAGTCCAAGGGAGGACAGTCGAAGTCGCTGCCTCCTGGGTTGTCAACTGAATGAGTGGCTTTACTAGAAATGCATATTGGGGAATCCATTGTCTACAGTACGAAGTGAGGCCTATGAAGGCCCGCACCTCCTTTTGTGTCTTGGGTGGTGACATGTTTACAATTAACTGGATGCGGTCAGGTGTGAGCTGTCTCCCCCCTTTGGACAGCAAGTGCCCAAGGTACACAACTTGCTGAACACAGAATTGCAGCTTCGAAGGGGACACCTTGTGCCCCTTGTCGGCCAGAAAATGTAAAACCGTCAGTGATGCTTTTTCACATTCGGGCTCGCTTCGGGCGGTGATCAGCAGATCATCGACATACTGAAGCAGGGTAGTGTTAACAGGCATGTGGATACTGTCAAGTTGTCTTTTCAGTGCTTGGCTATAGATGCTGGGGCTTTCTGTGAATCCCTGAGGTGCGCGTGCAAATTTGAAGCTTCGTCCATTTAAACAGAATCCGAACAAATATTGGCTTTCCGGATCGATTGGGATGCTAAAGAAGGCGTTCTTGAGGTCGATTACAGTAAAGAACGTTGCTTCTGAATCAATAGCTGTCAATAATGAAGAGATATCTGGAACCACGGGATACTGTGGTACGATGCATTTATTCAATTCGCGCAGATCAATAATTAATCGATAAACTGGGGGTGCTTTTGGATCAGTACGTTTAAGAATCGGAATGATAGGAGAATTACATACATTGGAGTCGGTTTCCACAACCACTCCTTGTGCAATGAGCTCGTCAATGATTTGCAGCAAAGCCACTACAGCATCTGGAGGTAACTTGTATTGTCGAATTCGTGGTAATACCACTCCTGCTTTGAGTGTGACTCGATATGGCGTAATGTGCATACAACCTACATCAGTGGGGCCTTGTGCCCATAAATGTGCAGGGACATTCTGTAACCGATGATCCATGTCTCTAAATACATAGGGGCAGATTTATGAGCCCCTTGCGCCACTTTTGCGTCACTTTTAACATGGGAAAAGTGACGCAAAAGTGGCGCAAGGGGCTCATAAATCTGCCCCATAGTGACCTTTAAAGTCACGCAAAAATAGTCGTACCCCTTCCGGGGAACAACATATTACAGCTCCTAGAGCTTTCAGTGTCTTTATACCTAACAAGTTTTCTGGGCATGATTTTGTAAGCAATAAATCTGTAGTCCGTGTCAATGGACCAACTGCAAGAGGAAGAGGTTGCGATACTTCATTAACAATAGGCTTTCCTGAAAATCCAAGGGAAACATTCTGTGTGCCTGAGAGGGGTGCCCCTGGAACCTCGTCGTGACTTATAGTTGTTCTGCTTGCCCCTGTATCAATTAAAAACTTTCTGTCTTTCCCTAATACTTGACTATGTACATAAGGACCCTCTTGATCTACAGGAACCTCAATAAGAGGCAAGCCAACCTCCCTCTCTAGGCTGTTTCATGTGTATCGCTGATAATCGGGATAGTCATTTTGTGCATACTGGTACATCTGGTGTGTCGTGTTTTGTGTTGCGGCACTAGGCTGTGGCTGTGGTACTGCTACGGTCTGTTGTGAAGCTTGCATAGGCTGTACATTCTGAGGTACTTGTGGTTGGATCTGATCCTGTCTAGGTGGACGCGGTCTCTCCTTGGTTTTACCCGTAGAGATATTATGTTTCAGAACTGCACAATCGTTTATATAATGACCTGGCTGTTTACAATAGTTGCATGTCCCTTTAACAGGAACCGCTGAATTACTGGACTGTGTCGCACCCTTTTTATGACCGTCAGCTGGAACTGACTGGGCGACGAGCATTTTCATTTTCGTGTCTTTCATACGTCTTTGTTCGTGTTCTTGTTCTTCTCTAATTCTATTCTGGTGGTACTGTAACATTTGTAACATTTGTGACGGGGTATTTGCTTGCCAAGAGCTCTCAACTTTCAATACTCTGTTCTTAACCTGGGGCAAGGAATTCTCGACTAATTTTGTTACAAAAAGATGTGGATATGAATCGCTACTTGCTTTCAGACCGCTATTAATACCAAAACATTTTTCAAATCGGGAATAAAAATCACTAGTGTCTTCATCGGGTTTCTGTTTGCAGGCTGAGATTGCACCCCAGTCTTCCTTTTTAGTAGTTAATAAGCGTGGCAATACTTGTACTAACAATCCTGGTAACGCTTTAGTTTGGTCCCCAAGCCCTAGGCCTGGAGTTCGGGTATTTTCTTCGTTTTCTAATGCTGTCCAATCAATCTTTTGTTCTCCCACCTCCCATTCTTTTTCTTTGAGTTTCTCGTAAATACCGGCAGGCAATAATACTTTTAATATTTTCATAATGTCAGGATAGGTATAATCACCCATGAGTAACATGTCTTTTATTTCACGGTGGAAACCTGCTGGATCTCTGTCATGGCTGGGCACTAATTTCTTCATTTCCAATAGTTCTATTTTAGTTATAGGCGTGTACACAAACACGCGTCTAAAAGTATTATCATCATTTCTAACTGGGTGCACTTCGCGTAAGGGATTCTGTCTGTCTATGTAATACATTTTCCTTTCCATGGAGGGAGCTGGATCAAGCTCTGGACACAGAAAGGCACTATATCTGTGCCGATATTCTAGAATTACTTTAATTAGATCGGTACCTAGACCTCTCCATTTCTTCATGAGTAGTTCTATCAGTATATCAGGTAGGGGACCAGGATCGGAGTGTTGACCTTTATACAATATAAGGAGGTGTTGTATCATGTACATACCAGCTAAACGCTGTTCGTCTGGTGAAAGATTCAAAAACGTGTGTGCTAGCGCGTCATCACTATATTTATCAGAACTGTCAGCCCATTGTACTGCTGACCTGGCTAATTCTTGTTCATCCATAGAATCGAGTACATGGTACCCCATTCGTTCTTGAAGTATTTTATCAGTAGCCTGAAATAAGTGTTCAGGGGTCTTCGGATTTGACATGGCTGCTTGAAAAATTCTCTTACTTTCTGGACGTATCGGACGCATTGAATTATTAAAAGATCTTCCCTTACCTACATAAGCTATCATTTCTCTAGCTGGTAATTGTAATTGTCCTGTTGTTGTTTCTTGTTGTTCCTCCTCCCCCGAGGATTCAGTCTTATCTGCATCTATTTCTCTTTCAGGCTGTTCTCTTTCACATATTTGTTCTACTGTTTTTCGGATCCTTCGGTACATACTTTCTATACTATTCTGTTTATCATGTTTTCCGTCTGCTATATTCTGACCCCATTTGTTAAGTGCTTTCATTTCTTCCGGGTCTACACCTGGCCTATCTCTGTTTCTTATCAGGCAGTTTATGAAGAAGCGTAACAACAGTTTTTGCGTGTCCACTTTCTGGTATGCCATGGCCTCGCCAATACTTTCAGGACCTTGCCCTGTTTGGACAAAGTGATATATTTTGTCTAGATGATCAATCATTCCTGGTAGTATCATTAAATAGTTCGCAACTCGTCGTAGACGTACTGATGATAGCATCATTCTGTCGTCTTTACCGGGTACTGGATCATATCTACAGTCTGTAAGAGGTTCTTTAAGTATGTCGTAATTCGCTGTTTGAGGTGTACGTTGGTGTGCTAAATCCCTATAAGTCAATCGACGCGCTGATGGCGGCATATGAAAACCTCCTATCGCACCTCCTGAGGTGCTAGGTCCAAAAGGATTCGTTGGGTGTAAGGTAGGAAGAATAGGTGCAGGAAGGAGTGGAGGAACGGGCGGAAGGTTTGGAACGGAAGGAGGAGTATGTTGCTGCAGAAGCGGGGGCAGATTATCTCGGGGTCGAGCGCCATTAGCAGGTGGTGTGCGTGGCGGCGGAACATTAACATATTCGGGGGCTACATCGTCTAAATAGGAAGAAAGGAAAATGTCCTTTGCGGTCTTGGGGTGCAATTTAGTCGGACGCAATGGAGATGGCAGATCTTTTGGTACTTCCAGGGTGCCTTAGGTAAACCCTCGGCCAGAAGAGGATACATACCATTCATAAGAGTGTTTCGTTGTCTGTCCACTTGTTCTGCTTTTACTCGGATACCTTCCTCAACTAATACGTTTTCTCGAGCTTTGTCTGAATCCTCCCTACTTTTCTCTTCTTTTCTGAGCGCTTTCTCTGTGCGTCTATGCGATTCTTTACGCCATAATTCAATGGCAACTTTCTGTGACTGTCTGGCTTTCTTTTTCCATAATGCTTCTTCTACTCTCATGATGCAATCTGCATCCCATGTCCCAGCAACGGGCCATCTCTGATTCTCTGCTAAATCCTTGGTGTAGTCCACCCATAAATCGAGATATAATACGGCATCTAGGCCATGTTTATGGTACATAAAGTACCCTGGAGTGTCCCTAGGTGGAATGGGAACGGCTTCCTCGAGTATCCCTTTTCTAGTTTTTATCTGTCTTAATTTTGAGAATAACGGCATCTTAAACCTTGTTACTTGATTCTTACTCGGACTTGAACACAATTAATACAATAAACACAGTAATGGAGATCGAACAATCACTCATACCACGACATTTAAAACATATTAAAACATTTTAAAACGAACAATGATAATTAGAATAAAACTAGCTGACTGCATAATACTGGATGTACTGCTAAACAGTACAGATACACTGCTAAAACAGTGCAGACCAGGTCTGTGTACCCAAACCCGTCTTGACCGGCACAAACCAATGCGCACGTCTAGATGCGTCCCCAGCAACGGTACTCACCGGGAAGCACGGAACGGAACAGAAGGCCTCGGAAACTCTGGACTGGACTAGACCAGACTGGACTCGACTCGACTCGTGACGTAGGTACTTCGGAACTTCGGAATCTGGTGGGCCTCTGTATACCTCGGATCTTGCACTCTCAGCTAGGCTCTGGTCGGGATCCTCCGCACTCCTCACCGCCTCGTCTGGGTGTTGATCGCAGCCTCAGTCACCTCCGCGGGTACGCGTAGTTGTCCGTCCGGCTGTGGCAGGAGACCGGGTCTGCAATGCACCTCCGGCGCGTGGGGTGGGGGAGGTGTCCCTATTCGGGTGCCAATTATGTGGTAAATTTAAATTACCTAGACTTAATTTATGCGGTAAAGTTCAATAAGAATAACTCAGTAAAAATAAGAGGCAGAATCCGTGGTATTTGAGGTTTTAAAAGGGGATTTATTCCTTACAAAGGAATTGGTTCGAACCAGGCAATCGGATTCCGTCACCACGAAGGTTCGGGAAGGGATAGGCATATTTTATTGACAGGTTATCATATATATAGTCAATGCATTACAGTAAAGGCAGATGCAGGAGGCGTAACAGCTGAGAAGAGAGATAAGAATACACATACGTAATGAAAAAAGGCGTTACAATAGGCGTGCATAAGGGCGTGTACTAGAAACGTCATTATGAGGATGACACAGGTGGGTGGATCCATAAGAGAATCCTGCAAGGTCAGCAGAAATACATGGCAGAGATGCGCGCACGGCAGCATGACGTGTGATTGACGTATAACTGGAGGGTGAAGGGGACTTGACATTTAGCCCTACATGAGGAGACAGAAGTCTGGGATGTCAGAACAACCTAATCCCAAATCGCATCTAATATCTTGTGTTTAAGGAACTGTATTATCTGGAAGGAAACGTCTCTCAGGCAGAGGCTATCCTATACTGACTGCTAGTGCGTGTATAAGCGTCTACGTGTCTACGTGAGATGCGAGGGGGCATGGGCCTACCATGGTAACAGGAGCTATGAATTACTTGCACGGGGACAGTAAGGCCGGGCCCTTTGCTCTGCAGCTGGAAGGGTGTTTACCTAAACTACTAGACAGGAATGCATTTCTCGAGGAGCGGAGCAGATAACTTGAAGGCTGAATACAGTCTTGGCAGGCAACAGGCCGAGCCAGGCACCGTTAGCCGCGCAGGAAGTAAGACAAAGGTCATGGATACAGATGCAGGTCCAGGCTGGAGCATTCAGAGGCAGAAAGCAGGAAAAGGCTCGATGGCAGAATTCAGGGCCTAACTTGCCAGAGCTGAAAAACGTGAAAAGTGCACCATAGAAAGACGGTGGCAAGGCATACTTAGGAACGGAATATTCGACCCATTCATGGTGGATCTGAAAGAGGACATGTTGACGTTGGACACAATTGTATTTGCGTCTTCATAGCTGGAAGTGGAGGGAACATACATGTACTTGTAGCACGTACATGGAGTCGTTGGGGTCTAAGATAGGGGACACAATTGATCATAAAAATTCATATTTCCTCACTGAGGCATTAAATGATGAAGCAGAGAAGGCGAGGGAGCGGGGGGCAGGGGAGGGGGGAGAGGGGAGAGGGGAATGGAGGAGGAAGAGAGATGGAGAGAGAAAAAACGAGAAGTGCGGGGGGCTGGAGGGCGAAGGGAACATGTAAGACTGGAGGGGTGAGGGAAACCTGTACACAGAACACAGGCTATAATAAACTGTAGTAAACCCCAAACTAGGATATTACCCTTGGAAGGATGAAAGGCTGAGCTGCGACCTCTCCATGTTGAAATTAAGACCCCGTACACAAAACACACCACAGACGTAGGCGCCTTGAGGCTAATAATAAACAGTAGTAAACACCAAAGTACGATATTACCCTTGTAAGGATGAAAGGCTGAGCTGCGGCCTCTCCACGCTGAAACCCAGACCCCGTACACAGAACACACCACAGATGGAGGCACTTTCATGCTAATAATGAACAGTAGTAAACCTCAAACTAGGATATTAACCTTGGATGAATGAAAGGCTGAGCTGTACCGCTGAGCTTGGATCCTGTCCTGATATACAATAAAGGTTGTTATCGCAATCCTTCGCTACTCACGGTTCCTAGCACTAATAATTGGGATGGCCCCAGTTTCCCTCAGGCACGTCCAACAGGAAGCAGGATGTGATGTGAGTTAGCCGTTTACCGAAAGACTGCATCCGTGTTACCTCCTTCCACACCCAAAGGCATGCAGTATTGATAGGAGCCGGCACTCGAGAAGTGAAAGGTGTGAAAAGTGGTCAAGCTTTTTCTGTAGTAAATGAGGTGTGGGGTTCAAAGGTGTGTGATGTCACGTCCCTTCCACCTGGCATCTTGGTGAATTGAAGTTATTCTGTCAGGCTGTTTCCTGCCACACATTAGCGCCTAGTTAAAGTGCCAGAAGAGGTTTTTGCTATGAGCTATCCTCGAGGATCCGGTAAATTATGCACAGTTTAATCTGGAGACATCTCGCAGTTGCTCCCTTTGTCTCAATAGAGCCACCGCCAAAGCTGCGTGTGAGCATCTTAATGAGGGCGGGAGCGGATGGTGTTATCTGGCCAGTATCTTAATGTGGTGTTTGTGCAGCGCCTCAGAGGGCTCCAAAGCGCTGTAAATTCAACATGAAATAGAGGGAGTACTGTGGAGAGGCAACCAACAAACAGGAGAAAGAAACAATCAGCTGCAGGCTGAGGAAAGACTGGATAAGATGCTCGGTGGGGAATATACACAAACACACACACACATAAACAAACGGGGACACACAGTTCGAATGCACTGCCACAGACAGGCACACAATGAGGCAGACTGAAAGAAATACACAAACGCACACAGAGGCACGTACAGTCAAACACACGGACAACCACACACCAGACACCAGCAAGACCTCACACCCAATCTGTCCGACTAGAGCTGTCTCCTCTTAATGGTCCCCTTGACAGCAGCACCAGGGCCGACGCATAGAAGGCGAAGCAGCAGAACACCCTGTTCTCCATTATCGTGGTAGTAAGAGGGCTGCTCTTTGCTGAGGATCACAGAGGAGTGAGGGGCTAACGGGGAAGAGGCGGCCAGTTGAACAAGCAGCGTGCGCTGCCCACCCCTCGCACACACCGTCCGAACAGTGCCGACTAAAACTGTAGTTGGTGGCCGCTGCTTCCGGACTACACGGAAGTCAGTTGGGCCACTGAAAAACAAGGTAAGAAACAGTACGCCAACACTAAGCCAATGGCAAGCAGCAGGAAAAACTACTGGCTGCTTGCCAACATATAGAGATTACTTTAGGTCTCGCTGAGACAGCTCATGCAGCGCATGCGCTGCCAAGGCGAGACCTAAAAAATGAACAAGGGCCCTTCTATGCACCCCAATTCATTACTGAGAATCAGAATGAAGCGCAACAACTGAGACAGTCCCACTAGATTGATTGTGCCATGCTGCCTAAGTTTGATCTAATCGAGAAGGAAAGAGCAGAAGGATTTTGTGAGGCGCTCTCTTCACCCACTGAGATAGAAACACTCTGCAGGACAGTCACCACTAGCAACACTGAAAAAGAAAGTGTGCAGCTTATATATCTAAGAATACAGCTAAGAGCCAAGGAAATCCTCCATAAATGAAAAAGTAACAGACACTGCTACAATTAACACGGCTAGCCCAACAAGGAAAGAGACCCACAGGGCATAGACACAATCTTGAAAGAGGCTGTAGAAGAAAGGCAAGTCATGACATAATCAGATCCCAAAAACAATGGAAACATAAATCTAAGAGAGAGATCTTTCAAATATTATGTGATTCAAAACTTGTCGAAAGAACCACATAACCTTAGGTAGAGAGTTAGAGACCTTATCAAATAGGCTACGAGTGATGATCCAGAAACCATTAAAAAGAATGCCCAAAGTTGTAGCAGGTAAAACAAGGACTAGCCCTCTATAGATCTAAACCAGTGATATTCAAAGTACGGACCAGGGGCCACCTGCAGCCCTCCTAACTTTTACATGCGTTCCCCTGGTCAATACCAGCACTGTGCTGCTGTTTACTGGACTCAGCGCTTAAATAAACAGGCAATACTTTATTTAAACATTAGTTGAAGTTAAAGAAAGGAAGTAACTAGGTTGTCTTGCACTGCTTAACTTTAGAAACACCTTCATGTTTAAAGACAACTTGCAGCAAATGCTAAAGTACTGTAAGGCCTCTTAAAAAAAAATTAAAAGTGAATTTTACTAACATGCAGAATCATTTCACCATAGTAAATCAGATTATATCAGTGCATTGAGAAGTATTTTTTAAGTGATAGATTTTAAACATAAATTCAGAAAAATGTATTCTTTCCTCCACTGTGGCAACAATGCCAATAGTGAACTAAGAGGCAAGTCAGTTGTTATGTGCACTCGGGTTTCCTGTTATACATACTGGCCTCAAAGAACAAGGAGGAATTGAAAGGAAAGGCAGGCACATTAAAGCCTTTCCTTTCTTGTCACTCTTGTTTTTAAATATACCAACTAGAGGTCAGAATAAATAGTGGTTCATCTACTCGGCAGGAATTTTTAAATCTCACTCTCTATAAAACCATCTCCTTTATCATTTGGATACACCCAAAGTGTTCCTGTGTATCTTGTAGGTCGTACCATGCCTCGTTCTGCAGCGGAACGGGATGTACCCGATGATGAAGCATGCCACCAAGGGGTAGCCGTGGTGGGTGAGAGTTGTATAAGAAAGCCTATCGTTTTCTTTTCTTTCGGCGGTTTAGTCCTTTAGAAACAATTGGACTCTCTGTTTTTCATTTACTCGACAACCATAACAAAGCATTGTAAACTATTATGTTTGACTCCTGTTAGCAATGCCTCAGGCCTGGACTCGTTTATGCTTGCCAGTTCAAGATAAAGGAGAGAAAAAGAGCATAACTCCTTTTGATGTGCCCTGTCAAGCATATCGGTTTCACCCAATAGCTGAAGATTTATTGTCAGCCGTTCATCCAGCCATCCTGCTAGGCAGGCACTCAGCCACTGATCCATTCTTATATTCAGCCACACAACTACTGACACATACTTATCAATCATTGAAAAAATACTTTTAGATATAAAGTTTCAGACCTATATCGACTTTGCCATAGTTTATTATTTTAGAATATAGGCACATTTCCTATTCATTGGGAGCCATCATAATTGTGTACTCTTGTACAAAGTGATACCAGAAGATTGTAAAAAGACATTGCTTGTAACACAGGTGTTTTTTTGTTTTAAGTTACTTACCAGAAATACAGATGCACCTCTCTTCATTTCTCCCTCACGGACAAACACACTTTTATTGGCAATCACATTGATTGCAAATAATTGCATTTCGAAATAAAAGTATTTCAGTCCATTAGCAATCTGTAACCATACAATCAATGCACATTACAATGATATAAAGTGTCTTTTCAATTATAATATAACAAAACTAGCACAAACGCTGTTTAGATCTTGCCTACAGACAGCTATAGCTGTTAGTCAAAGACCTTGCATTGTTGCAGGGATTCTGCTCATGCACAGAACTATGCGCAGGAAACCAGGACCTCAGTGAATTGTGGTGTACCAAAAACTCACCTCAGAACCCAGAACCCCAATCCGACCAGCATCAGTGTCCCATTCGTTATCCGTATTTTATCGGCGCTCCCAATGTATAGACAACTTGGAACAAGCGACTTAGAGTACTCTCAGGAATGGTGGAAATCGGAAATACCTGTTCGTTATTATTCTCATATCACTCCACAACAAGAGTAATCGGAGACACTGTAGAGTGTAAAATGTTTATTTTATAAACTACGTGTCCTAAGATGCAGTACTTTGGCTAACATAAGCAGACAAATGATTAAAAATAAAACCATCAGCATTGTTACAATACCATAGAAAATGAAAGGAGAAATCATATTATAAATGACAGTGGAATACAGCCAACTTCCCTTCACTAGTAAGCTAGTATTATTAGACTAATAGAAGGTCTCTAGGTTTGAATGGGGAACCCCATACTGTAAAGATCAGCTTTAGGTGAATCACATCACAGGATCAGCTTTGCTCTGCGCCTGGAAAAGTTATTCTCTAGAATGTGTGTGTAATGCATGCAGACTGCAATATTAAAGGCTCTCGACTTTCAGGTATTTGCAGCTGTGTGCGTGTTATGGCTAGAGAGTGGGCCGATCAACCTGAACTCAAAAACATGCATTGTCTGGCGACTCAGATTGTTTCTTCACACAATGTTCAGACCAAGGTCGCAGTGCACGTCTAGGGATGTGAACAACAGACCGTTCTCATGTGAAGAAAAGGCAAGCAAGCAGTTTTCAAATAATAACAGGTATCTGCAGTGTCGTGTGCAAAAGCAGCAAAAGTGGCAAGATGGCTTTCTAACATCTAACGCGCTTATGCTAACATAGCAATGTATGTATCTAAATCGCTGCTTCCACTACACCCCCCCTTGATCGGACCACTAACAAATAGGGATACAATTAAGGAACGCAGAGTTCAAGTTCGATAGAACGGAACTAAGTGCATGAATTGGAAATCCATATAAACGGCAGTGAAGGTTCGAAGAAGAAAAAAAGGAGAAAAGGAAAAAAATTTGAATGGAAAAATTAATGGGAAATCGTAACATTTGTCGAATCAAAAAAAAAAAATGCGTGTGTGACGGACAAGGAAAGTTGGTTGACATCCAAGTTAATCCATCAACGTATAAGCATAGTAAGTAGCAACAGCTTCCAAGAGGAAGTCATTGGAATGTTCCGTAAAAGTGTCCGCCATCCAGTCTAGCAAGGTAAATGAACATACATGTTCTTCGACAACTGGGGCATCTACCACAATCAGAGGACAAATGGCGTGTTCTTCATGATAACTCCTTGCCAGGATGTCATATGCAGCCATACCGATGTCCCAATTCCCTAGGACTCCATGTGCCGCTCCACAGGCTATAATCCTGACACCAGAACAGTCCAACTCATGAGCCACTAAGGGACTCATTAGTCGATCATAATCCGGGGCAGGAGACACCGAGTTTGACAAGCACAAATCCAGAGCCTATTCAAATGGACAATCTAGGCAATGAAAAATAGGTTGCACGCATGTAAAGTAGGAAAACCGGAAGGACAATCCATAGGCAATGCTCAGCGTTGCCAGTGGTAATGTTCCATAGTATTCAAGCATCTGGTTACGAAGATGGAGCAGACGGGACAGGCTGTCATGTGATACAAATTGTGCAGCCATTGCGCAGTAAGCAGACCAATAACAGCACCCCAGCCGCAAGGGCGAGAATCAACGGGAGACCGCCAAAGACGCTGGAAAAAATAGAATGAAAAATGCCGGTATCACACCAAAAATAGTTTGGAAGGAGGTCACGAGGCCGGAGCCCATAATTTTGAAAAAATGCGCCAAGCCAGTTGTTGACGAGGCATTAAACATTGTTTGAATCAGGGCACCAAAATGAAGTGGGAGATCAGTATTCAAAAGCGCATGCACCTCGGTGCGCGTATTTGCTACGTGAAGGATAAATGTTTTACGTGAAGAAGTCAGTGCGACTTCTTTTTGAGACAATAGAGCCCTTATTCTGCTCATCTTGTTGAACTCTGCTTTCAAGTTTGGAATGGAAGGCCAGATGGATACATCCAGCCGCCCATGCGGGGGCGGGAAAAGGACATTCTTACAGCAGACTACTCTCTGTGATACAGTCACAATGTAGGGAATTCCCACTAGCATCCGGCAGCAAGCCTCGTTATTTAAAAGCAAATAACTACCGTTAGCTAGCAACATGAAAGAGGGTGTAATAGCTGGCACTGGAATCCCTTTCAGGATGCATGCTAAATTAGGAGCGAGCACATTGCATGCACCATGCAATTGAATGTGTCTACAGACTACAGAGTGATCAGGTGTGGAAGTACATTCCTCACCTTTCAAGTAAACTTCTTTACCGTCTCTCATGCACCTGTATGTAAATGGGAGTGACCAAACTTCATGCAGGAAGGCAGTACCTAGTGGTTCATATCTGCCTAGGGCATAATGTTTCATGCAAGAACTGAACTTAAACAAAGGAAATGATAGTGTGATTAATCCGTGGATAAGCCGCACAGCGGAGTTCAATTCGGCCACAGAGAAAGGCAAAGGTTCTAACTTCTCAATAGGCAGTAACGAGTATGTTGCATCCTTCATGGACATGAATTGTTGTTTTGCATTTAGATTAAAGGGAAGGAACAAAGAGGAAGTATTCATGGAGTCCCATGGGACTTTCCCAGCCTTTAACGTTTGCAACGTCCATGCAAACTGCATTATAGAACGCAATTGATTTTGACCATGATACAAAACAGACGTATCATCCTGCACAATATCAACAACAGATGAAACAATATTATCTAAAGTGAAAATTCTGGAAGAAAGGGTGTTAATGCTATTATCTATAACAGCTAGTACTTTTTCCAGATTGGCTTGATCAATAGCTCTCAATCTGGATGCAGCTTCAATTTGTGATAACTTCCAAACTTCGTTATAAATAGCATATACCCATCTTTTGGACCTGCCACCCACAGGACCCTTAACAAAATCATTCAAATCTATTTTGTCATGTAATTTTGTAAAATGAAGTTTAACAGATGCTAAAGTGGAATGTTGCAGCCAAGATTGGCATAACTTCCCTACCGAGTAGGTAGTAACAGAATGAGAAGATTCAAAACAGGGGTCTACACGAACCTGCGTATACCCAGGTTTCAAACCCAGAAAACGATGTTGACAGGAATCTGAGCTCGTCTGCCATGTTAACCATCCTTCCGGATCTAATTTGGAAATATTGAAGGATGTATTAGAGATGTATGACTGCAACGCATCAAGAGACAGATCTGTATGATTATCCCAATTTGGATAAGCACCCAGATCTGGAGTAGTGGGAGAATTCAGGGGCATATCATCAACGGCCAGCGATAATTATCGCTGGCCGCTCTTAGAGTTAAAATGTTTAACGCAGGCTATTGCAGATAATTATCGCCATGCTAGCGCTGTATTAACAACGCTCAGCGCAATGGCGATAATTATCCTAGCAATAGCGATGTTTTCCATGGAACATCGCTGGTTTTCCAGCGATGTTCCATGGAAAACGGCACTACCCTTGATAGTAGGGGCCTTTGGTCTTAGCCACACAATCCACCCCCCATGTTAAGTATGCCTTAGTCAGGAATTTAACAAACGTTAAATTCCTGCGTTAAGGCATACTTAGCGCGATGTAAATAATCGCTTCCCCGCATTGTAAATATCACGAAGCTGCCTTTGTGATATTTACCCATGTTGTTTCCACAGACACGCCTACTTTGCATCTCATTAGTGATGCAAAGTTAGGCGTGCTGGAAACGGGAGCAAAATCAGCAAAACACGCGATAGCGTGTCTTTGCTGATAAGGCGATAAAATTATCACCGCTTTTCGGCCGAAAACGGCCGCAAAAGCGGCGATAATTTGTTATCGCTGCATTGTTAATATGCCCCTCAGTTTTTTAGAAGTAGCCAATCCAAAGCAGGTGGTCTGAAAAATAGTTGAATTTAAAAACAACATGTGGTTCGGGATGAGGCAGGCACGATGCAAAGCTTCTGTTCTTTGTACCTGCCACGGTTTAGAACCCCAAACCGATTTAAGATCAATAGTAGCTTTCCACAGATCATAACCCCTGATTGACAAATCATCCATAAAGGATTTGGAATATAATAATTTAGTGTGTGTCAGCCTAACCTTCGAGGCAGACTCTGCTGCCACTTTAAAATAAAAGGAGGCAGGATTTGAACCAATGAAATCAGTAAAATATGTGAATTTGTTCACCAATGTGGTGGAGCTGCCTAGCATTGGCGTTGGACAATGTTCCCATTGCGTATAATTCACAAAATTTCGATACGTATTGGCTTTATGTAGGAAATGAGTGCCATAATGTTGATAGCAAAACTGCTCACCATAATTAGCAGCATCTAAATACAAATCCTCAGCATCAAACGCGGCATAATATTTCAAATCAGAAAACAGTGCTTCTATGGCCTGAACGTCCCAATCATCAGAGCGGATGTTCTGCTTAATGACATCACCCATAGAAACACAAAATACATTCGGAACATTGATAACCTCTGTGGGTCCATGAATCTGAAATTTAACAGCATCCCACGCAATCCCATCTAACACAGGCCAGGCAGCAATATTCACAAAAGTCTGGTCCCTCTTCATGATGTGCGATGACGAGTGGGGGGCCAAAGTTCCATCAATTAGTCTAATTGTAGATCTTTCTTTAAGGTAGTGTCCATTCACAAGACGAAAAAATACCACCACAAATCCAATGGACATGAACAAAAAAATACACATGAGCATCAGCCAAATGTAAGTCCAAAGGTGTTAAAAAATGTTTTTTAAACCAAACAGCAAAAATAGAAACTTTTGATGGGGCATTGGAAGTCATAGAGTTAGTATCAAAGGAGAAACATGACTGGTTAACTGCAGTGGATTGTAAAACAGGCAGTGGTACATCTGCAGGATAAGCATACTCACTATCTTCAGGTGGACCACCAGCCGGTGGTAGCAACAAAGGATCAGTAACTGTATGCATCTCGATGGCAATATCAGACGTGGTGGTAGAGGCTGGAGCCAAAACAGAATTTCTCAGCATCGCAGGGCAAGAAACCGCTGGAGTCATACTGAGACGAATCGGCCACTCGCTGTAGTTTGACATTGTCAATGGAGATGTACCTGTTATCCTTGCGACCAGGAAGTGGAGGTAAAATGACTGTTCTTGTACCCTGCACGCCAAGCACTGGAACCGGGGCACGATAAGAGGGGCCAAACTCCTTCTTGTTCTCCACCTTCTCACGGACCAGCTGACTACCGGAATCTGAAGCGCAGGAGGGCAAGTGTTCCTTCACGAGACTGTCTCTGGCTTCTTGTAGATTCTGTAATACAGCACAGTGATCATCTACGTCAAAGGGTGCGGCAGCCGTCGCCATGTCTAGGCCGTCATGGTCCGGGACAAACATTTTTATGCCAAAGAGCATCATGTATGGGGTCCGCCCACCCAGAGACCTTCTAGGGAGATTATTAAGTACACGTTGGACGTTATACAGATGGGCTAACCAGTTCCGGCCAATACCTAAAACCCTAGCTGTCAAGGATTGCTTTAAGTCACGGTTCATTCGCTCCACTACACTATTACCCTCAGGTCGGTATGGAGACGAAAATTTGACTTGGACCCCCAAATTTTTTATGGCTTCTTTGTACGCCTTAGAGGCGAACGCAGGGCCCTGATCAGAATGAAAGGTACCACACGCAAAACTTTCCACAAAGACACGCAAATCCCTGATGACAGTACGGGCATCAGCACTCCTTTGTGGCCATACCCACAGAAAACGTGTGCACGAATCCACTGCAACTAAGATATACTTGTACGGAGTATCAGAGGAGAAAGGACCGTAGTGATCTAGATAAACACACCCAAGCGGTTTATTAGATATGTACAACTGAGTTTGTGGTGGGCGCGCAGCAGTTGAAGGTTTAATCTGCTGGCAAATGTCACAATCAAGAACATAAGTGCGAGCCTGTTTATATAACCTGCGCCACCAGTAACGTTGTTGTAACAGAGTAACAGTTGCTGCAACGCCGGCATGGGCAGAGGCCATACCCTCGTGAGCTGCTGTTATCAAGGATGGTCTGCAGTCCGCGTTGGGAATCAATCTGTCACCAACGTCGTTAATTCTCACTAATGGGACGTTATCAGGACTTAAATGATAATGGTACCGAGAAGGGAAACCTCTCGGGTAATTACTTCCCTTCTCTGTAGCAGCAATAGCTGCCCAGATGTCATCATCGATCTTACTTTTGGATCTTGTAACTGCTGCTACTAAATATGTCACCACTGCTGTTTTCGCTGCCTCGTCAGCCAAGCTGTTGCCGACAGTGTGGACACCAACTCGCTGGTGACCAAGAGTGTGAATCACATTCACGAGAGGCAGATGTTCCTTAAGTTCTGCCACTCGAACCCAAAGCATTTTATGCTTAATTGTGCTACCTTTGGAATCATGATATTCAATTTGAGTCCAAAAGAATAGATTGTCGTTAAAGGACGGAACACAGTGAAACGAGTCACTCACAATAAGAGTAGTAACCCGAGGATCGGCAAACTCCAGTGCAAGCACCAGAGCACAGAGCTCTGCCAATTGTGCGGTACAATCACCTAATGACTGCGTATGCACGACATCAGACTGAAACTCACCATTTATGAAAGTACCCGCCACAATTGCGCAGGCTGCCGAATAGGTATGCTTCGATCCTGTCGCTGGTTGCGCCGAACTGTCAGTGTAAATGACACAATGGTAATCTTCGAGCGGGCGCAAAGACAGAGGAGCCGGATGAACAAATTCACACTACAAAAACTCCCGAGTCTGCAATGAGGCATCAAATATATAGGTGACATCAGGCGATGTCAAAGAAGTGGCCCATTGTATCCAACGCGGATGCAAAGCTTTAGAATTAGGAACACTGGCCTTCGTCACTGCCTCTAGAGCAGGATATGGGGTAACCACCAACATGCGTTTCCCTTGTGACAACGCTCATTCTTTAAGAATTGCCATCTGCACTGCAGTCAAAACCTTTTCAACTGTGGAAAAACTCAGCTCAGCCGAAGTGTACAAGTGTGATTTGTAGGCAATGGGGACGGTATCGCCCTCATTGAACGTTAAGTATGTGAAACCCACTGCGCCCGGCACAATTCTTATTACCAGGTTAGTGTTGTTATCACGTGTCAGTAAGTATTTTGAAGCAAGAAGATCAGCTTGCAAAGATTGCAAAATAGCTGAATGCTCTGGCAGCCAGTTCGATTTGGAAAAAGTGGGTTGTACCAAGGCATAAAGCGGCTTGATATGCTGGGCTTAATCAGGAATGTATGTACAACCGAAATTCAGAAAGCCCTGCAAAGATTGTAATTTTTTCAATGTTGTAGGAGCACGCAAGCATGCGCACTTCTCCAGAAAGTGAGAAGCTAATCCTCGACCCTCATTGTTGAGCTCGTAGCCCAAGAACAACACTGTATACTCTGCAATGTGAGACTTCGCAAAGTTGAACTTGTAACCGAAGTCTGCAGACATAACAATGATGCGATCAACGCGACACAGATGTGGCCACAACTCGTCATCTGTGAGATAGATATCATCAACATACGAGTACGCATCAGGGTCAATGCTCTCCAACAGAGAGACAACACGTGCGGCAAAGATGCCAGGGCTGTTTTTATAGCCCATGGCTAATCTTTTAAACTGCTTTTGTTTGCCGCCAGAAGTAAACGCTGTCCACTGACTACTAATAGAGGACAGGTTATGGCTGTAAAAGCCATTGGAAATGTCATGTGTGGTTTTAAACCTTTTTCTCACAAGACTATCAACGAGAGCAGAACTGTGGGTATTCTGTACAGCACACGTCCGGCAATGAGAGTTCAAATGCCGGTAATCCAAAACTAGGCGGTACGACCCATCAGGCTTCGTTACAGTGAATAAAGGATTATTCATTGGTGACACACATGTTTCAATAACACCCTGATATTCCAATTGCTCAAGGATTTCCGTGACGTGAGATCTAGCTTCGGGGCGCATGGGATATTGGGGCTGTGGTTGGGGCATAGACCGTAAGGGAATCTCATGGCTGGGGGACAATTTATCCCAGCCTACCTGAGTACGATACAAAGCCGGAGCAAGCACCTGAGCCCACTCCTCGGCAACATTTTCAGCGTGCTCCTTCGGCACCGTGTGCGCAAAGGATGGAAGGATTACATCCTCCCCTCTAGGAGCATCTAAAATGAAAGCCGGGGGCCAGTCCGCCTCCGCCAATAGAATGTCATAGGAAGAGGTCAGATTATCCCAAAATATCCCTTGTATTGTATGTTGTATGTCACCTTCAATTAAGAGGACTATGTCATAAAATTAGTCAGCGGGAGCCACTCTAGTGTCAGCAGTTTCTACAGTAATGAACGTGTCAGTTGCTGTTGTCTCCAGAAATGGACGCAGTGCTTGCCGCACAACTGTAATCTCCGCTGCGCTGTCGAGCAGCGTTAGAGCCCATGTCAAGTTCCGAAGCTGCGTTCTCACTATCTGTGGCATACCTCGCTGTTAGTGCAGCAACTTTCTTCTTCTGAAACGGGGGACGTTGTCGTGCAAACTCGTCCTGCTTGCCTTTACCGTCAGCCTGACGGGGTTGCTCACGTCCTTGTTGGGCACCCCGACCTTTGCCATGTTCTCCGCCACCGGACTGTGAGGCCGATGTTTCCTGTGAAGAACGAGGAGAACGCTGTTCAGTAACCTGAAATCTATCAGTTGACCTAATACTAGTGCGATCGCGCAAATCGTATGTGCGTTCACCAGTCGGCTGTACTGGAGACGCAGGACGAGACCCCTGTTTCTGTTGCTGCTTCCCTGTTTCTTTGTTCACCAATTTTGCTTTGGAAAAATTGGACGATCGTCTTTAACAAACGAGCTCACCTTAGTGTGCTCTATCAAGTCAGGAATGACTATAGTCGGCTTAATCCCTAAGCTACTGCGGTCAATAGTTCTATAAGCTTCCGAAATAATTTTAAACAACTCTTTGGGCTTATCGAGCTCATCGACGCATGCTAAGCCATTAGCCACTTGGAATTGTACCGCATCTCCCTTGAGGTTACCAAGGACGAGAGAGGCAACTACGTCGAACACACCGACAAGCCGCAATCCCAACTCGACAGCCGCCTCCGGACCGTGGTTATCTTGAACACGTTTAATGACGGAGGGAAGCACAGCCATAGACGGCGTGCCAAAGCACTTCGAGTAGACCGCGGCAAAAAACGTACCCCAGTTGTCACAATCGGACACTTCTGGGACTAAGTCCTTCTGCAAACTAATGGTGAGGATCCTATGTTTCTCCACAGGAGTAGAGTGCGGAAATACTACTTCCAGTTGGTCAAATTTCTCGGCAAGCCAATAAGGTAAATCGTCCTTATTCTGGGGGCGCTTGCCCATTACCGAATTAACCATGACGGGGCTAATAACAACCGCAGGGTGGCCAGCTGGTAGTCCCGCAACAGCATGTGCACCCACCTGCACGTTGCGTGAAATGTATTGCACTAAAGCCCTATGTACTGTAATGAGGGCTGTATGGAGTACACGCAATTCATCTACTGCAACAGTCAAATAGCGGGGGTGAGGCATAAAACCGGCCAGCACCGGCCATGTGGCCCCTGGAATTGACAAAGGGCCCATTCTAGCCGGTGCAACCGCATGGGGAAGGGCGCCATTAAACCAAAGACTATGCTGCCAGGCTGAAATGGCACTCTCTTGCGTCCTATATGGCGTATAATTTGCCGGGACCCGCGTATGAGTATACGGGTGAAACGTATTATCATCCGCATTCACTGCTGGCAGCGCCACCCAAGAGTAAAACAACTCGCAGGGGTGGGACGCATTGGCACTCACCACAAAAATAACGGCCATCCCATCGTCCGGTACCCCATACTGCGTCAAATGACGCCGCAAAGGCGTACGGCTATGTGCTGCAATTTCGACCGCCATACGGACACAGAGAACAACAACCATGGATTTTACAGTAGCACAAGGGTTCAGAAATATATAAAACCAAGCTTGAGAGAACCTATCATACAAATAGGTAGGTTAAATCCATCACTCCCGCTATCCGGAAACAAGAGTGAGGGAGTCGTGGATTAATATAAGCACTACTAAGGTGTTTCAAATCAAAAGACCAAACGTTAGGTGCACCATGTTGCAGGGATTCTGCTCATGCATAGAACTATGCACAGGAAACCAGGACCTCAGTGAATTGTGGTGTACCAAAAACTCACCTCAGAACCCAGAACCCCAATCCGACCAGCACCAGTGTCCCATTCGTTATCCGTATTCTATCGGAGCTCCCAATGTATAGACAACCCAGAACAAGCGACTTAGAGTACTCTCAGGAATGGTGGGAATCGGAAATACCTGTTCGTTATTATTCTCATATCAGTCCACAACAAGAGTAATCAGAGACACTGTAGAGTTTAAAATGTTTATTTTATAAACTACGTGTCCTAAGATGCAGTACTTTGGCTAACATAAGCAGACAAATGATTAAAAATAAAACCATCAGCATTGTTACAATACCATAGAAAATGAAAGGAGAAATCATATTATAAATGACAGTGGAATACAACCACCTTCCCTTCACTAGTAAGCTAGTATTATTAGACTAATAGAAGGTCTCTAGGTTTGAATGGGGATCCTGATACTGTAAAGATCAGTTTTAGGTGAATCACATCACAGGATCAGCTTTGCTCTGCGCCTGGAAAAGTTCTTCTCCAGAATGTGTGTGTAATGCATGCAAGGCTCTCGACTTTCAGGTATTTGCAGCTGTGTGTGTGTTATGGCTAGAGAGTGGGCCGATCAACCTGAACTCAAAAACATGCATTGTCTGGAGACTCAGATTTTTCCTTCACACAATGTTCAGACCAAGGTCGCAGTGCACGTCTAGGGATGTGAACAACAGACAGTTCTCATGTGAAGAAAAGGCAAGCAAGCAGTTTTCAAATAATAACAGGTATCTGCAGTGTCATGTGCAAAAGCAGCAAAAGTGGCAAGATGGCTTTCTAACATCTAACGCTCTTATGCAAACATTGCAATGTATGTATCTAAATCGCTGCCTCCACTACAGCATTATATGTACACATAGATATATACCAAGATACACATGTATACATATATACATAGAGAAGAAAGAGTAATCATTACATTGGACCCATTGAGCTATTGGCAGTTGGAATTGTTTTAAAGCTTCTACTGGCTGTGTGGGCTGGCCTAAAAGCCATTGCTTTACAGAGACATTACATGGGGGTGTTCAGGTGGTAGCTAACAGTAGCCTCTACTCTGTGATTATGAGCCTCAGTTGTTGCCTATTTGCCCCACCCTCCAGTGCAGAAAGTGAACCCCTCCATTATCCGTTATCTGGCACGGTCTGTCTCCTTTTTTAGTTTTTAGAAAACCGTGTTTAATTGCTTAATAAGCATTGACAAAAACCAACGCATTCCAGAATGTTCACTGTGCATATGAATGCATCATGGCTAGTATCTTATAATGGAATTTCAAAAAATACCACAACTCCATTACAAAAAGACCACTATGCATTTACATGCACAAACAATGGCCATCTTCTAATGAAGATTCAAAAATCATTTAAAAATTCTATTACAAGATAGCAGCAGTGAATGCGCTCACATTCATGGAAGCCATCTTACAATGGAGTTTCTTGTAGTTTTTAGCATTCAATTATAAGATGGCTTCCATGTATGCATGTGCATTCAAAGCAGCATCCGTCAGAAGGGGGAAACTATTGACAAAGGCAATAAGACAATGCCAAGTAGCAAAGGTGAGTGCTTTTGACTTTGCCAGGTTTAGGGCCCTATTATGAGTTTGGCTGTTCCATGGACCGCCGTGCCGGCAGAGAAGGTCTGAGCGCGATGAGTTTGGCAGTGTGATCACCGGATTACGAGTTGGTTGGATCTACTTTGTGAAGATCACCGCTGGACCAGGCAGACCACAGGCAGACTGCATACGGGGAAAGGCAGCCGCCATAGGGTGGTACAGGGAAGATGTGCTGCTGTGCATGTTACGAGTTCCCTGTTGCACGAACAGACTATGGCAGTCTGACCACCTGCTTCTTGATTTACACATTGACTTACTGAGTGAAAATCATTGTGGCTACCACTATGAGAGATTAAAACAGCTGCCCATAGCATCCAGCCAGCCTGACCTACCACAAACACCTCTGACATGACATGGTGATCCCCTGTAACATTCCCTACTGTGAATATGGCAGGGATATAGGACCACATAGTTTGTGATGAAGTGCAATAATGGTTCTGATGCCGGCCATACCCCTGATAAAGTGTTGCTCTCCCTTATCACTATGATAAGATTGCTTCCATTTAGGGGTGGGCGAGTGGAGCAACTCTGCCCGCTCATAGAACTCCAAGGAATTCCACTGAGGTTTTAGGCAACTCCACGGAATTATGCGTAGTTCATCTCCGCGAGCTCCACCCACCCCTGATTCCAGTGCTTGGTGTATTAGTTCTCCACTGGGAAGATTTCTTCTTGTTCCAGGTGAAGCCTTCTTATTGCTATACTAAAAACAATGGTGCCTCTCCATTCTCTGGTTTTCACTTACATGCTTTTTAAACCCCAATTTTAAACCATGTCTAAGAATGCACATCCTTCAATTCTGGCTCCAAATAATAATGCAGACACACTGATCTGAATGCAATGTAACACCACTGCAAGCTTCAACAATGGATACCACACAATTGTGTGCATTAAATACTTTCACAAGCCCACATCAAGAGAAAAACAAGTATGTTCTTTTTAGTGTGCAGCAATAAACTTAAGGGTAGTTGTCTTATACATAGATCAGCAGCCCAGCCAATCTTTTCAGCGTTTTAGTTGCTTAGTTTCATACACTGGCAAAATAAAATATGACGAGCCCTATTTAAAACAGGATATGACTTTCTTGCTCATCGAATGAACATTTTGGACAACAAAGCTCAATCATTTCCTTGATGTGATTGTAAATGTGTCACCTTCATATTTGTGTTGCCACCTCTTCACCATGTTAATTCCTCTTACCCCTACAACCTTAATCTATGGGCAAACCTAAGAATAGAACTGGGTGCAAACCTGTTGCAGTTTTACGCTTAACTCATTTCACAGGTTATCTTCTCAGTCCTGTGGTTTTCATAATTACTATTTCTTTCAGGTTGGACCTGGAAAAAAGCTTTGCATACAAAGCAGTGAAATGAACTTGAATTCCATGCAGATCAAGCATTTGCAAAGTCAATGGGTCTAGCCTGTCACACTAGGCCACAGAACTACTGATTTTGCCAATGGTTTTTATTATTTAGCCATCCTTTTGGCAGTCTATATCTACACACACACATGACGGTCATCTTGTAATAGTATTGAATGAAAGAATTTTATTAACTGTTCAATAAATTAAAATAATAACAGTAAAAGCGAACGCTGTATAGAAGAATAGAAGATATAAAAAGAAATACTTGTGTTTATATTTGGTAAAAATGCCTCCCTCCTCCCGGCACCCTCTCGATCAACCAGCACCTGAGTTTGTAATAATAATCATGTACCCTTGAACAAATTTGTGCAGCCCCCAATATTCTATAAAAGTCTTTCTACTACAAAGACATCATTAGAAACTTTTTTTAATGTGCAATCTTGATAGGGCTAACAAAAGGGGGGCAAGTTCCTCAGTGTGTATCGGGGACCAGTCTGCTTGCTTCCGCAGGGTTTGACATACCCGTCGCCAGAATAGTTTTTCTAAATGCTAAAGGAAAAAAATTAGAAAACTGCCTCTGTGAAAGTACATGCACGCACATGAGTGTGCACACACACCTTACATCCTGGAATGTGTTTTTCTTATGCCTTAATAAACCCATTCAAAAATGACTGTGCAGGCATGCCTAATACTAGTGTATGTAGTGTCTTGTGGAACACGTTCTAGTTTTTGCAAATATGATGCTTCACCACGGCACTCATTGATGGCTGGCTTCCACACTCACCCCACACTCCTCCATCACAGGTGTCACCGGTCTGGTGACCCTGCTAATAAAAGGGGCGTCGGCATGTTCCCAGGGCCGATTCCAAACAGTATGAGTATGTGTCTGTGTAGTTACTGGCGCTGCATGAGGGCCTAGGACCCTAACTATTACAGAGGACATCTTGGAATAAATTGTTTTAAGCAAAAGAAGAAACCTTCCTAATTGTCACTCATGGAAATATGCATGCACATACATGGTTGCCCATTGTGGAATGCAATGAAAACAGTCAGAGATGGCTGCCCATCAACACAGTAGTCGTTGGAACTCAGAGCACAGTGAGGGCAAGTGGGTGGTGAAGGGACAACTATTTAAATAAAGAAAGTGAGGGGCATGAAATGGGAGGTTAGAACAAGGTCAGTAAGGTGAGAATGGGGTAGAGAAAATAGTTCCTCATCCAATCAAAATACAGTAAGACCAAAATGCTCTTGGAGCAAGACAAATACAAGAGTAGGGACAAAAGCCATTGAATCAGGGGCAGGAAACTGAAATATACCAGATAGTCATCGAATGAGGAGCAAGGGGCAGATACGAAGTCCACTCTAAGGGGCACATTTTCAGAAAATACATGCAATGCAGTGCAGCACCCAAAGTGGCTGGGCTGCGTTGCATGACAGGGAGGGAGCAGGAGCGCGCCATATCTTCAGAGAAATTGCTCTCTCCTCCCCTCACCCTAGCCGAGGCACTGATTTCTACTGCCGAGCGCCAAACATATACCTGAGCGCCATAGCGCTAGCATGTGTGCATCAGTCTAGCATAGGTATTGTACAGGATAGCTACTCTTCCTGTACAAAATACCATGCCTATAAACGTTTTAATGCTTTTCCCACTTTGTATGTGTGCTGCACAGTAAAATCATTTCTCCTGTTAGCTCCTCCTTTGAAGTGGCATTAACTTTTTGCGCTAAGCCCCGTCTACAATTGTTTGTTGATAGGGTTTTGTGTCCAAAGGCATGGTTGGTTGTATGGGAACGCCCATGTACCACCCATGTAGCGCCCCCTTGACGCTAGGTTATGCAAACCAGTGCTTTGCGCTACTTTTAGAGTACTGTCCAGCACAAAACAAGTTTTGAGCGTGTAAGTGAATTACCCAAAAACATTTTGTGCTGGTGAGCGTCACTTTTGTTTGAAAATCTACCCCTATACCTTTGTTGGTTATAATATGTCTGCCTTTAGACAAGACCAAAAACCACCGCAACGATCATTTTGGCACGTTTTTTTTCCATTGAAACTTGCAACGTTTTGATTTGGACACATAAACTGACCTGCTATGAAGTACAAATGGTGTTATCCCTCTTTTTATTAGTGCCTGATTCTAATATGCAAATTGTAATAACCATTAATAATGTCCTCATTATTGATGGTTGAAGCAGAACTGTTGCGGTGACTGGGTGACTATAAGTTGTTATTGAAGAACACCTTTCTCGTTCCGCCATACTAACAAGGATACGCCAAGGCAGTGGCATAGGATGCCGCTGTTGCTTGCTGATCCGTTCGCAGAGGCTCCTTGGTTTGCAATCAGTGTTACATGCCGCTCATCATGAGTGAGTGAACACGAAGTAGTCGTGCACTGCAGCAAATTCGTGTATAAAACCAGTCCAGGAGCAATGTCCTAGTTTGCAGCAGAGCTCAGTTTCATTCTGCGAGCCAGCTGTTTGATTTTACAGAGACAAAAGGAAAGCATACTATCTTGTGTGCTGCCCTGCTTTCTGTGCACAAGGGATGCAAACAATCAATTCATACTTAGGCTGAGCGCAGCACTGAGTCAAAGGACACGCTAGTTCTCTTGCACTTCGATTTTATAAGATTCTTTTTTGCAAGATGTTTTTGTGACATTTATAGCCTTGTTATGTGCAAGTGATGGGGCATCACTCAAGCTTAGCCCTCACTCTAGAATTGATTCAGCATAAGATGAATTACAGAACTGCAGGCTTAAATTGAAGCCACTTCTTATCCAATACTTTATCAAATTAATGGGATGTATTCCTTGAAAGGTATTTTTGTAAAAAGAGACTGACATTTTTTTTCTTTTACTGCCTGTAACTCTGACAGTTTGCATAATAATTGTTTCCTTAAACTCCAATCATGACAAGGAAGCAAACCAAATCACTGGTGTATTTTTAACGTTTCCCTTTTTTTGTTTATAAGCTAATCATATCCAGACTGGAAAAGTGAGCCTTTACTGCTGTCCCTTGGAAATAATAGCATTTCGGGCCCCGCTACATCTTGTAAAACGTGACACTGGGAGGGATTGTCCCTACCAGAGTTAGATCCCACTGCTGCCATAAAAAGCTAAAGAACTGTCCCAGGGGTGTTTTATCACCTTAATCAGTGGTAAATGGTAGTTTACCAATTGAATTTTAGGAGGAATGTATTGCTTTTCTCTGGATATATTGCAGTATTTTCAAAGCAGAACACAATAACATAAAACCAGGAGCCAAAACAAGAAACCAATCAAAACAGAACGCTTCTAAAAAAAACACAGATTAACAAAGTGTTTACACAGTGCACAAAATAAAAAATATTTCGAACACACCACAGATCACCACAGTAAATGCAGTATAGCAAATATTTCCAAATATTCTTGAAACACATCACCACCTTTATAGATGTGCTTTCATCTAACGGTGATAAAAGGTTTTTTTCGCCAAGCACTGCCTTACTTCGCACCAAGGCAGTGTAATAGCGACAGTTAAAAAGTTTTATGACCCGGCTACCCTTTTGACCCACCCTTTGCCGACCCCGAGTACGGAAATGTATAAAATCAGCCAATAACGTCGAAATTGAAGCTTGGCACGTACTTGGCTTTGTTTGCTCCTGTGATTGGTTTACATGGCCCCATACTCTTGTAATAGTAGACTCACATAAGATTAGAAGGTAAGAAGTTCCAAGACATACTTGTATTGCAATTAATAAGTTGATTTAAATGGAGACAGAAAATTCAACAGAAGCCCCTTTCTTTTCAACTTCGGCTCAGATCGCTCTGCGCTCCATCCTTAAAAATGACAAATGGGAAACCCTCAGGATACAAGGGGGCTTTGAGCGGGGTGGCCTTCGTCCAATATAATACATCAAATAAAATGTTAATGAAAAGTTAGATGGAGTGTTTTCCTAGGGCTACTTTAGACTTGGGTGAGCGTTTCTGGCCTGTCAGCTATGAATAACTGGTAGTTAAAAGCTCAGTGTGGAAATCTGACCAGTCTCTTTCCTGCTGCTTTAGGAGTGCACCTTGTGTCAGCATAAACTAACGTCGCTCAAGTGACCTTGGGAGAATCTATTGATTCGCCCACTGTGGTTGTTTGATGATGCTTTGCTTTGTCTTTCTGACTGATGCACACATACAAACCACACATATAAACACCTATCAAGAGCCACGCCGAGAAATGCCAAACATAAAACTCCACACATACAAGCACGCACAGGGAGGAAACGCATACTACATGTACACTTCAATATTAATAAAAAAACAAATGAAATAGGATAGAAGTGCATTTTTGCAATTTATAGGGTAATAAGGATAGCAGCAAACATGTAAATCCAAAAGGAGCTCCCCACCAAATACAATATTGCTACTCATTGCTCAAAGTCAAACTTCATTGTATGTCACTACAAAGAACAGTAAAGATTAAAATATATACGGGAATAATTCCAAAAGACAATCTGAGAGTGGCTTGTTTCAGCATGAGAACAAGCAGGTATTTTAGGCACAGAAATACCAACGACAAAAGGTAGTGTTCACCTGTTAACAAGCACAGCCTCAAAAAAACAAGTTACAGGCAAGCACTAGCAAACTAAAAGATAAATACCACGTAAAACTGCTGCAAATCAGTAAACCAAATCTTGCATCAGGTGCCAATTGCATGTTTAAGCAAATTATAAACCCTGAAGATAAATGTCTAAAAAATTGCAGGTGCATGAATAATAATGTCCTATTACTTACCGGTAATCTTCATTACTCCTGGTCCCGTTGTCCTCGTCCCATTCCTTAACAAGTGGAGATGACCAGCTCCACGACAGAAAAAAAGAAAAGGAGCATGCTGGGATACCCAACCCACTCCCTCCCACTGGGAGTACATAAGCAGCACCATCCCAGCATGCAGCCTGAAAACACCAAGCCAACAACCGGAAGGCCGGCCGCCAGGGAGGGAGGGAGGGATGTAAGGAATGGGACGAGGACAACGGGACCAGGAGTAATGAAGATTATCGGTAAGTAATAGGACATTACCCCCCGGTCCCTCCTGTCCTCGTCCCATTCCTTAACAAGTGGAGAATACCAAAGCAGAGAAACCGGCCTTCCGGAACCCCACCAACGCCAAGGGCACCAGACCGAAAAAGGGCACCTTACAGGAGTAAAAGGAGCCCACAAGAAGGAGAAAAACGCAGGCAGGAGCGCACAAACAAGCACGCCCCCAACCAAGCGGACAGAGCCGACACCCCAAATCAGCAGGGGACGACCAGAGAAAAAACACAAGAACCCCCCCAGGCAAGCCAGAAGGGGCCACACACACAGAGCCAAGCCCCAAGGGAGCAACCAGAGGGGCCAAAACCCAGCCCCCCCCCCAAGAACGACGAAAGGAAGGCCAGGGGAAGGGGGCGCACCCCAACGGGGAAACGGAGCCAGAAAAGGGCAACCGACCAGGGAGAGACTCCCCAAGGGCGAAGCCCACAGAACCAGGCATCACCAGGCAGCCACCCAACCAGGAACCAAACAGGCCAACCCAGCCCAAAGGCCAAGTGCAGAGGAGAACAGACCGCAGAGGGAGGCAGGGCCAAAGGCCCAGGAAGGAACAAATCAAGGCAAGACACGAACAACCACAAAACCACCCCAACACGCCAGAACAGGAAACCACCGAGAGGAACAGACAGGAAAGAGAACGTGGCAGGGAACCAAAGCAAGGCCCCACCCCCCCCCCCAATGACAACAGCAGCAACAGGGAACCCAGAGGCCAGAATCCCACAACAGGACCAGGCCACAGGGCAGGACCGATCAACGGCCAACCCCAGCCGAGACAACGAAGAGCCGCATGAACCAAAAGGCCACCCCACCGGGAAAAGAACCCGGGGGACAAGAAAAGGCCAGGCCCGAGGCACACCCCTAAAAGCAGGAGACACCAGGACAAGAAGCCCAGCAACCCGTCCAACGGAGGCCAGGGAGAGCAAAGAAGCCCAACCCGAAGCAGACCCGGCAAAAAAACAGGGCATCAAAACGACAACAACAGAGGCCCAACACAGAACCGGGGAAACCAACACCCCCGAACCGGAAAGGAGGAAACAACACCAACCAAGAGCAGACCAACCGGCAGGAGTAGAAAGGAGGACACCGAGGAACCACCGAAGGTGAACCCCAAGAGGCAGAAGGGCAAAACAGGAAAGACCAACAAGGAGGCCAACAGCCCAACCCCCAAGAAGCCAGCCGGAAAACCAGCAGGCGAACCAGCCAGGAGGCACACAACACAGTGCCACCAGGACCCGGAAGGAGAGGCAAAAAGAACCCCCAACCAAGAAGGGGCACAGGGAAAGGCACCGCAACCAATCACAGCCAGGCCATCCAGAGAGCGAAGAAGCAGAGGGAGGGAGCCCAGCAGCCCACACCACGGACCCAGGGCCACACCCAGCCGAAACGAATGGCACAGGAAAGGAGCGAAGACCAGCCCAGGACCGCAACAAAGCCCAAGAGCCCAGGAAAGGACCCAAGCAGGGACCAAAAGAGGACCCCAAGCAAACAAGGGCCCAACAGCACAAAGCCAGACACCACCAAGCCCAGAGGCGTACCAGCAACCCAAACGCACATGCGAACGGGAGGCCAAACACAGGGACCGCTAGGGCAAACCCAACAGAAGCAGAGCCCAGGACCCAAGAGCACACCGGAACAACCCCGGCACCAAAAGGAGAGGAGCCCAGAGAAGGCGCACCACCCAACAGGGGAGCAGGAACGGACCCCAACAAGTGGAGAAGGAACACCCCAGAGCCAACAAGAGAGCAAGGGACACAGACGCTACAGGCTGCAAACAGCCCGCGCGGGAGTACAGGCCCAACGACAGGACCCCAAGGGGAAAAAACCCAGAGCCCCAGACCCTAGGCAAGCCCACCGCAACCGAAAGCGGAACGAGAGGAGCGGGAAGCAACAAAGCAGCCCATGCACCAGGGGAGGCCGACACCCAACAAACACAAGTAGGGGAAGGGCCCAGCAGGCAGTGCACGGCACCTGAAGAACAAGGGGCCGCCCATGGCAGAGGCCAAGGAAGACCAACGACACCCAGCCACTACAGGAGGCAAAAGGAGCGGCAGGCGAGAAGACAAGCCCAACAAGCCAACACCCAACACCAGCCAGAAGCCACCAGGGCCCTGACCAGCACTGCCCCAGAGCCAACATGCCAACAAGGCCAAGGGTCCACCAGAATACGAGGAAGGACACAACAGCCCCCCCGCCAGAAAACTAGGGGGAGGACCCAGCGAACCCACGGAAGGCAGACACCGCAAGCGAGGGGCAAGGGCAAGGGGAAGCAAAAGCACCCGGAAGGACACAAGAAGCACCCAACAGCAAAAAACCACAGGCAGGCAGGACCCCAGACAGGCACGCACCAGGCCCAAACCCACAGAAGGGCAGGAACCAACGGGCGGAAGGGCCGCAAGCAGCCAAAGGAAGCCCAAGAACAGCAAGGCACCAGTCCAGGCACACCCCTAAACCAGACACCCACCAGGACCAACCAGGGACAACAGAAGCCCACAAGGCAGGACAGCCGGAGGCCCAAAGGACAGAGCAAAGAGGCCACAAAAAGAAGTCAACAAACCCCGGGAGAGACCGCCCAAAGCGAGCCACAGCCCAGCAAGCAGACACCATCCCAGGGAGGAACCAGAGCCGACCCGGCCAAACCACAGGGCGGGCAGCCAGCGCAAGAGAAGCCAAGGCTGCAGCCCAGCACATGCAAGCAAGAAGCTGCCAGGCAGCAAGCACCAAGGGGACCCACAGGGTTCGACCCACAGCCCAGACGCCAACCAGCAACAAGCGCCGAGCAAGCGAGAAACCAAAAGGCTAGGGAACACACAACCCACGGAGGAAGCCCCAAAGGTCCCCCCCCCCCCCCCCCCCCCCGGCAAAACCCTCCAAAAAAGGAAGCGACCCAGGGGAAACCATGGCCCAAGGCAGGACAGCGAAGGCACGGGAGCCAACGCCGCAGGCAGCAGAAGAAGCCGAAGGACCGCCAGGACCCTGGGAGCAGGGGGCACAAGAGGCAGAGAACCAGGACAGAGACACCAAGGGCCCCGGACCGAGACAGCAAGCAGACCCACACCACATGCAACCAGCAAAGTACAGAGGGCCAGCACGCAGGAGCAGGAGCCAGCAGAGACAGGAAACCACCAGCACCAGAAGAGACCTGAGGACAACCGGATCCAACAGCCCCCGAAAGGAAGCAAGAAACCCAAACGGGAAGGCCCAGGTAGACCGGTGGAGCCCAGCGCAAAGAAAAGGGGGCAAGAAACGCAAGCAGGAGGTCCCGGGCACAAACCCCGGCACCACCCAGAGGCCCAGGCGCCCAGAGCGGCTGCGACCAGAACGCCAAGCAGACAGCAACTCAAACACCTAAAGAGGGCACGAGGAAGAGACACCACCCAGGGCCGCAAGCGAATCCCACAGAAAGCAGAAGCCAACCGAACCCGGAAACCCAGGCGAAAGGAACAGAGAAACCGCAGCAGATAGTGAAACCACAGGTGCGGGCACCAAAGCCACAGGAACGTAGGCCTCAGCGCAGACCCCGAACCAGCCAAACCACAAACAGCAGCACACAACACCGCAAGTGAAGCGCAACCTGCAATGACACAAACATGAGGGACAGCCCACATGGGATCAAGTACGGAAACACAGGAAGCAGAGAGGATGCCAAGGGCAAACCAGCAGGCACGGAAGTCGGCAGCCCCAGCCTCACGCCACAACCTCGCCCGCAGACAAGAAGAGGCACACACAGGAAGGATGGCCAGAGGAGACGCAGGTGCAGAAGCGGTGAAGCAGCCCAGCAAAAGAGCCCCCGCACCGCATGCATGGGTCCCCGGGCACAAACCCCCGCATCATCAGGAATCCCAACTTAAAGAAGCGATTGCAATTTTGCCACCTTATGACACATTGACAGCGCATGCGGGACTCGAACCCTTGTCCTGTGAGATCCATTACAACCATAGGCACAAGACTTACCATTGAGCTATAGCTCCTGGTTGCCCAACCCAAGCAGCACCCAGAAGGAGAGCCAGCCAACACATCCCCAAAACAGCAAGGAGAAAAAAAGGAGGCCGCTACGCGGTACTCACCAAGGGGGCAAGAAGGGCGCACCACAAGCTCACTGCCCCCTAACAGCCGCCCAGGCGCGCACCAGGAACCAGCGCCGGGCGGAGAAGTCCGCCAAAAACGGCCGCCGAGGCCACAGCAAGGCCTGCCCCAGCACCGACCCCATCGAGCAGCAGAGGCAGCAGGAAGAAGAGGAGGCCGGCAGGACAACAAACGCCAGGCAGGGGACCCAGGAGCAACGCCCAGCAGAGCCCCAGGACCCACCGAACAGCCTCAGCAGCACATGCCCCAGACTGGCGAAGCCACAGGGAGACGCGCACTGCAACCCGGAAGAGACCGGGAGGAACGGCGCCCCAGCCGCAAAGGGCCGGTCGGCAGTCAACGCGGCACCTGGCAAGCCCAGCAGGCCAGGAGAACGCGGAAGAGGACGGCGAGGACGGCCCAGCAGCCCCGACGAGACGTCCAGCGAAGAATCCATCAGGTAAGTCCAAACACGTCCCAATCTGTCGGGAGACAGAAAAAAAGAACAGGCTGCATGCTGGGATGGTGCCGCTTATGTACTCCCAGTGGAGTGGGAGGGAGTGGGTTGGGTTTCCCAGCATGCTCCTTTTTTTTTTTCTGTCGTGGAGATGGTCATCTCCACTTGTTAAGGAATGGGATGAGGACAGGAGGGACCGGGGGGGTAATAGCAGAGAGCAACAATGCTCTGAGAATCTACTGCTGGATGTAGTACCTAAATATCCAGTGACCACATTTCGTGGTGAAAATACTGTGACGAAAAAAAGAACTATTGTGAATAAAAATATCAAAGGTATCAATATATTTTTTTTTTCTTTTTCATAATAATATAAAATTATACAATATGGTTTACTATAATATCGTTGTAATGTTGTTTTACTGTATCATATTTTTATTCCAACATTTATGTTCATATGAAATTTATTTGTAATTATTTTTAAACAATATAGTAATACATAATTTTTCGGGGGTTGTCGGACTTTTTGGGGGATTGATTGGGTAGTTTTTTTTATTATTTTACTTTTTTAGTAGTTTTATTTTGGGTTTTGGTGTTTTATTGTGGCTTAATGCAGAGAGATTTTAAAATGATATATTAACTCATGCTAATTGATTTATATGTAAATGTTTTAATTGTTATTTATTTCGTTTAGGTGTTAAGATACGTTTGTGATTGTTTATATTATTTAATTAATATTAATATTGCGTGGTTTGTTGGCAGATATATACATTGATCGTTATCAATGTATTAATTATGCACGTTTAATTTGTAATTATTTTATATATGTTTAATTAATGGTTAATTTATAAATATATGTTTGTATAGAGGTTTTTGAGAATTGTTATTTTTAAAGTGTATATACATTATTAAAAATAATATACTATTTTAAATGTGAAATGGCTGTTTTGTTTGTTTGTTTACATGTTTCAATATTTTATAATTATTTACATTATTTTTTGGATGTAGGGCATATTGGGGATGGGTGTGTAGGGCTTTATTTTAAATAGATACATTATAAGTAAATAATAATAATAATTGTTTTTCTACTGTATGAGATTTTAATTTTGTTATGTTTCTGTGTTTTTTGGGAGAAGTTTGAGACTTACAGTTTATTTAAAATGAATTCATTTAAAGAATCGATTTTTTTTGTGCAGTTCTGATATATTTTTCATATATTTATGATTTGTAAAGGGTTTATTTAAATGCATGACCTATTTTCAATGTGCATCTATATTTTTAGTACAGTGAATTTGAACCTCACTCCTCCCTAATTCATGCACTTACCCCAATTTGTGTTAGACTTGATTTACAATAGGAAATTTGGTCCACTTGCCCAATTGATGCTCTTTCCCCAGTGTTAGAGTGCAGTTAGAAATCTACAGCTTATGCACTTTCCCAGTGTTTGTCGGACTGGAACTATAATAAGTACATTTACTCCAATGTTTATTAGAGTGGTTTTAGAACAGTAAATCCGCCCCCCTCTTAGTGTATGCACTTTCCACAATAGTTATTGAACATGAGTTAGAAAAGTAAATCTGACTTTGCCCAATATGTGTATTTTACTCAGTGTTTGTTAGACTGGTATACGGATAGTAAATCTGACCCCACAATGTATATATATCCCGAAAGTTTTTTTTATAACATAGAATAGTATTCTGAGCAAACCAATGTATGCATTTTCCACATTATTTTTTAGACTGGATTTATATTAGTAAATCTAACCCCTCTAAGGTATACCTTTTCTCCGATGTTTCTTAGACCGAAGCTAGACTAGTATATTGACCACGCCCAAATACATTTATGTATTTTCCCCAATGTTGAAAGGATTGTACGTATGTATATGCTAATTCTATATTGCAAACTTCACCAAAAGCAAAACAGAGTGCTGTACATGGTCATGGATTGTAGTTAGAACAGTGTGTATCAGCTATTTATTTTTTGTTTATATTTTAATGATTTTAGATTGGAGTTAGGTTACCACATGGCACTGTATTCTGGATGTGTTTTAAGATGTTTTGAGCATCTGTAAATTAAAAGTATATTTTTTTGTAATAAGCTTCTTTTCAATTCTTTTCTATTATGTTTTGTATTTTATAATTATTTACTAGTTCTTTAAAGATATTAGTTTTTATTACATGTCCATATTTTCTAATATTAAAATTAATATATAACATGTTTTAAAATGTTTATATTAATAATTATATATGTTTATATTTTAAAGTATTCTTCTATATAAATCAGCAATAATCTTTTTCAAGAGATTTTATATGTATAATAAACATATTTTAATTTACAATTTGATAATAAAATGCATTTATTATTTATTGATTTTTTTAAATTCATTTTAAAAATATTTTTGTAATTTTATATATCAGTGTTCATGTTTTCATGCTACGTAGATATTTTATAATACAGTGTTTACAAAAAATATTTTCACTTTTATTGAAATTATAATAATCTTTCTTATAACTAAATGCTTACTATTATGAAGTCAATATTTTGATCTTCGATTTTGTGGACGATAATTGTGTACTTTACAATAGATGAATTTAAAGTAGATATTTTTGTGGTTGATATTTTGACCATTATATTTTTGTACTTCGGTATTTTTGTGTGTGTTATTATGTCATACTACCTCCTTCTGTCAATATGGTTTACATAACACCCTGAAGTCTGTAAAGCATTTACTTTGAACATCAACCCACCAGCAGTGCACAGGGAGGCGTGTTTGAGAGTGGTGGGAAAAGGGGCGTGGTTTCCGACCACCTGTCAGCAATCCCACTGTGTGGGGCTTACTGGAGGTAACAGGTGGGCTAGTTGGCCCCTAAGGAAACTCAGCAACGGAGGGGACTTCATCTCTCACTCAAGAGCGTGCTCGGGGGCACGTTTGCCGAGTAGTGGAGCAGGGGGCAGAGCCTCTGGTGAATTGCTAGCTTCATTTTTAAAAATAATTTTATTTTAGGAAGTGGGGCTGTGCGGTCCCCCTTCCCTTGATCATTTTGGGCCCTGGGGCACCATCCCCGGGGCCTGACCCAGTTGTTTTTTATAAAATAAAAAGGGAGGGGGGTGTGGCCCCCTTCCCTAGGCTGATTTCGGTCCCAGGGACCCCAACCCCGGGGCCCGGCCATTTATTTTTTAATGTATTTCTTTTAAAGGGGAGCGGCCCCCCTCCCGGGCCTATTTTGGCCCAGTGGACCCTATTCCTAAGGGCATGGCCATCTCCTTCAGGACTGTGGGTGTGCCTGAAGGCCCACATTGTCCCCGATTGACTCCCGCCTCCTGCAGGAGTTTGCTTTGCTTTTTCCCCCAGGGAACTTCTAAGATGCAGCAGGGTATTATGATAGCAGGGCACATTCAACCTGAGGAGTGGACAGGGCAATTGTTCAATGTAAATTAACCGTAGAAACTGTTACATTGAAGGTCTATGAAATGTGTCAGCATTTATGGGTGCTGAAAAAATGCCTGAATATGAATCTCTATGGGTGTTTTCAGTGGAATCAGAACCCAAATTGAGGTTACATAGACATTTGAGCAAATATGGCATGGACCATTGACACAGTGTATTCTTTAAGATTGAGCCATGTTATTGGGCTATTGTATGATCACTGAAGCACCCACTATGAATTCACCGGATATAGCTGAAGGGATACTACGGACCAGAATTCCATATTCCAGCTGGTACCCTAAACCTAAATCCAGCAGTTAATAGTTATTTCTCTGGGCCTAAATCTGCAAAAATTAACCACCTGCTTGGAGCAGTTTTAAACTGTGTGTAGGGGCTATATGTATGTCTGTGGTGATGATGTTGTGGGGAATCATGGTGAGGGAGGGCAGAGCAAGTGCATGGTGTGTGTTTGCAGCTCCCTTCATTCTGCCTTTGCTGTGTGGGCGGACACCAGGTGCATCAATTGCATGCAGCCCTACATCTCTGCCATATTTGGCCCAGAGACGTTGGCTCAGATTTTTCTGGTCTTGAGTTTGTGGATCCAGTAATTCGCTACCCACAGACACCTAGAAACAAGAATGGTCTAAAGAAGTGTCTCCCTTGGGGAAACTGCTTCTGCCCAGGCAGGTCTAATAGAGAGTTCTTTGCCCAAATGAGGCCTCCATGAGATCTGGTGTATTTCTTTTACAATTCTTGCAGAACTTTAACTCATAAACAGTCAGGGGCTGCAAACTCAGGTTATCTGCAGCCCCACAAGGGCTTTTGAATTTGAGAGCTTTGCAAGTCAAAGTAGCTCTGAGCATTGCACATGGCTTGATAAGAATGGAGAAGATATGCTTATTTAGAATTGGAGCAGGAACTTTACTCTAGATGTCCCATTGTTGTAAGGAAAAATGTGCAGCCACCTTTGTATCCCACCTTTGAAATTTTAGCTTACTTGGCTCTTGCAAATAATGCAGAAAGGACCTAAAGTTCATGGCTATCATGAATGTCCACTTCAGTACTAAACAGTTGCCAGACCATAAAGAATTACTGATAATTTGCCATCTGAAGCAGGCTGACAGGATACCAACAGCAGAATGAGGATTATAAGGTGACTGGGTTCCCTGCTTCTGGTAGGCAGTTCAGTGAGCAGATGCTCAAGGGACAACTGTTTCTTGATCGTGGAAGTATCTTCTTCATATTATTATTATTTGTAATACTATCACTTCACGTTGCCCATCAAGATCAGAAACCTGAGTTAAAGACAAGTACAACAAAAACCAACAAAGGCCATTCAAAATACCTGCTTACAAAGCAGTTCAAGAATGAACCAATACATGAAGCAATGGAAACACTTTATTTATTTGAAAAGTTTTATAAAGCGTGAACATGACCATTACGGGTATCAGAGCGGTGTACAAAGTGGCGAAAGCATGAATAGAACCAATAGAATGGCACAAATGATGTAGTTAAGTCAACACACTGTCAAACAAAAGGGGGGAAACAATCACTGTCAGGGGGAGGGGTGTCGGCCTGACAGGAGGGACCAATACAGTTTTAGAAGGGCCAAAGAATGAGATAACAATTGAACAGACATGCATAAAATAATTTGAAACCATGGTGTAAAATAAGTATCAAATCTGTAGAGAGGGGGGGCATGAGAACGAGTACAGGTTGATGTTGTTATTGTTCATTCAAGAATAGCCATTTGACATGTTTCTTGAAAGATGCAGTGGAAGGATTGGATATGATCTCAGTAGGAAGAGCGTTCCAAATTCTTGGAGCAAGACCGGTGAAGGCACGATTGTAAGTTCTTTTCTTTTTGAATTTGGGAGGTTTCAAAAGTAGGGTGGACGTACTTCTTACGTTCCGACATGTGCCAGATAGTTCAAGCTTTTTCACCTGGTAAACCTGGGTGTTGTAATAGATGGCTTTATGTGTCAAGCAAGCTATCTTGAGAGGTATCCTAGCTTCAATAGACAGCCAATTTAGTTGCAGAAGGTCAGGGGTGATGTGGTCATGCTTTCTGGAGCCTGTGATGAGCCTGGCCGATGCGTTTAGAGTGCCTCTGAATGGGGCCAAACTAGCTTTAGGAAGCCCAGCAAGGGTCACCAAACCATATTCGAGAGATAACCAGGGATTTTACTGCAGACTTGATGTCCTCAGGCGGAAGGAAAGGCTTGATTTTCTTAAGGGTGTTGAGTTGAAAATTGACTACCCTAATAGTTGCACTGATGTGAGCTTGCATATTTAGGTATTTGTCCAAGGTAATGTCTAACTATTTAGCGGAGTCAACCACATGAGGGGAGCATTTAAGAGCAGTGAGTTGATTAAGCAAGTCCAGGGTAGGTTCAGAGTGGTTGCGGAGGAAATCAGAAGGAATACTGTTTTTGAGAGTATTTAACAAAAGATGGTCTGGGCTAGCCATTGTTGAGTTTATGAGAGTGCATCATTTAAAGATTTTATGTCCTCTGAAGAGGAGATCTTCAAGTGCAGTTGCGTGCCATCTGCATACATGTAGTAATGAATGTTAAAACGGTTCAGAATGTCGGTAAGTGGTTCCATAAAAAGGTTGAAGAGAGTGGGCGAGAGTGCGGATATTTGAGGAACTCCAATCGTGACAGGGGTACGGTTGCAAGGGAATGGTTAACTTTGTGTGCGGTTATGTAAAAAAGAGGTAAACCAATTTAAGACCTGGCCGAGAGACCCATCCTATGTTGAAGAAGTTTTCATGGTTGATGATGGTTGATGATGTCAAATGCTGAGGACAGGTCAAGAAGGATCAGAAGACAAGGGACATTTTGATCAAGGGATCTCGGGGTGTCATCCACAATGTGATTTAATGCTGTTTCAGTACTGTGCCCCGCTTTGAAAACCCGACTGGTAGAAGACAAGGAGTTGAAATTTCTCTATGTGGTTGCAGAGCTGCTTGTGGATGCATTGCTCGAGCAATTTAGCTAGAGTCATGATGTTGGTGATAGGCCAAAAGTTATTTGGATCAGATAAATCAGTGTTGGGCTTCTTAGGGATAGGAGGGACTTGACCATCTTGAGGCAATCCGGGATCCTCCCCTGCAGGAGCGATTCATGAATGATCCGGGACCAAAGAAGGCGAATAGCCGAATTGAGATCTTTAAAAAAAAACCTTTGGACTCAAAAGAGACAAAAGAACAGTATTTTGCAAAACAATTTCATTCTAAGGAAACTGCGACATGTGAAAGTAGTGCAATTTAAAAAGCCTGATAGTAAATGTTTCAATATTATAGCATGAAAGACAATTGAGGGCACGTGAAAATATTTAAACTCCAGAGACAAATGTGATAAGATTTGGTGAAGAGCAATAGAAACATACACAAATTTTGTAAGTCACTGGGTTAAGGGATAACTATTTTCAAACCCTGGAGCAAATTGAATTACTACTTTAGGCTTTAGGTTTAGTGAGTAAACTGTGTGAATGTCTGTATCAGTCTGTCAGTTGGCGTGTAAGCAGATCCATGCGTTGGTGAGTAGCTACATGAGTGTCTGTATGGGTTATTGATTGGTTGCCTGAGTATCTGTATGGGTGCCTGAGTGTCTGTGTGGGTGGATGGTGTGTGTGTGACTCTCTGCATAGATGTGTGAGTGGGTGATTCACTAGGTGTATGGGTACAAGAGTGCATCTGTAAAGGGCTGTATGGGTGGGTGAGTGTGTTTATGGGTGTATTGGTAAGTGAATGGATATCTCAGTGGTATATGTGTGATGAACTACATATTTGAAAGGCAGTATATGAGAGTGTTGGAGTATATAACTGACTATATGTGAGAGTGAGGGATTCTGAGAGTGATTGTATGGAGGAGTGTGTGCTTGTGTTATTGATTGTATAAGAGAGTAAGTATGTGTAATTATCTCTATGAATAAGTGAGGTGGTCTGTGTATAACTGTATAGGTGAGTAAATGGGAGTGTGAACGATTCATTGCATGATTTACTAGGTGTGTGAGTAACTCTATGAATGAATGGCAATGTGTGAGTGTCTATTTAGGTGTATGAGTGCAAATGATAGTGCTGTATTGATAAGTGACTGCATGTATGAATGACTGTATGGGCGAATGAGCAGATGTGTGTCTAGACCTAGGATTCAGTGCATGAGTATTTAGTAAATGGTATTGGTGTGTCTATGGTTTCGAAAATGGTAGTCTGTATTTTAGAGTGGGTGTATCAAAGATTATATTAGGGTGTGAGGAGGTGCATCAGATTATCATGTGGATGATGTCATCAGTGATGTCACAAGTGATGTCATTTGAGATGTCATCAGTGATGTCACTGACCATGTCATGAATGATTTAATATGCAACGACATCAGAGTGCATTGCGGGGGAGAGAGTTATAGTTAGCTCAACTAACTATAACGGCCCGAATTTCTCTGGTTTTGTATGAGTGAAATATCCAACTAACTATAACAACCATGAAACCTATGGTTTTTTCAGTGAATTTCTATGGTTTTTTAAATGCTAATTTGTAACTATAACGTCCCTGAAATCTATGTTTTTTTCAGTGAATTTCTAAGGTTTTTTAAATGATAATTTCTAACTATGCCTACAGACGTAGGAGATGTGAAGAAAGAGGAAGAAAGACACAGAAAGAAGCTAGAGAAATGCAAATAAAGGCAACAGAAGTGCAGAAAGACAAAGAAAAGTGCAGAAAGAAGCAATAGATATGCAGGAAGAACCAACAGAGGTGCAGTAAAAGGCCTTGTTGCAAAGTCATCCTGTGCCCCCAACTTTTTAGTGACTGGTACTGGTGGTAAATGACTCTGACTAACCAGGCCCAGAGCCAGTGCTATGCTGAAAGACACTTAGGATACAGTGAAAACACCTTCATGCACTAGGGTACACTATGGGTTGGGGTACCCCTGTGATTGGCATGACCCCCCGTAAGGCCCTAGTATATAATAGGGCAGGGGGAATATAACTACCTCTAAATCAGAGGTGCATATACAGGCAGGAAAAGTGCAGGAACAGGGAACAGGGGTGCAGAAAGAGGCAAATGAGGTGCACAAAGAAGTAAGAGCAGTGCAGCAAGAACCAACAGAGGTGCAAAAAGAGGCAAGTGGAGTGCAGAAAAAGGTAGGAGGGTGCACAAAGAGGCAAGAGAGGTACAAAAAAAGGCAGGGGGCACAGAAAGAAGGAAGAGACGTGCTGAAAGAGGCAAGAGAAATGCTGACAGGAGTAACAGAGGTGTAGAAAGAAGCAAGAGAAGTTCAGAAAGAGGCAAGTGAGATACAGAAAGAAGCAAGAGCGGTGCAGAAAGAACCAACAGAGGGCCTGAAAGAGGCAACAGAGGTGCAGAAGGAGGCAAGAGGGGTGCAGAAAGAAGTAGGAGAGGTACACAAAGAGGCAAGAGAAGTACAGAAAGATACAAGAGGGGTGCAAAAAGAAGGAAGAGCAGTGCAGAAAGAATTATCAGAGGTGCTGAAAGAGGCACGAGGGGTGCAGAAAGAAGGAAGAGAAGTACAGAAAGAAGCAACAGATGTACTGAAAGAGGCACGAAGGGTGTAGAAAGAGGCAAGAGAAGTGCAGAAAGAAGCAACAGAGGTACAGAAAGAGGCAAGAGTGGTGCAGAAAGAGGGAAGAGAGGTATAGAAAGAGGCATGAGATTTGCACAAATTGGGTAGAAGGGTGTAGCAAGAGGCAGGAAGGGTGCAGGAAAAAGTAACAGAGGTGCCGAAAGAGGCAAGAGAAATGCAGAAAAAAACAAGTGAAGTGCAGAAAGAGGCAAAACAGGTGCAGAAAGATGCAAGAGAGTGCAGAAACAAGCAAGAGAAATGCAGAAAAAGGCAAGAGAATTGCTGAAAAAAGCAAAAGAGTTTTAGAAAGAAGCAAGAGAAGTGCAGAAAGAGGCAAGTGAGGTGCAGAAAGAAGCAAGAGCAGTGCAGAAAGAACCAACAGAGGTGCAAAAAGAGGCAAGAGGGGTGCAGAAAGGGGTAGGAGAGGTACACAAAGAGGCAAGAGAGGTACCGAAAGATACAAGAGGGGTGCAAAAAGAAGGAAGAGCAGTGCAGAAAGAATTAACAGAGGTGCTGAAAGAGGCACGAGGGGTGCAGAAAGAAGGAAGAGAAGTACAGAAAGAAGCAACAGAGGTTCTGAAAGAGGCACGAGAGGCGTAGAAAGAGAAAAGATGGGTGCAGAAAAAAGCAGCAAACTTGCTTAAAGAGGCAAGTCAGCTGCAGAAAGAAGCAAGGCAGGTGCAGAAAGAGGCAATAGAAGTGCAGAAAGAAGCATCAGAGTTGCACAAAGAGGAGAGAGAAGTGCAGAAAAAAGCAACAGAGGCACTGAAACAGGCAAGTGAGGTGCAGAAAAAGGCAAGAGATCTGCAGAAAAAAGCAACAGACTTGCTGAAAGAGGCACATCGGCTGCAGAAAGAAGCAAGGCAGGTGCAGAAAGTGGCAATAGAAGTGCAGAAAGAAGCCTCAGAGTTGCACAAAGAGGAAAGAGAGGTGCAGAAAGAGGTGATAGAAGTGCAGAAAGAAGCAAGAGGGGTAGAAGGAGGCATGAGGAGTGCAGAAAGAAGGAAGAGAAGTGTAGAAAGAAGCAACAGACGTGCTGAAAGAGGCATGAAGGGTGCAGAAAGAGGCAAGAGAAGTGCAAAAAGAAGCAACAGAGGTACAAAAAGAGGCAAGAGTGGTGCAGAAAGAGGGAAGAGAGATATAGAAAGAGGCTAGAGAGTTGCCCAAAGGGGGAAGACAGGTGCAGAAAGAGGCAAGAGGGGTGCAGAAACAGGTTAAGAGAACTTCAGAAAGAGGCAAGAGAATTGCTGAAAGAAGCAACAGAGGTGGAGAAAGAAGCAAGAATGTGCAGAAAGAGGCAACTGAGATGCAGAAACAGGCAAGAAAGGTACAGAAAGAGGGAAGAGGAGTACAGAAAGAGACAACAGGGGTGCAGAAAGAAGCAAGACAGGTGCAGAAAGAAGCATGGAAAGGGCAGAATGAAACAACTGGGGTGCAGAAAGAGGCAAGCAAAGTGCAGAAAGAAGTAACAGAGGTGCAGAAGGAGGCAGGAGAACTGCAGAAAGAGGCAAGAGAGTTGCAGAAACAGGGGAAAGAGGTACAGAAAGATGGAACAGGTGGGCAGACTGAGGCAAGAGGGGTGCAGAAAAAAGCCAAGAGGGATGCAGAAATTTGGAACAGAGGTGCAGGAAGAAGCCAGAGCAGTGCAGAAAGAACCAACAGAGGTGCAGAAAGAGGCAAGAGGGGTACAGAAAGAGGCAAGTGAAGTGCAGAACGAAGCAAAAGAGGTGCAGAAAGAGCAACAGAGGTGGAAAAAGAGGCAAGAGTGATGCAGAAAGGGGTAGGAGAGGTGCACAAAGAGGCAGGAGGGGTACAGGAAGAGGCAGGAGGGGTGCAGAAAGAAGAAGAGAACTGCAGAAAGAAGCAACAGAGTTGCTGAAAGTGGCACAAAGGGTGCAGAAAGAGACAAGACAGGTGAAGAAAGAAGGAACAGAGGTACAGAAAGAGGCAAGAGTAATGCAGAAAGAGGGAAGAGGGGTGTAGAAAGAGGCAAGAGAGTTGCACAAAGAGGGAAGAGGGGTGGAGAAACAGGCAAAAGGGATGCAGAAAGAAGCAAGTGAGGTACAGAAAGAAACAAGACAGGTGCAGAAAGAAACAAAAGAAGTGCAGAAAGAAGGAATAGAGGTGCAGAAAGAGGCAAAAAGGGTGCAGAAAGATGTAAGAGGGGTACAGAAAGAAGCAAATGAGGTACAGAAAGAGACAACAGGCATGCAGAAAGATGGAAGAGAGGTGCAGAAAGTACAATAGATTTGCAGAATGAAGCAAGATAAGAGCAGAAAAATATAGAAATGTACAGAAAGAAGCAACAGAAATGCAGAAAGAGGCAAGAGAGGCACACAGGGAAGCAAGTGTGGCTTGCACACCATTAGTACCAATTTAACACCCACATTTAGCAGTAAGTAACAGGTGACCATTCCAGGTTTGTAAAGGGCCATACACCACGCTGTGACACTTGTCGCTGCATTTTTGGTAAAATTTGAGCCGTTTGAGCTAGAAGCAAGGCTTTTTTTGTTCAAATCTTCAGATTAGGGTGCAGATGATAAATTATGTGGCTAATGCAGAAAATGTATATTTGTGTGAAAGTCAGTGCAGCCAAACAGTCACATAATTCCAGTTGCCCTGCTCATACCTCTGACTAGGTCCACCAGTGCTCCTCAGTGATTCCTTCTTTTTTTGTCCCACTGAGTTCATAGTTGAGCTTCTGGAAATGAGGAAGACTAAACCTGAGGTTACCACTGCACAACACAGACTACCATACCACATAATTACTCTCCATAACACAAAATCCCACTCTACATAATTCCTATACACCTAATGCCACATACTTTCTATCCACATAATTTCACTGCACAACATACCACATAATTCCACTACACACAATGTACATCCACTCTACACCCAAAAACATTAGTAAAAAACTTTACAACGCCAATAGCTCTAACTCTCACAAATGTGAAACCTATTACATTGCAAATGCTTCTTTAACTAGTAGTCGCATTTGCGTGGTGGAGAAAGGGTGCTGGGACTGCCACCAGCGCCCAGGAATTTCGCTGCGTAGGAAATACAGGAGGTACTAGGAGGGCTTCTTGGCCCCCAAAGTCCCTCAGGAGTAAAGTGGACTTCATCCCCATCCCATAGTCTGCCAGGAGGCGCGTTTGCAGAGTGGTGAAGAAAGGGTGGCATGGCCTCTGAAGACGTCTTAGCAATCCCACAGTGTGGTACTTACTGGAGGTAACAAGAGGGGTAGTTGACCCCCAAAGGACATCCTTGGGGGCCAACTACCACTCCTGTTACCTCCAGAAGTCCCACACAGCAGGATTGCTAAGTTCTCATAGCAGGCCATGTGCCATTTGCCCACCACTCTGCAAACGCACTCCCTGGCGCTGTTGGATGGAGATTGAAGTCCCCTTCGCTGCTGGGGGCATTTCGGGGCCAACTAGCCTACCACTTACTTATCTATAGACACCGTCACCCAGATATTATCATTCCTATATTTGTGTTATTTTCCTGTGTGGCGCCCTTTTTATCCTACAACACACATACCACCATAGCTAGTCATTTATTTTAGCCTACCTCTTACCTCCAGTAAGCCTCGCACAGTGAGATTGCTGAGAAGTGGAAAAAGGCCACGCCCCCTTTCCCCACCACTCTTCAAACACGCCCCCTGGCACGTTCAAAGTTGTGGAATTAGGTCCCCTTGCTTCCTGAGGGTCCCTGGGGGCCAACTAGCCCACCAAGTACCTTCAGTAAGCCCAACACAGCTGGATTGCTGAGAGTGGTCCGAGGTCACGCTCCTTTTTTACACCACTCTACAAACGAGCCGCCTGGTGCACTGCTGCTCGGCGTATGAGGTCCTCAGGACACAAGAGGATCTCATTGCCCCACTAGCAGTGCGCCAAGAGGTGTATTTGCAGAGTGGTGTAAAAAGGGGGCGTTGCCTGGGACCACTCTCAGCAATCCAGCTGTTTGGGGCCTCCTGGAGGTACCTGGTGGGGTAGTTGGCCCCCAGGGACCCTCAGGAGGCAAGGAGACTTAATTCCACAAGTTAGAACGTGCCAGGATGCACGCTTGCAGAGTGGTGCAGGGCCGGGGTGGGCCCTCCGGTGAAATGCCAGCTTTTCTTTTTTTAAAACATTTGTAGATGGGAGCTGTGTGGCCCTCCCTTCTTTTACTATTTTTGGGGCCCTGGGGACCACATCCCCCAGGGCCTGAGTATTTTTGTTACAGAATACAGAAGGGAGGCCACATGGCCCCCCTCCTGAGGCCTATAATTGCCCTGGGGATCCCATCCCCCTGGGGCATTGCCTCATTTTTATTATTTTTGTAAAAAACAAATAGTAGGAGAGGGGGGCCGCGTGGCCCCCCTTCACTTGGCCACTTCTCGCCCTGGGAGTCCAATCCCCCGGGGCCTGGCCAGCCTGGATTTTTTTAGGTGGGGGCCACATGGCCCCCCTCCTCTGGCCAATTATGGCCCTGGGACCCCATACCCTGGGTCCTGGCCTCACCATTGGGGACCATGGGGGGAGCCCCAATGCCCCCATGGACCCACCGGCTCCCCGCCTCCTGCGGGAGCCGGCATTGCTTTTGCACAAGGGGAGTTGCTAACATGCAGCTCCCCTTGTGCAAAAGCAATCTGCTTTGGTTTTTGAAAGCGAGAGCAGATTTTCTGCTCTCGCTTCCAAAAACCAAACCAGAGTTTGCTATGGCAGGGCGGGAGCCGTGCTCTCACCCTGCCATAGCAAACTGCAATGTCCCGGGGGTGGGCACCCTGGGACATTGCAGGAGCTGCCCTGGAGGGTGGTGGTTCCCAGGGCCATGAAGGTCTCTTGGAGGGCCCCCATTCCATCATTTCCATAGCCCCAGGGAGGTGGTGGTCCCTGGGGCCGGGGGGTCCGTAATGGACCCCCATATTACTTTATTCAATGCCCCGGGGAGGTGGCGGTCCCCGGGGCTCAGGGGGCTCGGGGGGCCCGCGAGGCCCCCCACCCTAATTTTAAGAAAGCTCCAGGGAGGTGGCAGTCCCTGGGGCTCGGGGGGCCCGCAAGGTCCCCCACCCTAATTTTAAGAAAGCCCTGGGTGGGGAGGTGGCAGTCCCCGGGGCTCGGGGGGCCCATGAGGCCCTCCCACCCTAATTTTAAGATAGCCCCAGGGAGGTGGGCTTCAGGGACCCCGCAGGCCCCCGCAACATAATTTGGGCCAACCGGGGTTGTTTTAACAAATGAAGCGCGGCAGCCCGCACTTCTTTTTTTTCATAATATCGGCTGGATTCCGTCACCCAGTGCGAATTCGGCCGAAATTATTTTTAAAAAATGTTTTTTTTGGCCCTGGGGCTCCTTGTGGGACCCCTGAGCAGGCCTAGGGGGCCAGGGTGTTTACTTTCTACCCGGCCCTCTTTTCTTGTTTTTCACCTTTATTTTACTGTTTTCTTGTGACTCGGTTCTACACAGTCACAAGATGGCTGCCGACAATTCGTGGTTTGGAGTGTTGGCAGCCAATTAGAAGTCAGCTCATGCTCGGGAGGAGTCGCGACTCCTTCTCGGTGCTCAGATATCGATATTTTTCTTTTTTTAATTTCTCAGCAACTACTCAATGGATTTACACCACTGAAACAAAAGAGTGCTTTCTGGACCAGAAGCTACCTTTTTGCCAAATTTGGTGTAATTCTGTTCAGCAACTCGGGATGAAGCTGTGTCTAAAGTTTAAATTAACATAGGGAAAACGAGTTTTGGGACCCTCCTTTTTTCTCGGCCCCCACTTGACGAATCACCCCGAAGCTTTCAAGACAGGAGCTGACCTAAGTGAAAAATTAGTTTTGAAAATTTCGTGAAGATTCGTCAAATGGCACCAAAGATTTTGGCAAAAGAAAAAACGAGGTCCTAACTATAACTGGCAACTGCCAGTAGGTTATATACATACATATATATATATCCTTGAAAAACGGAGTTCCAACTGTGCTCTCAGGTCAAGGAAAAAGACACCACACCATCCAAGTTGCTTCAAGGGGGTTTATTGCTTCATAAACCCAACGTGACGCGTTTCACCCTCAACGGGCTTGCTCACACACCGTTATGCTACCGGACCATCGTATACATACTAAAATTGTATAGGCATCGACATTGAAAGAGGACTTTTGCAAGGGTTATTCAGCGCCATATTGGAACAGTAAATATTTGCACAAATGACAGTATTTTGTAGGCGCCATTATAAAACAGTAACACAACTCGTGTATTGAGTCCAAACATACTCTTTGCTTGTTTGCAAATGAACACTCGTGGACTGTGTCAAGACATGCTTTGTAATTTGAACATAGACACTCAAATACTATTGAAAATTGACTCATTAGTAGATGGGAAAGCCTGAATCTCGCTCCTATAGCGATAAGGTTATTCAGCGCCATATTGGAACAGTAATTGTTTGAACAAATGACAGTGCTTAATAGGCGCCATGATACAACAGATCGTCTGTTGTGTCCAAGCATGCTTTTTGCTTGTATGCAAATGGACACTCGTGGACTGTGTCAAGACGTGCTTTATGATTAGTACATAGACACTCAAATCCTGGGAAAATTATCATTGATGAATAGAATGAACACCTTTAGGAGGATGACCCAGGTGGGAGGGTATATCGAGGCCCACTTACGTCTAACGAGTTGATTAACTAATGCAGTTTGTATTGCAACTGTCTTTGTAATGTCTATTGTAGATAAAGACAACTGACCCTGTGTTTCTCTTTTACAGGAAGAAAGGAAGGGACTATGTCTCGAGCCCGCGACACAGGATCCCTACCCTTCTCTTCCCAAGCTGCTCTCCAGTGAACAGATAAGACCAACTCTATTTTTAAATCTTAAATTTGATTTAAAAATATGGCGCTGAATAACCTTATCGCTATAGGAGCGAGATTCAGGCTTTCCCATCTACTAATGAGTCAATTTTCAATAGTATTTGAGTGTCTATGTTCAAATTACAAAGCATGTCTTGACACAGTCCACGAGTGTTCATTTGCAAACAAGCAAAGAGTATGTTTGGACTCAATACACGAGTTGTGTTACTGTTTTATAATGGCGCCTACAAAATACTGTCATTTGTGCAAATATTTACTGTTCCAATATGGCGCTGAATAACCCTTGCAAAAGTCCTCTTTCAATGTCGATGCCTATACAATTTTAGTATGTATACGATGGTCCGGTAGCATAACGGTGTGTGAGCAAGCCCGTTGAGGGTGAAACGCGTCACGTTGGGTTTATGAAGCAATAAACCCCCTTGAAGCAACTTGGATGGTGTGGTGTCTTTTTCCTTGACCTGAGAGCACAGTTGGAACTCCGTTTTTCAAGGATTTAAATTACCGGGTTACTCCACCGGCGCTGTGCCACCCCTCGGAGGGCTACGTTTTCCGACAGGAGTGCATCTTCACAGAATTTTGAATGGGAGAGCGACGGCCGGCCACAATCGAGATACCTTCCGACATACCCCGAGAAGGACCCGACTTCACGCTATCTCTGGAACGGGATACACCGTGAGGTAAGTTCAACGGGTCGGAGGCGGGAGGATTTCTATTACGTATGCGTGGTAATTTCTGTAGCATTTGTCTTGAGTCCCGCAGGAACATACCTCCTGTCAGTTTGGTGCAATTACATTGACTGCATCCCGCAGTGTGACATTAACTATTAGCAGACAGCACGCTGACTAACTAGTCGATTACCGTGAGAGGACGGACGTCCTTTAGTTCCAGGCGCACGATCGGTTTGCGTAACAGCTGCTTTCCGCCGGCACTACGGGCGCAAAGTTTGACCTCACGACGCCAGTGCGGAGCGCACTCACGAGAGGTGAGCAAACCAACTACATACCGGCAAACGAATGTGCGGAAGTGCTGTCCAACCTTAACTGTATTTTAGTCCAATCTGAAAAAGAAAGATCTATTAGACAACGGACTCACGCATATTCCTTTGATGGTCTAATACGGATTTTCCTACAAAGATATAGTGACATCTGCATACAACAAATTGTGGCAAGGGGAACCCTATATTTTTATAGGGGGGTCTCGGATAGACACACACCTTAACAAGGAGCTGTTTCACTGGAGAGCATAAGTTTCCTTGAAATGGAAGAGGATGATGAACGCAGAGCAGCAGCACAAACGCTGTTTGCAAGAGCACCTGGGAAAGGCTCTAACCCAGCTCTTACCACCACGAGGAACGAACCAACCATTATGGAGAAACTTAGAAAATATGAGAAACTTCATAAACAAGAAACCGCGAAGTGGTGGGAAGCGACATCATTACAGGACTACATAGACAAGGGCATGGTCCCTCGTGGACTAAGGATCTACATAACTCCATCGTATGATTCTCTGAATCCCCAAATGTTGGAAGAATGGTCGGCGAATTCTGCTAACAGCTCGACCAACATGCTAAAGATACTGGTGAAGTACGCCTGGACAGATAGAGACAGTATCAAGACAGAGATTAGACGCATCAAAGAGGAACTTGAGTCTAACCCTGACCAAGAACTAATTTGCAAATTTCTAGAAGAAATGAAAAAGAGACTTAAACTGGTGGAAGAGGATATTAAAGCCAGAAAACAAAGGAAACTCCACAGAGACTGTGGCGATTATGAGTCAGGACGTATCCTTACACACAGCAGGAAATACGACCATCTGTATGAGAAAGATACGAAAAATAGAAATAAAAACATATCGACAACCTCAATACCAGCCAACAACTATGATGAAGAGACCATTTATTCAAGTGACACAAACACTGAAGGCTCAGATACGACACCTACATCTGAGGGTACAACATCGGAAGGGGAAGCCACTCCACGTCCAACGTCTTTTTTAGACGAATATCGGCTCCTAAGACGGAGTCGCCAAACTCTGAAAACCAGCCAGGAGACTCAGAGAGATGCAACACCGACGAGAAGAGGAAGGGGCAGAGGAAGAACAAGAGGCCCAAGAGGAAGAGGAGGAAGAGGATCCTTCAGAGGAGACAGAAAAGACTACGACTCGGAGCCAGTGGGAAGACAACAGACACGCTCCAAGACCAACGCATAATGGATGACAACATGGTAAATTTAACTATTGTTAACCTCTCCAACAGAGCCATTAGTCTCAAAGACAAAAGAACTCTATGTTTTGGCCTCTCTTTCTGCCCATCAATCCCCATGAATTATGTCAATGACAGAATTGATATTTTTAAATTCTGTAGAAAACTAAAACTTAAAAAATGGCACTCTCTGAAACCCACAAGAAACAGAACTAGATCCCAAAAAGGAAGTTCCATAACAGATGAGGAATTGACGATAGGGGATATTGATTTGTTGGTTGCGTTGCATGAACTACAAAATGACATCAGTGACGGAGATACCAATACTGAGGCTCAACAAATTTTAAATGAGATGGAGATAAGGTGCGATGCATCTGCCACCTCTGACTTTAAACTTAAATCCACTTTTCTACCAATAATGAGCCACGACAATATCGACACTTTCCAGGAGCAGGTGAGCCAGAACCTTCTGGAATTTAGGCAAAAGAACTGGGCCAAGAAAATGCAAACTTTCAAACACAACCTGACCCTTACACAAAGGAGGGCCATACAAGAGCTAGCCGAAGATGACAGCATTGTAATTCGACCCGCTGACAAAGGGGGCAACATTGTCATCATGTCCAGGGAAATGTACGTAGCAGAAGCTACGAGACAACTGAGTGATACCAACACCTACTCTAGGTCGAATCGCACAGACTACAACAACAGTATTGTACAGATTTGGGAAAAACTGGGCGAATGGAAGGATAAGGGGTTGATCGAATGGGAAGAATTCTGCTACCTGAAGAAAGATCACCCTATCCTCCCAGTAATGTACCTACTTCCCAAAATACATAAAAACAAAACCAATCCCCCTGGTAGACCCATTATTTCCTCTAGAGGATGTGTTTTGGAAAATCTATCGCGCTATGCGGATCATTTCCTCAGGGAATTTGTAATCTCTCTCCCGTCATATGTCAAGGACACAAAAGACTTCTTGGGTAAAATCCATAATGTCAGATGGGAAGATGACTTTTTATTGATAACTATGGATGTTAACTCCCTCTATACTGTCATCAATCACGAACAAGGAGTAGAATCTTGCGAAAGATTTCTCAAACGCAGACACATCCGATTCAAAGAACATACTCTGATGATACTTGACATTATCAAATTTTGTCTGAAAAATAACTTTTTTATGTTTGATAATGTAATTTACAAACAATCGCTCGGTACGGCGATGGGGACGAGCTTCGCGCCGAGCTTTGCCAATCTCTTTATGGGAGCATGGGAGGAGGACATCAGGAAGGAACCCAGCCTACAGTTTGATTTTACCAAAGTAATACTCTGGTTACGTTATATTGACGACCTGTTTGTAATCTGGAAAGGCAACAAACAGGAAGCCAATAGTTTCATTACCAGACTGAACCAGAACAACAACAACCTTACACTCACACATATTACAAGCAATGTGAGGGTAGAATATCTTGACACATGTGTAGAAATTTCGAACAACAAATTAACAACTTCTTTGTTTCGTAAACCTACAGCAGGTAATACGCTGCTTCATGCTCTTAGCAGTCACCCCAACACACTCAAATGGAGCATCCCCTATGGGGAACTGCTTCGAGCAAAGAGAAATTGTAGCACAGAGGAGGGTTTCCTAAAAGAACAAATAACCATGACACAGAGATTTAGAGAAAGAGGATACCCCATGTGGGTGCTGAAAAAGGCAATGGACAGGATCAAAATGGTTGACAGAGGTGCAATCCTTGAATCCTCCCCTGAGTCCAATTCACCCACAAATGATGAGAATATTGAAACCAGACTGATTCTCACATACAACGGCCAGTCAGACAAAATCAGAAAAATGATCTCCCGGAATTGGAAGCTCCTTAAAGGAGATCCAGTTATAGGCAAGACGATACCTTCCCATCCCTCAATAAGTTATAGGAAAGGACGTAGCCTAAAAGACATGCTTGTACACAGTGACTTACCAAGCATGGAAAGAAGCAATACTATTGATCTACAAGGCTTCTATCCCTGTGGACACTGCAAGGCTTGCGGCAACATCCGCTTACGCAAGGAGTTCTGGAACAGCAGTACAAACAGCATGATTCCTATTAAACAGTTCCTCACTTGCAGCAGCACCAACGTGGTCTATGTGCTGGAATGCCCCTGCCAACTTAGCTACGTAGGAAGTACCACACACATGGCTAAGAAACGGGTCCTCGAGCATATGAGGGCAATTACAAATAAGGACCAACAGTATCCCATTGCCCGACATTTCGAGGCTAAACATTTTTCAGACTATACCAAACTGTCATACTATGCAATAGAAAGAATCCTACCTAATAAGAGAGGAGGCAACAGTACTCTTAAACTAAGACAACGTGAATCACGTCACATAATTGGGATGGGGACCAAATATCCGAATGGCCATAACATGGACGAGGAGATGGCAATACACCTGCATGGGGATTAACTTGTGAGAGTAATCTTTAGGGCACCAATCTCATTGATGAATAGAATGAACACCTTTAGGAGGATGACCCAGGTGGGAGGGTATATCGAGGCCCACTTACGTCTAACGAGTTGATTAACTAATGCAGTTTGTATTGCAACTGTCTTTGTAATGTCTATTGTAGATAATGACAACTGACCCTGTGTTTCTCTTTTACAGGAAGAAAGGAAGGGACTATGTCTCGAGCCCGCGACACAGGATCCCTACCCTTCTCTTCCCAAGCTGCTCTCCAGTGAACAGATAAGACCAACTCTATTTTTAAATCTTAAATTTGATTATCGGGACACTTTTGAATTTTTTGGTAGTTGGGTTAAGGATGCACCATTGGACCAGCGTGTCACATAATAATTGAATGTTTATGTCATTATTTTTCTGGACTTTATAGAAACAATGCAAGGCAATCATAAGGGCAGGCATGACAGGCTGTAGCTTTTAACACCAGTTAGACCTAAGACACCAGGGTCAAAGCCGACACCTCAACATACATGTGGTTTGGAGATCAACATAGTTTATTGTCTCAACCAACATGCTTGGAAGTAAACGGGGAATAGGGTGCACCAGTAATGAGTAATACAAATAGAGGGCACACACATACTTGCTCCCATTTAACGGACAATACCATTATGCGTGATTAGATGTAAACAAAGTGAACAAGTGCGTAAATCTACCACAAAAACTACCATATTGCCCCTTAGGTTATACCAGTGCTCATCCAATGCCCTAGAACTAAGCTCACTGGGAGCAATTTATGACACTGTACTACACAAAGAGCAATTAAGCGCCCTTCAGCCTCATCTCACGGCACCGCATTACTGCAGTGGACGACATCTGTTCTCACTAGGAGTGAGATACAGCCTTTTCCATCTACAAACAAGTTAATTTTCCCAGGATTTGAGTGTCTATGTACTAATCATAAAGCACGTCTTGACACAGTCCACGAGTGTCCATTTGCATACAAGCAAAAAGCATGCTTGGACACAACAGACGATCTGTTGTATCATGGCGCCTATTAAGCACTGTCATTTGTTCAAACAATTACTGTTCCAATATGGCGCTGAATAACCTTATCGCTATAGGAGCGAGATTCAGGCTTTCCCATCTACTAATGAGTCAATTTTCAATAGTATTTGAGTGTCTATGTTCAAATTACAAAGCATGTCTTGACACAGTCCACGAGTGTTCATTTGCAAACAAGCAAAGAGTATGTTTGGACTCAATACACGAGTTGTGTTACTGTTTTATAATGGCGCCTACAAAATACTGTCATTTGTGCAAATATTTACTGTTCCAATATGGCGCTGAATAACCCTTGCAAAAGTCCTCTTTCAATGTCGATGCCTATACAATTTTAGTATGTATACGATGGTCCGGTAGCATAACGGTGTGTGAGCAAGCCCGTTGAGGGTGAAACGCGTCACGTTGGGTTTATGAAGCAATAAACCCCCTTGAAGCAACTTGGATGGTGTGGTGTCTTTTTCCTTGACCTGAGAGCACAGTTGGAACTCCGTTTTTCAAGGATTTAAATTACCGGGTTACTCCACCGGCGCTGTGCCACCCCTTTTCCATAGGAAATCCGCAACATTCTATTTTGAATAACTTTGGCGCCGGTCGATGAATCCTCGCGAATTTCTCAAAATAGGTGGAGCGCTACGCTCCGCTCCTACCCTGAAAGTCTCGGGGGGATTCGTCAAGCGGGGGCTGAGATAAAAGGGGGGTCCCAAAACGCGTTTTTCCCATGCATTTTTCCATAGGACCTTTAGAACGAGCTACAGCCCGAACGGCTGAACAGAATTACTAGAAATTTGGCAGAGAGGTAGTCCCTATGTCAAGGAAGTGCCTTTTGTAGGTTTGGTGTAAATCTGTTCAGTAGATTCTGAGAAAATAGCCTTTAAATCAATATATATATCTGAGCCCGCTTACGGTACGCTTACCGTACGCTTACGGTAAGCTTACGGTACGCGTACGGTGGCGTGCGCGAGCGCGATTCTGATTGGCTGTTAGATCTTAGTAAACATTCGAATCGGCCGAAACCAGGAAGCGGCGGCCGCCATTTTGTGTGTTTCACTCAGAAAAAAAAGAGTGAAAACAAGAAAAGGGGGCAATGAGGAGAGTTACAGACCCCCTTACATTTGTGAGGGGGTCAAAGAATGACTGTAAAGTACAAAGAAAACATTTATTGATTTTTAAAAAAATCACGGGGTACGCGTACGGTAAGCTTACGGTAAGCGTACGGTAGAAAAAAAAATAAAAAAATAAATGAAATTCAGATTTAAGTGTTTAGATATTAGGGGGCTCTAAAAAGAGCCGTTGTGTTTATGAAATGATTTTTTAGTGGTACCTACAAGTAAGTACCGATGCAGAGTCTAAGGTTCAAGAGGAAGACTCTGTTCCCTTTATCATTGAAGTGCACACCGTCTCCTCTATAAATGTCTTGCATGTCAAAACGCAAGTTGTTGTGGTAAATGGCACCCATACCATAGTCACGGAGGAAAGCAGAAACAGATTTGTTGACGTGCTTTCTTGCTTTGTCAATCTGCGGACAGAAATGATTGGACCAGTTCCATTTTTGCCTTTGGCATATGTTGGAAAACACAAAGGCAGTTTTAGGGAAAAGTGAAAACAGTTGTGCAAAGGTGTCCTTCATAAGCATTTCCAGATCTACCCCAGTCAAAGTGCCTAGGTCATTGCCACCACAGTGCACTATTATGAGGTCAGGGTGTTGGATTTGCATGAAGGATTTCACCAATGGCATCAATTGGTGCCACTTTAACCCTCTCTGACCAATCCATTTAATGTCTACATTTGGCAAAGCAAGGTCTCTCACCATATCTGTTTTCTCTGCAAACTTTTCACTCCAGAAGACATAGCTGTGCCCTACAATCCACACTGTGAACATCTTCAAAGGAGAACTGGATGCACTCAGGAGGTGTCTTTCAGTAGAATGGCAATATGAAAAGAAAGACAGTTTGGAAATGGAGGCATACATATTTTTTTCAAAACAAAAAGAACTGATTGGCTGTTTCATACCATTCTAGAATAAAAACTAGGCTGTATGTGTAAACTAATAGAAGCATGTTTTGTATTGGTACAAAAAAATGTGTTACCAAAGAACAGTACTATGGATTTGCTGTTAGGTTTGAAAAGTCAAGCACTCTTGCTCTGTGGAATTGAAACATTGTGTGGCGAACTTCTGACCTAACTCCACACAGCAGTGTTCCATGAGCTGTTGCTATGGTAGCAGGCAGAAGTCAAGTTGGGGGAAGGGTACTAGGCAGAAGTCAAGTTGGGGGCAGGGTACTTTTGGAAAAGGGTTTGTTTTCAACCAACAGAAATGTGTGATTACATTTGAAAAAAAGGGGGAAGCACTGAGATTTGAAACTTACATGTATATGTGTGGAAAAATAGAGGGAAAGTTTGCCATTATCTGGTTCTGCTGAGAGGAGAGAGGTGAACACAACAGAGATCCTGGCTCTGATAATCTGCTGTTTGAGTGTCACATTTCTTTCACAACTAACTAATTTTAAAGGTGAGTTTAGAGTTTGAGAGGGGATGTATGTGGTAACTTAAGAAATGAATAATAGAAATGGAAATTCTTTTTGTTGTAGTTGCGTTTATCATTTTCTGTTTTGGGAGAAATTTAAATGTGAGGAACATGTAAAATAATATGGAGTATGTTTTCACAATAAATTAAGGTGTACTGGAAAAAAAAAGAATAGTTTAAGGGTTTGAGGTTGGACTCAGTAATGCAAATACATTCAGCATCACTAAGGCTGGTTGCCCTTGCTGGAGTGTAGGCAGCCACCCAGGTTACACATGGAGGTGGTCTGAAAAAGAAGTTTGGACATGTGCATTTAAGAAAATCGAAAAAAGTGGTTTCATAATGTGTCAGTCTGTAAAAGTGATTTTCACTTGCCCAAAAAAAAAAGAGCAGTAAGTGTGCTTTCAAATTGGCAAAGAAATTTCGTTTTGGGACTAATGTGAAAACATGACTCTGTGTGCAGAGAGGAATTATAGGCAGAGATTTATTGCGTATTGCTCTGGTGATTTCACAGTTGCATTAGATGGAAAGGGGGAGCGATTTTTTGGGGGAAGAAGCAGACTCTTAGCACACACCCATGTGCTTGCCATGTATAATCATGCACAGTATTTACAAGCGAGTGGGGTTTTCAGGTTTCAGTCTGTAATGCAAATACATTCAGCATCACTAAGGCAATATATTCTGAAAACAGCAAAAATAAGGCAAAAATATTTTTTGAAAAATATGTAAATATGTGTACTGTATAATAAAATGTTTTAAAAATATTAATACTTTTTTTTTCTTTTTTTTCAGATTGATATAGAAAAATTTCGAAAACTAGAACCATTTTTAAAGCTATTTTTTTAAAAAACAAATGAATAAATATTTTTTTGAGTGGGTATGGTAAGTCTATAATAATAATTGTAGTCTCTCAAGGACCTTGTAATGTGATAATTGATTTTTAGTGTTTTTTTTTTTTTTTAAAGTACGCGCACCGTACGCGTACGGTAAAAAAAAAAAAAAAGTTTTTAAAAACATATGTAAAAAAAAGATGAAAGATAAGGTTGGCTCTTAAAAGAACCATTGTGTTCATGCAGGGACAGAGGAAAGAAAGCATGGAAAAATTAGTCTCTGTGACAAGTGTGCTGATCTATTTTGTTGTCCACTAGGGAAACACTGGACAAATTAGATCATGACAAGAGGCACATCGAATATCAACCCTCAGAAATCGAGGGTTAATTTCCAGAGGGCCAGCAGAAGGAGATGCTCCCCCCACAGATGAAGGGCTCACCTGACCTGCAGAAGAAGGAGTCAGCCCTGCAGATGATGGTCCAGGCTGAGCTGCTGTGGATGTACTTGCTTGTCTTTCTGAAGAGTTACCTCCAAAAAGATGACCATGTGTCCTTCTGTGTACATCCTGGAGGTGTCTCTTCATGGTGTGATTCCCAAAGGAATACTTCCTGTCAGGATTACCTCTAGAAAGTACACGCTGACACAGCCTGCAAGTAACTAAGGGTGCAATCACCTTTTGCTGGCCTTCAGGAAAAGTAAAATAATCCCATACATAAGAGGGCTTTTGTTTCCTCGATCTCTGCCTCAAGACAGTGCTGCTAGTGCTAGCCTCACTCTCAGAAGAGCTCTGCTGTTCTGCCATCGTATCCCAAAGACAAACCAGCTCCTTCTCCCAAGGGATCACAAGCAGAAATGAGGGGAATGGGTGTGGTGTAGGAGAGTTCTAGAACTGAAAGTAGTTTCAACCAATCAAAAGTTGTGTTTCATGATCACATGACCTACCGTACGCTTACGGTACGCTTACGGTACGCTTACGGCAAAAGTGCGCATGCGCGTAAAAAAGACACGCGCTTGCGTGCATGCGCTTAACAGTCACTCCCCGACACTTCCGCGTAACGTGCGCGTGTAGCGTACACGCGTACGCGTCCCACGCGGAGGACGCGCGGCTACGCAAATTGCGTAACTATACGCAAACAGCGTAGATAAATTACGGACGTTGCGTAAACCGTACGCTTACCGTAAGCTTACGGTACGCGTACTAAAAAAAAAATAAAAAAAAAGGAAAAAATGTATTGCTAATAAATTTTACATGTTTATTTTATAAAATATATTAAAAAAACATATTATAGAATTTTAAAAATTTAACCATAGTCTTTAAAAAAAGAAAGAAAATTAAAATAAAAATATGTTTAAAAAAATAGAAGAAAAAAAACAAAATTAGCATTTAAAAAACCTTGCAAATTCACTGAAAAAACCATGGGTTTCACACACGTTATAGTTAGGACTTAGCATTTAAAAAACCTTAGAAATTCAGTGAAAAAACCATAGGTTTCACACACGTTATAGTTAGGAATTAGCATTTAAAAAACCTTAGAAATTCAGTGAAAAAAACCATAGGTTTCACACATGTTATAGTTAACTGGACATTTTACTCGTAAAAAACCATTGAAATTGCCCCGTTATAGTTAGTTCAGCTAACTATAACTCGCGCGCCCGCAATGCACTGCTGATGACGTCACATATTACATCACTCATGACATGGTCAGTGACATCACTCATGACATCACTGATGACATCTCAAATGACATCACTGATGACATCACTGATGACATCATCCTTGTGATAGAGTGGCAGACCTCCTCTTCCCCTAATATAACCTTTGATACACACAATCAAAAATAGAAATTAAAATTTTAAAAACAATGGACATACCAATACCAGTTACAACAACCTATACAGTAATTCTAAGATCCAAATACACATCCACTCATTCACCAACAGTCCTATACAGTCACTCATACATGTACTCACTCATCATATGTACTCATACACGTATACATCCTGTTACACAATGCCACTCATCCATAGAGGTACTCACACACATAGTTAGTCATGCTAATAAAGAATCAAACATACATTTACTTGCATATACAGTTATACACACACCACCACACTTACTTCTACGGAAACTTACACATACTTAGTCTTTTAAACAATCACTTATAGAAACACATACTTATTCATACAGGAACTCTTTCAATCTCTCACTCTCACATATACTCACATATATACACCAATAGTCACATATACTAGTTTAAAACATATGTAGTTACACATAAAGACACTATTGAGACAGTCATTCACTCACTAACACACCCATACATACACTCATCCACCCATACAGTCCTGCACACATGCTGTCTTCAACACATACAAACAATGAGTCACTCATTCATGCACCCATGCACTACGTAATACCCCTCACCGAACCAGACACTCACACTCATACTGATACTCAAAAAACCAACTAATAACCTATTTAGACACTCATGTAGCTACACACCAACCCATGCAGCCACTTATACACAAAGTGAGAGACTGATACAGATATTTACATATTTAAACATTACTCACTAAGCCATGTATTCACTAAGATACACTTAATCAGTCAGTAATACAATCAATTTTTCAAAAACAATTCATCCATTTAGACACTTATATACCCATTTATTCTTCCATCGACCTTGAGATATACATATATAAAACATATTTAATTTTCAGAAAAACACACATTCACTGGATGATGTCATCAGTGATGTCATCAGTGATGTCATTTGAGATGTCATCAGTGATGTCATGAGTGATGTCACTGACCATGTCATGAGTGATGTAATATGTGACGTCATCAGCAGTGCATTGCGGGCGCGCGAGTTATAGTTAGCTGAACTAACTATAACGGGGCAATTTCAATGGTTTTTTACGAGTAAAATGTCCAGTTAACTATAACATGTGTGAAACCTATGGTTTTTTTCACTGAATTTCTAAGGTTTTTTAAATGCTAATTCCTAACTATAACGTGTGTGAAACCCATGGTTTTTTCAGTGAATGTATATATATATATTACCTACTGGCGGTCGCCAGTAGGTAGTTATAGTTAGGACCGTGTTTCCATAGGAAATCTGAAAATTCTATTTTGAATAAATTTGGCGCCGGTTGACGAATCCTCGCGAAATTTTCAAAACTAATGGGGCACTCCGCTCAGCTCCTACCCTGGAAGTCTCAGGGTGATTCGTAAAGCGGGGGCCGAGAAAAAAGGGGGGTCCCAAAACGCATTTTCCCCATGCATTTTTCCATAGGGACTTTAGTCGCAGCTACAGCCCGAACGGCTGAACAGAATTATGTGAAATTTGGCAGAGAGGTAGCCATAAGGTCCATGAAGTGCCTTTTGCAGGTTTGGTGTAAATCTGTTCAGTATTTCCTGAGAAATTAGCATTTAAATCAATATATATACCTGTAAGCGCGCAGCGTGCGCACACTGAGCAAGTCCTGTGCGCGCACCTTGCCGACCGCGAGCGCACTTCTGATTGGTTTTTAGATGTCAGTAAACATTCGAATCGGTGGAAATCAGGAAGCGGCAGCCGCCATTTTGTCTCTCGCATAAAGAGGGGGTGAAAAACAAAGGGGGAGAACTTGAAAAGGGGGCAGAGTGGGGAGATATTGACCCACTAGGCATTGTAAGGGGGTCACAGTAGGACCTTGTAGGGCAAAAAAAAAGATTTATATTTTGAAAAAAAATATCGCACCCAGCGCGCACCCGAAAATTTTTAAAAACAAAAAAATTAAAAAAAAATCGCAATTAAGTAAAAAGATATAAGGTGGCTCTAAAAAGAGCCCTTGTGTTTATTGTGTCTTTTTTGGTACCTACAAGTAAGTACCGATGCAGAGTCTAACGTTCAAGAGGAAGACTCTGTTCCCTTCATCATTGAAGTGTACACCATCTCCTCTATAAATGTCTTGCATGTTGTAATGCAAGTTGTTGTGGTATATAGAACCCATACCATAGTCTCTGAGGAAAGCAGAAATAGATTTGTTGACGTGCTTCCTTGCTTTGTCAATCTGCGGACAAAATTGGTTGGACCAGTTCCACTTTTGCCTTTGGCATATGTTAGAATATACAAAGGCAGTTTGTGGAAAAAGCGACATCAATTGCACAAAGGTGTCCTTAATAAGCATTTCCAGACCTACTCCAGTTAAAGTGCCTAGGTCATTTCCACCACAGTGCACAATAATAAGGTTAGGCTGTGGGAGATGTAGAAAGGTTTTCACCAAAGGCATTAATTGGTGCCCCTTTAACCCTCTCTGACCAATCCATTTAATGTCTACATTTGGCAAAGCAAGGTCTCTCACCATACCTCTTTTTTCTGCAAATTTTTCACTCCAGAAGACATAGCTGTGACCTACAATCCACACTGTGAACATCTTCAAAGGAGATCTGGATGCACTCAGAAGGTGTCTTTCAGTAGAAAGGCAAAAAGAAATGAAAGACAGTTGAAAAATGGGGGCACACATACTTTTTTTTATAAAAAGAACTCATTGGGTGTTTCAAACCATTCTACAATAAAAACTAGGCTGTATGTTTAAATTTTAAAAAGCATGTTTTGTATTGGTTCAGAAAAATGTGTGAACAAAGAACATTAGTTTGGATTTGCTGTTAGGTTTGAAAAGTCAAGCACTCTTGCTCTTTGGAAATGAAACATTGTCTGCTGAACTTCTGACCTCTCTGCTCACACCTGTGTTCCATGACCTGTTGCTATGGTAGCAGGCAGAAGTCAAGTTGGGGGAAGGGTACATTTGGAAAGGGGTTGAAGTTTTCAACCAATAGAAATGTGTGATTTCATTTGAAAAAATTTGGGAAGCACTGAGATTTGAAATTAACATGTATATGTGTGAAAAAAGAGAGGGAAACTGTGCCATTAACTGGTTCTGCTGAGAGGAGAGAGGTGTTCAGCTCAGAGATTCTGGTCTGATAAACTGATGTGTGACTGCCACATTTCTTTCACAACTAACTAATTTTAAAGGTGAGTTATGAGTTTGAGAGGGGGTGTTTGTGGTTAATTTAGATATAAAAAAAAGAATTGTGATTATTTGTTTAAAGTTGTGATTTACATTTTCTGTTTTGGGAGATATTTAACTGTTTTGAATATGTAAAATATTATGGAGTATGTATTCCCCATAAGTTAATGTGTACTGGTAACAATGAGGAATACTGTTTTGTGCCTACCATCAAACCATGAGTCTGTGTGCAGAGAAGAAATGTTGACAGAGATTTAATTTGTGTTGCTGTTGAAAAGTAAGACTTGCAGTTGAAAGAAAAGGACAGCTTCTTTTTAATTGTGATGGTTAGCATTTAGCAGAAATCACTTTGAAATAAAAGAGAGGAAAATAGCAGCACATTTGAAAAAAGCATTAGTTCTGTGAGAATTGATAACTCAGGAAAGAGGCAGACTGTGTTTTGTGCCTACCAACACAGCATGAGTCTGTGTGTATATAGGAATTGTTGTCTGAGATTTAATTTGTGAAGTTGTTGTTCAGTAAGAAATGCAGTCCTAGGAAAAGGGCAGCCTGTGTTATGTGCTTAAAATGATGGCATGAGTCTGTGTGCACACAGGAATTTTGGGCAGAGATTTAATTTGTGAAGATGTTGTTCAGTAAGAAATGCAGTTCCAGGAAAGGGGCAGCCTGTGTTATGTGCCTAAAATGATGGCATGACTCTGTGTGCACACAGGAAATGTGGGCAGAGATTTAATTTATGAAGTTGTTGTTCAGTAAGAAATGCAGTCCCAGGAAAGGGGCAGCCTGTGTTATGTGCCTAAAATGATGGCATGACTCTGTGTGCACACAGGAAATGTGGGCAGAGATTTAATTTATGAAGTTGTTGTTCAGTAAGAAATGCAGTCCCAGGAAAGGGGCAGCCTGTGTTATGTGCGTAAAATGATAGCATGAGTCTGTGTGCACACAGGAAATGTGGGCAGAGATTTAATTTATGAAGTTGTTGTTCAGTAAGAAATGCAGTCCCAGGAAAGGGGCAGCCTGTGTTATGTGCGTAAAATGATAGCATGAGTCTGTGTGCGCACAGGAATTGTGGGCAGAGATTTAATTTGTGAAGATGTTGTTCAGTAAGAAATGCAGTCCCAGGAAAGGGGAAGCCTGTTGTGTTTACACAAATTATCCCTTAGCACACATGCACTGTTACATACATCCCTGCAGTCTTCATGCAGTTCTGGAAGTCTCTTTGCTCATCTGTCTTGCACCAGACAATACACAGTGTTCAGAAACACACTCTTGACACACACGCAGCAGCTTCTCCAACACTCTCATGTGTAGTACTCAGCTCTGTGTGCTGTTTCAGATAGCACTGTATAATGCAAACACATTCAACGTCACCAAGGCCTCATTAAAATTGATCTAGTCTAATCACTCACCCTGTAACACATGGTCATGGTCTTAAGGAGCTGTTAGGACATGTGCTGTTTTCTGCTTCTGTAAATGATAAGGGAAATGTATCAGGCTGTAACAGTAATTTGGTACTATTCAGGGACACTGTTTTGTTCCAAAAAACATAGCATGAGTCTGTGTGCGCACAGGAATTGTGGGCAGAGATTTAATTTGTGAAGATGTTGTTCAGTAAGAAATGCAGTCCCAGGAAAGGGGCAGCCTGTGTTATGTGTGTAAAAAGATGGCATGAGTCTGTGTGCACACAGGAATTGTGGGCAGAGATTTAATTTGTGAAGTTGTTGTTCAGTAAGAAATGCAGTCCCAGGAAAGGGGCAGCCTGTGTTATGTGTGTAAAATGATGGCATGAGTCTGTGTGCGTACAGGAATTGTGGGCAGAGATTTAATTTGTGAAGATGTTGTTCAGTAAGAAATGCAGTCCCAGGAAAGGGGCAGCCTGTGTTATGTGCCTAAAATGACGATATGAGTCTGTGTGCACACAGGAATTGTGGGCAGAGATTTAATTTATGAAGTTGTTGTTCAGTAAGAATTGCAGTCCCAGGAAAGGGGTAGCCTGTGTTATGTGCCTAAAATGATGGCATGAGTCTGTGTGTGCACAGGAATTGTGGGCAGAGATTTAATTTGTGAAGTTGTTGTTCAGTAAGAATTGCAGTCCCAGGAAAGGGGCAGCCTGTTGTGTTTACACAAATTATCCCTTAGCACACATGCACTGTTACATACATCCCTGCAGTCTTTATGCAGTTCTGGAAGTCTCTTTGCTCATCTGTCTTGCACCAGACAATACACAGTGTTCAGAAACACACTCTTGGCACACACGCAGCAGCTTCTCCAACACTCTCATGTGTAGTACTCAGCTCTGTGTGCTGTTTCAGATAGCACTGTGTAATGCAAACACATTCAACATCACCAAGGCCTCATTTAAATTGATCTAGTCTAATCACTCACCCTGTAACACATGGTCATGGTCTTAAGGAGCTGTTAGGACATGTGCTGTTTTCTGCTTCTGTAAATGATAAGGGAAATGTATCAGGCTGTATCAGTAATTTGGTACTATTCAGGGACACTGTTTTGTTCCAAAAAACATAGCATGAGTCTGTGTGCGCACAGGAATTGTGGGCAGAGATTTAATTTGTGAAGATGTTGTTCAGTAAGAAATGCAGTCCCAGGAAAGGGACAGCCTGTGTTATGTGCGTAAAAAGATGGCATGAGTCTGTGTGCACACAGGAATTGTGGGCAGAGATTTAATTTATGAATTTGTTGTTCAGTAAGAAATGCAGTCCCAGGAAAGGGGCAGCCTGTGTTATGTGTGTAAAATGATGGCATGAGTCTGTGTGCGTACAGGAATTGTGGGCAGAGATTTAATTTGTGAAGATGTTGTTCAGTAAGAAATGCAGTCCCAGGAAAGGGGCAGCCTGTGTTATGTGCCTAAAATGACGATATGAGTCTGTATGCACACAGGAATTGTGGGCAGAGATTTAATTTATGAAGTTGTTGTTCAGTAAGAATTGCAGTCCCAGGAAAGGGGCAGCCTGTGTTATGTGCCTAAAATGATGGCATGAGTCTGTGTGTGCACAGGAATTGTGGGCAGAGATTTAATTTGTGAAGTTGTTGTTCAGTAAGAATTGCAGTCCCAGGAAAGGGGCAGCCTGTTGTGTTTACACAAATTATCCCTTAGCACACATGCACTGTTACATACATCCCTGCAGTCTTCATGCAGTTCTGGAAGTCTCTTTGCTCATCTGTCTTGCACCAGACAATACACAGTGTTCAGAAACACACTTTAGACACACACGCAGCAGCTTCTCCAACACTCTCATGTGTAGTACTCAGATCTGTGTGCTGTTTCAGATAGCACTGTGTAATGCAAACACATTCAACGTCACCAAGGCCTCATTTAAATTGATCTAGTGTAATCACTCACCCTGTAATACATGGTCATGGTCTTAAGGAGCTGTTAGGACATGTGCTGTGTTTTGCTTCTGTAAATGATAAGGGAAATGTGTCAGGCTGTAACAGTAATTTGGTACTATTCAGGGACACTGTTTTGTTCCAAAAAACATAGCATGAGTCTGTGTGCGCACAGGAATTGTGGGCAGAGATTTAATTTGTGAAGATGTTGTTCAGTAAGAAATGCAGTCCCAGGAAAGGGGCAGCCTGTTGTGTTTACACAAATTATCCCTTAGCACACATGCACTGTTACGTACATCCCTGTAGTCTTCATGCAGTTCTGGAAATCTCCTTGCTCATGTCTCTTGCAGCTGACAATACATAGTCTGCAGAAACACACTCTTGGGACACACGCAGCAGCTTCTCCAACACTCCCATGCGTACTACTCAGGTCTGTGTGTAATGCAAACACATTCAACGTCACCAAGGCCTCTTTTTCTTTGCCCTACTCTAAACACTCACCCAGGTTGCAGATACTTATGGTATGAAGTAGCTGTTAGGAAATGTGCTCTTTTCTGCCTCTGTGATTTTCCAGGTAAAATGTGTAAGGCTGTAACAGCAATTATCACTTGATCTACCAGAGTAGTAAATGTGCTTTGAATTTGCAAATCAAATTCTGTTTTCTGCTTAGAAGCACACCATGAGGCTGTGTGCGCACAGGAATTGTGGCCACAGATATAATTTGTGTTGCAGTTGTTCTGTTAAAATATGCACTTGCAGGATAGGGCAGCTTGTTTTTTTTCAACTGTGGTGGGTAGTACTGTGCACAAATTAGTAAATCACAAATGAGAGACAAATGGAAAAACAATTGAAATAAATGAAAAGTAAAAAAAAATATTTTAATGAATTATAATTACAAAAAGGATTTTTTTTTAGTCCCTTGTAGGTATTGCTGAGCAACAGTGAAAAAAAAAATGCCTTTAAGGACAAGAAAAAGGAAAGAAAAGCAACACCAAGTATATCTGGACAAAACTGGGAAAAATAAAATAGCAGGAGAATCTGGTGATGGCAAAAAGAAAAAGTCTACTGGTAAGCAGAGCAGAGATTTCTTAAAAAAGATTTTCAAAAAACAAAAAAATGGCAAAAATAACTGTAAAACAAAGAGAGTTTTATGTACAAAGCAACAACACAGTCAACAGCAAAAAAAAAAGCTAATGTACAATCAGAAGTATGTCAAACTGATTTAACACGAAAATTAGATTTTAAAAACATTCGTCGAAAAATGTTTCATAGAAGAGTGATGGTAAATTTGCTAAAGGATGTGAAAAAATATAAGAAAAAAACAAAATGTATTAAGAAAAAAAAATTATAGAAAATATTGTAAGTAAGGCTTTGGAAATAAAAAGAAAACTTTTTATTCTAATTTTGAATAGGATGCGTAGATTAGAAAAATTAGTGAATGCAATGAAGTCACAAAGCAAAAGGAAAAGAGAAGTGAAAAAAAGTAACTTTTGTAAAGTGTTCTTGGGAGAATGGAAACACAGTTCAAGTACTGAACCATTTTTTAATGAAGAGAGTTATCTTCAAAGTAATAGTTTGTTGCATGCAGTTGACACCAATGGTAGAGCATATGAAGTTAAGGATGGTTGTGTGATGCAAAAAGAGAAAATGGTCCCAAGAAATGAGGAAGAAGTAATGGCTGCTGAGGCTATGGGGAGACGTCCAAAAGCCCCAGTGTACACTTGGAACTGTAGTAGTATTTGTACTGTGCGTCAGGAATCTATTGATAAATTACGTGACTTTCTAAGAGAATATAGTAAAAAGAGTGTAAAACAGAAGATGAAGGTGCTTCAAACACTAGATCCATGCAGAGTGAGAGAAAATACTGGTTTGCAGGGACATTCTCTGGCTTGTCTATCTAGAAAAGTGTGTAAAAGTGTTTTTCATCATTTTAGGATGCTGGCTGTTCATCATACTGAAATGAGAAAGTTTGTGAGGACATTGTATTTTGCTAAAAGTCCAGCAGTAAAGTTGAATGAGTTGAATAATGCTCTGTTCCGTGGATCTGTATCAGATGTAGTGAAGGTTACTGATGAGAATCAGTTTTGTTACTTTGGTCCAGAACAAGAAAGTGCAGAAAAGGACACAGTAAATGAGGAAAATGAGGAACAGAATGTAGAACTCATTATTACAAAAAACTTTGAGGATGAAATGACAAAATTTACTATCACCTCTAATGAAAGACCAACTATTACTTGTATTTGTTGCCGCAGAAGTCATTATAAAATTCAAACAAGGAGTGTTGATCTGTATAAAAAAAGTGAAAATGAAGATAATTATAAGTGGAAGGATTTTGCAACATATATATTTCTTGAAAATTGTTTTGAATTGGGTGAAGATCAGCGTATTTGTAAATACTGTTATAATAAGTTAGAAGAAAATAGAATGCCGACCAAAGCTGTACATAATAATTTAGAATTGGATGCTATTCCTGCCGAACTTTCTGATTTAAATACATATGAGTCTATACTCATTCAATGTGTTCATCCGTTCCAGACCATAGTACGTAAGGAGCCCAAAATTGGTAAATTACCTCCTTCTGATTTACTGAGAGGTTTAAAAGGAAGAGTGGTGTATTTGCCCTTGGATTTGAAAAAAAATATGGAAACTATTGATGCAGATACTTTGGAAACTGAACCATTAGTAATTCTGGTTAATGGTGTGCCTACAAAGAATAAGAAGATTTGGCAAGAGCTGGTGGATGTACGAAAAGTACAAAGAGCAAATTTGTATTTGAAAAAAAATAATAAATGGTATGAATCAATTTATATAGAAGAAGAAGAAGAAGATTTACAAGAAGACACAGAAACACCAACTGGTCAAATTGAAAAAGTGGACAAGTCAAAGGAAGAAGAAATTTATGAACATTTTAGCCTACATCCTCTTCATTCAAAAGCAGTTATGGGAGACACTATTGATCTGTTTCAGATGAAGAAAGCAAAAGGAACTCCCGTGAGTGTATGGGAGGAGAGCTTGGAAGCTCGATGTTTTCCCCAGCTGTTTCCTACAGGAAAAGGAGGACGATACGATGAACGTCCAGAACAGATTCCAGCTTCTGAGTATCGGACTACAGGACTATATGCAGAAGATCCAAGATTTCGTCAAAGTATTCCTTATTTGTTCCATCTTTTATTTGAAAGCGACTTGTCTGCATTATCTTATGCAGTAAATCACATTTTAAAAAGTGGAGTACATTTACAAAATGTGTCTGCTAAGGATTTTATGGAGAAAGTGCAGCACCGAGATGATCATTTGGAAACACAACTGATCAATCTGATGGCTTGTCAGCGTGGGACAAATGAATATTGGTACCGACGCCATGGTGAATTAAAATGCATGTTACGGAATTTAGGAACTCCTACATGGTTTATAACCCTAAGCTGTGCCGAGTACGCTTCGGATGATTTACTGGATTTTCTAAGAGAGGCAAATTCAAACAATAAAAACATTGAATACAAGACAGCTGGAGAACTGTGCTCATTGGATCCAGTTAATGTTTGCAGATATTTCAATCATAGGTTTGAGGCTATGATGTCCTTCATCTGCAATAAAAAAAATCCACCTCTTGGAGAAGTAGTGGATTTCTTTTGGAGAAAAGAGTACCAGGCAAGAGGTGCTCCTCATATTCATATGCTGTTGTGGATCAAGGATGCCCCAAAGTTTGGAACAGATACTGATGAAGCAGTGTTATCTTTCATTGAAGAATATGCAACATGTGCTATACCTAAAAGCACAGAAGAGAAAAAGTTAAAAGAGCAAGTTTTACATTTCCAAAGTCATCGGTGTGGAAAATACTGTCGACGGAAGTACAAGACGAAAGATAAATTCTACACAAAGTGTCGATTTGAGTTTCCTAGACCTGTTCTTTCAAAAGGAAGAGTCAACAGTTTTATGTCAGCTGTGCGACATACTATAACCAGAAAATCTCCCAAAAATACCTACAACCTAAAAAGAAATGAAGAGTCAAAATTTATAAATGTCTTCAACCCAGTCATTTTATCCATGTGGAATGCTAACATGGATATTCAGTATGTGGCAGACAATTCTATTGCTGTTGCTCGGTATGTGACATCTTACATCACTAAATCTGAGAAAACAGAATTGAAGGAAATGTGGGAAGAGATTTCTCACGAGAAGACTGTCAGTAAGAAGCTGTACAGTTTCAGTTTAAAGATGATATCGCATCGAGAAATTGGATCCTACGAATGCTCAGATAGGTTATCACCTGCAAGTCTTTACTCGAAATCCAGAAGAATAATTTGGGTAAGCTTAGGCCTTGCAGGAATGAGAAATCGGGTACTGAAATCTGTTGGAGAAATTGAATATTTGGCCGAGAATGACCCAGAAAGTACAGATATTTTGAAATCAAACATGTTGGACACATATTACCCAAAGAGAAGTCATCATCTTGAGAACATGTGTCTCTATGAAGTGCTGTAGAACTACATTTATTCACGGAAAGCCACAGAAGACATCAACAATGGAAAATATAAAGTCATTGGTGAGGAAGGATGTTTGGTGAAGCAAACAAAAGTAAGTTTGATAAATCACAGGAAGCTCAGTTGCGAAACTACTGACAAAAAGGAATTTTACTACTTGGCTCTTTTACAGCTGTTTAAACCATGGCGTTCAGAGGCCGAACTACTGGGAGAATTTCAAAGCTATGAAGATTCTTTTAATGCTAGCAAAGACGGTATAGAATGCAGTACTTTCTCAACTTATGTCCAAGTGTTAAATGAAGAAAATGAACAGGAAGCAAAAATTGCAGCTGAAGTAGCTAGAGACAGTTCTCAAGACAGCCAAAGTTCAGTAACACTTAGTCAAGATCCCCTAGGACAACCAATCATAGAAAATGAAGCTGCAGTAGCCATGACTGAAGTAGAAACGGCTATGAATCAAGCACAGGAAGATTCGATCGACTTACTAAATCTGGAACAACAACTGAATAAAGAACAAAAAGAAATTTATGAAGAAGTCATCAAAAAAATTGATCATGGATTACTACATGAAAAGAAAGAGTGCTCATGCACATCATTTGAACCAATCAGGATGTATGTGAGTGGACAAGCTGGAACTGGTAAAAGTTTCTTAATAAAAGTCATCAGAAGCTACCTACAGCAAAAAACAGCTTCAAATTTGTCTTGTGTGGTAACTGCTCCAACTGGGTTAGCAGCCTATAACATAAAAGGAATTACCTTACATCGCTTGCTAATGTTACCAGTGGAGCATGAGAACAAAATAGAATACCACAAGCTAACTGGAGAAGCATGCCTCGAAGTTTCAAGAGTGTTGAAGAAGATGCAAGTTCTCATTATTGATGAGGTGAGCATGGTTTCAAATTTAATGCTTGCCGTTGTGCATTTAAGAATGCAACAAATTCTTAAGAGAGACTATGACGTGTTATTTGGAGGAAAACACGTCATAGTTTTTGGGGATCTTCTGCAGCTCACTCCAGTTAAAGGACAACCAGTGTTTAATACTGTGACACATGAAGACACGAAGAAGTCATTAGGAAGCATTGGTAATGCGAATATTTGGTCGTTCTTTGAGTACAAAGAACTCACTACCAATATGAGACAAGCAAACGACGAAGATTATGCAAGTATTCTGAAAGATATCAGAATTGGACTACTCACAGAAGTTGGCAAAAAAGCATTACAGAGTCGGTTGCTACATAACTTATTTCCAAATGAAGAAATAGTTGCAGAGAAAATATACCAGAATATTGCAGAAAAAAATACTGTAATCTGCTTAATGCCAACACTACGTGAGTGCTCAATATTCAATGAGGAACTTTTGAAATTGGAAAAGGAAGAGATTAAGAAAATGGAAGCAGAGGACAAAATTCAGCATGAAAGAATTACTTTTACATTAACAGGCAAACTGAAAAATAAATTGGATTCACTAGAGAAGAATATTTCCAAAACAGCTGGATTAGAAAAAAATCTATATGTTTGCATGAATTGTCGAGTGATTTTAAGGAGAAATTTGGATGTAGAAAAAGGTTTAGTGAATGGAGCTATGGGAAGAGTTGTGGGTTTTATTAATTACCAGAAAAAAGATGGAATTGAATGTTTAAAAATAAAATTTGATCAGATAGAAGAAGTTAAAGACATTTGTCGTTGTTCAGTTCGTTTCATGCTTGTGAAAGACTTATATGTACGTAGGAAGCAGTGTCCGTTTTCTCTAGCATATGCTGTAACTATTCACAAGTCTCAAGGACTAACTGTAGATAGTGCTTTTGTAAACATTGGTTCTACTGTGTTCAAAGAAGGTATGTCATATGTTGCTTTGTCACGAGTGAAAACATTATCTGGTTTATTTATGATAGACTTTGATGACTCAAAAGTTAGTGCTGATACAAACTGTGTAAAGGAGTATAACAGATTAAGAAGAACCTATGCTCCTCATTTAGGTCAGTATCCTGTGATTGAAAAACATGTTGTTTGTCGGAAAAGGAGATTTGAGAATATCTGTAATGTGGATGAACAGAACAAAAAAAAAAAAGGACAGTGATGTGATAGCAAGGAAAAAGAAAAAGGACAGTGTTGAAGAGGTTGTTGGTTGCCATTTTGAAAATAGCTCTGGTGTCAACTGCTATGCAAATGTAGTGCTGAATGTTGTATTTTATCTTGAAAAGTTGCTAGAACAGATAATAGTAAATCATGGAAAAAGATTGTGTTCTCTGCTGAGTCTCCTTTATGAGAAGCTGAGTAATGATAAAACTGAAATAGAAAGTGCTACTGATGTTAGAAATCTTTTAGATGTATGTTGTGGTTCTACACAGTTTAAAGAAAATGTCCAGCAAGATGCTCAGGAATTCTTAATATATATTTTGAGTGTACTAGAAGATGAAGGAGTAGAAGTAGAAAACTTATTTGGTGTCTCTTACAAATGGGAACATTGCTGTGAAAACTGTATGAACACATGTAGTAGTAATGTTGATTCAGAAAGGTTCATATTTTTACCATTACCACAAAGTAAATCAGTGACTTTTAGTAAATTAGTTAAAGATGCCAATCACAACATGGAATGTTCTGAATGTAAATCAGACATGTTTTCTACATTATTTTTACAGAAATATGGTCAGTATGTAATTTTAATGATGCAACGTTGTAGAACTGATGGTTCAAAATTGGACACTTTAATAAAGAAGTTTACAGGACAGCAATTATCAATTTCTGGAAAAACTTTTGTTACAGTTGCAATAATTTTTCATGAAGGACCTACTGTAACTTCTGGACATTACACAGTTTATCTTAAATGTGAAAAAGGCTGGACACTGTGTAATGATTCCCAATTGATTTTCAAGCAACGTTTGCCTTATGATTTACCCAATTCTTACTTAATTTTTCTGAAACCTAAATTTTGAAAACTAAAAACTGCATCTGAAGAAAGCATTTTTTGTATTTTTAAAGGATTATAATTGAAGATATCACTTAAAAAGGATTTTGAAATTACTATTTGGCCAAAGGAAAAGTAATAAAAACAATTGTGGACTCCTTTGACAGAAATTATTTTGGCATTTGTGCTTTTGCGACAAGGTTTAAAGACGGTTTGTCTAGAAATTTTTTATTCATCTAGAGAAGTACTTGTAATATATATGTAATATTTCTAACAAGGTATATTTTAGTGAGGAAAGTTTTAGGGCTTTTTTTAAGCAATCTTTCAGATTGTTTTTTTTTGTCCGCTGTTAAATGATGAATACAATTGTTTTCACTATTTTAAGTGAAAAATAAAAAATTCTGAAAACAGCAAAAAAAGGGCAAAAAATTGCTTAGTAAAATATGTAAAAACATGTAATGCTTTTTGTAATGTATGATTGAATATTAATACTTTTTTTCTTTTTTTGCAGAACTGGAAAGAAAACAGAAAAAAAAAATTCTGTTCCCTTGCAAAATACTTTAAAAAAAAATTTTTTAGAATTCTTTTTTTTTTTTTTTTTTTTAAATAAGTGAAAAATATTAGTATTACTCAATCCTCCCTTTTCATGCTTCCATTTCTTCACCTCTTTATGAACATTAAATTTAAAAAAAGAAAAAAAATTTTTTAAAAAAAACCCTTGGGTGCGCGCAGGGTGCGCGCACCTCAAAAAAAAAAATACAAAAAAAATCCCTCCCAAAAAATTTTTGGGGGTTTAGTTTATAAGTGGCTCTTAAAAGAGCCCTTGAGTTAATGGAGGGAAACAGGAAGGGAAAAACGAAAAAAAAGAAAAAACATCTATGGCCTACTTGCACTCATGGGCATCAAATTTTCTCTGAATGAGATCAAGACTGGTCTCACCCACAGAAATAAGTTTACCGCAATCAGTGCAGCGTGTGGACAACCTAGCCAAACAAGGTGGTCCAAAAAGAGGTGTGGAAGAAGGCAAAGGCACCACTGCAGAAGAAGTGCTCGGCTGAGCTGCCGAAGATGTGCTCGGCTGAGCTGCTGCAGATGTCGTCGGTAGAGCAGGTGGAGGGTTTGCTCCAGAAGCTCGACGAAAAGTCACTGGATGCATTTTGTCAACATGCCTCAACATAGTGTGAATGCTAAAAGAATATTTCTTGTTAGGATTCCCACGTGACAAGACTTTTTGACAAAGTACACATGTAACTTTAGGTGCATTTACCTTTTTTTGTCCCTCTGGAAAAGTGAAAAACTGCCATATAAAGCTGTCTTTCTGCTTCCTGATCCTCTGCCTCTCAAGAGTGTCCTGGTCACTGTCTGAAGATGGTTGCTGTTCAGCCATTGTCTCTCAACAACAGAATAGCTCCTTCTCCAAAGGAATCAGAACTAATAATGAGGGGAGTAGGTGTGGTTTGGGAAGAATCTGGAACTGAAAGTACTTCAAACCAATCAAAAGTGATGATTCTTGATCACATGACTTGCCATGAGGGGATTGGGTGTGGTTTTGAAACAATCAGAAACTGAAAGTAATGATAACCAATAAGAAGTGCTGTTTTATTATGCATATACCCGAGGTGCGCGCACTGCGCAAGCTCCGAGCGCGCACCTCGTGATTACGTATGCGCAAACGCGTAGGAGCGCATGTGCATACGTCATATGCGCGTACGTAGCGCGCATACGTTGAACACGCGTATACGCGACCGTTATTGCGCGTAATTTTAGCGTATGCGGAAGTAAACCGCGTGGAGCGCGTAGGACGCACGCACGCATGCGTACGTACGTACACATACGTACTGGGTGCGCGCTCCCAGCGCACACTATAACGTATATTTGCGTACGTAAATAACGTACGGCGGTATTCATAAAAAACTTACAAAATTGAGAGCGCGCACTCCAAGAATTTATATATAAAAAAAAAATGGAGAAAAATTAATTGCAAAAATTAAAAAAGCTGTTCAACTTTATCCTAATTGAAATTTTTAAAAAAAAGCAAAAACAAATAAAAAGATACAGATAATATATAAATGAATACATAGGAATTTTATTTTTAATATAAAATTTTTTTTTTTAATTAAATAATACAAAAATTAGCATTTAAAAAACCGTACAAATTCACTGAAAAAACCAAAGGTTTCACACACGTTATAGTTAGGAATTAGCATTTTAAAAACCTTGCAAATTCACTGAAAAAACCATAGGTTTCACACATGTTATAGTTAGCTGGACATTTCACTCGTGAAAAACCAATGAAATTCCCCCGTTATAGTTAGTTCAGCTAACTATAACTCGCGCCCCCGCAATGCACTGCTGATGACGTCACATATTACATCACTCATGACATGGTCAGTGACATCACTCATGATATCACTGATGACATCTCAAATGACATCACTGATGACATCATCCTTGTGACAGAGTGGCAGACCTCCTCTCACCCTAATATAACCTTTGATACACACATTCAAAAATAGAGACTAAAATTTTCAAAACAATGGACATACCAATTACAGTTACAACAACCTCTTGAGTAATTCTAAGATCCACATACACATCCACTCATTCACCAACAGTCCTATACAGTCACTCATACATGTACTCACTCATCATATGTACTCATACACCTATACATCCTGTTACACAATGCCACTCATCCACAGAGTTACTGACACACATAGTCACTCATGAAAATAAAGAAAGAAACATACATTTACTTGCATATACATTTATACACACACCACCACACTTACTTCTACGGGAACTTACACATACTTAGTCTTTTAAACAATCACTTATAGAAACACATACTTATTCATACAGGAACTCTTTCAATCTCTCACTCTCACATATACTCAGTTATATACACCAATAGTCACATATACTAGTTTAAAACATATGTAGTTACTCATAGAGACACTATTGAGACAGTCATTCACTCACTAACACACCCATGCACACACTCATCCACCCATACAGTCCTGCAGACATGCTGTCTTCAACACATACAAACAGTGAGTCACTCATTCATGTACCTATGCAGTACGTAATACCCCCCACCGAACCATACACACACTCACACTAATACTAAAAAAAACAACTAATAACATATATAAACACCCATGTAGCTACTCACCAACCCATGCAGCCACTTATACACAAAGTGAGAGACTGATAAAGATATTTACATATTTAAACATTACTCAGTAAGCCATGTATTCACTAAGATACACTTAATCAGTCAGTTATACAATCAATTTTTCAAAAAGAAATCATCCATTTAGACACTTATATACCCATTTATTCTTCCATCGTCTGTGAGATATACATATATAAAACATATTTAATTTTCAGAAAAACACACATTCACTTGATGATGTCATCAGTGATGTCATTTGAGATGTCATCAGTGATGTCATGAGTGATGTCACTGACCATGTCATGAGTGATGTAATATGTGACGTCATCAGCAGTGCATTGCGGGGGCGCGAGTTATAGTTAGCTGAACTAACTATAACGGGGGAATTTCATTGGTTTTTCACGAGTGAAATGTCCAGCTAACTATAACATGTGTGAAACCTATGGTTTTTTCAGTGAATTTGCAAGGTTTTTAAAATGCTAATTCCTAACTATAACGTGTGTGAAACCTTTGGTTTATTCAGTGAATATATATATATATTTACGCACTGATGATGAGATCAATGTCATGGTTTTATTTAAGATTGTGTATTTGTCCCGCTTTATGATAATTGCCTCCATTGTCTTCCTTTTTACTGTGTATGTGCTTATATTCATTTCAACTAATGCAAAATAAAGTTTGACTTGACTCACAATCCCACAACATTCCTTTCTTGGTCATTAAGAAGTTTTAGCTTGAACATAGGTGGGTTGAATCCTAGTTTTATTCTGATTTTCAAGAGAGGTGGTGTGGATTTACTGTCTAAGACTTCTGAGGCAGTTTTAGTTCTCTCTCAAATGTATTTTGACTCTGTTCCTCAGACAGAACGTTTGTGAAAAGTGATAGCTAGCACCTAAGAGTATCCAAAACAAGGGAACAATGTAGTGTGAGATCTCTGCACCAGGCCGTCATTAGCCTTATAGACACAAGGACAGAAAAAAGGGCACAAGCTGCCCTTCCTCACTTTGAGAAACAGAAACTGCAGTCCCACCTCTGATCCATTCCATCTACCAAATGGCAGTACACAGGAAGTAATAATAAGCAGCCCTTTGCTACAAGAGCCCCATTGAACTTCTGTGGGTAGCCCTGTCTCTATCCCCTCCTAAATGCCTGGAACTCCACTCTCCACCAACAGAAATGCAGTAAATACACTTCTACTCTCTGATAAAGCAGCATCCACCAGCCATCTTGTACCATGCTCAACCAGAGCCATCTGAAATGAATCCCACTTGTCCCAGCACTCAGTCACTCACTACACTCTGAGTCCTACTATTATTCATGTGCTAAATACTCATTTCAGATATAAACACTTGACATGAACACGGAATCTCAGTACAAACATCTGGGGTTCACATAACACTGAACATTTACACAAGGGTGGTCTTTAAACTGCACTTTGCTTGACAAAGTGAATTAGGCCCTACAATTGGTTAGGTGGACTCATCTGTTTTCCATGCAGCAGACATTTTTATCCAAACACTTGCTCATTAACATTCTGAATCCTCTGTTCAAGATAGACACAGCCAGGCCTATCTAACTGTATGAAAATAACAACCTCATTAAGCATTGTTTGGAAACAATATTGAAACAACTAATTAGGGATGTATTCAAGTCACTTAAAATTTCCAGTATGTTTCAACTGGGAAAGCTAATTTATAATTTAATTACGTATCAATGTCTGATGGGTTCCCTGGTCTTTAGGAAACTGTCTGGTCCAGCTAGGTCCCACTGGTTCTGGCAGCACTCAGCACCAAGTCAGGCAACTGATGTATTGGAAAAATGATTTTACTTTTTAGGTCTTCCTCAAAGGTAGCAGAAAAATGCATTAAGGTTTATTTTGTTTTTTCACATTCACACAGCTGTCTTGTGAGACAGACTGTTATCACAACACAACTGATACATACACACAGATGCATATATCAATCAGTAGGGTTTAGCTGTATGAGTCATCTAGGAGGGTTGTCCATCAACATTTCATTCTTAAAAAGTAGTTCCACAAACAAATACTGTTTTACCCCAGGGCCCAATAAGTACTCTCTCTATTTGTTCAATCCAATCTCCGATTTGTTCATTGCTTCCTGGGATGCTCCTGTCCCTCCGAATCTTTCTCACTACTTTTTAAATATTTTTTATTTTGAAGGACTGGCACCCACACAGTGCTCTTGGGCACCTCTCTACCTTTTTCATGCTTCTGTGAACCTATTTTTCTGAAAATGTTTAATTCACTGTGCTAAAATGGCCATCTGCATCACAATACCTCCATGTGTCATGATGCATGCAAGTACAAGGCCTGTTTCCAGGAATGGTTGAAAATCATCCAGTATGGTCACCATGTGCAGCCATGCACAACCATGCATCCACACTGTAAAAAAATGTGTTATTAATTTCAAAGGATGTGCATCATTCACAAGTAATAAGTCTGCAACTTTCTTTTTACTGGGAACCTCACTGGAGCTCTTGACTCTCTCAGGTTATCAAAGCTGAGCAGTCCAAGGCCTAATCTAGGAGGTGGTGTGGGCTAGTAAACCATTTTGTTTTACGTAATAGCAAATTATTGTCCAGTCAGTGCTTTTTCTTATAAAATGGAAAAGTACTTTTATTGCACATACGTTAATAAATATTGCACATTAATTTCAAATGCATACAATCTGGTAGATGGAAATACCTTTGGTAACACCGTATAATATGTTACACCCCTAGTGGGTCCTGCACCCTATCACCAAAATAACCCCAACTATTCTAGATACAATATCACAATATAAGGGTCATTAGCAATATGGCAGACCTACTGGCTTTGTCAGGATATCATGACATTAGTAAAACCAGCCTTATGTTATAATTCACCATTGCAACACTAACAAAATTGATGGAATCAATACTAACATTTAATACTGTTTCTGGTAATAAAAAACTTTGCATTTTCATTTATCCACATTGTCAATAAAACATTATACTGAAAAACATGTGTCCTAGACTCTTTATAGAGAACTGCTATTTTTACTATGTTGCTACTGCAGCTTTAGGATCAACCAACATCGGTACCCCCACTCCAGAGCTTATGAGCAAATACTCCTGCTACAAGAGTTCTTGATAACATGGCACGCCTCTCCCGGAGTCAGAGATTCAATTCCCCTGGGAGACTTAGGGCAAGTTTTCTGAAAACATTTCTGGGTGGCTGGTGCACTTCCTGAAGTCACCACAAAACACACAACATCAATCGTTGGTGGTTTCCCTGCGCTTCCTGAGGCACTTCAAGCAGAGATAAGAAAAATTTGAAGTCCCTTTCCAGACGTTTGGGCTTGTATCATGATTATGGAATTTGCAGCTTTCTGCTACAGAGCAGAGAAGCTTTTAGTTGGTAAGCAGCCTTGTGCAGCATTTTTCACTTTTTTGTGCTCCGATCCTACTAGGGCCCCCACATGCCTCTTTATTTTTTATTTTTCGCTGAGGCAGTGCGGGAAACAAATTCATGCACTCCATGGCCAGCTCCCCATTCGGTCGACACTGTTCTATTGCCAGGTTGGGCACTTTCCTCCACCCATATGGATGGTGGGCAGGAATTGCTCGAGGGTGCGCATGCCCCCCTTTAGGCATGGACACAAAGGGGTAAGATAGCAGTCTCTTCTATCCCAGGGGCATTGGGTCCCTTGGGACATTGTGAATTGCATTGGACCCTGGGAAATTGAGTCCCAGGGGCCAGCAAGCAGACTCCCCCAAGCCCCACACCACACACCTCAGGTCCCACTGTCACCTGGCTACTTGAAAGGAACCTGTGTGTCAATATAGTCAAGAGCCAGTCTGCAGAAGTGCCAAGGGAACCATCCAGAACCCCTTGGCCAGGTCCATTATCCAAGCTGTTTTGCTACAGGGGGCACAGTGGGCTAGTGCCATTAGTCCTGGAGAGACCCAACCATTCCTGAGGGCTAGGCAGAGTTAATCCTTTAGTTCATCTTTGCAGTGGCATCAAGTGAAGCCTCCTTCCATTTGGACATTCTGTCACCATCATCACTCTGAGGTCCAGTGAATTATTTCTTGTGCAGGAGTTTTTAAGTGGGGAAGGCAAGCTCTAGAAGCAAGGAACTCCTGGCCAATCCTAGGGTGCCAAACCAGCACTCAATCCCCACTCCAGCCCTCCTGAACAGTATTCTGAAACATTTAATGATGGTAACTTTAAAACACCTATAAAAAGATCTTCCCTGGGAACTTCACAGCCTCAGCTCTCCTTCTAATTGGCTAGGGAGGTCTGTTATTCCTCCTACGTTTCTGTGGGCTCGAGCTTGTCCATGTCAGGTGGAATGTGAAGAGTTAATTAGCAGATGAGGATTTCTTCCCCATCCCTTACTTTCCCAGGAACTGGGTCAAGCACTATTATTGGCTCTATTGTGTGTGGAGGTCTTTGATCCTCATGAGGCCAGCATAGTAATTAAATTGGCCCAATACGGGGGACATAGGCCTGGAATCTCATTATAGCCAGCCAGTGAAATATGGCAATTCTTAAAGTGTCTTAACCAGTGTAGTTATAATGAAAGTGACTGTAGATCGGCACTGAAATGCATTTTTACCCTACAATCAACACCTCACTGGACCCTTTAGGGCTAAGTGAGGAAAACTGTAATTTTGTCGCATTTTGCAAATAATGTGTAATTGAGTTAAGCTCCACAGACTTTCAGTAAGCATCACAAACCTACAATATAAATGCCCACTCACTTTATAAAACCTATCCCAGATCAGCACCAATCTCTAAAGGGTCCCTACTGTGCCAAGCTACCTGTACACAGATACTGGGTTGTGGAAGATGGTAATGTCACATTGAAGCCCTCATATGTGCCCAAATGCATTTGCTCTTGTGTAACCAGCCATGGGACTCTTACCCTATCTGCACTACAATCGTATTGTCTTAAAAGGTAAATTATAATTGCTAGCATTCATAGTTTATTGCCACAGAGACTCACTCACAGTAAAGGTCCAAAACCGGGTAGTCAAAAGCAAAAGAATCTGGGGGTTATAGAATGGGCGGAACCCCTTTTCAATACAAACAATGCACACTTATGCTTCACGAGCCTTAATATGGCTTTGCACACATGGTTGCCATCTTGAAATGTATAAAAAATTATAACATAGCTACTGTATTCACATCTGCATTTTTGCATTGGTATAGTAAAACATAAACAAGTATTGGCAAAAGCATTAGGCTGACACTGGACATTTAAAGATCAGACCCAGTGTTTTTGCCTATTCTGGTTGCTAAAATGCAGACACTTTGTAAGGTGCAATTTTAATTAAGAAGCAGTGAGCCTATGCACTGGAAATGTTATAACACTCATAATATTTAATGCTTTTAGCATTAGCCACATCCTGAGCTGCATTACTCTCAAACCATGTTAAAACTTCTCCACAGTAAAGAGTTTCATTAAAGTCAAAACGGACTGTAACATTTCCATACCTGTCGGGAATGACTGTCTATACTTCAATTCACAGAGATGCTAGGGGCAACACCATCCACATCTTCAGGCATACCTTTTGGGCATCTCAGGACAATAGCTGAATCTATTACTTGATCACTCTAACTATATGATATACTGGTCAGACATTTTGGCAGAGGAGTTGTAATTCAACGCCGCTCATTAAGTTTGATTTTTGCTCATCAGCTTCCAGATCTACTAAAAGCTGGAGTTGCCATTGCATCACGCAAGACAACGCAAAAGCTCAAGTGATATATACTAAGTCACACAAAGCCACTTTGCATGGCTCTGCATCGCATAGTGAATCACTGCCTTGAATAACACTGCATTGGAAAGGCATCCCAAGGTTGGAGTGTGGGTGAACCCATGCATCAACCCATGGATTTTTGTGCATTCCCAGCTTCACTAATATTTGTATTTCTCTTTGTTATTTCCATTTTCTATTTGCGCTGAATTCTGCGGCACACATAGAAAGAGGAATATGCCTCTGTGGGTTGTTTTGTGCAGGAAAGTGTCCCTTTCTGTTCAAATACAATTCTGCTGTAATGCAGGAACCATACATTACTTTGCTCAAGGGTGCCTGCACTGGTGCTAGGCAGCACTCAGTGCACCAGCGCAAAGAGAGAGCAGGATTTTGCCATGTTTTAGTAAATATGGCATTTTACTTCTCTTTCCATTTGATGCAGCGCAGTTTAGCAGAGTGCAGCACGTTGTCTTGCAGTGTTGCATTGTGTCAAATGTGAGTAAATCCGGGCCCCAATTCTTATAATGATCATTGATGCCTGTCTAGCCCGAGACAACCCACCCATTCAAAGTAAAACTCTTTATAGTATATTCCAGTTCCCACCTCTTGCTTTGAATCACTAAAGCTAAAACATTACCCTCTACTAGTTTTTCTGAGCCGTTCGTCCTGGAAATCCTGGTGTTTCCATTGCAACTACCACCTACAATATGTAGAAAATTGCAACTAGAGTTACAGGATTCCCCAACTTGGGGGACTTTCAAAGCTGTTATCACAAATTGATAATGTTGAGCCAGTGATTCGGTCATTTAATTGTCATTGATCACTATTCCACCTATTCCACCTATGTCACTACATTACAGCCCCTTCCCAGATGCCATCACTATTAATTTTAGTAATAAGGGCAGCTCTCAATGCACTTCCCTAATGGGCTTAATAGGGAACATTATAGCTTCATGAGGCATAGTGGAAAGGTGCATTTCCATTGAAATGATCACAGGGTATTCCTCTACAAAGATATACTGTTGGCTGAAGAATAAGGGTCTGATTTAGATTAAAATACCTCTGTCACCCTGGCGGAGGGTCTGACCACCGAATTTATAAATGAATGCCAAGCTGGCGGATTTTCTTTTTCAAAATCAAAAAAAATATGTTCCCCAAACCATCGAGGTCATCTCCTATGGTGGGGGAGCATTATTTTACACTTTACTGCCCCTCACTGCCAGTGTTTGACTGGCAGGGACGTACTGTAAAAATGGCTACATGTCCACCCATCTAAATTGGTCAGAAAGACATGTAGCCATTTCTCTGATTGCCCTTACTCTCCAGGGTCGGTGGAGAAGTTTGGTCACGGTGGAGACAGAGTAGTCTCTGTCATGGCCAATCTGAAGGTCCCCCTATATAGAGTGGGATGAAGTACCACTCTGTTGGCTGAAAGGACCTCCGTCACCACTGCAATGGAGTTCCCTTCCCGCAACATATAAATTGGGCCCTAATTTGCAATAGTCATTGGTGGAATGCCTAAAAACAAAATTGTCATTGCCTGGAGTACAGATGACAATTAACTCTGCATGCGTCTGATAGAGAATGTTAATTCATAAGACTGGCTTATAAAGGAGAACAAACTCTTTGGCCGTGGAATAACTAGGGGGATTTGGTGAGGCAGACTAACGTGAAAATGTTAACTAGCTAATGGTTAGTAGCAGCAGGCAAAAATGTTATCAATATTATTTTTCTAGTATTATACATCACAAATTTGGCCCACGGGTGTTGGAGCACTTTACATTAAACAATATACAATTTATTTATCATTAATTTGTCTTTTATGCAGAAAGGGATTAAGTGATTTGCCGAGAAGCACATGATGCTAAATAAACCCCAGGACTCGAACCTGGTTCCACGGTTCTAAGGTCGGCAGCTCGGGCCATTAGGCCACAATTACTCAGTTAGCAAAAGCTCACATAATTTCTAGTTGTTAGGTTTTGTATTTTTACATATTATTTTCTCCTTTATGATTTTTGCTGTAATTTTCAGCAGTGGCATACGGATAGTAACAGAAAATGCCGCACACAAACTGTAAAACACCTATGTGATGTTGCTTCACAACATTTCCTGCTCGAAATAGTCTTCTACCAGTATGTCACATGATTTATATACCTGTGGCATGTCCTCAAAAACAGTATTCATGCACAAGACTGGTGAAATTAATTTCATGTAATACATATTTTTGGAGGAAATGACACGTATTGCGCAAGGAAACAATTTTGCACATTGAAATGCTACAGTCCATTTTCTTTATGGTGAGAAATTGGATTGTTTGTTGATTGGGGTTTTAACCTTGCTCAAGCAACAGTCACAGTCCCGGTCAGGATGAAAAACAAAAGTCACTAAATTAACTTGTGCTTAACCCTCTGGTAGCTTAGCACAAATCAGCCAGGGTTAACCTAAAGGCAATGGGTAAAATATGTATGCAGAACACAAACAGCAATAAAGTAAAAACAAAACACAACAAAAATCCCACGCCAATTTAGAAGAATAGAGTAAATTATAATAAAATATTTGACATGAAAACAACAAAAGTCCAATTAGTAGAACCTGAGTCATGGATTTTTTAAAGTTTAATGAAAAAAAGTTTGTAAAAGATGAAAGCACCAACCGCAGACATCTAGTCACGCAAGACGAGGTCAAAGTCGAAAAATATGGCTGACTGTGATGGAGCACGACTCATATACAAAAACTGTATTGGGACCAATCAGTGCTAACCCTTGGACTTAAAAGAAATTTCAAAGAAAAATATTCTGAGAAGGTAAAATTCATCAGGTCAAGGGACAAGCCTTGTCCAAGGAGTGAGTGTCATGCATTGGGGAGCCGCTGGATCGAAGTTGCAGTGAAGATTTTCATACAGTTGGTCTTAGTCACATTTTTGGAAGTTTAAAATCTCCAGCAAAATGAGGATGGAGGCAGTAGCTGAAGAGAATGCCATGAGGCAGGATACCCCTTTGTTGAAGGACCACTGAACAGGATTTGCTACTGCAGAGAAAAAAGTAGCGGGAGCTGCAGCAAAGTCAGTCTGACCTTTGAGGCACCTTGGGCCGATAGACAAGCAAGTTGGTCCATGTCTCCTCTTGGTTCGCAGAGCAGTTTTGGGCAAAAACATTTCAGTTGTAAAATTTGGATGTTGGCTATCTCGACACCTTTAGCACCACCACTAAGAATTCAGGGCTGATGGGGCACCACTTGGAGGGTTAGGACTCACTCAGGCTGAGCCCAGGTGGGGTTCAAGATGGTTGGAGCCTTTCGAGGTCAGCCAACTAATTATTGGAGTCACTCTGGTAGTCCAGTGTTCAAGTGATGAAACAGGGCTGAAGGAGCAGGGCAGGTCTCTGTGGGTTTAAGGCAGGCTCAAGGCAGCAAAGCAGTCCTTCCAGGTGCTGCAAAGCATCCTTGTGGGGTGCACAGCATGCCACAGCAGCCGGTAGGCCTCTGAGAGTCCTTCTACTGGTAGCGAAAGTGAACTGAAGAGTGGGTCTGAGGGTCCTATTCTTATACCTGGTGCCTTCTTGGAATTAGATGTTTCTAGAGAATTCTCTTTTAGTACTTGAAGTTTCCTGACTCCTCTGTTCCAGCTCCAAGCTGGCTGCATGATCAGTGCAGGGGTGACAAGCTCCTTGTATAAAGGCTGAGCACAGCCTATTCAGTTGCAAGTGGGGCTGTGCCCAGCTTCATCCCCCCTCTGTCCAGTTGATGGTCCATACAGGCACACCTAATCCCTATATTGTGTGGTTGTGTGGGAGGATTAAACAAAGTCCAACTGCCAACTACATCCAGTCATGTGATCCTGGAACAGGCTGCAGGTCCCAAATAGTTAGGGCAGGAAACAATCAACTTTCTAAAAGTGGCATTTTCAAAGTTGTAACTTAAAATTCATTCTTCCCATTAAAGAGGATTTTGAATTACAATTTTCCAGACACCAAACATGAAATGCTCACATGTTCCCAATCAAACATTAGCATGCATTAAATGTAACAAGGTAATTATCCTATGGGAGAGGTAGACGTCAAAGTAGTGAAAAACGAATTTAGGAGCCTTCTTACATGTCATACCTTTAAATTACAATGCACCCTGCCCTATGGGCTACCTAGGGCCTACATTAAGGGTGATATATGCAACATAAGGGGAGTTTAATGCTTGACAGGGGGGTTACATCGCAAGTTAAATAGGCAGTTTAACACCTGCATTCAGGCAGCAGTGGTAGACCTGGGACATGCAAAAGGGGCTACTTAAGTGGATAGCACAATAAGTGCTGCAGGCCCACTTGTAGCATTTAAATACAGGCCCTCTAACATACCACCCTATAAGGGACTTATATGTAAATGAGATATGCCAATCAATTTGAAGCTAATTTTACCATGTGTAAAGGAGATAGCACTTTAGCAGTGGTTAGCAGTAGTAAGTGGCACAGCGTCCTAAGGCCAACAAAAACAAATTCAGCAAAAATAGGAAGGGTGAAGGCAAAAGGTTTGGGGGTTACCCTGCAGAGAGGACAAGTCCAGTACTTATGCCTTACGCTATGTCAGTTGGAGAAATGACAGGGCAGATTTCATGAAAAGGTGAAACACATAGCAAATCATGTTTGAGGTGAGAAGCACTGATAAAAATCCACAATGCAGTACTACTGGGAGATTAAGCAGGACTACTTGCATATGAGAATTTACAATTAAATCCAGACTGAATGACTGAGAAGCACTGACCACCTTATGTAAAGTCAGGGATACATTAGGGAACAACTTTAAGCATTACCAAGGTTGCCACTTTATACACATTGACTTCATGAATCAGTCAGGACAAATGCTGATGAAAATTTACACTGTGCCAGTAGAAATTGTATGCAGCCTGGAACAACATACTTGGTGGCACCAATTTATATGAAAAGAAGCATTAGCAAATTTGCATGCCCATTTGGCTTTGCCCTGTTCTTATTTAAAGCTTTGCCATAATAAAAAAACATATTCCTTCAACATGAAGTTTATTGTTGAAGAGAAAAGGGCAGTGTTGCCCTCAGTAATACAAGATGAATGCAGATGGACCAACCAATACTAACGTAGTATTTTTTTTAAAACTTCGAGAACTAACACAAACTCATCAGGGAAAATAAAGACGGCATCAGCAGTTAATGGTATTTAAATACAATAATGATATTGCCCCAACTCCTTCCGAAAGATGTGTATTCAGAGATTGAAACCATTTCCCAGCAGTGTGTCACGTGGTACCGCTGCATGTCGAAAGCAAGAGGAGTATCAGCTGGAGAGCAGATCCTCTAACTTGATCCTTCTGATAGAGTCATACAAGGCTCGATGGACCGGCCAAAAAGAAATGTGACCAACCCTGTTGTCTCCTTTGCCTCATAGCAAAGTGAAGGTCTTGTGAACACTGTTCTCGCCTGGGTTGAAACTGCAGAGGTTTCCAGAGAACCTTGGCCAGTCCCTGACCCCCAGGCAGTCACAACAGTCATCCCTTCACCTTGCCTAGCGGGGTCACACTGAGACGATTTGAATTTTGAACAGGTGGAGTTTTACATTTACAAATGCAGGACGCAGCTCGGCTGCAAATGCTCTGCATGACTCTCACACTGATTGGCTCCCCTTTGCTTGACTGGTGTGTGCTACCCTGCTCGGAGTGTATGACAAAAGTAGGACAGGCCTAGCTCAGCTCCTATTCTGGCACTGGTTCTGGAAAACCTTTATCTTCGAACAGTGTTCATTCTCACCAGTTTATAATTTATTCTTTTCCTTGTACCAATGCATTTTTGTGCCCAGAATTCAGATTTTAAATATAGGCAAAATAAATCTGAATTAAAATTATGAGCAATTAATATAATTTCATTCACCTGTCAGTTCATACCGCAATAGGACAGCAAATCTATTGGGTTAAAACTGCAACTCTTGTGCGGAAAGAGCAGACTCTGAAGATCGCATTTGGAACACCCTTGATTGTCATTATATGACCTATACAGAGTAAATCAAAAGAACAAAAGTTCATTGTGTTGCGAAAAAATGACTTTTGTGCACAATAGGTTTAATAAATAGTGGACCTTTCCTATTCATAACGTTAGATTTAAAACTGTGTTAGATAGTTAACTGAAAGTGATGCAGCTTGGAGTGCAAAATCCCTCCCTACTGCCACGGACTAAAGGATCTCACACACACACACTCTATCTATACATTCGCTGGTGGGGCCCATAACACCAACGCACACTTACCATTAGTCCGTGCGAGAGGCGATTTATCCTTCCAAACGCTGAATAATGAGGGAGGAAGATACCACTTTACCCTAATGAGCAACACACCTACAAACCCTTCTCCTACTCATTAGGCCCTATATTCCACATTTGGTATTATCCTCCCAACCTGGACGGATCTGTTAGTTGTAGTTTTAGTGAAATCCTAATTCTCTAATTAACCTTTACATTAACACATTTCAATGAATAAACAATCCGACTCATTTTTGTAGATGTTCAAATCCACATTTATATTAATATTGCAGATTAAATCATTCATTTGATCAAGTTGCCATTCATATTTACCTATTCTGGCTAAGTCGTCCTCTATGTCAAATCTGGTAGTCTCGCAATTCTATGCCCATCAACTTAGCAGGTTAAGTTCATCAGGAATTTGGGCATTAATTCAGTCCGTCAGAGATTTAGGCTAACAGCTGTCCTGCAGTGTCACCGTCCTCTCCGTCAGCATATCATCAGGAAATCGAAGGAGCGACCGTCAAATCCTATTACCTCTCTATTCTACCATAATTTATAGTAAAAATACATTCCAAAAGTATCGAATATTATTTTTAAATGTCTCTGATTGGTCAGTTAAATTTGTTCAACAGGGTTCCCATGCGCTAAATGTCTCTTTAGATGTAATTCATAATTTTCCCGGTCCAAAGTATCTTTTATTGTTTCTTTCAGGGCATCTGGCTTGCAGCCCAGAGCGTCCTTGAGGGGCACAGTCGAGTTAGGGTCACAGGAAGGCCACTGCTGCTGATGGTGACGCATGCGCACTTCACCCCGAGACTTTCGTAATGGAGTTGGTTTCATCGGATACAGGAGTCAGCCATTTTGTGGCCACTCGAAATGATCAACTTAAGCAAAGAAACACAAAAACGTAATAAATACATAGAAATGACTAATTAAATGTTATTTCCTCGCTAATACCCATATGTGTGTGTATTTATCTAGCAAAAGCAACACTCAATGCGATTTATACTTACAAAATAAAGCACGGATCACAATTACACCACTAAAGCAACATATATCGTGCAACATTCTAATAATCTATCATTAATATGCGTACGGAATTTAGTTCACGTCATTAATTAGGCCATGCAGATGCAAATCCCACGTGTATTTCGGTCATTAATAAGGTTGGTTAGTTATTTTCATATCACTCCAAACCATTAGTACGATTATAATTAATTAATTAATCTGATTAATAAAACGACATGCAAAATGGGGTGGGTATACAAAATTTTGCATAACCCGCTCCAGCAATCCCCCCTTTGGTGATTTTATCACCACACCACCCAAAACTTTGTTCTGTCTTTACGTAATCTTTAAAATGTTTTCTTGCTCTTAATCATAATTAAGTTTCACCCATTTCTTCTCTTTTTGCAGTTTTATAAATACTCTCCTTCCATTCTTCTAATGTTATCTCTTCCAAATCTCTATCTTGTTCCTTATCTTTTCTTTTTGAATTTTCTCTTTTTATTCTTTTCTTATTTTTCTTGCTTCTACAGCATATACAACATAATCTTATCATTAATACTATGCAGATTACACATGTTGATGGAAATAATATTTTACCTATAAGTGTACTACCTATTTTTACTAAGAAATTCTTAAAAGCAGCTATTTTCTTTCAAATTCTATCCTAAACACTTTCAACCTCCAGTGGTGCAAGTTCATCATGCAATTCAGTAATATTCTTAATATAAGTTTTCAGATCTTTGCTTTCGTCAGGAATGTAAGTACAACAATGTTGAACTTTCAGCATTCCACAGACTCCACCCTCTTTTGCCAATAAAATATCAAGGGCAAGTCGATTTTGCATTACCATAGCACGCATGGCAACCATTTCAGTATTAACCAATAAAAATCCTCCAGCGGTGCTTGTTGACAAGCGATCCACTACTGTTGACAATTTTCTAATTTTGTTTGCATTCAGAGTTATTCCCACTGCTGGTATCAATGCCTGAAAAATATCACCTACAATTTCTGACCAAGATTCTCTCTTGGTCCTAGCTAAATGATTACTTAAGCTATGTACACCATCTTCTCCTCTATCCATATGAAAGATTTTTGGAAAGACCAGGCCTACGTAACATGTGCCATACCAATGGTCTGGCAAACGATAATATGCCCTGTTCCCACAAATAAAATATAATCCAGGAAAGACTGGATCTCTTCCACCTTTGAATCCCCATCCATCCATGATTCGATATGTATCATGGCACTCACTATTACCTAGAAAATAATTATCACACGCAGTCTGATTCCTTCGAATGCAAAATTTCCCTTTCTGAGGCCAATCTAAAGCTATAGTTGGACTAGCTTCTCCTTTCAAATGTTTTTCTTTCTCTATATCCCAGATTGTTTTCTCCACTTTCCCTTCTGCTGCTTTCTTTTGCATTTTCAATCTCCTTTCCTCAACCATGTCTAGGAATGTCTTTTCCTCCTTCTTCAAACTGCATGTTAAATTGTTTCTAAAAATATACTCTAATGTTAGTTCATTAGTTTCCAAAAAGAATTCACTTAATACCTTATCAGGCATCACTTTGTTCAATTTATTATAAGAAGGCACTTGCGCAAAAATGTTATCTACATCTGAAAAATAATATTCTAATTTCCCTGTCTCATAAAACAAACTAGCTATTAACACTACATGTTATACCATACGTTGCTGGAAGGTGATGATATGTCATTCCCTCAGAAACAGATGCAGGTAACTGCATACATACGTAGCAGTCCCGTACGTCCATTTTCCTTACATATTCATACAATAATTTTGAAAACACATTATTAAAAAAATCTGTTATTGACCTGTCTTTATGCAAATAATTTTTATCTATTCTAGTTGGAACTACCTTTGGAATTTTCCCTATATTAGTTTTGTTCTCACTATGTCCTTCTAATGTGTCTATAGTAGCCTTAAAAGAAATGACAAGAGCAAGGATGCTCCATAAAAGCATTAAAAATCCTGTACAACAACAACACATTTTACCCCATCTCTTCATGAATGTACATCTACCTTTACTACTTTCTATGTTAGCCATCTTGTTAAAATGGACCGTGTCTTTTGACTTAGCCTCTTTTACTTCACAACTAGTTTTTCTAACCTAAGGTTCTAACACCTATTTGGTTCTACGAGTCACTATTTTTAATTCAATATCTTGTTTTCTTCATCAATAGTTTCTTAACTTATTCAGTTTGGCATCTCATCGTTCTTCACTCTCCTCTCATCTTCCAAATATGGATTTTCCTGAACTTCCGTTTCTTCTTCTCCAATGTCGGACAAGAGAACTCTCAGGATTTCTGATTCTATTTCATCCTCAACCACTTTCAGTACAGTCTCCTCTGGATTTCCTTGACTATCTGCCTCTTCTTCCTGTTCAGGCAGTGCCACGTACGTCCATTCTGGTGACTTATACTTCTGGTTAGGTTTCCTTGTTCTTTTACTCTCTTTGTCTTCAGTTAATTCGTTTTCTTTTGATTTTTCTTGACTTGTCACTTCATTGACCTGTTCAGCTCTTGGTGAATTCACTCTTGTCAATCGATATCTCAGTTTCCTTATTTTATTGGGCCAAACATCATCTCTTGCAACTCTTTTTACTTTACATCCTTTGTCATTCTTTCCATTCCTCCAAGCTCTCTTTCTTAGAACTTGACCTTCAGGTATTTTATTTTCACTCTCTTCAGACTCTGTCTCAACTTGCTTTGTCTTTTCAGCAACTTCTTCTTCCACCACTTGTTTTGTCTTCCCTACTTCTGTCCCTCCTCGGGTCTCCGGCACGCAATCTTCCTGCTGGTTACTTGTCTCTTCACCTAACTGGATGTTGCAGTTCCCTACACCTCCTAGGGGGTCTTCCGCAGAAATCTGTCCCTCTCTCTCTGTACCTGTCCCTTGTTCACTTAGATTTGTTACTTCAGGTGGAATTTCTCTCAGTCTCTCATCTGGTACTTCCTTTTCAAGAATTTCTTTTGTTGCGTCTTCAGTACTCTTTCCTCTTTTCTTCCTGTGTTCCTTCTTGGAACCCTGTGCTTCATGCTCGTTTCCAGAATCGCTGGATTCGGAAATCTGCAATCTTCTTCTCAGAGCGATACTTCTGGGGACTAAAGCTGATCTTTGTTCTGTTTCCCCCTTTCAGAGTTTCCTTGAGTCTTTGACCCTTCGTCATCTGATTCAGTGCTTGATTCTGATTCATCAAAGTATTCTTTTCCTGTGCTGTCCACTGGATTTGCAATTCTCAAGGTATGACTGGCATGGATCCAGTTTTTCAGTCCAGTACACTTCACAGCTGTGGTCGTGGTCAAAATGACTTGTCGTGGTTTCCCCATCTTGGAACCAGACAATTTCTTCTTCTGTGGACTTTTATCCTTACCCAATCACCTGGGCTCAGATCATGGGCTTGCTTCTTTTCAAGTGTGGTGGCATCTGGTCCAACCTGATTAAACACAGAATGAACTGCGTCAGCCAGGCCTTTACAGTATTCCAACACCATGTCATCAGAAATTGTCATCAGCTTGTTGACTGGTATGAACACGTCTCATTGCACGTCCCATGATTATTTCATGAGGACTCAATCCTGTGGTTCTGTCTGGAATGGCCCTGATTGTCATGAGTACAAGAGGCAAGACATCAGGCCATTTCATACCTGTGGCCAAACACATTTTCCCTATTCTATTTTTGATAGTACCATTCATCTGTTCAACCACACCAGAAGCCTCTGGTCGGTAGGCACAATGTAGTTTTTGTTGTACATTCAATGCTTCACAAATTAATCCTACAATCTCATTGTGGAAATGTCCTCCTCGGTCTGACTCAATTGTCACTGGGAACCCGAACCTGGGGATGAATTCTCTCAATAGTAGCTTGGCTACATGGCTATTTTGGGTAATCAGTTTACTATTGTGGGGTATTATGGTCCTAATCAGGACGATCCGTCATCTTTGGAGGCAATTTTTTCTCACCTTATGTCCCTCCCAGAGCCTGTAATTTTTGCAGGCGATTTTAATATCGTCTTAGACCCCACGCTTGATAAATCACGTAATAGTCGATCTCGAATCCCATCAAAATCCAGATCCTTTTTGCTTAGTGAAATGAAGCAGTATGGTTATGTGGATATTTGGAGGTTGAGGGCAGGTGAACAGTTGGGTTTCTCTTTTAGAAACCAAAAATACCGCCACCAATCCAGAATAGACTTTGTATTAGTGAGCCATACCTTAGTAGATTCTGTTAAAGATGTTAAATACCTCCCGTCACATTTATCAGACCACTCGGCAGTAACTATGGAGCTTATTTCGATGCAAAATTTGCCAGCTAGAAGTTGGTCCTTTGATCGCTCCTTACTTTCTCACCCGGATGATGTTCTTTTTTTAAAGTCTGAGGTGAGTCACTTTTTAACAACAAATGTAGGATCGACAAGCATCGGAGTGGTGTGGGATTCTCTTAAAGCTTTTGTTAGAGGTCTTATCACAAACAAAATGGTATATAGGAGGAGGCAATACAAAGAAGCAGTGACATCGGTGGAAGCAGACATAGCTAAGATTCAGTTAGAACTAGACGCTGATTCCACTACAGCAGAAGATCGCTCTCTTTTGTCTGGAAGGTTAATTTCTTTAAAAGGCCACCTCGCTTCCGTCTTAAATCAGCGAATACAAGAGAGATGGGAGGCCAGTAAGCTTGCTCATTTTCAGTATGGAGAGGGAGCAGGGAAGCTATTGGCATGGAAATCCAAAACAGACCAAGTTCGTAACAACATCGAGGTGATTAATGTCAATGGCTTCCCTCTCTCCCGGGATGAAGATATTAGATCCGCCTTCAGGGATTTTTTTCAAAATATCTACTGTGAGGATAAGAACATCAGCTCGGTCAGAATTAAAGACTGGCTTAGTAAGATCACACTTCCAGTGCTCTCTGAGGAGCAAAGTGAGAGGTTAGATAGTGTAATCTCGGAGGAGGAAGTCATCAAGGCCATACATAATGCCAAAAAAGGGAAGGTGTCAGGTACTGACGGTCTACCGGCTGAAATCTATAAAGCCCTGGAGCAGGAACTTGTCTCCTTCTTGGTACTACTGTTTAATGACATTCTACTGGATGGGGGTCGGCCCCCGACATCTTGGGACAGTGCGTATATCACTGTAATCTTAAAACCAGGAAAATCACCTACTGCATGTGGTTCGTATAGGCCAATCTCCATACTGAATGTTGATTATAAAATTTTTGCCTCAATTCTGGCCAATAGACTAGCTTCGGTTGCTCCCAATATCTTACAGTAGGATCAGAAAGGGTTTGTTAGGGGGAGACAGCTACATGAACTAACTTTTGATTTAATAGGCGCTATCGACTCGGCAGTTTTGGAGTCCCTCCCCCTGGCGGTTCTTACCTTGGATGCCACCAAGGCCTTCGACAGAGTTAACTGGTCGTATCTGTCGGAGGCCCTGGCAAAGTTCAATGTGGGAGCCGGGTTTCGCCGGGCAATTAGTTTATTGTATCAGAATCCAAGTGCCTGTGTACTGATTAATGGCATCTTGTCTGACCCCTTTAACATCTCGAGGGGTACGCGACAGGGCTGCCCACTTTCCCCACTTCTTTTCGATCTTTACGTGGAACCATTCGCTCAAAATTTAAGAAACAATGTTGACATCAAGGCGTTCACGTACAGGGGTTGGGAAAGGAAAGTGGCCCTGTACGCTGATGATATCCTTATTTTCACCTCTGATGCCCGTACGGCTCTCCCGAAAATAGTTAAGCTAGCCTCCGAATTTGGTGTCGTGTCCGGGTATGAGATCAACGCCTCTAAAACCGAGATGATGACATGGGGTATGGACAAGAACTTCTGTATCTCGGGTATTCAGCCGGGGAATAAATTGAGATACCTGGGCCTCGACATTGTGGAAAATATAGATCAAATTGCAGATATCAATTTTTCCAAAGTAGCTAAGGACTGCCGTAAGTTGCTTCAGTCCTGGTTCCATCTTCCTCTGTCTTTATTAGGAAGGGCTAATTTGGTTAAGATGGCTATTTTGCCAAAGATTTCCTTTCTTTTCAATACTATCCCCCTTTACTTCGATCCAAACCACATTAAAACTTTTCAGGCCGAGATTAATACCTTTATCTGGAATAAACATCTTCCAAGAATTGCGTGGAAAAAGTTAAGGAGGCGCAGGGAAAAGGGGGGGGCTGGCCGCACCCGATATCCAGGTCTATGCCTGGGCGTTCCAGTTGTCTCATGCTAGGGTGCTGCTAAAAAAACCATTGGAATGTGGGGTGGGATCCCTATACACTACTCTGCTTAGGGGAGAGGGGGTCAGTCAGTCTGGGTTCCTATTGAAATTCGGTGATCTCAAGTTCTTTAAAAAAATTAAATTGAAAATTCTATTGGGAATGGCAAAGACTTGGGCCCAGGTTTCCAAATCTATCAAAATAGGGTACTATAGCAGTAGAACTCCCCTATGGGATCTCCCTGATAATCCATCTTGGTTGGGAGACTCACTTGCAACACCCATTAGAGAGGCAGGTGTGGAGGTCTGGGGTGATCTATTTGTTGAAGGGGAATTGCTCTCCTGGGAGTGTTTGAGTAGAAAGATTGGCCCTGGCCTTGCTAAGCTAAAATATCTGCAGATGGCTAGCTGGTTTCGTTCCTATTCTGCACAGCCCTCTCGTAAAAATAAATTCCCAGTGGGGGGTTATAGTACTCTTATTACTCTGCTAATTGATAGACCCCCTGCTAAGAAGGAGATCTCGTCCTGGTATAATCTGATTTTGGATGAGATGGACGGATTATTTAATCTTCCACAGGAACTCTGGGGGGCTGACATATTAAGTAATACGGATTTGCATGAGGTCTGGAGAACATCTTGTAGACTGCTGTGGGATGTGGTGAAACCGGCGTGGTTGCGTAGGAACCACATCTTCACTATCCACAGAGCATATTATTCCCCCCTTCGACTTTCTAAATTTACTCAGGGGAATATGGTGGGGTGCGCTAGATGTGGTCTCCTAGCAGCCTCTGACATCCACATGTTTTATGATTGCCCCCTTCTGTTTCAGTTTTGGGAAGCCATTTGTAAGATCCTGTCGTCCTCAATAGACTCCAGAATAACTGTACATCCTCAGTTGGTGATCTTCGGAGTCTTAGAGGGGGTCTCCAGCTCAGCAAAGAAGCTAGTATTTTACACTATACTACTGGCTAGAAGGGAGATATGCAGAAAGTGGAAGGATCCTTTACCTCCCTCTATCAACGATTGGTACGCCTCTACCCTGCAGGTTTCTAAGTTGGATTTGGCTAGAGCTGGGAATCCAGCCAAAAGATCATTTTGGCATCTTCTTAAATGGGATCAGTGAGACTCTGGGTTTTTTTTTTTTTTCCCCAGGTCCAATGATTAAGCCATATTTACAACTGCTTGGCATAAGCGGTACTTTGATTCCCTTCTTTCAGCACTTGGGTGGCACCCCAGCTGAATTTCTGAGGTTATGGTATGGCGGTCCCTGGTATGTCAAGCTTTTCTGCTGTGGGATGAGGTCCCGGCTCCATGACTATCCCTCCCAGTTGGTTCGAACTGTGCCAGCATATTGCTTGTAATCCGATTGATTGCGCCTCTATAACCTCGGTGGCATATGAGGACCAAAAAAAAAACAAACAAAAAAAAAAAAATAGTAGCTTGGCTACTGTCAACCCATCATTTCTTCTTGTTGGAAATGCTTCCACCCACCTGGAGAATAGGCAGACCACTACCAAAACACACCTCAATCTGTTACAGGGAGGCATCTCAATAAAATCTACCTGCATTCTGGTGAAAGGCCCTCCTTCTCGACCTATTGTTCCCAGACTCACTACTGTCTTCCTGCCAGGAATGTACTGCTGACATATTAAGCATCTCCGACAAAGACTTTCTGCCACAAGTCTGAATTTTGTATTGTACCAGGTCTGTTTAAATGACCTGATCATAGCATCCCGTCTAATATGTCTCTGGCCATGATACATCCGTGCCATGGTAGACATCATGCTATCAGGCATAACTGGTCTTCCATCTCTATAGACCCACACAAGATCCTTTTCCCTTGGGGCACATCCTGCTTTTACCCACTGTCTCATTTCCTCATCTCCTGCCTCATCCTGCAATTATTTTACCTCTTCCCAAGTTCCCACAATGTTAGTGAACATCAATGAGCAAGAAGACATTTCTCTTTCCTTAGCCCGATTGACCGAATTCTGATTTTGTGCACAATACTGTGCCATGTCATTGGCGTACCTGTTCCTGGTGGCAATATAATCACCACCTTGACTATGTGCCGCACATTTTACAACAGCCAATTGTTTAGGCAGCTGTATCGCCTCAAGCAACTTTCCAACCACTTCTGCATTCTTAATGGGAGTTCCACTCGAGGTCAGGAAACCTCTTTGCAGCCATAGTTGGCCAAAGTCGTGGACAACTCCAAAGCCATACTGGCTGTCAGTTATCACAGTCACTCTCACACTCTTCCCAATCTTGCATGCTCTAGTCAAAGCCACAAGTTCAGCTACCTGGGCTGATTTCACTCCTTTCAAATATGAGGCTTCAATTACTGCTGCAACTGTGCATACTGCATACGCTGCACTCAGAACTCCTTCATCTGTTCTCAAACATGACCCATCAACGAACATCACAAAATCACTTTCTGGCAAAGGTACATCTTTTATGTCTGGTCGTGGTTTGGTACAAAAATCAAGTACATCCAGACAATCATGATCAACTTCATCTCTTACCTCCACAATCTCATTATCAGGCAACAATGTTGCAGGATTCACATTCACACATCTTGCAAGACTCACATTAGTTGCTCCTAATATGAGCTTCTCATACTTAGTCAGCCGACTGTGTGTCATATACTGAGTATGACTCCTTGTCAGCAGAATTGCTACATCATGGGGTACAAACACTTTCAATGGATAACCCATCACAATTCCTTCACTCTGCTCCAAATTTCGACATGTTGCAGCCACTGCTTTCAGACATCCAGGTAAACCTACAGCTACTGGATCTAGCATTGATGAAAAATATGCAATTGGTCTTCTCAATTTTCCATGTTTCTGGGTCAACACAGAAAGTGCACATCCATTTCTCTCACTGCAGTCCAACTCAAATTCCTTTTCATAGTCAGGCATGCCTAATGCAGGTGCTTCACACAAACCATCTCTCAATTGTCTAAATGCTGCCAATTCTTCTCTGCTTAATTCAAGGGGGTCTTTTACATCACTTCTCGTCAATCGCACCAAAGGCTTTGCAATCAAGGAGAAGTTCCCTATCCACTGACGGCAGTACCCTACCATTCCCAAAAACATTCTTACTTCTCTTTGAGTCATGGGAGCTCTCATTCCTTTTATTATTCTGATTCTGTCTATGGTTATTTTCCTTAGTCCTTTCTCATTGTTGTGTCTCAGATACTGCACTTCCTTTTTACAACATTGTAGTTTTGCAGGTGACACTTTAAGTCCTCCATCTGCCAAATGATTCAGTAAGGCTATTGTATCTACCTCACAGGCTTCACGTGTTTTTGACGCCACCAAAAGGTCGTCAATATATTGTACCAGTACAGAATTTTCTGGCATTTCTAGACTCTCCAAAGACCTCTTTAACAACTGATTGAATATTGAGGGGCTCTCTGTATATCCCTATGGGATTCGGCACCATGCCAAAATATGCTCACCAAACCGAAATGCAAAAATTTGCTGACTGTCATGGTGCAATGGGATAGAAAAGAAAGCATGACACAGATCAATTACTGTGTACCATTCTGCATCATGGGGAATCTAATACAAAATCACTGATGGATTTGGTACAATGGGACAACATGATACCACAATTTTGTTCACCTGTCTCAAATCTTGCACTATCCTGAATTTCCCATTAGGCTTTTTCAGTCCCATTATCGGTGAATTACATAGACTACTCATTATTTCTCTCAAGATTCCTTGTCTGATCATTTTCTCTATTATAGGAGCTACACCTTCAATTAATTCATGTGTCAATCTGTACTCTGGAACATTTGGATACGTTACTCCTTCTTTTACAGTTATTTTAACTGGATCTACATTTCTCATTAACCCTACATCTTCTCCAGTGAAATCCCAAACCTCTGCTTTTACAGAGTTTCTCAGTTCTTTTGGTAATTCATCAGGGTTGAATACAGCATATGTTTCAGTAACTTCACTTTCTCTGTTAGCTAGGGTCATCTTATACAATACATCATCATTGGCGTTTCAAAAGCTATTCCATCCTGAGTACAAAATATAGTGCAATTCATTTTGCACAACAGGTCCCTACCTAATAAATTCACAGGACTGGTGTCACACACCACAAATCGGTGCATTTCTAAAAATTTCCCTATGCTAACTTTCACTGGTTCTGTAAGATAGGTCTTAATTTGCCTGTTGGACGCACCAACTACTTGGATCGTTTCATCCGAGAGAGGAAGATTCTTAACATCAGCTGATCTAACAGTTGATCGAGTAGCACCAGTATCCACTAGGAAAGTAATATTTTCATCATTAACCCTCCCATCTACAAAAGGTCCTGTCTGGTCTACTTCTGAGTTGCGCCAAGTACGCACTCTTCTTCCTCCCTTCGGCACCGTCAATAGCGCTCTTCTGCGTCACTCTCATCACGTTTCAGCCAATACTGCAAGACAGCGCTAGCGCGCGACAGTTTATTTACCTGTTCTTCATTGTAGAATCCCGATTCACTACTATAATTCTGTGTGTTTCTGCTCTGTGGAAAAGGCGGCTTTGGCACCTGATTCTGTAGGGGAACAACTTGCTGCTGTTGCTGCAGTTGACCACTCACCTCATGCTGCACCTGTGGGTTCAATGATGGATTTTCATTGTTAGTACTCGGAGGAAACTTACACTCGGATTTCCAATGCCCTATCCTGCCGCAATTATGACACGGAAATTTCTTCTTAGCTTCTTCAATGTTCCCTTTGTACTTCCCATTATTAAATTTTGGCTTGGTCCCTGCTTGTTCTACCAGTTGTGCTTCCTGTCTCTCCGCTACCTTTACCTGTGCCCACATTGCCTTCTCCTTTAACTTTCACTGTTTTGCTTCAATTTCATCACTGAAGTATTTAGCATGTCTCAATACTTCATCTATTTTCTTGTTTTGCCAATCCACCGTATGCTGTTTAATCATATCACCAATTCTGGTCGTAAACCATATACAAATCTGTATACAAAATGGCTCAAATCCTTTTCACTCAGATTGTCATCTCTGCTAAACTGCTTAAAAGCTTGTATTAGCCTCTCATAGTACGCATGTACTGACTCTTTACTCTCCTGGTGTGTTCGATCAATTTTTACCCAGTCTCTTTCTTTAGGGGGCACTTTATTTTTCAGAAATACCATAACCTGCTCATACTTCTTCATTACCTCGGGGTCTGGTGCTCCTGTTTTAGGATCCCTTGGATATTCCTTGGTTGGCCAGTTTATCATTAATTTACACTCTGACCTGGATCTGCTGGTACTATTATTTCAAACAGACTATTCAAATCAATCCATAATACCTTTGACAATTTTACAAATCTGTCTGCCTGTCTGTACCACTCGACGGGCTTTTCGAGTAGTCGAGGGAAGTCATTTATAAATGACAAAATATCCTGTCTTGTCCAAGGAACATGTACATATCCTCCTCCTGGAATCTCTCTCATAGGGCACTCTGTCACTACCTTCTCCTTTTCTCTCACAGGAAAGGCTGAAAATGTCTTATCTGAGGCATCATCACGTTTTCTATACCACCTGCTTCTCCATTTATCCACGTCTCCCCACTTTCTCAGCAAAATGATTATGTCCTTAATTTGACCTATTCGTCCTGTGGTGTTCATGTTCACAATGTCCTTTTCAGTGAATTCTACTTGATATGGTTTCTGCAAGGCTTTTACCTTTTCAATATCAATACCCATTTCATTTGCTACTTCTTCTAACCTTTCATGCAAGTTTTTCGCTCTCCAGGTTGCACTTTTACACAGAAATAATAATTCTTCATCCTGATAGGTTTTCAATTTTTCTGTCGGGATAGTCCCTATGATTAGTTCTTCCAATACCATTCGTAACTTGGCCACATCAATTGATTGGGATTCTTTGTCTTTCCTCTGCAAGCTTCTCAACCATTCACTTAACTCGTCTGTTGATGGTCCTACTGGTTTTTCTACACTTCCGTGTCCAAAATCATTTTGTTTTTCTGACATTGTCTCTATCATTGTCATAAGTCTCTCTGCACAATTCTGATCTACAAATGGATTATTTGTAAAATTCGGTTCCATTACACTCTTAGTTTGCCTCCATGGATTCTCATTCTGACTCACTCTTGGTTGTTCTACAGGGTTACTATTTCTGTAAGGGACTGTCAAACAATGCTCACTGTCCTTCTGTTTTTCAAAAATAGGCATTACTGGACCTATCGTTACTGGAACAGTTACAGCTTCTAGATTCTTAGTCAATTCTCTTATTTTCTCAGTTAATTCCAGGGTTGTTTTTGCTAATTCTACGGAATTTTCTCCATCTGTTCTTCCTTCTGATCTCTTTTCTACTTCCCCGGTACCACTGTTTTTACTCAAGCTTAGGGATTCTGGTTCCGATTTTATAATTCGCACTGTTTCTCTCATTGGGGCACTTGGAGTTAACATTTCTGGTTCTGATCTATACGGTGGTGGATTTTTATAGAACATATCATCAAGAACATCATCCTCAGACTCATTCGCTCCATACCCTCTCGACTCCAAATTATGCCTCTTTTCCGCACACTTTCAACCTTCATTCTCTCCTACAGTTCTTACAGGGAACACACCCTCAGTCATGCTCGCATCTCGCCATCTTTTCATTCGGTCACTATGCGTTTCATGTCCGTATGGTCTTCCAAACCAGTACCTATATCCTCTACCACTTCTGTTTCTTTCTCGTTCATGCATTTCGTCTTCCCATTCGGTCAAAGCCTAAAACTGTGTCGGTCTAGGTCTTGGCTCTAAATTCGTCATTCTTTCCCTTAAGTTTCCTAAAACAGCCAAATTAAATGAACCATGCTCTGGAAAAGCTAGTACTCCGTCGTCCTTGGTGTATCTCATCCAGTTATCCAACCAAATACAAGTATGATACCCATATTTCGCAATCATAAAGGATGCAGGGGTTTTCGGTGGAGGAAATAACTGTCCTTCCCTAGTCTTAACTGGTTTTTCTTTCTTAAACCACTTCTTAATTCTCCCTAACCAGGTCTTTTTCTCCTTTTCTGGAGGGTCGTAATACATTTTCTTGTCTTTCGCACAACGCTAGTCCCTCTTACAACTGTACCGCTAATCTATCCAATCACAGTGCGACTTCACACTAACGCACCAATTCAGGGCGTCCTCGTCACTGTCACAATCCTCAAATCCTAGCGCAACTCACACTAACGCACCAATAAGGAGCATCTACGTCACCCTGTTTCTTCTCTAATCCTAGCGCGGTGTACCCTAACGCACCAATCCAGGGCGTTTCACAGTCCTGACTGACTGTCCAATCCCAGCGTGGTCGTTCTGACGTCAGCAGCCGCTGCGGCAGCTCCTGCTCCTGCTTCTGTCTACCGCTCCTTTACAAAAACGCTCAGTAAGTTTTTGTTTCAATTTCTACACTTCTGTTAGTAACAACATAGAAACATCTCCATTGTCCGCTTCGCTAACCAAAGAACAGCAAAAAGACCTTTCTCACGAGGATTCCGCCTTTCCCGAGAGCAGCGCTTACCTCTGCCCTACTATGGAATCATTACTTCCGTTGATAAAGTAGCACATCCCTCTACTTCACCCTTCTAACAAGCATTAGCTAATTGTTTCTCTAGTATTTAAGACACATAGTTGGAGACCCAATGCTCCTGAGAAATAAACCCAGAGTTTCGCAATCAACCCAAATGCCTTAACATTCACACTCGTTTACACCAGAAAATGTAGTACATTCACACAGAATCCTGTCTTTCCCGAGAACAGCGAACAGTCTGTCCTGCTACAAAATTATGTCATACGTTAACAAAGCAGCGCTTACCTCTCCTTTGTCCTTCTAACAAGCTCAGAGAATACCTATTACCTTTCCAGTGATAAGCGTTATCAGAATGCCAGTTGGATCCCTGGTACCTAAGACCAGAACTTCACAGGTAACCTTCGCTATCATACACACTTCTCTCACACAGAAAATGTCTCTAATGGCAACACACGACGATGTCACCGAATCGAACCCAGACAATGCGCCGTGCAACTTCAATTGTCACACGTTTCCCCTGTGTACCTACAGAGCAACAACAATTCCGTCTTTCCCGAGAGCAGCGTTTACCTCTGCTCTACTACGGAACCGTTACAAACTTCCGACTTCCTACATCCCAGAAGCCGTACCAACAACATTAAACTCAACGTAACTCAACATAGAGTGTTAATACATAAATCAATACCAATCAATAACCAAAATCAATAAGCAATGTACAAGCAATAATCACTAAACCAAACAATAACAAACCATCATACTGCTACCAGAAAAACTGATGCAGCGCGGAGTGCAAAATCCCTCCCTACTGCCACGGACTAAAAGATCTCACACACACACACACTATCTATACATTCGCTGGTGGGGCCCATAACACCAATGCACACTTACCATTAGTCTGTGCGAGAGGAGATTTATCCTTCCAAACGCTGAATAATGAGGGAGGAAGATACCACTTTACCCTAATGAGCAACACACCTACAAACCCTTCCCATACTCATTAGGCCCTATCTTCCACATTTGGTATTATCCTCCCAATGTGGACGGATCTGTTAGTTGTAGTTTTAGTGAAATCCTAATTCTCTAATTAACCTTTACATTAACACATTTCAATGAATAAACAACCCGACTCATTTCTGTAGATGTTCAAATCCAAATTTATATTATTATTGCAGATTAAATCCTTCATTTGATCAAGTTGCCATTCATATTTACCTATTCTGGCTAAAGTCGTCCACTATGTCGAATCTGGTAGTCTCGCAATTCTATGCCCATCAATTTAGCAGGTTAAGTTCATCAGGAATTTGGGCATTAATTCAGTCCGTCAGAGATTTAGGCTAACAGCTGTCCTGCAGTGTCACCGTCCTCTCTGTTAGCATATCATCAGGAAATCGAAGGAGCGACCGTCGAATCCTATTACCTCTCTATTCTACCATAATTTATAGTAAAATCACATTCCAAAAGTATCGAATATTATTTTTAAATGTCTCTGATTGGTCAGTTAAATTTGTTCAACAGGGTTCCCATGCGCTAAATGTCTCTTTAGATGTAGTTCATAATTTTCCCGGTCCAAAGTATCTTTTATTGTTTCTTTCAGGGCATCTGGCTTGCAGACCAGAGCGTCCTTGGGGGGCACAGTCGAGTTAGGGTCACAGGAAGGCCACTGCTGCTGATGGTGACGCATGCGCACTTCACCCAGAGACTTTCGTAATGGAGTCGGTTTCATCGGAAACAGGAGTCAGCCATTTTGTGGCCACTCGAAATGGTCAACTTAAGCAAAGAAACACAAAAACGTAATTAATACATAGAAATGACTAATTAAATGTTATTCCCTCGCTAATACCCATATGTGTGTGTATTTATCTAGCAAAAGCAACACTCAATGCGATTTATACTTACAAAATAAAGCACGGATCACAATTACACCACTAAAGCAACATATATCATGCAACATTCTATTAATCTATCATTAATATGCGTACGGAATTTAGTTCACGTCATTAATTAGGCCATGCAGATGCAAATCCCACGTGTATTTCGGTCATTAATAAGGTTGGTTAGTTATTTTCATATCACTCCAAACCATTAGTACGATTATAATTAATTAATTAATCTGATTAATAAAACGACATGCAAAATGGGGTGGGTATACAAAATTTTGCATAACCCGCTCCAGCAAAAGCACTCTTTTTTGGACCTGCCGCTTATTTAAAACCACAAAAGAGGGAAAGGAGGAAGAGAAAGACGGAAAAACCGCGCCAAAGGGAGAACCCGTGGGTGAAAAAGAACCTTCAAGAGTTTACATACAGTCCCAGGTAGTGTCATGAGGTAGAATCGAGACTCATCAGCCTTGGCCACGGGCCTCAGGACACAAATGTGGCCCACACCACTTATTATTTTGCAAATTAAAAACTGGCAATAGGAAATCGCATTTCAAAGTACTTTTTTTACATGTTGGTAGGCTTGTGATGAAAGGTGACGCACATCCAGGAAGTGCACCTCTAGTGAGTGGGAAAAGGCCCTGACATTCTTTAAGTTACGAGAAGCATGTGTCTGAAAGGAATGGCATTCCATTGCTCATACTGTACATGAACTGCGGCTGACCTTCCCATCACACAAGGGCGCCTGATGGCTGCTAGGTCCAACGCATTCTGTCAGAGTTGTTAGCTACGGGTCATTTACAAAGAAATCAGTGCGCAAATGGCGATGAGTGTCTGCTCTGGCATTTATTTCTTTAGGTTGAAAGATGAAACGATAATTTGTAACTGACTTACTGTAAACATGTAATAACAGTTCCAACCAAAAAAACAATAGATGGCCTATAACGTCCTATAGAGTTACAGATACATTACAGGGAATTTGCTGGCTCACTGTTGGTTAGTTCTAGCATTAGCAGAGGCCTTCTTCTATTATTTAAAAAATGGTATACATGTGAATACTTACTTGGGGGCATATTTACAAGGAGGTGATAATAAATTATCGCCGCTTTAGCGGCAGTTTTCGTCCGAAAAGCGGCGATAATTTTATCGCCTAATTAGCAAGGTCACGCTAACACGTGAAACCTTGCTTTAGCGTGGGGATTCCTAACGCCCAGCTTTGCATCTCTAATGAGATGCAAAGTGGGCGTTCCTGACCTGACATGATAGGAGAAAAATCGCTAAGCGACATTTCTCCTATCATCAAGCCCCACGCTATGAAGCATAGCGGCAGGAAAAGTAGCGATAACCCCTGTTATCGCTACTTTCCTTACGCCTGCTTCAGGACTGACTTAGCCATGATATCCTATGGAAGGTGGATATCATGGCTAAGTTTGTGAGTCCCTATCAACAAGCTAACGTGAGATTATCGCTGGGTTTCCAGCGATAATCTCACGTTAGGCAGTTAGCGTGAGGATTTTTATCGCCTTTGAGATAAGCGTTGCTAATAGCACGCTATCTCAGCGATAAAAATCCACGCTAGCCGGCGATAATTATCCTAGCGCTAAGTGCGCTTAGCGATAATTATCGCTGGTTGTTGTTGATATGCCCCATAGAGAGCCTTTCAAGCAGCCTTCTTCATCCGTTGGTCTTTTGCTTATGTCATTCACATTTTTTTTCTGCCACAAAACCATACAGCATAGATCAATGGTTCAGCCTACTTTGGCCATTAGGTCCCCTCTTTTTGAACGATAGCATTTCGCCTGCACACAATGAGCAAATCTGTCTTAAAATAGTACTCATTAATGGTAGAGACTGGTGGGCTAAGGTGTCCTTTAAAACTAAAACATTCTTTGACACTTTAAAAAACTTTATTAATCTTTTTCCAGGTCCCGGCAAGAATTTTATATTTTCCAGTCCTAAATCTAACCAAAGCAAGGCACAATCTTAATTGTCCCTTTGATCCTTACTTATATGTGGGAAGTGCTAACAGCCCTGACCTGGCCCCCTTCTGAGTTATTGCACTATTTCACAAAACAATGTTGATACCCAGCAATAATTATATTTCAAGAAAAAAACCTGAATTTTTTTTCTCAAACTCATCAATTTCCTAAAACTAAGGCCCTCATTACAATGGCGGTCGGATGAGCGTCGGATCGCCGTTCATCTCGGGCAGGTGTCCGTCCGACTATATGTCGGATGTCCCACTTGCCCGATGACAATGCAATTGCTGAGCAGGTGGTCAGAAAACTGCTCTTTTCCATTGAGACGTGTGCTGCGGCCCTAGAAAAGGACTGCAGCACAGGCCACAGTGGAAAATGGCAGTTCTCAAACATCCATGCACCGTGTGTCAGGCACCATGTCATATGGTGCCCCAACTGTAATGGGTTTCAGAGAATTGTTGGGAAGCCATTGATTGGTGAACAATGAATGAAAATCAGCATCTATACATCTGTATGTTTATTATAGGGGCAATTTACTGGTCTAGCATGGGCCCTAAAATCCTTATTCTGAGAACATTTAAATGGATTGCTTAATTTCTAGCAACATAGATATCCATGAATACACATTTTCAAATGAGACAGTTCTTTTTCTTTTCCCGGTAATTTGTTGTTTCATGGTTCCTGTACCTAAAAGGAATACATTTTGCACAATTAAACATGCATTTTAAACAGTTATTCTTTGTGATGATCAATGATATCTGGAACAAATGTAGTGTCACTGTGTAGTTAGACATATACTTTGTAGAATAAAATCAACTTGTGTGAATATTTGTAAACTGTCTCATATGGTAAGAGATTACTAATTTGGCAGACCTGTGTTTGGACATATCCGCCTGGAATTTTCTTATTAATAAGTGAAATTATGCCCTTTCATTTAATCTAAAAATTGAAAGAGCTATGGAAAACAAAATAATCCTGATGTAGACATGGAAAACAAAATAAACCGATCTAAATCATAAAAGGCATTTTTCCAGTAGATGGGTCAAAAGTTTAATGACTCCAAAGTGGTTAAATTTGGTGGCTTGGGAAGAAAAAGCTATATTCCATATTCATTGCTGCTATCAATTATGTGACCACATATTTTTTGAGCGCATACAATATGAAGCATATTTCAGTTAAACATCTGTAACCAGAGAACATGGCAAATAAACCTGATGTTTAGCCCCAGCTAGAGCGCTTGTACTTGTTTGTTATACTGTAGTTTTTTTAGTGTGTTTCAAGTGATCCATTGAAACATGGATCTTAAGTATAAAGAAGTCAAACACTGTATGGCGACTGTTGAGTAAACACAGGCAATGTAATACCACATATAAGAGGGGCAACCATAAATTACATCTAGTTTCCATCCTCGAGAGAAAATGTGATTTTCAGGAGGAATATGCTTCCGGCCAGTTAGATTTGATCTTGTGAAAGAGATTTTTTTGGCAAGTAGACTGCCTCTTAGTCTTGTATTCAGAGACTTGGTGCCTGACTTTAAGGAGGGTTTTCATATGGGCAGGCTATTTCTGGCATAAGAAAGAAGTAGCTGTAGTGGTACAGAGGATCTCTTAGGAAAATTGTGGATGTGCATTTGAAGTCATATTCATGGTGATGGGCAGGACAACATACTGGCTTTAGAGAAGGGGAAGAGGTTGAGGTATCCCAGTATGAGGGAGGACCTTGTCAATAAGTGTGAAATAGCTTCAGCGGAGTGCAGGTTGAAATGCAGTGCACAGTTTCAAATGTCATCAGTGATGCCACCGGTGATGTCCTTTGGGATGTTATCAGTGATGTCATCAGTGATGTCACTGATCATGTCCTGAGTGATGTAATATGTCGGGTCATAAGCAGTGCATTGCAAGGACGTCATTTATAGTTAACTCAGGTAACTATAACTGCTGAATTTCTCTGGATTTGTATGAGTGAAATGTCCGCCTAACTATAACATCTCGGTAACCTTTGGATTTTCAGTTAATATATATATATATTGCCGTGGGGCAGTCGAAACGCGTCAGGCTGAGCACTCGCGAATCATTTTGCACTATGCACTTTAATCTGCGCACCAAATAAAGAAAATATAATTTCCATGCTGTGGTCCGTACCTGCTTTTGGGTTCTATCGGGAACTGTATCAGGATACTTGGTTATCATATATATATATATATATATATATGTATATATAGATAGATTTATCTATCCATATATACCTATACATATGTGTATATAGATATAGATAGATAGATAGATAGATAGATAGATAGATAGATAGATAGATAGATAGATAGATAGATAGATAGATAGATAGATAGATAGATAGATAGATAGATAGATAGATAGATAGATAGATAGATAGATAGATAGATAGATAGATAGATAGATAGTATGCGCCTTTTCAAGATGGATAGAAGCATACCCTCTAAAAGACAACACAGCCTTATCCACAGCTAAAATTCCACTAAAAGAATTTTTCCCCAGGTTTGGTTTGCCGCGCATTGTCTGGAGTGACAATGGGAGCGAATTTGTGGGCCAAGTCATGCAAAAGGTTTGTGCGGGTCTTGGTATCAAGCAAAAGTTTCATGCGGCAAATCATCCACAGTCAGCGTGTTTAGTAGAATGCTACAACAGAACCTTAAAGTTAAAACTAGCAAAAGTTCAGGCTAGTACAGGACTCAATTGGCCCGATGCTTTGCCATTAGCTCTTCTGTCCACCAGAACTGCAGTACACTCTCGTTTGGGACTTAGCCCTTACGAAGATGTTTTTGGACGCCCGGCTAACGTATGGGGAGTCCTCCGCCCTAAGAAATACTCAGACTTGCCATATCCAATGTTAATTGACTACTTGCATGACCTTACGACTAAATTGCGTGTTCTCCATTAACAGGTTCAGAGTGCATTGCCGGAGGTTTCCACAGACCCAGGTCATTCCATCCGACCAGGTGATTGGGTCTGCACCAAGAATTTCCAAAGGACGAAAAATTTGGAGCCCGGGTGGAAGGAGCCTCGGTTGGTACTTTTAACCACGAGAACAGCAGTCAAAGTCGAAGGAAAGAAAAATTGGATTCACGGTGTGCATTGTAAGAAGGTTCCTTTGCCTCTACCCTTTGATCAGTGGGTTCGTAGGGGTGTTGGTGACTCAGAAAGTGAAAAAGTTCCACGATTCGTACCTTTCAGTGATGCACACCTGAATGGAACATTGTCTGAGAAAGAGGACGACGACATTCTTCAGGAAGCAATACCATCACATCGTCGCTTGAATACGATCAATCCACGAACATTGTTCCAAGAACAAACTACACCTGAGAAAGAACATTATAATTTGAGACCCAGACCAAAGAACTCTTAAGATTTCTCTCTCCTATGTAGTATTCTGTCCCGGTTGCAAGGTCACGGTAGGAGTCTTAGTTACGACCTGAGTAGTGGCAATAGGCCTGCAGGACTTGCAGTGTCATAGGACGGCAGACAATCGTAATTAAGTGATTGAGGAAGATTGCCGGGAGCATCCATTAGAAAGATGGAAACTACATTAGGCAAAAGAGAAAGTAAAGATAAAATGAATCAGTGTAAATCAATGTATAGTCGTTGTGGTATTGCTTTATGTATTATATTATTGTGTATTCTTTTGGCGTGTATAAATTGGATTGTCATTGCTCTGCAGCAAAAAGTTGTCTCTCCTTATACCTCTTCGTCTTCTTCTACTGTCTCTCCACATCTATTTCATACCCTTCCTCAACATGAACTCATTAGAAGAACTGAATATTATAACAATTCCTTTGTCCAGTTGTTACATCAACATCAGTTAGTGATCGATACAACTGACTGTTGGGTGTGTGGACTCATGCCACATACCGTAGAAAAAGGAATGCCGTATTTAGTCCTTCTGTTTTCTTATGAGGGTTCTGCTTGGGCATATTTTGTCATTTATTTATTTATTTATTTATTTTTGCAATTTATTAAGCGCGTACGTATGCCCTTGGGCGTCTTGGCGCTGAGACTTTAACAGGATCCAGAACTTATCATTAATAGAATGGAACGCTGGTGGTTAGCAATGCTTATTGATTAAAGAGCCATGTTTTCAATAATTTCCTAAACTGCAGCAGAGTGTGACTTAATTTAATGTGTAACGGTAGCACATTCCACATTTTTGCGGCCGCTACCACAAAGCGGCTATCTCCCCAAGACACGGTTTTTGTGCGCGGGACCGAAATTTGGAAACTTGTTGTTGATCTCAAGGATCTTGGGGGTTGATATAGAATCAATTGGTCTTGAAAGACTTGTGGGCCTTGCTTATTTAAAGCTTTAAACGTAAGACATAAGGTCTTAAATCTAATCCTATTCCTGACAGTAAGCCAGTGAAAGTCCCTAATAGTTTGACTAATGGGATCAAATTTAGATACCTTGGAAAGCAGTCTTGCCGCTGCATTCTGAATCGATTGCAATTTTGCTATCACCCGTATTTGAGCATTAGCAAAAAGACCATTGCAATAATCCAAGGAAGATAGTACTAAAGTGCTCACAACTGTTTTTGCCACATTGTCAGGTAGGAACGGGATGACCTTCTTAATAGTCCTCAATTTCTGGAAAGCAGCTGAAGCGGTCTGATTTGCATGTAAGGCAAAATTGAGTTTATCATCAAAGATGATGCCCAAGTTCCTAACTTTAGATACTGGAGTCGGTAGGGCGCCCATGGAAGAAGGCCACCAGACGGAGGACCAATCCGGCACTAGTTTTCCAAAAATGATCACCTCTGTTTTCTCCGAGTTTAATTTGAGGCAATTTCCTGCCATCCAGTCTCTAATTGCGAGCATACCTTCCTGGAACCTTCCTGCTACCTCCTTCCCATCGTTCTTAATGGCAAGCACAAGCTGGGTATCGTCCGCGTAAGAGGTCAGGCTCATCCCATGTTGTTTGATGACCCTAGCCAGATCAGACACATAGATATTAAAGAGTGTCGGGCTTAGGGATGAGCCCTGCGGAACCCCACATGGCAATGCCAGGCTTACAGATTTAAAAGGGCCTATTGTTACCACCTGTGTTCTGCCCGATAAGAAGGAGGTAAGCAGGTCCTTGGCTTTTGCTTGAATGCCTAGATTTCCAACACGGTCAATCAAAATAGAATGATTGACCGTGTCGAATGCTGCAGAGAGGTCCAGTAGTATTAAAACTGCGGTCCCCCCTTGATCTTTGATGACTCTGATTTCATCAGCGGCTTTAATCAAGGCAGTCTCCGTACCGTGTAGCTTCCGAAAACCAAATTGAGTGTCATCAAGCAGTTTATTTTGCTCTATATATTCTGCCAGTTGGAGATTTATGGCTTTCTCAAGAACCTTTGCCAAGAAAGGGAGGCCTGCGATAGGTCTATAGTTCTTAAGTTCCTCTTTATCCAAAGAGGGTTTCTTCAGCAATGGTTTGATTGTCGTTTTTTTAAGGCTGTCAGGATAAATACCAGTTTTAAAAGTGGTATTACAAACTGTGGTGATGGTCTTTATAATTGTTTCCAAAACTGGGAGAAGAATCTTTGGAGGGCAAGGATCCAAGGCCGATCCTGATTTTATTTGTTGAATAATGGTCCTCATAAATGCAGTGTCTATATCTGTAAATTGATCTAGAGAGCAGTGCAACATTCCCTGGTTCACAGTATTCTGGTCGGCATTAATTTTTGATGAGAATTCTGAATAAATATCATTAACTTTTGTGAAGAAGAATGTTGCTATGGAGTCACAAAAACTCTGTGAGGCGGGGGGTGCTAAATCTACCACTTTGCCGGCCAACTGCCGTACTACTCCGAACAGTTGTTTACTGGAGTTTTTTGCATTTTCTATTTGATGTGTATAGAACTTTTTCTTTGCCTCATTAATCATCCTTTTATAGTCGTGTAGAGTATTTCTATATTTTTCTCTGCTCTCACTATCATACGATCTGCGCCAACAACGTTCCTGCACTCGGCATTGTTGCTTTTTTCTCCTCAAATCCTCATTGAACCAAGGGGCGGATGGCGTAGATCTGTTTCTAGATATTGTTTTTATGGGCACAAGAGCGTCGATCGCATTTCCAATCCAAGATGTGTACTGAGCAGCTGCTGTGTTAGCGTCAGTGGAAATCACAGGACGCGATCGTTCTAGGTGTTGTTGGAAGGCAACATAATTTAAGTCTTTCCAATTCTTGAAATGCTCTTGAGTTGTAGGTGCGTGCTTCCTACCATACGCAATGTTGGCAACAATCCCAGCTAATATAACATGGTGATCAGTCCACTCCAGTGGCAGAATCTCAAAAATCTTTAGCCCATTAATGTTGGAAAACATAGCATCCAACGTGTGGCCAGCCTCGTGTGTGGGTGTAGTAATTTCCGAGGAAAGGCCAAAGGCATCGAGATCTGCCAATAACATTTGCGTGTCTGTATCACTTATGTTATCGAGATAGAAATTCCAATCCCCTAGTATCATACATTCATCCTCAATAGCTAGGGTTTCCAGCATTGCACTAAAATTAGATAGAAAATCATTACGGGAGCCCGGTGGTCGGTATAAGAGTATACCTTTGAGATTGAATGTAGGTGTGAGCAAGATGTTAAAGTATAATGCTTCACAGAACGAGGACTGAATAGGGTTAGTCCTGGTAAGGAACTGCGACCGCAGTATTATTGCTACACCACCCCCATTTCTACCTTGCCTATCCATTCTCTGTATAGAGTAGTTTGGTGGGACTGCGATAATTAAATCTGGGTCTGAAGAGTCGTTGAGCCAGGTTTCAGTCATGAATAAAATATCTATGTTATGATCCAAAATTAGATCTGCTATTTCCTGTCTGTGTCTTCCAACAGAGCGCGCATTGACTAATGCCACTATAATGTTTTTAGTTTCCTTTCTCGTTGTTTCGTACCTTATATTATTCATGAATGGTGGGACACACTTACATTCTGGGCATTTGATTAGACCGTCTCCCCATCTTACCAACTCAGGATCATAGTGGGTACAGCCATTGGTGTGTGCTGGTCTGTGTAGTAGCAACGCGTCCGAGGAATAAGTAATCAGGACCTCCTGCGTAAGTGAGCCAGGGGTTCTGGCCGACGGCCCGAACTTGGCGCGGACGGGCGCAGACGGGCTTGCCTTTGGCGCGCCTTCGGCGCGCCGGCGGCGCGCCCGCTGCGCCCGCCCGCTGCGCCGTCGGAAGAACATGGAAATTTAAGCAGTGCGGAGGAGGACGGGAGGCGTCCGACAACTAGAGCGCAACCTGTGTCGCTCCCCTAAGATGGCGGCTAACGCCCTTCGACCCCACAACGTCAGCCCTCAATTGGCTGAGCTGGGACCATAGAGTCAAGCGCCAGGAGCCTCGCAGCGTCGGATCGCACCCTCACAGATTCCGCATTAAAAACGGCAAGTTAAAATATATACAGTAATTTAAAATGTTTAGCTAAAGTTTTTGTAAGTTTTTACAGGCAGAAAACAGGCAAGCAGAAAACAAAAATATAACCCCCGGCTTCCGCCTCAGGGGAGAAACTGTCAAAGTCACCACACTACTAGAACACACCCCTTATGTAGCCAGAGGGGAGGGGAGGCGTCCGACAACTAGAGCGCAACCTGTGTCGCTCCCCTAAGATGGCGGCTAACGCCCTTCGACCCCACAACGTCAGCCCTCAATTGGCTGAGCTGGGACCATAGAGTCAAGCGCCAGGAGCCTCGCAGCGTCGGATCGCACCCTCACAGATTCCGCATTAAAAACGGCAAGTTAAAATATATACAGTAATTTAAAATGTTTAGCTAAAGTTTTTGTAAGTTTTTACAGGCAGAAAACAGGCAAGCAGAAAACAAAAATATAACCCCCGGCTTCCGCCTCAGGGGAGAAACTGTCAAAGTCACCACACTACTAGAACACACCCCTTATGTAGCCAGAGGGGAGGGGAGGCGTCCGACAACTAGAGCGCAACCTGTGTCGCTCCCCTAAGATGGCGGCTAACGCCCTTCGACCCCACAACGTCAGCCCTCAATTGGCTGAGCTGGGACCATAGAGTCAAGCGCCAGGAGCCTCGCAGCGTCGGATCGCACCCTCACAGATTCCGCATTAAAAACGGCAAGTTAAAATATATACAGTAATTTAAAATGTTTAGCTAAAGTTTTTGTAAGTTTTTACAGGCAGAAAACAGGCAAGCAGAAAACAAAAATATAACCCCCGGCTTCCGCCTCAGGGGAGAAACTGTCAAAGTCACCACACTACTAGAACACACCCCTTATGTAGCCAGAGGGGAGGGGAGGCGTCCGACAACTAGAGCGCAACCTGTGTCGCTCCCCTAAGATGGCGGCTAACGCCCTTCGACCCCACAACGTCAGCCCTCAATTGGCTGAGCTGGGACCATAGAGTCAAGCGCCAGGAGCCTCGCAGCGTCGGATCGCACCCTCACAGATTCCGCATTAAAAACGGCAAGTTAAAATATATACAGTAATTTAAAATGTTTAGCTAAAGTTTTTGTAAGTTTTTACAGGCAGAAAACAGGCAAGCAGAAAACAAAAATATAACCCCCGGCTTCCGCCTCAGGGGAGAAACTGTCAAAGTCATCTTCTCCAATGCCTATCAAAGCAAATTCAGACGATCCGTTAGTTCACGTATTAGTGATCCGGATTTTAGTCATAGTTCGTTGATAAAGGGAATGGTAGCTATGGCTAAAATCATGGAAAATAGTAAGATCCCCATTGACGAAAGAAAAGCGTATACTAACTGGAACGTCACCCAATATATCACTAGCCTTAGTGATAAAGTTAAAAAAGGAAAGTCTTCACCGATTTGGACTATACCACATCAGGGCAATTTCTGTTTACAGATAAATGGTCAGTCTGCTGACACTATACAAAGAAATAGCTGTTCCCACACATATGTCTACTCCTCTCAAAACTCGCCTCCTCTAGTGCCGTCTCAAGGCACATATTTCATTTGTTATAATAGGGCTTACACGTGGTTGCCAACAAGTTTCTCCGGTACTTGCTATATAGCTTTCCTTCTTCCCCCTACATACACCGCTTCTGCAAATCATCATCGAAATAGATACGGCCGAGGGATGATTAATTCCGAGGACACAGCAGGACAAGAGGGAGGAGATGTCCTCAAAGGATTTCTTCCTTTTTGGGGTCCAATGGCCAACAGCAGAAATATAAGGCAATTGGTTTGTGTCGTAGAAACCACCATAGACATCACAGTAGGAGCCTTAAGTAATATCACGGCAGAACTACAGGCAGATCGTCTCATGACTTTACAAAACCGAGTTGCCTTAGACTTTGTTCTTGCAGACCGTGGTGGAGTATGCAAATTGATCGGGTCAAGTTGCTGTATTTTCATACCAAATGACGCTCCGACAGTATACCAAGCTATCTCTAAGTTACACATGATCTCTGAGTCGATTCAACAAGAAGAAGGAGATTGGTCATTATTGGAGTGGTTTTGGGGACTACTGTCCAAATGGGGTTGGAAAATATTGACGTTCCTTGGAGTAGTTTTAGCCATCATAGTCTCTTGTTGCCTTTGTATGCACTGCGGCCCCGCCATCTGCGACCTCTGTGCTACTATGTGCATCCCTAAAACTAAGCCACAAAGAACAGAGAATATCAGAATGATGCTACAGCAACAGCTCGATGACCTTATGGCCATCGACATTGACTCAGATTAATATGAGCCTGAGTATCTTGCCTGAGTTCTGGCAAAAGGAGGGTCTGAGGAACTTCGATTTTCGATTGCGATCGTATCGACCCGCCATTTTGTGCTCCGCCGCCATCTTGTGTTGCCCTCACTCAGGCAGCACAACGGTCGAAGTCTTTTTCTGCTTTTTCTGCAAGCTTCTTGTCAAAATCAACCTTCTGCCTCTATTTGCAAACCTGGTGTTAGGTCTGGCCGAGTACACTAATCCCTGTCTATTTTTTCTAATCCTCGTCTCAACTATCTGTTGGTTCACACTATTCTTTTCTGACTTTATCTTATCGTCTGGCCTTCGCTGTCCTCTGCTAGCATTCTCTCGTTTCACAACTGTCCTCCAATACACACAAACATATCTCGCCACCTGCAAGTTAGTTGTAGATCCGTTAATGAATTAGTTTAAAGGAGGGGTGACAAACACAGTTGGAGGAAAGGTTTCTTCGAATCATCTGACACTTGCTTTTAAACTTTTCCTATTGGTTCTGTCCTGTTTTCCAACTTTCCTTATTGGCTCTTTCTTATATACTCTGGGTGTGTATTTGGTTAATGTATATTTTTCATATATGCTATAAAAGGTTTTACGCCACGGAGTGAAGTAGCAGTCTCCTGAGAACCTACCTCGTGTACTTCTGGGACAACTGTACTAGCTGCAGCTAATAAATCTGATCTTTTATGCCGACAAAGGGGCATATCAACAAGGGCTTTATCTCTGCTTTTTTGGCTTTAAAAGCCAAAAAAGCAGAGATAAAACTAGCGCCCTATCAACAACAGGGTGCTAACACGCAAATTTGCATGTTAGCACCGTTTTACTCTACGCTTCCCCTTGCATCTCTAATGAGATGCAAAGGGGGCGTTCCAGAGTAAAATAATAGGAGAAATGTCGCTAAGCGACATTTCTCCTATTATCAAGAATGTCGCTAACCCTGTTAGAGACAAAAAAAGCAGCGCTAACCGCGGTTAACGCTGCTTTTTTACGTCTGCTAATTTTCAGACTTAGCCATGAAATCCTATGGAAGGAGGATATCATGGCTAAGTTTGCCTGTCCCTATCAACAAGGTAACGTGTTCTTATCGCTGGGTTTCCAGCGATAATCTCATGTTAGCGTGTAGATTTTTATCGCTATTGAGATAAGCGTTGCTAATAGCACGCTATCTCAGCGATAAAAATTCACGCTAGCCGGCGATAATTATCCTCACGCTAAGAGCGCTGAGCGATAATTATCGCCGGTTGTTGTTGATATGCCCCATAGTGTCCCCGTGTCTCTGTGTAGCTAAGCAGGAGAACCCAGGAGATTAAGGCGTAGTCTGCGCCGCCAGGTCCAAAATGTTCTGGTTCTTCAAAGGGTTGTTCGAAATGGACGTGCCCTAAGATGGTGGTTCTTGTGAAGGGAAATTGTGTGAAGGTATCAGATGGAAAATGGTGGCACACCAGAAAAGTGGCGCCATGCTCTAGTACTGAAGTGGCAGTCTTATCAAAAGTCCAGCCGGATGCTGATGCACATGTTCCTGTTTCTTGTTCAGGTGATGTGTCTTCTTCCAGAGTCAGAAATGGTTCTGGACGTATCAGAGTAATGCCCAAAAAGAGGATATGATGATTTCATATGCTCATAATGTTAATCTTATTTGTTTGAAAATTTCTTAAGAGGGGAGATGTGTTATATTCTTCCCATTCATTAACTTGTTATATATGTATTTTTATGAAATGCTTTGGAATGCTTTCTGTTCCTAGCAACCTGTCCTCTCTGATGCCGTTCTGGAATGTAGGCAGTAGAGAGAGAGCAGTTGCTGTGGAGAGTGGCTGGTGTTTCCAGGGGTCATTCCTGTTTACTGAATAAACTTTCTTAAACCTATCCTAATGTGTCAAGCCTCTTCAAAAGTTGACGCAATGTTTATTATATGAAAAGTTATGTTACAAAAATAGCGAATGTTCCTAACACAATGGAAGATATGGTGATGCATTTCTTGTGTTTCAATACATTTTCAGTTGTACATAATCAACAGTGGATTGTTAAAGCATTAGGCAGCTATATAATATACCTAAATGCAATATGCATTCTGAAGATCATTTGTTAGCACTGGGCACATATATATTTACTGTATTACATGCTTCATGTCTTTAGATGCATTTTAAGGGTTCGATATTTTACAACATGTGATTAGTATTTCTTCCATGTCTGTTAATTGGGACTTGCTATATATGTTCAAACAAGATGGTGCCCACTAAATTGAGAAAGGCTGCTGAGTCAGCCGAAATGCGTCTCTTTCATCTGCTGGGTCGGAGGAGGCTCTATCAAATAAAAAAGCCCTAAACCAGCAGCCCTCGTGTGCGCGATCTTTTCCAGTTGGAGTAAGGGGTTGGTTTGGATAATACTCAGCGTTGGCAGTTGATGCCGTTTAAGCACCACCAGTCGTTCTGGGCTGTCAGATGAAACCATAATCTGAATGGAGCAGCATGGCAAGTGCTATACTGATAGCCCCCAGATGACCCACCAGGAAGAGGATTTGAGGATGACAACAGTGTGGGAGACGGTGTCCTTGACGCAAGGAAGTCTGCTGACATTCAGCGAAAGGGTTCCGAGTTTCTCCCTATCTTGATATGCCTCACTGGGCACCGTTGAAGCAATTGCTGGAGCGGTGAGGACTCTCCTGGCTTACTAATTTACTAATTTCCTCTCCCGACCTTGCATATTTGTTTATTCTGTGCTATTTTAATAATGGAGACTGTTTTACATTGGACGCCTGCAGTCGTTTGCCTTTAACTGATGTCATTAATCCCACACAGAACTTCAGTACGGAGTCATGAAATGAAGCGTTGTAACTTTGAACTGGCATTATCTCAATTGAGATTGAACTGCTTCCAATGCCACCGAGAGTGTTATTTACATTGTACCGAGCACGTCTTTTGTGTCAGTTTGTGCACAATGTGAACTATCGGTGCCTCTAACATTGCAGATCACTGTGATGGGGCATTATGGGACTGGCAGTCCAGGCCGCTCGAAATGCACAATAATTTCGAAGTTGACAAAATACGCAGTTATGCTTTTGTTATGTATTTGCTATAGTTCATTTGCACTGCCAAGCAATGATTCTATAATGTAATCGAAAGGTGGTGCTTGTGTGTTTAAATTCAGCTCGGGTCGTGATGTAGCAGTCCTTTGTTACACTGCTATGCTCATGAGGCTCTGTTGATAAAGTTTTACCGTGTTGTCAGGCTCCCGAGGGAGAAAAAAGAGCAGTCCAATTAAGTCCCCCACATGTGTCGTATTTTAGCAGCACTGTTTATTTATTTTAAGATGTGCTACCTGAGAGGGTTAGTGCTATGTTTTTTATATAAAAAGTTATGTTACAAAAATAGCGAATGTTCCTAACACACTGGAAGATATGCATTTCTTGTGTTTCAATACAATTTCAGTTGTATATAATCAGCAGTGTATTGTTCATGCATTAGGCAGCTATATAAAATACCTCAATGCAATATGCGTTCTGAAGATCATTTGTTTCCACTGGGCACATATATATTGACTGTATTTAAATGCATTTTAAGTGTTCGATATTTTAAACCATGTGATTAGTATTTCTTCCATGCTTGTTAATTGGGATATGTTTAACATGCAACAAACAAATAGTACACATGACCTACATATACATTATGACACATACACAACATAGATATGTGTTTCATATATACACCAGTGGTACTTACCTAACTTTACTCTTAAAGTAACATCAGAAACTCACTGAAAAAACAAAGTTTAATGTGATGTAATAGTTTGGTAATTTGATTTTAGCTCACATTAAATAAAAATCCTTTGAAATTTACCAAAGGTTGAAGTTTTTTTTATAATTCTGTGTTGGGATAAGGTAGGTGAAAAGCCCAAAAAACCCTGCAATTTATCAGGTATAGTTTACTGAACTGAATATACCTCAGGCTTCCACCATGCCCTGCTTATGACCTAAAATATTAAATCACTTATGACATGTAAAATGACATCATTGAATGCATCATTGAGGACATATTAAATAGTAATACTGCCAATAACCAGTGATGGCCCCAAGGCGCAGAGAGAAGGCAGCACACATCCGAGTGAGTGCAGTTACACAGCGCCGCTGCATGGCAATCTCACTACATACACGACCATTAGAAACAGGTGCCAAATGGCAATTTTCTCCTGATCTATCACCGTTTTCTGATTGCATCTGATGGATTGAAATTTCCCTTGCTAAACATTGATCACAAGAGCACTGTTATTTTCAAAAATTTCGTTGCTGTATATATTTCAGCTAATGAAGGTATTTCACTCCGTTTCTTGGATGACAACATTTGCATGCTATCACAATTTTACAAAAACTCAATGGGGCAGATTTACAAGAAAGTGACGCATCTCTATAGATGCGTCATTTTCCCTGCGCCACCCTTAGAAACCCTTGTGCCGCCATAGATGCGCCGTATTTACAATACGGCGCACTATGGCGCAAGGATTGACAGATGCGTCAGAAATTCTGACGCATCTGTTGGCGGAAAAGTCACGCATTGTGTCGTGCCGCAAGCACGACGCAACTCCAGCAATGCGTGTTGAGGCTTATTCTCACTGCACTGCGTCACTACATACGCCTGCTTGAAGCAGGTGTAAGGTTTTGACGCAGTGGCGTCCTAAAAGTGGCGCAGTGAAATCTTGTAGATTTCACTGAGTCACTTTTACGAGGCCTTCCTGCGTGGGAACGCCCACCCTGCATACATTATACCCGACGCTGGTATAATGTGACGCAGTGCTTTACAACGGGACACATCTCCCTAGATGCATCACGTTGTAAATAGGCCGCATTGTTTGTGCCGCTGTTGCGTCAAAAAATTGACACAACTGCAGCGCAAAAGTCACGCAAGGGGCTTGTAAATCTGCCCCTTTATGTTTTGGCCTATTTACACTTATGAAACTATGTAATACAAATGCCACGCCGTTAAAATCTTTTTAATCTGTTAAAAGAACTTGTAAATCAAAAGTTTACTAAGTGCCTGTTTGTGATAGGATTTTATTTTAGGATAAAACTGACTTCTTGAAGCTATGTTGTCTGTAAAAACCACACGCACATTTTATTCAAGAAATCATTTTCGTGTCAGACAACATTCGTCTCCCATTGAATTTGAACACATATTTTATATCCAGACATTTTTTAGGAGTGTGTTTTTTTGTAGGTTCTCTTCACACTAATAAAGTAACACATTCTGCGTTTGTGATTAGATTTCATATTTTACAAAATGTAGCATAGTTACAGGAACTGAATAGCGTGTACTTCAAGAAGATGGATGGAGCGCGGTGCTGAATTAAAAAAAAAGCGTAGCCAGTTCCTAATATTTTGCAGGGACTCACACAGTAGTCTTTGCGCCTAAATAGAGGTTAATTGGACAAGCCAAAATGGAAACAATTACACACTTGCTCAATTATGTTTAGATTACCTCCCAGTCTTAAACGTGAAAAAAACGTCGCTTGGGACTTCGTAATCATGACATGACAGTGTTTGTCTGATCAGCACTCACGGAGCTGCAGTTGATTACCTCCGGGACAGTCTTGCTCCAGAACCAACTGCTCTCCAGCTGCAAGCGGAAAATTGCGTTTAGTCTTCTTGTGCTAAAAAACAGCAAGGGATGTATTGGGTTGGTTTTTTCCTCTGTAAAATCTCCTCCTAGTATCTACCCATTGGATTCCATCATAAGATGAGCACTGCTTTTTTTCTGCTTAGTTTCTGAATTTATCAAAAATTACTTTGCATGACTGAAAATGTGGTCATCCCTTGTCTATAATATTATTTGAAACGTGCGTAAATTGAGCATTTCTATAGAGTTTATTGATGTTGTTGATCACTATTGATCCAGCGATCTGGGACTAATAATTTTCTACAGACAAGGCCCAATTTCATTACCCAACAAGTCCCTTCAGGCTGTGTTAGTGAATTCCTAAACAAAATACCAAACCCACCAAAATCCAATTTGTAACCTCATTTCTAGTATACCAATAATGGCGATGAAATATTTATATAGTTGACAGGGTTTGGCAAACTTATTCTTGGTTCTAAAATACTCATAAACTAGTAAAACACCTCTAATAAAGACAGACTCATTTGTATATTTATAATGTTTATACAAATAATGTGCAATAAATGCTCAACAATACCAACATACAGTACAAATCATAGATCATCACAGAGTAACAATATCAGAGATAAAAACACATCTCATTTGACAGTGCATAAAGGAATGGAAAGGTGAAGAGACAAAAGGTTAAAAAATAAATTACATTTGCAAATGATTATGCAAATTAAGTGTTCTGTCTCTACTAACCCAATTGGAATGGAAAACGACTCCCTAGCCATGAGAGCAGTAAGACCCCTCAAGTAGATTTGAAGAGGCAAAGACTAAGGGGGATATTCACAAGGACTTATCTCCAATTTATCACCACCTTAACGCATCAAAAGTGGAGACAGATTTAACACCCCATTCACAAGCTGGTGCAAACTGCAGACATTGCCGGTATTCCTGCGATAACTGCCCCAAAAGTTATCTCCACGGTGGACACCACCAACTAACCGTAACGAGATGCAGAGTAGGCATTTCCGTGCAAAAACAAATGGAAAAACCACAACACCACTTTCACAACGAACTGCCAGATCCGCGATGCGAGTCAAAACCAAGCGATAAGCTGCGGTAGCTGCAGGTATTCAACACCTGCCTCCAGCCGCTGTAAAGCCGGATGACTACCTGCAGTGGGTAGCGGAGCCCCGCACACAGCCACACCCGAAGAACAAATGACACCATGGAACTACCATCAGGGCCACAACACCCACTGCCACCACCCCCAGGACCACCACCACCCCCAGGACCCGGACCCGCCCAACTCCCCAGACCACCACACTGGCAGCGCAGAGTAAGACAGCGGACCTACCAAAAACTCACCACTTTCACAGACCTAAAGTCCGAGGAAGTCATTGCCCACTACAGGTTCAAAAGGTCAACCATCCTCTGCATCATAACCCACATCACCCACAGGTTGATGGTCCCAATACAGTGGAGAACCAACATCCCACCGCAGGCAACGATGCTGGCTATACTGCAACTGTTGACCTCTGGTACCTCCCAACCAACAACTGCCAGAGTCGGAGGGGTCTCACAGCCAGCCCTATCAAAGTTCATCACACATGTCCTGGATGCCATCATCAGCTGCATACCCCAGTACCATCACTTCCCCCACACTGCGCATTAAGAGCAGGAGACCAAGCAAGGCTTCTGTGTCTACGCTGGATTCCCGGAAGTGTTGGGGGCAATAGACTGCACACATGTCCCACTTGTGCCCCCTGCGGATACTGCACACCACTACCGCAACAGAAAACACACGCATTCCATCAATGTGCAGGCAATAGCGGTCCACCGGGGACTCTTCACCAATGTTGTTTCAAGCTACCCCGGCAGTGTGCACAATTCCTACATCTTCCGACAGTCCATCATTAATCAGAGCTTCCAGGATGGCACATATGGAACTGGACTGCTCGTTGGTAAGTGCCAAATCAACACACCACACACCTCAAAGCCACCATCACACAACGCACAACTGTGGGAATGCAAACGTGATCAAGCCACATACAACATGTCAATCAACATGATCACCTACCAGACACGACAACACTACTCCATGGTGATCCTGGGCTACCCCTGAAACAATACAGCTATATCATGGCACCACAGCCACACAACAGCTGAACGTGTGGAGATGCGGAATGCAGCGATGTGCGAACGATGCAAGTGACCTGTGAATGAGAATGACACAACGACAGGTGAGGCGTGGATGTGCAGGACAGACATTGGTATGCAAACCACAGATATGTCCATGGTGCCACTAACCCTGTTCAATACAATAAGGCGACACGTGGTGCCACTAACCCTGTGTGCCGTGAGTGACCGTCAGCCTCCGACGGAACATTGTTGGTGTCTGAGCCTGTGGCCTGGGGGTTGACATCAGCAACAGGCAAGTATGGACTTGGTGTCTGGCATGAGTCTGTGGCATTCATATCCGCCATGTTGCCGGACACAGCTGGCATGTGCCCTCTGCATCATGCCATGGGGTAGACCTCCCATTCTCCCCTGAGACACTCGACGGAAGGCACCTATGACATATACGAGACCCTGCTCCTCCCCCATGACCCTACCCCAGTATCCCGCAGGTCAGCGTCCCGTGGCAGTGGGCCCGTGTCGGCCGCTGGGCATCCGGGGCCACTAACCCTGTGCGACTCAAGTCATCACCACTTGTTGTTCTGACATTGCATTTCTGAGTGCCTGATGACTGTTGGAGTTTTTGCCAGCACAGGCTACTCCCTGAGGGCTGGCTTACACTCACCATACACACAGCCAGCACAGGCGTCACTGGATTGGTGGGCCTACCATCACATCCTGCCGAAACAAGTATTGACTCTTTTCTTCCTGCACTGTCATAGGTGATCAAGGATATGCACTTTGCCCTTGGATGATGACACCCCACAAGACCCGAACACACCTGCCCAGAGGCAGTACAATGTGGCTCACATACACACCAGGGGCATCGTTGAACGCACATTTGGCGTGTTGAAGTCACGTTTCAGGTGCCTGGATGGCCCAGGTGGAAAGCTCCTGTACAGCCCGGACATCGTGTGCAAGATGATCATTGATCATTGCATGTTGTGTATTGCACAACATCCGTGTACGCACCAATGCCCCATGGATCCCAGTTCCAGAAGTACCAGACGAGGATGGTGAGGATGGGGCAGGTGGCCCACATCTCACTGCAGGTGCGGCAGGAATGACCTATAGGAACACCATAATTGACAATTTTTTCTCATGAGCATGTCAGATTGTGGCCATCCCTGGCAATGATGGGAGAGTACAAAATGTCCAGAAGCACAGCATGTGTGATTAAAACATATTTACAGGTTACAGGTTGTACTTGTACATTGACATGTCACAGTTTCCTGCTGTGTCAGATATGATTTGCCATGTTGTGCACATTTGCGGCAGCAGTTGTGTCCTGTGTTCTGTTGAGGAGGTGTTGCTGTTTGTACCGGGATGTTGTCAATGTCGAGGTACACTTATACTTAAGTGCGTATGCTGCACTGTGGGTGATTCGCTCCTGCGGCTCTGATTTATCTGCCACTGGTCCCTTTCATGCGGTGTGCCTGTCAGTTCTGTGCTTCCACGGTGATGAGATGTTGCAGACTTGGGTAACTTGTGCTCTTTGTCGAGTTGTGACTCTTGGGCATGGTTTGATTGATTGATTGATTGATTTATGATTTTGTATAGTGCTGAATCACCCCGAGGGGTATCTCTGCGCTTGTAACGGCCCTACTTTATCGGTGGCTGATTAAAAGAGATAGGTTTTAAGGAGTTTTCTGAAATGAGAGATGGTCATACAATCACGGAGATGTTGTGGTAATTCATTCCAGAGAACCGGGGCCAGATATGAAAAAGCTTTGCCTCCGCTACGCGATTTTTTAATTCTGGGGATAGAGTGTAAGCATTTAGATCCTGACCTAAAAGAGCGTAGAGGAGTGTAATTGGTTATTTTACTAGAAAGATAGGACGGGCCGAGATGTCCGCACACGTGTTGTTGACATCAGGGGTTGTTTGTGCAGGTGGTTGTGTCCGAGTGTGACCTGCTCCTTTCCCATTGTGGTCTGCACTCAGCCACCTCAGTGTTGTACCGTGTACATTGTCAGGGTGATTGGACTGCAGCCATGCTACACGTCATGTGGTGTCTCTTGCCTTGTCAGTGTGGCTGACGTATATGCATGTTTGCTGTGTTTCACACATGTGCATGTGTTGGTTGTGTGCTTGGTGATGTGTTGGGTGGGTGCCCCTTTGGGCACATGGTGTATGTTGGACTCCTTGGTGTTTGTGTGTGTGCTGAAGTGTTCCTGTGGGATCAGGGACATGATTCTGAGTCATTGTGGGTGTGCAGTGTTCTCTGCTTAATTGTGCATGTGTGCCATTGTGCCCATCCCCCCCTGCCCACCCACTCCCTGTTCGGTGCGCACCTTGTTGATGTGGTGTCGGGTTATGTTGGACAGTGTCTGGATCCCCGACTCCAGTCACCGTCTCCAGACTGGTGACTGTGGCCACCATCTTCTCCATGTCATTCAGCTCCCGGTGTTCAGCTGGCCCCCCTCCTCCGGGGTATGTTGATGCTTTGATGTTGGCAGCGTGTTTCTGCTTGGTTTTGCCATTCACATCAGTCCAGAGCCTCTTGTGCTCTTCCATTGTCCTCCTCTGCCATGCGACGGCATTCACATGGTCCGAGGTGGTGTGCCATCTTTGCCTCTTTGTTGCCAATAACACATTGGCGGTGGCATACAGTTGGTGGTGGTGTTCCGGCTCATCCGTGGCGATGATCGGGTTTTCCTGGCGACTGTACCCCGTCTTCCACTTCCTCTTTTCTCATTGCCCTTCCAAGGGCCCTGTATTCCTGGGTGTTCCTCCGTGGGGATTGTGGGGTTCATGTTGTCCTCTGCAGTCGGTCAGGGTGCATCCGTGGTACTCCGCAGTTGATGTTGTTTTTTAGTGGCATTTTCCGTATGCTGTTCTGTGCTTTTTCCCGCATTACGCATGGGCATTGCTGGCCTCTCGCTGGTTGCCACTGTTTTCTTATCGCGTTTGGGCACATGACATCTTTTTACGCGTTGGGGTTTGTGTTTTTATCTCCGTCGCGGTGGTTGTATCGCAGACCTTGGCTGCTTTTTCGGCGGACTATCGCATGGTACCACCGCTTTGTGAAGTCCACGTTGATACCGGGTTATTTTCCCTCGATTGGCTGCGATGTGTAAAGTTGCGTTAACATTTTTTGGAGCTGTTAAGCACACGTTCTTGTGAATATACCCCTAAGTCAGGAAACAGCAAACAGGAACAGCCAGCTCAAGAATAGGAGACAGCAAACATGGCCTCTCCTCACGCAGGTAGGTAAGCAAGCCACCGACTAACCTAACTCCTCCCACCAAGAACCTCAATTATGCCCTAAAACCCAGATATCCAACCCACATTTGTGTCAGAACAGAAGATTTCTCTACACATGATTGGTTAGGGAAGGGGGAGTACTGTCACACCACTCTCGTCATGTCCATCTCACTCAATGTCTTATTGTCCATTGATTCTGTATATTAACTTCCAAACCAGGAAATACAAATTCGAGCCACTGTCATAATATGCATTTCCTCCATCCCGGTCATGTAGCAAATTCTGTGTCACATTTATTTGCCTGTGCCGTATTCTGAGGAAATGTTCCTCCACTTGATAAAGAAAGTGTTTCTTCCTGCTTACTCTTGGCAGTCACACAGGACTCATGAAGTTCACTCGTCTTCCACCTTCTCCATCTCGTTCAACATTATTTTTAGAATTAATTTTCATTTCATTAACCCAAAAGATTCCTGCAGAGCAGAAAACCATGCTTCTAAGGAAAACAAACACAGGCATTATTAATCACTTAAATGCAGCATTGGGTGGGTGCGTAATGGAAAGCATTTTATCTATGTGCAACCGGAGTTAATATCATTTTCCTAGAAAGCGTTAATAAAGTGCAGAAAAGCAGCATTAGTCCTTTTATTTTTCATTTGTCAAGAAGCATTTGCGGCCTACTCCAGTGCTTAGTTCGCGCTAGCGCAGAAGCCTTTTCCCTCATGTTAGGCTCTTTTCCACATTAGTTTTCACCGCACACTGTTAATAAATGTTACTGAGGGTTCAATTAGAGCAGGTTTTATTTAGCGAAAACCCTGCTCCATCACTATGCTTTAAGCACTGGAGATGTATTTTACTGCCAGGAAAATATACTTCTTCCTGACTCAGTTTAATGGAAATGTGACATAAGTTGATTAAGACTATCTGCTTAATGAGATGACCCGTTAACAAATTTGTAATTAAGAATCACAGAGTGGAACTGTCAAAAGCTTTGAAACTGGTACGTATGGATTACTATAGTAAAATTTAAACTTCCCCCACACCTCAAGAACCTCATTGCTCCGACTATAAGGAAAATGAAACCATGCCTTTGCAAGTGCAACCACATGAGACCCTCATTAAAAGTACTCCATTCGCTCCCAGTTGATCAGATGATCAAATTCAAGATCCTTTGCACCCTTCTTTAAGTGTACTGGGGCAAAGAACCTCACAATTTACAGAAATGGGCATCTCAATATGCTCCAGCTAGGAACCTTCACTCAGCATCCGTTCATGTGATCAGCCACTTTTCTTTTAAGAGGATGAAACATGGCAGCAAATCCCATTTCCCCAACCCTAATTTATCACCAACAGTTCATTAGGAAATTCTTAAACACTGAACTATTTATCCTTGCCTTCATGGACTTTTCATAGACTCGCTTCAGGGGGCCACAAGTGAAGAACATAGGACTCCAATTGCAACCCAACCAATGAAACTCCTATTCCATTCTTAGGGCTCTGATTTAAACAAGTTTTACTTGTAGCTCTGAACTTTCTATCTAACTCAATATTTATAAAGTACTGCTGTTACAGATACCATCTAAGAACACCTAACTAAAAGAGATATACAACAGACCAGTTTGGAAGAAGACTCTATGAGAAATACAGAAAGCCTTAAAAAAGATATGCTTTCATTTGGGAGCCAGTGAAGCCCTGTGAGTAGATATGAAACAGAGGTTTGTCTAAAAAGGCTGAGAAGAAGGAGAGTGGTCTGTGAGGAACGTGAGTAGTCTCACAAACAAGGAGTTGCTATAATCAAGGCGAGGCATAATGATCAATTGATCAAACAGGATTTTGTAAAGTGCAACACTGCCACGCCTATGGGTATCTGGGCGCTGTGTCTCTGTCAAAGAGCCAGGTATTGAGTCTCTTTCTGAAGTCTGCCAATGAGGGGGCTGTACAGAGCTGGAGAGGAAGGTCATTCCAGGTCCTGGCAGCGATGTCGGAGAAGGAGCGGCCACTGATGCGGCTGTGACGGGATGCGGGGGGGTGCGAGTGAAGAGGAGTGCAGGTGTCCAGAGGGTTGATGGAAAATCAGTGGATGGTTGATGTAGGCAGGTAATAGGTCGTGAAGAGCTTTGTAGGCATGAGTGAGGATCTTGAACTGGCATCTCTTCTGAATGGGGAGCCAGTGGAGATCTCTCAGGTGGGGGCAATGTTGGTTCATTTGGGGAGGTCCAGGATGAGTTTGGCTGTAGTGTTCTGTATAGTCTGGAGTCTTCTGAGGAGCTGGGTGTAGATGCCAGTATAGAGGTTGTTGCTGTAGTTAAGGTGGCGAGGGACAGAGTGATGGTTTTCTGGTGTTGGTTGGGATCCATCTGAAGATTCTGCAGATCATGTTAAGTGTGATGAAGCAAGAGGACGTGACTGCATTGACTTGTCATTTCATGGTCAGTTGACTGTTGAGGATGATGGCAAGGTTGCTAGCATGGTCGGTTGGTGTGAATGTAGGTCCGAGTTCTGCAGGCCACCAGCTGTGATCCCATGCAGAGGCTTTCTTCCCAAAGTTTAGTACTTCAGTTTTGTCGGAGTTGAGCGGGAGGCAGTTCTCTCTCATCCATTTGGCTACATTGGTCATGGCATTGCTGAAGTTGGTTTTGGCATTGGAGGGGTCCTCAGTGAGCGAGAAGATCAGTTGAGGGTCATCTGCATAAGAGGTTATGTTGAATCTGTGGGATCTGATGATGTCTGTGAGGGGGTCATGTAGATGTTGAACAGGGTGGCTGAGTGATGATCCTTGTTGTATGCCTCATACGATTTCTTTGAGTGTGGAGGTGAAGGGAGGCAATCGGATGCTCTGTGTGGAAGGAGGAAGGAGGCGATCCACTTAAGGCCATCTTGCTGATGCCTCTGATGTAGAGTCTGTTGATGAGGGTGTTGTTAGAGACCATGTTGTTGCTGCAGAGAGGTTGAAGATGATCAAGGTCACAGTTTTTCCACAATCAAGGAGTGTTCTGATGTCATCTGTGGCAGCGATCAGTGTGATCTCAGTGCTGTGGTTGGCTCGGAATCCTGATTGTGAGGCATCCAGTAGCTGTTTTCTTTCCAGGAATTTGGTGAACTGCTTCTTGATGGCTTTCACTAGTACTTAGGCCTAGTAGGGGAGAAGGGAGATCAGCCGATAATTTTTTAGATCACTGGGGTTGGTGGAGGAGTCCTTTAGGAGGGGTCTGATGTTTCCGTATTTCTATCTGTCCGGGAAGGTTGCTGTGGAGATGGAGGTGTTGAGGATGCTGGTGAGTTGTGTGCTCATTGGGTTTGTTGCAAGGTTGTAGAGGTGGTGGGGGCAGGGGTTGGTGGGAGTCCTGGAGTTGATAGAAGACATGATGGCTGAGGTGGTTAGGGCAGTGAGCTTGGACCAGGTGGTTAACTGATGATCGCTTGTTGGTTGAGGTCGTTGGGGTTGAGGGTGGAGGGTTAGAGTCTGAAAATGTTATAGGTGATCTCGTTATAAAAATAGTATTAGAGGGTGTCGCAGAGTTCTTGGGAGGGGTGGATGGTGTTCTTTATGGCAGTAAGGTTGGCAAATTCTTTGACTATTTTGAAGAGTTCCTTTGAATGATTAGCCTCGGAGTCGATGCAGGTAGTGATGGCTGCTTTTATGGCTTTTTTGATGTGCCGGTGATAGTTGCTAAGGGTTGTTTTGTGAGCTGCTCTGTCAACGGGGTTACTTGTGGTGTGCAATCATTTCTCCTGTTAGTGGCAGTTGCGCTTGGTGGTGCGGTGACTCGGAAGGCGCTGTTGGTGCTCCAGGCAGCGAAGTTCTCTGCGGTCTGGTTGAGGTCTGTTGAGGCCTTGGGCTGGGAGCTGGTTGGGAGCTGGTGAGGGCATTTGACCACTGAGTTTTGGTGAACATGCTCCAGCTGCGGTGGGAGGAGATCTGATGCCTGGTGATGGTGTGCTAGGCATCAGTGATGGTGAGGTGTATGATGGTGTGGTCAGTTCAGGTGAGTTATGTGGTGTGGCTGAATATGATTCAGTCTCTGGAGATGAAGATGGGGTCAAGTGTGTGTCCTGCTTTGTGCGTGGGTTGGGTGACCAGCTGGTTGATATGATGTATGATATTTGTTTCAAATGTCTTTTTTCTTAATTTTTCATAAGGGCCCACACAAGGTACAGCTGCTACTGGTCAGCTGGGTACTTCAGTAAAAAGGCCTCTTACAGGTTATTGTGCCCTGTAGGTTAACAGGAGGCTAGCCAACTAGCCCTTTCTTCTATGTATAAGTGGAAGCAGGCACAGCCCTTCAGGTCTGCTCAAAGGCCTAAAAAACAGATGCAGTCCTTCTGTTTTTTCATAGGTCCTGAGTTCTAAGGATGGTACCTTGGGGAGCCGCAAATGCGCCTGGCACCAGCTAGTGGGTGGGGGTGGCTCATCCTTAACCAATGTGGCAAAAGTTCCGAGGGGCAGCCCAATTCATCTTTGAAACAGTTCCTGTTTGGCTTGCTGCAAACAATCCCACAGGTCATCTTACTCCCAGTATCTAAGATGGGGACACCCTTATTCCCTTCTACAGAGCCTATGTGCCCACCAAAAGGCTAGCATAGTTAGCAGCCCCCTCCTCTCTGGTTACTCACAATCAGTTTTGGCAAAAGCTTTCCTCCCACTCAGTTTGATGCCAGCCTGACTATGGGGTCAATGACTGGACATTTCCTGGTATCACCGGACATTAAGGTGGGAACACTGGCCCCTTTGAAGTTAATTAAGTTCTTGGGCCCACCACATCTTGTGCTCCTGCCATGGGAATAAAACACTTCTCCACTCACAGGCCATTTTCCTTTTCTGGGAGTAGTTTTCACATCTCATTCAGGTCAAATACTTTTTTGACAGATGCTGGAGAGCTAATGCAAATCTCGGAGCATCAGGGCAGGGAAAAGGTACTTCCTAAATATGTAATAAAAATCAAATGGCACCATTGAACTGGACTTTTAATAAATATTACAAAGAGTGTCTTCTTTTTCTAGCTAGTTCAAACCTAAGATACAGAATTACTATATTAATCTGTACTCTAGTTATCTCTATAGGACAACATGACTGTTCCATAGTGAAAACAGCTTTTGGGGGCTTGTCACTGCAGGAACATGCTAACATTAGATTTCTATGTGTCTAATGTTTGAATACTAATCACCCTACCTTCTGAGATACAAGGCCTACATAGAGGTGACAAGAGGGAATGCTCCTTAAATATGCTGTAATAATAATACTATAAATGCATCTTGACTACTTTATTGAGCAGTTTACTGTAAGTGATGCAGAGAGAGATAATCTTTTTGAGGGATACCTTTATCACATGGTTGATATTTTACAACTTCTCTGACAAACTGTGATCATCAAAATCATATGATATGCATGTACAGTGCAGCAGTTTGCTGCAATATACATTGTTTTTATGTTGCTTTTTTAGTGGGGTTAGTTACTATCTATAGCATTATTATTATTATTATTATGATTATTTTTATTATTATTATTATCATTGTTATTATTATTATTTGATGAGTTAAAGTCTTCATTTTTAAATGGGGGTGGCAGACATTTTGTGACTCTGTCATACAGTGTTCGTTCAGTTTACACAGGATTGAGAGTCACATTTCAAAGGTGTTGACCAGAGCAAAGAGTCAAGAGGTGTTTGACATAGGACAGTGAGGAAATGCTTAATGTGAGAGCTTTCACAGAGGTCAAGTCAGCCTATTAGACTCATTGAACACAGGCATTGTCAAGACCTAGCCTTGTCTGACGTAAACTGACTTACTGACTAATAGAAACGATAGTTATGGCACGTAGAGGTTACATAACCTTCTCTGAAATACTGGAGATTTAGGGGCCAATTACTATGTCGGGTGGAAAGCCTCCTCCCGACAGTCAGTATCTCCTAGACCGCATTGGAGCCCTTCTGACTGACTTGTCTGTTTGCATTTTGACCAACCGATTATGATGTTCGCAGTCGGACTGGAAACCGTGTGGTTTTTCCAAATTTGTTCCAACAGGCTCTCGGAGTATTCCTGTCGGTCGGAACCATATCGTGCACCTCTATGGGAAAGGTTTCCGACCGAGGAATTACGATGTCAGTTCCCAACATCATTTTTTAATCGGACTGTCAGACACAAAAAGGCTGTCGGAAAGTGACTTTGGGAGCCCCTGGCATGGCCCCATAGGCCCCGCGGCCTCTGGATTATGGCCGAGGGGGTACCCAGTGGACCAGCCCCTTAAACCCTGCATTGTGTGGCAAACACCATGGGTTGCCTGCGACAGGGTGCTCGGTTTTTAGCAAACACCCCGTTTCCTCATAGGAGTCTGTGTTACGGCCGGTTGTCGGGCAAAACACGGGCTCCCATAGGGAACAATGGTACTCCGACTGAACAGCGTTTGGTCGCATCTTAATTGTTTGATCGAAACCGTTGACTGTGAGTCAGTCGGTTACGATTTCCAAGACGGTGTTGGGCAGAGGCTTTCCGACCGACATCGTAATGAGGCCCTGATTGTGGTTGGTTACTTACACAACTTGGCTTGAGATAGAAGGGGCTTGAGATTCAGGGTGCAGCCCTGACATGACTATGTAGCTTTATCTTCTTTATTTCATAGAAATTGGTAACCTATTAACATCCAGCAGTGTTGTGCCACTATTCAGCCAGCTATCTGCTTGATTCCAAATTCACAGAGCTATGTATACTTAGCGCTGTTGTTGGGATTTGTATAGGGTACACAGTTGACTAATGTATTTATTGACAGTTTGCTTCCCCTTTTGGTAGCCGTGTGTGAACAATTTTTTTATAAAGTTGGTTAATGAAGCATTTTCTGTGCTAAACAAGAAACAAGGGGGTACATTCTCAAGAAAGTGTGATAACTACCGCAAGAGTAGCTTAACGCAACTTTCAACATCGCAACCTCTTGCGGTAACATTACGACCAAGTTGTTAATACAACCAAGTATTCACAATGCGGCGGTACCATGCGATAGTCACCAGATAATGCATGAAATGGCAGCGCAAAAATCAACGCCACACCGCAAAAATGCGAAACACGAATGCCAAAAAAGCTGCGATGATGCCAATCGCGATACAAAAAGCCGCGAAAACCAGCGGCAGGCCAGCAAACACCAAGCGTCTGGTGGGAAAATGCCCCATAAAAGCAACAAAAACAACACACCAAAAAGAATCCAAAGTGCATAGCAACATGGATTCACCCTGGCCCAGAACAGAGGCCAACGCGAACCCCACAAGCCCCCCAGACCACCAGCAAGGAACAACGGGGTCGGAGAAGGCCAAGGAGAAGAGGGAGAGGAAGACGGGGTGCAGGTCGCAGGAAAATAAGACCAGCGTCACGGAGGGGACAGTACACTACCAGCAACTGACCCACAATCAGACTATCCAGAAAGCAGACGGAGTGTCGACGAGGCCAATGGAGGAGGCCAAGAGGCGTTGGCATGACGTGGAAACCTAAACCAGGCACAAAGCCGCTTCCAACAGGAAGGCAGCAACGGTGACAGGAGGTGGGAGTCCTGCACCACAGGAGGAGCTGGAGGAAATGGAGGCCAATCATAAGTGTGGAGACCGTGCAAGGAGGTAGGAGTCCAGACACAGCTTGATTGGACCTGAAACAAAAACAACAGGGTGAGGATCTAAAAGGGACCGGGGGAACGGGGGGAGATGGGCACGATGGCACACATGCGCAATGATGTGTAGCACACTGCACAACCGCATATCTCCCATCCTCATGGCACACTGCAGCACACACACATAGCAATCACAGCACACCTCATGACAATGTGGCACAAAGTGCAACACCGACACTGCAGACCAGGGGACACAACTGGGTCCGCCCATGCGCACAAACAGGCCAATCACATTGGACAAAGCAGGGAACTGTGAGATGCATATGTACGGGTAAAACCTCACATCAGTCATGTAGTCCAAATGTCCACTGTCCCAACTCAAATTGCCTGCACCACCCAAACAGTCATGATATACTTTGTCACACAGTCTGCATGTCTACAAGAACAATTTGCCAACATAAATGTCAACACAATGTCAACATGCATCTCCCCTCCACATTGCAGAGAGACAAACACTGAGGCCGGCACAGGCACCCAGCCATGGGACGGTGACTTGCGGTGCACTCAGATGGGCCATGCGACCTGAGTGGGTCTCCATCAATGTCCGAGGTGTATGTCGCGGAGGGTTGCGGGGGACAGTGGAAGGTGTCCTCCAGGGCATGATGCAGAGGGTGGAAGCTGTCATGAAGCAGCAAATGGAGGAGTGGAATGCAAAGGCATCGTTTTCACCAAAAGTCTGTATCACCGACATGATGGCGACGACAACACCAAGTACATGGACTCAGTCGCCACCAAAGTCCAAACAGAAAGGGTCCATGGGTCTCGGGGAATAGACATAGTTGCACCGGGGCTGAAAGGGGATGCAGTCTGCGTTGAGGCCTGTACAATGACATCAAGTCAGCCATAAATAAATCAAGGCTGAATTCAAAATTGTGTGTGACCCATTCGACCGCAGGGTAGGCCGGGGACAGCGGTCAGCAAGGGCCCACAGCCACGTGTCGTTGTCTTGCGATGCACAGAGTTAGTGATCCCAGGGCAGTTTTCGGTAGTGTCTGATCACCTCCATAATGATGATCCTTTTTTTCCTCCTGTCTGGACCGTGTCTTCCTCTTACGCCTCTCCTTGCATGCAATGATTCTTACTCTGCCCTTAAATGATCGATGTTCAGTTCCAATTCTGTAGCCTACTCAAGCGCAGCGTAGGCCGGGAGCAGTAGTCCGCGTGGGCCCACAGCCTTGTGTCGTTGGGATGCTATGCACATGGTTGCTGCCACCTGAGCGAAGGGAGTACAGTGAAGTAGAATCTTCCTTATTGTGCGTACACGGACAATGTATGATCAAGACTCAGTTCTAAATGTGTGACCTACTTGTCTGTAGTGTAGGCCGAAGGCAGTGGTCAGCAGGGGACAACAGACATGTGTCGTAAGAATGCCATGCACAGAGTTGGTGGCACCACCTCGAAGGGAGCCCACTGGTATAGGATCTGCAATGAACATATGTATGCGGCCATCGTGTAATCAAGACTCAGCTCCAAATTAGTGACCTACTTGAGCATGGTGTAGGCTGGAGGCTGCAGTAGAGTACATCAACGAGAAAGGAGAAAAGCGGGCCTGTGTCGTGGAGGCCGTGATGGTTTGAGGAGGCTGCCAAGGTCGCAGACCTCGGACTTGGAACTTGCGCCGGCACGTGATGGGCCCTCTTTGACACACACCGGTGTTGGCAGGTGAGCAGTATGGCCTGGCTGTGCAGGGGCAGGCCAGACGGCTTCGGGGCCCAGTGGGCCGGGGTACGGCAGGCACACAGCATCACAGGCAACTCCGCTCAGGAGGACGATGTCGGCATCGTGGCGGGGTGAGTGGCGCCGCCCCAGCAGAGACGTTGGGCTTTCCGGAAGAGGACCACGCCCAGGGCTACGTGCTTTTTATTCACACCCCTACGCTGGGCTGGCGTATGCCAGCCCATCCCACTCAGCTCACGCTTACGGGGGGGACATCACAGGCAACATTTCCGTGAACTCCCCCACTGGCTGGCGTGACATGGTTGCGTCCACTGTCCACTACACTCTATACACCAGAGATGTATATCGCCATGGATATGGGTGTGTTCTGCATACTGCGGTCTGTCTGGCACATCTCCGCATCCTTTACACATGCCTGGTTGCTACCTCTCCCCACATTCGCCAATTGTGTGGCCGAGGTGCCATGCCATTGATGGCTCATGTTCACAGCTTGCCCAGGTTACCTTTGTAAGTTGCTCTGTCATGTCTGGTGGGTGGGCATGTTGTTTTGCACGTTGTATGCAATTTTGTGACGTGTGCATTGCCAGAGATGTGAGTTGCATGGTTGTGGAGTTGGGTGAGTGGGGTGTTCATTTGGAACTTGCCAAGGGGCTGTGCATTTCCCTTGGTGCCATCCGGGGAACGCTGGTTGATGATGGACTGTCGGAAAATGAAGGACTCATGCACACTGGCTGGGTATTTGGAGGCGACATTGGTGGAGGTTCCACGGTGTTCGGATGTTGCCGGCACATTGATGTGAGACGTGTGCAGTCTGTTGCGGTGATTGTGTGCTGTGTCACAAGGGGTCACGGGTAGGACATGTGTGCTGTGGATTTTCCCCAACACGTGCGTGCATCCAGCTATGGCGTATGGTCCTTGCTTGGTCTCCAGCGGATCCTGCGCATTGTGTTGGACGTATAGGGACTGGAGTACCAGGGTGATGGTAATGTCCAGGACAAGTGTGAGGGACTTGGATGTGGCTGGCTGTGAGACTCCTCCGACTCTAGCGGGTGTTGGTTGGGGGGTACCAGGGGCCAACAGGTGCAGCACAGCCAGCAGCTTTGTGCGGGGTAGGATGTTGGTTGTCCGCTGTGTTGGTGCCGTCAGCCTGTTGGGCGATGATGGTCAGGCTGCGTAGGATGGTTGTCCTTTTGAGCCTGTAGTGGACAATAACATTGTCAGGTGTTGGGTCTGTGAGGCTGGTGTGTTTCCTGGGGGTCCGCTGTCTTTGTCTGTGCTGCCTCTGTGGTGATCCGGGGGGGGGGGGTTCTGGGTGGGGGTTGGAGGCCTGGGGTGGTGGCATTGGGTGTTGTGGCCCATTTGGATGTCCGGGCCGCATGATCAGTGGCTCCATGGCATTTGTTGTCCTTCCGATGTAGCTCTGGGCTGGGCTCCCTTTTGTGGTGCAGGCTGCCGTCCGACTTTGCACCAGGTCAGATCAGGTGTTAGTTTCCTGCTGCTAACGCGCCTTATTGCCTGTTTTGTGTTCTTATCGCCGATCTGGCTGGTTGTTGAGAATGTTGAGGTGTGGTGTCTTTGCGCCTTTTCACACGGGAACGCCTACTCTGCATCTCATTAGCTATAGTTGTGTGGGTGGTCTGTGGCGAGGTTTTTTGCGGCTGCTATTGCGGGTAAACTGGTGCTGTGGGCTGTTAAGCCCAGCTTGTGATTGGGGCGATACATTTATCACAACTTTGGCTGTAATAAAGTGCCGTCAACTCGGCGACAGCTCCTTGTGAATATGCCCCAAGGTTTTTACAAGAAAGTTCCTACATCCAGGATGCCACTGCTTCCCAGCTAGGATTGCATTATATAACTATTTCACTGCTACATACATATATACATCGATGACGTGTCACTTTTTAAAGGTAAAACCTTGCACCAAGAGTACATTAGGAACATCTCAGGTCTATGCCCTGTGGGCTCTGGAAGGACAAAAACTCTGCATGATGTGGACAATGCTCTGGTTTAGCAATAGTCCACTGAGCATGACCTCAATGATAACGGAGTTGCAGGCACTTAATGTTGTTTAAACAATTCTGCTAAAACATTCATTAAGGGAAATTGTGGATATGTTTTAAGATTTGCAATTACTATGTTTCAGGATCCGAATTACTAATGAGTGCAATTCCTGCACCATTTTTCTGTATCTATTACTTACAAACATGTGTATTTACTGACAGGGCAGCTTCATTCTTAGAGCTGAATGTATAGTACTGATCTTATACATAAGGTAAAAAACAAAGTCATATGTAATATCATTAGGAATTTCATCTATGGTGTCATTTTTGCTACCCTTTCTGATTTTCAATCAAAGTCATTCTGCTCTTTTATCTGGAGTTTTTAAATATCATTTTGGCTAATTAATGACCTTAGCAAAGGGTTATACACCACAAGTGGAAACACCAACACAAAGGCAAATTCAATTATTGGATACCCTCTTCTATCTGGATGTGGCCATAACTCAACCACAAACTATACATATTCCTCAACTAAGACTGATGAAGAACAGTTTATAGTTGGAGATACAGTCACAAAATTAAGCAAGCTGTAGTGCAATAAAGACACTCAAAATCATATATTCACCAGAGCTGGCCCAAATCAAGATAGACTGAAGATCTCTCTGTCTCAGACAACAATGAAACTCACAGTAAACTGACCAAAATGGAAGGAAATCCTTCTAGCCAAAATCAAAAAGGAGTGAACATTTGGAAAATAAAACTTAGTCACACATCACAGGATAAAAGAAAATGGAAATAACAGTCATTGTTTTAATTTCAAGCGTAGCAGAAAAAGATTTTCCCAGAATGCATTTTAGCTAACACTAGTAGAGAGAACCTCTTCTTAGTAGAACAACTTAAAAATACAACAAATAGGCACTAGCCACGAGATTAAAAGGCTGAACATGAAATGGAGTATGGCAAAAGAACTGTAATCATTGTTGTAGTGTCTTGCATGCTAGAAATGATGGAACCCTTTTGACTCCAGATGGACTCCGTAAAACCGTGATGTAAGTGTTAGAGCGGAATGCACTGAAGGCTACTTTAGAATGTTGAGTTTACAGTTACATGCAGAAGAATAAAGAAGAATATTATTTAAGGCCTGATTACGAGTCTGGCAGTCTTGCGACCGCTAGACTCATGGTGGCTCAGGAGTGGCAGCCCACTGTTTTACTGATTACAACTTTGTAATTAGTATTGGCGATAGACTGCCGGCTGCGCCAGGGGCAGTTGTTCCCTGGCGATGGTGCAGTAGCACAACAACGCATTATGCTGAGCAGGTACTGGCGCAGTCCTGATTAGCATATTTTGAGTTCTGGGACTGCCAGCCTTTTCATGGGGGAGACCTGCCATGAAAAGGCTGGTGGTGCAGAAACAAAGGGGGCCCTATATGGCTCCCATGCCCCCCAGGCATGGAGATACATTCAAGGGGGCACAACACATGCACCGCTGTCTGTATTCCCCCCCAGCTCCAGAACGTCCACGCCGGAACATTTTGAACATTTCCATTGCCGTGCCTGTTTTCAAGGCACCACCATGGGAAAGGCCAAATGACCGCCGACTGTATTATGAGTTGTACTTTTACAACTTGTAATACAGCCAGCAGTCCATGCATGGGTTTGGCACAGCGGAGCCAGCGTTGAGCCAGTGCTGTTGTGCCAAACTTGTAATCACCCCCTAAGTTCCTTGTGTGGCATATTCCTTTGTGGGCATCCAGGCTGTGAAGGATGCTACATCTGGCAACGAGTTAGGGGATAAGTAAACCAAAGATCGACAGTTCTCTCCCAGAGAGATTGCCATGGTCCAAGCAAACTGTTTGTGCATGCCACATGTGTTACAATTGAAGTGAGGAACTAACGCTTAGCACATGTGTAATCAAAGCCCAACTCCAACCGCCGTAAAGAAGTTTAAAATTACAAAAGCATTGCAAAGAAATCTTTATATAGATGACTGAGAACCCGCTGGTCAGATCATACGTAAAGGTAGTGCGCTGCTAAGCAATATACAGTCCTATGTAATCTGGAGTGTGAATGCTAAAGGCAGATACAACCAAGTTTTCAAAGAGCAGTTATTGATAATCACAAAGTGCAAGATAGTGTTACAATTAGAAAATGATTACGACAAAGAGAGCGCAAAGAGACGCCTAAGAATAAAACAGTTATTTGCTCACCAGAACCTGGGTATAGCGAATCGTTATGACCTCAGTGCCAGGTGCAGTCCAAGCAAAGCACAGGGGTTGTGCTTATGAAGCTGGTGACACTCCAAAATGACCAAAGATAGCTTAGGACCTGTGGAAGTTTGAGAGAATGAAGGCAAAGACTGAGGCCATAATTTCAAAAGTCATCCAGGATGATCCAGAGGCCAGCACATCTCAAGGCCTTAGAGATGGTTCACATTAACATGTTCAAGATGAACAGCCAAGGGAGCCGGAGAGAGCTCTAACCTCAATGTCAGCCACTCCCAAAAACCACCACCACCATTTGCTACTGCCAAGAAGCAAAATGTTTTGTAAGGAAACAATAGCTCGTGCGGATTAATATTTATCAATACAGTATGTATTCTATAATAATAATCAAAAAAAGGGGGTTAGGAGAGATGTCAGAAGAAAAGGCAAAGCCATACACATTAGGTCTTTTTGTGAAGAATGTTTTTCTTTTATATTACGAGAATATTTACATAGGAAGTGGACATAAATACACAATACAGATTGACATTAAACTTACAAATTACAAATTACAAATTAGTGTCCCAATGAAAAAAACCTAAACAGACAAATAACATAAAATGCGACATACAAACAAGGTTTCCATTTTTCTTTACAAAGGCAATCACAAACAATTAATAATTCAAATTAGCAACACTTAAGCATTCTAAGTGTTGATTTAGTGATTTGCCTATCACGTCAACGGCGTTTCGACCCTATTCCAATTTAAAGGGTCTCGTCAGGACTGTCTAATATAGGGACACCTAAAGAGGGGGATAAGGAAAATATTTGTCAAAAAGGAGATCAATTGTCTCAAAGAAAAGGATTGTTGGAGGAATATAGGTAATAAGCCTATCTACCTTATCGTCCGGGGCAGGTCTAGCGTTTAAGTGTACAGTGACACCGTGCTCAAGGTGAAAAGATAAAATACTCACAGGTACCCAGCCGGGTGCTGCGTGAGAACGAGAAAAACCATTATTGTCACAACCATTATCCATTACTTATTATCAAGAAAATACGCACGTTTTTACTTACCCCTGTGAGAAAAGACTCACACGGAGGCAGTTGCCCACTATTATTCTGTATGCTTTTGATTTAGCGCGATGTAAGGGTCTATTAATGTACAACACCTACGGAAGCTCCAAACTGCTGTATAGCTGTCGCTTCGGATTCACGAGTCCAGTCAACTATTCCAAAAAATATATAAAAAGGAGGAAGATGATATAGTCAACTCACGAGGGGGAAATAACCTATCAAGTCTATAAATGACCTATGCCGAAAACTAAAAACGCTGCTCCTACCTCTTTTCCTGCTTCCGGGTTTACGAATATCCCGAGAAGTACTGCAGCAGGCGAACGAAGTCCTGTCTGCTTGGTACGATCACAGCGATTGGTCGGGATAAGGGGATACTTAAACCCGATTCGCTAGCGAACGACCAATCTAGGGTATCCAACAATAATGTGCCGGTGGGGGAAGGCGCGTGACGTTGCCTAGTAACCTGCAACTACTATCGGTCTTGATAACGTGATTTTGAGGGTGGTAAATAAAGTTATTTGTGTTCAGAGACATTGAACTGAGTAAGAGCAGCACTACGTCCTACAACGCTAAGTAAGCAGTTGTGTTTATGTCAATGGAATAGCGGGACTTAAACTACTGTCGGTCTAGATAACGTGATTTCAAAGGTGGTAAATAAAGTTATTAGTGATCAGAGTCATTAAACTGAGTAAGAGCAGTACTACGTCCTACGACGCTGAGCGATCAGTTGTGTTTCTGTCAATGGAATTGCGGGACTTAAATCAGATATTACAACGATGACATGATTTCATTAGCAATAGACACAGAAATTACAATGGTTACTAGTATCAGGTTTCTCGTTCGTTCATCAGTTATGGCACATATCAGTGTCAATTACTTCGATTTTTTGGACAATATACAGTGAACACCTATAAAATTCATAAAAGGTCCAACGCCAAAACAATAGTAAGAGTATGTTACTGACTATTTTGAAAAGATAAAACAATAACGCAAATGCATGACATATACTACAAGAAGGCTTAATTTAAATTTCTTATCAAAGCCAATATGTGCCTCCAACAGTGGTTAACTCTTCAATAAAAAACTTTATATTTCATGTACATTTGCTTTTTTCATAGCTGTGGAACCCATATGACAATAGATCTCTAATCCTACAGATTATACATAACCTATTATTACACATATATAATTTGGGCCAATCATGTGGAAGCACGAAGGATCATCTTTGAAATTTTAGTTAGAGCTGTATTGGAAAAGGTGTGTTGGGAGACATACTAGGTACGCAAGCAACACTGATTAGGTGAGGGTAGTAATGAACCCACGCCATTCCTCAGCTGAATTCAACCCTTGCATTATGGAGTTAGTGCGTTCAATCCAACGACACTCTAGTCGTTGCAATATCTGCGATAAGTCTCCACCTCTTTTCGGTGCAATCACTTTGTCTATTACTTGCCAGCGAATGTCATTTGCCGTTTGGCCTTTCTCTTCAAAGTGATTAACAAGTGGGGCATTGAGAACAGAATTCCTAATCCTACTACGATGTTGCCCTATGCGTGCCAAAATATGAGATCATTGGAATCGACCTGGGGCCTACCAGATGTAAAAGGTCACTATAAGTGTGGCAACTGTGTCGCCTGTGAATTTACAGCAAATACCAAAAAATTCACTCATGGAAAAGTCGATCAACAACTAGATTTTTTTGCCAACTGCAATACAAAAAATGTGGTATACTGTATACTGTGTCCCTGTGGGCTACCATATATTGGACAAACCCAACAAACTGTTAAAGCACGCATAGGGCAACATCGTAGTAGGATTAGGAATTTCTTGAAGAGAAAGGCCACACGGCAAATGACATTCGCTGGCAAGTAATAGACAAAGTGATTGCTCCGAAAAGAGGTGGAGACTTATCGCAGATATTGCAACGACTAGAGTGTCGTTGGATTGAACGCACTAACTCCATAATGCAAGAGTTGAATTCAGCTGAGGAATGGCGTGGGTTCATTACTACCCTCACCTAATCAGTGTTGCTTGCGTACCTAGTATGTCTCCCAACACACCTTTTCCAATACAGCTCTAACTAAAATTTCAAAGATGATCCTTCGTGCTTCCACATGATTGGCCCAAATTATATATGTGTAATAATAGGTTATGTATAATCTGTAGGATTAGAGATCTATTGTCATATGGGTTCCACAGCTATGAAAAAAGCAAATGTACATGAAATATAAAGTTTTTTATTGAAGAGTTAACCACTGTTGGAGGCACATATTGGCTTTGATAAGAAATGTAAATTAAGCCTTCTTGTAGTATATGTCATGCATTTGCGTTATTGTTTTATCTTTTCAAAATAGTCAGTAACATACTCTTACTATTGTTTTGGCGTTGGACCTTTTATGAATTTTATAGGTGTTCACTGTATATTGTCCAAAAAATCGAAGTAATTGACACTGATATGTGCCATAACTGATGAACGAACGAGAAACCTGATACTAGTAACCATTGTAATCTCTGTGTCTATTGCTAATGAAATAATGTCGTCTTTGTAATATCTGATTTAAGTCCCGCAATTCCATTGACAGAAACACAACTGATCGCTCAGCGTCGTAGGACGTAGTACTGCTCTTACTCAGTTTAATGACTCTGATCACTAATAACTTTATTTACCACCTTTGAAATCACGTTATCTAGACCGACAGTAGTTTAAGTCCCGCTATTCCATTGACATAAACACAACTGCTTACTTAGCGTTGTAGGACGTAGTGCTGCTCTTACTCAGTTCAATGTCTCTGAACACAAATAACTTTATTTACCACCCTCAAAATCACGTTATCAAGACCGATAGTAGTTGCAGGTTACTAGGCAACGTCACGCGCCTTCCCCCACCGGCACATTATTGTTGGATACCCTAGATTGGTCGTTCGCTAGCGAATCGGGTTTAAGTATCCCCTTATCCCGACCAATCGCTGTGATCGTACCAAGCAGACAGGACTTCGTTCGCCTGCTGCAGTACTTCTCGGGATATTCGTAAACCCGGAAGCAGGAAAAGAGGTAGGAGCAGCGTTTTTAGTTTTCGGCATAGGTCATTTATAGACTTGATAGGTTATTTCCCCCTCGTGAGTTGACTATATCATCTTCCTCCTTTTTATATATTTTTTGGAATAGTTGACTGGACTCGTGAATCCGAAGCGACAGCTATACAGCAGTTTGGAGCTTCCGTAGGTGTTGTACATTAATAGACCCTTACATCGCGCTAAATCAAAAGCATACAGAATAATAGTGGGCAACTGCCTCCGTGTGAGTCTTTTCTCACAGGGGTAAGTAAAAACTTGCGTATTTTCTTGATAATAAGTAATGGATAATGGTTGTGACAATAATGGTTTTTCTCGTTCTCACGCAGCACCCGGCTGGGTACCTGTGAGTATTTTATCTTTTCACCTTGAGCACGGTGTCACTGTACACTTAAACGCTAGACCTGCCCCGGACGATAAGGTAGATAGGCTTATTACCTATATTCCTCCAACAATCCTTTTCTTTGAGACAATTGATCTCCTTTTTGACAAATATTTTCCTTATCCCCCTCTTTAGGTGTCCCTATATTAGACAGTCCTGACGAGACCCTTTAAATTGGAATAGGGTCGAAACGCCGTTGACGTGATAGGCAAATCACTAAATCAACACTTAGAATGCTTAAGTGTTGCTAATTTGAATTATTAATTGTTTGTGATTGCCTTTGTAAAGAAAAATGGAAACCTTGTTTGTATGTCGCATTTTATGTTATTTGTCTGTTTAGGTTTTTTTCATTGGGACACTAATTTGTAATTTGTAATTTGTATGTTTAATGTCAATCTGTATTGTGTATTTATGTCCACTTCCTATGTAAATATTCTCGTAATATAAAAGAAAAACATTCTTCACAAAAAGACCTAATGTGTATGGCTTTGCCTTTTCTTCTGACATCTCTCCTAACCCCCTTTTTTTGATTATTATTATAGAATACATACTGTATTGATAAATATTAATCCGCACGAGCTATTGTTTCCTTACAACACATAATACCCAGGCTCCTTGTAGGTAGGGTCTCCTTGTTTCCCAATCAAGTAAGATGCAAAATGTTGGCAGTAGATGGACTGCTTGAATAGAGAATTTAATTATTTCATAAATGCACTTGAAGCGACTAATAACACAAAGATTATCAAGTATCTCAAAAATCTTGCTGGTGATGGTGTAAAAAGGAGTCATGAAGAGTGCACCGTGAACCAATGGAGAAGACACATACTGTCAGATTAAATAAGTGCTGAATCTCAAGTTTAATTCAATGCTAGATGTTGACTGAGAAAGATACATCTTCAACCAGGAATGCCAAAAAACTTGTGAAACCACTGATGAATCTGTGGAGAGACTTGACACACTAATCAGTCATTTTAAGTTAAATGAATTTAATGATAAAGAAGCTATACACCTGAGAGACATTGATGATGCTTGTCAGATTCACTCAGATGACGAATGCAGAGAAAAACTCTTAAGGCCCGATTCCAAACTCGTTCAGAAAGCATTCTGACCAAATCGGTTCCGCAAAGTTTTCTGACCGACTCGACCAAGAGCCTTCCGCGCGACGGAGTAGGATGCATTGCATGTTAAACTCCAACAAAGACGTACGGAACGCAATCCGTCTGAACGAACCGTTCAGAAACAGGGCCGATGCAACCGACTCGTACGGAAACGCTCAAGAATAGCAGTCCGGTTACGAATCAGACTCGTTTTAACCTGCGGGCAGATGACGATGCATCCGACTGGGTTTCGGAACTGGGCCGGTCTGTGTATCAAATGTCAAGGGGAAAAGTAAAAAACAATCAAAACCATCGGCTACGCCCCCCAAAAATGCAGTCACACCCGCAAATCCACCTATATAAAGGGCCCACACCATGACCATGATCCTTTGCCACAATTGCTAATAGGTCCAAGGAGCCAACACCACACATTGCCTGCTCTGTGCCTCTCTGCCTCACACACTGACACTTCACACAACTTGCACATATTTTATTTTATACAAATTCTCACAGACTCACACTCTTTTTTCATATTCACACTCACCCTCACTTTCACACTCACACTCACCCCCACCTTCACCCTCACCATGGACAAAAGGAAGCAGCCACGTTTTACAGAGAAGAAGTTGGAAGTGCTTGTAGATGAAATTGTTAGAGTAGATCCAGAGTTATTTGGGAACCAAGTCCAACAGACTCCCCTGTCCCATAGAAATAGGCTGTGGGAGAGGATAGTCAACCAGGTGAATGCTCAAATACCTTGCATGCGCACAATGGATGATATCAGGAACAGGTACTACGATGTGCGAAGGAGGGTCAAGAAACTGCTGGGCAGAGTGCACGCCAAAAGCCAGCAGACTGGCGGTGGCCCTCCTGCACAACCTGCCCACTTCACTTCCTAGGTGGAGGAGGTCTGTATCATACTTCTACCAGAGAGCGTCTATGGACTCACAGACGCACCAGAGACTGGTAAGTACCCAATCCACATTCAAATAAAGTTTCCAATTACACCCTTAGAGACATTACTGTAAAGGATACAATTTAACAAATGACAGTATTAACATAGAAAAAATAGATTCAAAGAGCATGTGTTGTGTATGTCAGACTGATAACAAATATACTGTCAATGAAACTAAAAATACACAAAATTATAACACTGTACATACTTCTCAAAAACTCACACCAAGGTCTTGTGCTCCAAACAACATGCACCAGTGTCAAACATCTTGGTAGTATTTTTCCACTCACTCAGAGGAAAGCTGTGTCACAGGTTGGCTGTTTGGGATGGCTGGGAAGGTGGGCACAGGCCCCATGGGACTTATAGTCACAGCAAACACTCCCCCTCACACATAGCCCAAACAGACCCACTGGAACTATGCGACACTCACAGTGATTGGCAATGTACTAGCAAGATGGCTGACACTGCTACATGGTGTCATGAGCACAAGGCCTGAGTGGAGTTGTAGTCAAGTTAAACAAAATGCACCAGCGTCAGACATCTTGCCAGTACTTATCCACTCACTCACAGGAAAGCTGAGTCACAGGTAGGCTGTTTGGGATGCCTGGGAAGGTGGGTGTGGGAACAGGCCCCCTGGGACTTGTAGTCCTAGCAAACACTCCTCTTCACACACATCCCAAACAGACCCACTGGACCTATGCAACCCTCACAGTGAGTGGAAATGTACTAGCAAGATGGCTGACACTGCTGCATGGTATCTGAAGCACAAGGCCTGAGGGGAGTTGTAGTCAAGTCAAACAACATGCACCAGTGTCAGACATCTTACCAGTACTTATCCACTCACTCAGAGGAAAGCTGAGTCACAGGTAGACTGTTTGGGATGGCTGGGAAGGTGGGTGTGGGCACAGGCCCCCTGGGACTTGTAGTCCTAGCAAACACTCCTCTTCACACACATCCCAAACAGACCCACTGGACCTATGCAACCCTCATAGTGAGTGGAAATGTACTAGCAAGATGGCTGACACTGCTGCATGGTTTCTGGAACACAAGGCCTGAGGGGGAGTTGTAGCCAAGTCAAACAACATGCACAACATCAGACAACTTGATAGTAGACTTCCATTCACTGTCAGGTAGCCATAGGCCCAAATGAACTGTTTGGGCAGTGTGGGAGGAGGAGTGCTTGCACTGACAATATCCCCTATCAGGCTCTGTATTACACACAGCTTCTCACACAGCCCAACCAGGCCACCAGGATGGGTGGAGTCCTGACAACGAGGAGAGGTTTACTTGCAAGATGTCTGACACTTGTACATTGTGTCAGAGTTGAACACAACTCCCATCATGGCCTTGTGCTCCTCAGACCAGTCCCCAGTGTCAGCCCTCTTATTAGTATGTTTTCGTTCACCATCAGGGATAGCATAGTCCCAGGTCTGCTGGCTGTACTTGCTGGGAAAGTGTGTGTAGTACAGGGCATGATGGTAGTTGAAGTTAGTGCAAACACTCATCCTCACACACAGACCAACAAGCCCACATAGAATTGAACTTCCCTGACAGTCAATGAGAATGTACTGGGGAGATGATTGGCCCTTCATACTTCTGTTTGGAGTTCAAGGCACTGTTGTTGAGTTTTGGACAAATCAGACACCAGTCACAAGTGACAGATATCAGACATCTCGGACGCACATTTCCACTCACTGTCAGGAAAGTAGAGTCACAGATAGATATTTAAGATGGGTAGGAAGGTGTGTGGAGGACAGAGCCAGGTGGGAGATGGAGTCAGGGCAAACACCCCTCCTCCCAGCCAGCACAAACAGACCACCATGAACCATGCTTACCTGATAGTGAGTGGAAATCTACTGACAAAATGGCTGACACTGTGGACTGGTGTCTGGACAACTATGCCCTGCTGGGAGTTGTGGACAAATCGGCAACAGTCATCAGTGTCAGACAACGTGCAAGTACATTCACACTCATTGTCAGGGAAGCTGAGGTACAGGTAGGCATTTACTGCTGGCTGGGAAGGTGTGTGTGGGACAAGGCCTGATGTGACTTGTAGCCATTGCAAATACTCATCCTCACACCCAGCCATGCTAACTCCTCTGGGGCTATGCTTACCTCACAGTGAGGGGAAGTATACTGGAAAGGTGGCTGACACTGCTGCATGGTGTTGATCTTGAAATCAACTCCCATCAAGGTCATGTGCACAAAACATCATGCAACAGTGTCAGCCATCTTGTTAGTACTCTTCCATTCACTCTCAGGTTGCCATTGCCACAGATCAGCTGGTTGTGCTGGTCAGGGGAGGAGTGTTTGCCCTGACTACATCTACCATCAGGCTCTGGCCTCCAGATACATTTCTACATAGCCCGAATAGCTTACCTGGGACTCTGCTTACCTGACAGTGAGTGGAAATGTGCTGCAAGATGGCTGACAGTGCTGCAAGGTGTCTGAAACAGAAGGCCTTGATGTTTGTTGCAGTCAAGTCAAACAACAGGCACCAGTGTCAGATATCCTGCTGAGACATTTTTCACCACAGTGGATGGGAAGGTAGACGTAGGACAGGGCCTTATGTAAGTTGTAGCCATTGCAAATACTCCGCCTCCTCCCATCCAGACTAGGTAAATCCTCCTGGCCTATTCAAAACCCACAGTGAGGTAAAGTGGACTAGCATGATGGCTGACACTGCTGTGTGGTGTCTGGAGCACAAGGCCTTGTTGTGTGTTGAAGCCAATCCAAACAGGCACCAGTGTCAACCAGTTTGGAAGTACATTTACACTCACTGTCAGGTAAGCATGGTTCCTTGTGGGCTGTCTAGGTTGGGTGGGAGGAGGAGTGTGAGCCCTGACTACATCTCCCAGCAGGCCCTGTTCTACACACACTCTTCCCACCCAGCCCAAACAGCACACCTGGAACTCAGTTTACCTGACAGTGAGTGTTAATCTACTGACAAAATGTTGACCACTGGGGACTGGTGTATGGACCACAAGGCATTGTTGGGAGTTGTGGACAAATAGGCATCAGTCATCAGTGTCAGCCATCTTGCAAGACCATTCCTATTCACAGTCAGTAAAGCCGAGTTCCAGGTAAGATTTTGGTGCTGGGTGTGTGTAAGACAAGGCCCGATGTGAATTGTAGCCATCGCAAATACTCCTCCTCCCACCCAGCCCAGATAACTCCTCTGGGTCTAAGCCTCCCTCACAGTGAGGGGAAGTGGACTAGCAAGATGGGTGGCACAGCCGGATGGTGTTAAACTTGAAGGCAACTGCAATCAAGGCCTTGTGCTTCCCAAATCATTCACCAGTGTCAGACATCTTGACAGTACATTCCTATTCAATGTCAGGGAAACACAGTTCTGGGTAGGTTTGTTTTGCTGGGTGTGAGGAGGAGTGTTTGCTGTCACTACAACTCGCATCAGGCCTGGGGCCATACACACCTTCCTACCAAGCTCAAACAGCCCACCCGGAAGAGTGGTGTCCTGATAATGAGGGAAAGTGAACTGGCAAGATGTCTGACAGTGATGCCTGTTGTCTGAGTTTACCACAACTCCCATCGGCCTTGTGCTTTGCACAGCAGTCCCCAGTGTCAGCCATCTTGGCAGTACATTGTCACTGACTGTGAGGTATGCATAGTTCCAGGTGGTCTGTTTGGGCTGGCTGAGAAGGTGAGTGTAGGAAAGGGCCTGATAGGACATGGAGTCAGTGCAAACACTACTCATTCAAAACAACACAACAAGGCCACATGGACTATGCTTACCTGACAGATAGGGGATGTGCACTCTCAAGATGTCTGACAGTGATGCCTGTTGTCTGAGTTGACATCAACTCCCACCATGGCCTTGTGCTTTGAAAACCAGTCCCTAGTGTCAGCTATCCTGCCAGCACATTTCACCTCAATCTCAGGAAAGCAGGGTTCCAGGTGGTCTGTTTGTGCTTGTTGGGAAGGTGTGTTTAGTACAGAGCCTGATGGGAGAAGGAGTCAGTGCCAAGACTTCTCCTCCCACCCAGCACAACCACTTCATCTGAGCCTATGGCTACCTGACAGTGAATGGAAGTGTACAAGCAAGATGGCTGACACTGTTGCATGGTGTTTGGAGCACAGGTCCCTGATGGGAGTTGTCTTCAAGTTCAACACCATGCACCAGTGCCAGACACCTTGCCAGTACACTTTCCCTCACTGCGAGTTAGCAGAGCTGGGTGGGAGGAGGGGTATTTCAAAAGGCTACAACTCACATCAGGCACTGTCCAACATACACCTTCCCAACCATCACAAACAGATCAAAAGGAGCTAAGCATACCCATAGTGTTTTGGAATTTACTAGCAGGATGCATGACACTGGGCACTGGTGTCTGACTTTTCCACAAATACCAACAGTGACTTGTGCTCAAAACACCAGGCACCAATGTCAGCCATCTTTGTCAGTACATATCCACTCACTCGCATGAAAGCATAGTTCCAGAGGTGGTGTATTTGCACACAGGAAAGAGTGTGTGTAGTGCAGGGCCTGATAGGATCTCTGGCCATAGCAAACACTCATCCTCACATACAGCGATATAAGACCACTAAGAACCATGATTACCTGCCAGTGAGTCGACATTCCAACTATAAAATGGCAGAGACTAGGGCCTGAAGTGTGGAGCACAAGGCCATGAGGTGAGTTTTCTTCAAGTCAGACACCAGTTCCCAGTGCCAGACAGCCGACAGGGACATTCTGACACACTGTGAGATACGTTTATGTATTGTTGGCCTGTTTGCACTGGGCAGGAAGATGTATGTAGGACTGGGCCTGATGGGAGTGTGAATAATAGCAAACACTCCTACACACACAGCACAGCCACTTCATGGGGGGCTATATCTACATCACAGTGAGTTCATGTGTACTAGCAAGATGGCAGACACTGGGGACTGCTGTCTGAGCCTATAACAACAGCCACATTTGCCTATGTGCTACAAAAACCAGCCACCATTGACAAATAGCTTGCAAGTACACTTAAAAACATTGTCTGGACAACACTCTTTCTGGTGACCTGGTGGAGCTGGGTGGGAGAAGGTGTGTAAGTTTCACAGATAAAGAACAAGCACTCAAACATCAGATTTTCATAGTTCATTGCCACAAAACTGCAGAAAGCTGAGTTTGTGTACTCATTTGACCATGGAGTCAATGTACAAAGTACATGATCTCTGTAGCCACAAAGATAACCAGTCACACATTTTGCTAGTCACAGCAATTCACATGTGTAGAATGAAGTAGAGGTTGAAGATATAACTTGTATCAAAAAGGGAGTCTATGTCAAAAAAGATTGTAAGATGTTTAGTGATCCTGTGGTAGTGGTGGATAAAGTGTGTGGCAAGTCAACGGTTCTGACTGGTGGAACTTAGGAAGAGTCCTCAAGTGTGGTAGTATGTTTGACCAAGAGGGTTGTTTTGTCTCCAAGGAGTGGTGTGCCAAATCAGTAGTATCGGGTGAAGGTTCCTATTCCATGATTCATTCTGTTCCCGAATCAAGAGCCACTCTCACGGTCCATAGGAGCAGCCACGCTAAGCGGGTTCCTCTTAGGTTCAAAAAGTAACCTGTAGTTTATCATCATGAATGAGCCTGTTATACCAGGGACAGTGTCACCTGTCCTGTAATACTTTCACCATTTAACTTTTGAAGTTTATGGTCAGTTCACAGAAGTATATTTTTATTTATGTTTATTTTAATACATTTTATTCTTTTATTTTAGGTGCCTTGATGTTTTTTGTAGGTGGAAAAAGTAATATAATATTCAGTGTAATAAAAGTGATGTAATATCAATGTGTAAATGGAAAAGTAATGCAATGGTTGATGCATAAGTTGTGGGCAGAATGTGGGGGTTGGGAATGTTTGTTTTTAATATAAAGGTCTTCACGTTCCATGTCAGTTGCTGGGAGCTGCGGCGCTGACTGAACCTTTCTGTAGTAGCTCCTGTAGTCTTATTAATTTACCTTTTATAATAGTCCTCTTTTTCTTCCTTCTTTGTAGTGGACCACTACAGAGAGGCAAACATCAGGGTTTGGACTGCACTCCATATCATTTTAGCAAACATTGACCCACCCTAAATCAACAAATACAAGACTGTTAATTGGCGAAGGTGGGGACAAGTGGTTGGAACTCCACTTGTCCCTGTTGTATTGAGGAAATATGAATTTTTATGGTCAATTGTGTCCCCTATCTAGACCCCAACGGCTCCATGTACATGCTACAAGTACATGTATGTTCCCTCCACTTCAAGCTATGAAGACGCAAATACAATTGTGTCCAACGTTAATATGTCCTCTTTCAGATCTGCCATGAATGGGTCAGATATTCCGTTCCTAAGTATGCCTTGCCACCGTCTTTATATGGTATACTTTTCACGTTTTCCAGCTCTGGCAAGGTAGGCCCTGAATTCTGCCATCGAGCTTTTCCTGCTTCTGCCTCTGAATGCTCCAGCCTGGGCCTGCATCTGTATCCATGAACTTTGTCTTACTTCCTGCGCGGCTAACGGTGCCTAGCCCGGCCTGTTGCCTGCCAAAACTGTATTCAGCCTTCAAGTTATCTGCTCCGCTCCTCAAGAAATGCATTCCTGTCTAGTAGCTTAGGTAAACATCCCTCCAGCTGCAGAGCAAAGGGCCCGGCCTTACTGTCCCCGTGCAAGTAATTCATGACTTTCGTTACCATGGTAGGCCCATGCCCCCTCGCATCTCATGTAGACACTTAGACGCTTGTACACGCACTAGCAGTCAGTATAGAATAGACTCTGTCCGAAAAGACCTTTCCTTCCAGATAATATAGTTCCTTAAACACAAGATATTAGATATGATTTAGGATTAGGTTGTCCTGACATCCCAGACTTCTGTCTCCTCATGTAGGGCTAAATGTCAAGTTCCCTTCACCCTCTAGTTACACGTCAATCACACGTCATGCGGCTGCGCGCGCATCTCTGCCATGTATTTCTGCTGACTTTGCAGGATTCTCTTATGGATCCACCCACTTGTGTCATCATCATAATGACGTTTCTAGTATACGCCTTTATGCACGCCTATTGTAACGCCTTTTTTCATTACGTATGTGTATTCTTATCAGCTGTTACGCCTCCTGCATCTGTCTCTACTGTAATGCATTTACTATATATATTATAACCTGTCAATAATGTATTGCTGATCCCTTCCTGAACCTTCGTGGTGACGGAACTCGATTGCCTGGTTCGAACCATCATCATTCCTTTGTAAGGAATAAATTCCCTTTTATAACCTCAAATACCACGGATTCTGCCTCTTATTTTTACTGAGTTATTCTTCTTGAATTTTACCGCATAAATTAAGTCTAGGTAATTTAAATTTACCACATAATTGGCGCCCGAATGGGGACACCTCTCACACCCCACGCGCCGGAGGTGCGTTGCAGACCCGGTCTCCTGCCACAGCCGGACGGACAATTACGCGTACCCGCAGGATTTCCTGTATCTCCCTCAGGCCAACGGGGGCGACTGAGGCTGCGATCAACACCCAGACGAGGCGGTGAGGAGTGCGGAGAATCCCGACCAGAGCCTAGCTGAGAGAGCAATATCCGAGGTATACAGAGGCCCACCAGATTCCGAAGTTCCGAAGTATCTAAGTCACGAGTCGAGTCCAGTCCAGTTTGGTCTAGTCCAGTCCAGACTTCCGAGGCCTTCCGTTCCGTGCTTCCCGGTGAGTACCGTTGCTGGGGACGCATCTAGACGTGCACATTAGTTTGTGCCGGTCAAGACGGGTTTGGGTACACAGACCTGGTCTGCACTGTTTTAGCAGTGTATCTGTACTGTTTAGCAGTACATACAGTATATTTAGTATTATGCAGTTAACTAGTTTTATTCTAATTATTATTGTTCGTTCCTAAAAAGTTTGTGATATGTTTTAAATGTTGTGGTATGAGTGATTGTTCGATCTTCATTATTGTGTTTATTGTAATTATTGTGTTCAAAACCGAGTAAGAATTAAGTAGCAAGGTTCAAGATGCCGTTATTTTCAAAATTAAGACAGATAAAAACTAGAAAAGGAATACTCGAGGAAGCTGTTCCCATCCCACCTAGGGACACCCCGGGGTACTTTATGTACCATAAACATGGCCTAGATGCCGTATTATATCTTGATCTATGGGTGGACTACACCAAGGATTTAGCAGAGAGTCAGAGATGGCCCGCTACTGGAACATGGGATGCAGATTGCATCATGAGAGTAGAAGAAGCATTATGGAAAAAGAAAGCCAGACAGTCACAGAAAGATGCCATTGAACTATGGCGTAAAGAATCGCATAGACGCACAGAGAAAGCGCTCAGAAAAGAAGAGAAAAGTAGGGAAGATTCAGAAAGAGCCCGAGAAAACATATTAATTGACGAAGGTATCCGAGTAAAAACAGAACAAGTAGATAGACAACGAAACACTCTTATGAATGGTATGTATCCTCTTCTGGCCGAGGGTTTGCCTAAGGCCACCCTGGAGGTACCAAAAGATCTGCCACCTCCATTACTCCCGATTAAAGTACATCCCAAGACCGCAAAGGACATTTTCCTTTCTTCCTATTTAGATGATGCAGCCCCCGAATATGCTAATGGTGCGCAGCCACGCACACCACCTGTTAACGATGCTCAACCCCAAAATCAGCTGCACCCGCCTCCGCAGCAACAAAGTCCTCCTCACGTTCTAAACATTCCATCTGTTTCTACAGTCCTTTCTGCACCCACACTCTCTACCCTACACCCAACAAATCCTTTTGGACTTGGCACCTCAGGAGGTGCGACAGGAGGTTTTTCCACGCCACCGCCAGCAACTAGATTGACTTATAGGGATTTAGCACACCAACGTACACCCCAAAGAGCTAATGACAATATATTAAATGAGCCTCTTACAGATTGTAGATATGATCCAGTGCCAGGTAAACACGACAGAATGTTGCTATCTTCAGTACGTTTACGACGAGCTGCAAACTATTTAATGACGTTACCAGGAATGGTTGAACATCTAGACAAAATATATCGCTTTGTCCAAACAGGGCAAGGTCCTGAAAGTATTGGCGAGGCCATGGAATACCAGAAAGTAGACATGCAAAAATTATTGTTACGCTTTTTCATAAACTGCTTGATCAGAAACAGAGATAGGCCTGAGGTAGATTCGGAGGAAATGCAAGTACTTACCAGATGGGGTCAGAATATAACAGATGGGAAACATGATAAACAGAAGTGTATAGAAGTCATGTGCCGAAGGATCAGAAAAGAAGTAGAACGAATACATGAAAGAAGATTAGAAGCAGATAAAACTGAATCAGAGGAAGAGGAGGAGGAACAGTCAGAAATGAACACAGGACAATTAGAATTACCAGCTAGACAAACGATAGCTTATGTAGGAAAAGGAAGATCTTTTAATAAAACAATACGTCCGATACGTCCAGAATGTAACAGAATTTTTCAAACAGTTATCCCAAATCCAAGGACCCCTGAACACTTATTCCAGGCTACTGATAAATTACTTCGAGAACGAAGGGGGTACCATGTGCTCGATTCTATGGATGAACAAGAATTAGCCAGGTCAGCAGTACAATGGGCTGACAGTCCTGAAAAATACAGTGATGATGCGCTAGCACACACATTTCTGAATCTCGCCCCAGATGAACAGCGTTTAGCTAGTATATACATGATACAACATCTCCTTATATTATATAAAAGCCAACACTCCGATCCTGGTCCCCTACCTGATATACTGATAGAACTACTCATGAACAAATGGAGAGGTCTAGGTACCGATCTAATTAAAGTAATTCTAGAATACCGACATAGATATAGTGCCTTTTTGTGTCCAGAACATGATCCAGCTCCTTCCATGGAGAGAAAAACGTATTACATAGACAGACAGAATCCCTTACGCAAAGTACACCCAGTTAGAAATGATGACAATACGTTTAGACGCGTGTTTGTGTACACACCCATAACTAAAATAGAACTATTGGAAATGAAAAAATTAGTGCCCAGCCATGACAACGATCCAGCAGGTTTTCACCGTGAACTAAAGGACATGTTACTCATGGGTGATTATACCTATCCTGACATTATGAAAATATTGAAAGTATTATTGCCTGCCGGTATTTATGAGAAACTCAAAGAAAAAGAATGGGAAGTGGGAGACCAAAAGATTGATTGGACAGTATTAGAAAACGAAGAAACTGCCCGAACCGCAGGCGTAGGGCTTGGGGAGAGAACAAAAGCATTGCCAGGATTATTAGTACAAGTATTGCCACGTTTATTAACTACGAAAAAGGAAGATTGGGGAGCAATCTCAGCTTGTAAACAGAAACCCGATGAAGACACTAGTGATTTTTATTCCCGATTTGAAAAATGTTTTGGTATTAATAGCGGCCTGAAAGTAAGTAGCGAGTCATATCCACATCTTTTTGTAACAAAACTAGTCGAGAATTCGCTGCCACAGGTCAAAAACAGAGTATTGAAAGTTGAGAGCACTTGGCAAGCTAACACTCCTTCACAAATGTTACAAATGTTACAGTATCACCAGAATAGAATTAGAGAAGAACAAGAACACGAACAAAGACGTATGAAAGACACGAAAATGAAAATGCTCGTCGCTCAGTCAGTTCCAGCTGACGGTCATAAAAAGGGTGCGACACAGTCCAGTAATTCAGCGGTTCCCGTTAAAGGGACATGCAAGTATTGTAAACAGCCAGGTCATTATATAAACGACTGTGCAGTTCTGAAACATAATATCTCTACGGGTAAAACCAAGGAGAGACCACGTCCGCCTAGACAGGATCAGATCCAACAACAAGCACCTCAACATGTACAGCCTATGCCGGTTCCACAACAGACCGTAGTGGTACCACAACCACAGCCACAGCCTATTGCTGCAACACAAAACACGACACAACAGATGTACCAGTATGAACAAAATGACTATCCAGATTATCAACGCTACACATGAAATAGCCTAGAGAGGGAAGTTGGCTTACCCCTTATTGAGGTTCCTGTAGATCAAGAGGGTCCTTATGTACCGAGTCAAGTATTAGGGAAAGACAGAAAGTTTCTACTTGATACAGGGGCAAGCAGAACAACTATAAGTCACGACGAAGTCCCAGGGGCACCCCTCTCAGGCTCACAAAATATTTCCCTTGGTTTCTCAGTAAAGCCTACTATTAACGAAGTATCGCAACCGCTTGCATTTACAGTTGGTCCATTGACACGGACTACAGATCTATTGCTTACAAAATCATGCCCAGAAATCTTGTTAGGTATAAAAACATTGAAAGCTCTAGGAGCTATAATATGTTGTTCTCCGGACGGAGTACGACTATTTTTGCGTGACTTTAAAGGTCACTACGTGTCAAGAGACATGGATCACCGGTTACAGAATCTACCTGCACATTTATGGGCACAAGGCCCCACTGATGTAGGTTGTATGCACATTACACCATATCGAGTCACACTCAAAGCAGGAGTGGTATTACCACGAATGCGACAATACAAGTTACCTCCAGATGCTGTAGTGGCTTTACTGCAAATCATTGACGAGCTCATTACACAAGGAGTGGTTGTAGAAACCGACTCCAATGTATGTAATTCTCCGATCATTCCGATTCTTAAACGAACGGATCCAAAAGCACCCCCATTATATCGATTAGTTATTGATCTGCGCGAATTGAATAAATGCATTGTACTGAGGAAATATGAATTTTATGATCAGTTATGTCCCCTATCTTAGACCCCAACGGCTCCATGTACATGCTACAAGTACATGTATGTTCCCTCCAGTTCCAGTTATGAAGACGCAAATACATGTGCGTCCACCGTCAACATGTCCTCTTTCAGATCCGCCATGAATGGGTCGGATATTCCATTCCTAAGTATGAAAGGCCACCGACTTTATGTGGTTCACTTTCCACGTTTTACAGTTCAGGCGAGTAGGCCCTGAATTCTGCCATCAAGCCTTTTCCTGTCTTCTGCCTCTGAAAACTCCAGTCGGAGCCCGCATCTGTATCCATGAACTTTGTCCTACTCCCTGCGCGGCTAACAGTGCCTGATCCGGCCTGTTGCCTGCCAAAAACTGTATTTCACCTTCAAGATTATCTGCTCCGCTCCTCATCCGATGCATTCCTGTCTAGTAGTTTAGGTAAACATTCTTCCAGCTACCGAGCAAAGGGCCAGGCCTCACTGTCCTCATGCAAGTAATTCATAGCCCCTGTTACCATGGAAGATTCCTGCCCCCTCGCATCTCATGTAGACACTTAGACGCTTGTACACGCACTAACAGTCAGTATAGAATAGATTCCGTCCGAGAGACCTTTCCTTTTGGATAATACAGTTCTTTAAACATAAGATATTAGATATGATTTGGGATTAGGTTGACATGACCCCCCAGACTTCTGTCTCCACATGTAGAGCTAAATGTCAAGTCCCCTTCACCCTCTAGTTGCACGTCAATCACACGTCATGCGGCTGCGCACGCATCTCTGCCAAGTATTTCTGCTGACACTGCAGGATTCTCTTATGGATCTACCCACTTGTGACATCATGTTTAAATGACGTTTCTAGTCTACGCCTATGTTTACGCCTTTTTTCATTACGTATGTGTATTATTATCTGTATTATCAGCTGTTACGCCTCCTGCATCTGTCTTAATGTAATGCTTTTCATATAAATATCTTTACTTGTCAATAATGTATTGCCTTCCCTTCCTGAACCCTCGTGGTGATGGAATTTGATGCCTATGGTTCGAACCATAATTCCTTGTAAGGAATAAAGCCTTTCAGAACCTCTAATACCACGGATTCTGCCTCTTATTTTGACTGAGTTATTCTTACCAGACTTTACCGCATAAAAAATAGTACAGGTAATTAAATATTTACCACATAAATTGGCGCCCGAATAGGGACACTTTCTCATCTCACGCGCCGGAGGTGCGTTGCAGGCCCGGTCTCCTGCCACAGCTGGACGGACAACAACGCGTACCTGCAGGATTTCCTGTATCTCCCTCCGGCCAAGCGGGGGTGACTGAGGCTGCGATCAACACCCAGACGAGGCGGTGAGAAGTGCGAAGTATCCCGACCAGAGCCTAGCTGAGAGAGCAAGATCCGAGGTATACAGAGGCCCACCAGGTTCCGAAGTTCCGAGTCAAGTCGAGTCCAGTCCGGTCCAGTCCAGTTCAGTTCCGAGGCCTTCCGTTCCGTGCTACCCGGTGAGTACCGTTGCCGGGGAGGCATTTAGACGTGCACATTAGGTTGTGCCGGTCAAGACGGGTTTGGGTACACAAATCCGGTCTGCACTGTTTCAGCAGTGTATCTGTACTGTTTAGCAGTATATCTAGTATGTCTTGCATATAATTCAGTATTATCTAGTGTTAGTATTATGTCAGTAACTAGTTTTCTATTAGTTATCATCGTTCGTTAACTGTTAAATGTTAAATGTTTTAATACGTTCTACATATTGTGGTGTGAATGATTGTTCATTATTGTGTTTATTGTATTAAGTGTGTTCAAGATTAAGTAATAAGGTCTAAAAATGCCGCTCTTTTCAAAATTAAGACAGATCAAAACCAGAAAAGGGGTACTCGAAGAAGCTGTTCCCATTCCACCTAGGGACACTCCAGGGTACTTTATGTATCATAAGCATGGCCTAGATGCCGTATTATTTCTTGATTTATGGGTGGACTACACCAAAGATTTACCAGAAAGTCAGAGGTGGCCCGCAGCTGGGACCTGGGATGCAGATTGCATCATGAGAGTAGAAGAAGAATTATGGAAAAAGAAAGCCAGACAGTCACAGAAAGATGCCATTGAATTATGGCGTAAAGAATCATATAGACGTACAGAAAAAGCGCTCAGACAGGAAGAGAAAAGTAGGGAGAATTCAAATAAAGCTCGAGAAAATATATTAATTGGGGAAGGTACCCGAGTAAAAACAGAACAAGTAGACAGACAACGAAACACTCTTATGAATGGTATGTATCCTCTTCTGGCCGAAGGGTTACCTCAGGCCACCCCGGAAATACCGAAAGACTTGACACCTCCTTTACTCCCGATAAAAGCACATCCCAAAACAGCAAAAGATGTTTTCCTTTCTTCCTATTTAGATGATGTAGCTCCTGAATATGCTAATGTTCCGCCACACACACCGCCTACCGATGGTGCTCAACGCCAAGATCATCCGTCTGTATCCCCGCAACAACAAACTCCCACGCACATTCCCACAGGTCCATCTGTTTCTACCGTTTTTCCTACATCTACAGTTTCTATCTTACATCCAACAAATCCTTTCGTGCCTAGCACCTCAGACGGTGCGACAGGAGGTACGACAGAAATTTTTGCCACGCCACCCCGAGGAAATAAATTATCCCTTAGAGATTTAGCATACGAACGTACACCCCAACTAGCAACTTCCGACATGTTTAAAGAGCATCTAGTGGATTGTAGATATGATCCTGTGCCCGGTAGACGGGACGGTATGCTGCTGTCATCACTACGTATACGACGAGCTTCAAGGTATTTAGCGACGCTACCAGGAATGATGGCACATTTAGACAATATATATCACTTTGTCCAATCAGGGCGAGGCCCTGAAAGTATTGACGAAGCCATGGAATACCAGAAAGTGGATGTACAGAGACAACTGTTACGCTTCTTCATAAACTGTGTGATCAGAAACCAAGACAGGCCTGAGGTAGAGCAGAAGGAAATGCAAGTACTTACCAGATGGGGTCAGAATATATCAGAAGGGAAACATGATAGACAGACATGTATAGTAGTTATGTGCCGAAAGATCCGCAAAGAAGTAGAACGAATACATAAAGACAGATTAGAGACAGACCAACATGAATCAGAGGGAGAGGAGGACGAAGAATCAGAAATGCCTACAGGACAATTAGAAACGATGGCTTATGTAGGTAAAGGAAGATCTTTTAATAATACCAGATGCTTTAATGATCCAATACGTCCGATACGTCCAGAATGTAACAGAAATTTTCAAGCCCCTATGTTAAATACAAGGTCTCCTGAACACCTATTCCAAGCTGCTGATAAATTACTCCGAGACCGAAGGGGGTACCATATGCTCGATTCCATGGATGAACAAGAATTAGCCAGGTCAGCAGTGCAATGGGCTGACAGTCCCGGCAAATACAGTGATGATGCACTAGCACACACGTTTCTGAATCTTAACCCAGACGAACAACGATTAGCTGGTATATACATGATTCAACACCTCCTTATATTATATAAAAGCCAACACTCCGATCCTGGACCCCTACCTGACATATTGACAGAATTACTCACGAATTAATGGAGAGGTTCAGGTACTGATTTAATTAAAGAAATTCTAGAATTTCGAAACCAGTATATAGTTTTCGTATGCCCAGAACATGTTCCAGTTCCCACTATGGGAAGAAAAATGTATCACATAGATAGACAGAATCCGTTACGCGAAGTGCACCCAATAAAAGGTGACGACAATAATTTTAAACGCGTGTTTGTGTACACGCCCATAACTAAAATTGAATTATTAGAAATGAAGAAAGTAGTACCCAGCCATGACAAGGATCCAGCAGGTTTCCACCGTGAGATAAAAGACATGTTACTCATGGGAGAGTATACCTACCCCGACATTATGAAAATATTAAAAGTATTAATGCCTGCCGGTATTTACGAGAAACTCAAAGAAAAGGAATGGGAGGTGGGAGACCAAAAGATAGATTGGACAGCATTAGAAAACGAAGGAAAGGCCCGAGCTGCAGGATCAGGGCTTGGGGAAAAGACTACAGCACTACCAGGATTACTAGTGCAGGTACTGCCACGTTTATTAACTACGAAAAAGGAGGACTGGGGTGCAATCTCAGCCTGTAAACAAAAGCAAGATGAAGACACTAGTGATTTCTATTCCCGATTTGAAAAATGTTTTGGTAATAATAGTGGCATAAAAGCAAGTAGCGAGTCATATCCACATCTGTTTGTGACAAAATTAGTTGAAAATTCCCTACCGCAAGTTAAGAATAGAGTATTGAAATTCGAGAGTACCTGGCAAGGTAACACCCCGTCACAGATGTTACAGATGTTACAATATCACCACAATAGAATTAGAGAAGAACAAGAACATGAACAAAGACGTATGAAAGACACGAAAATGAAAATGCTTGTTGCCCAGTCAGTTCCAGCTGACAGTCATAGAAAGGGTACGACACAGTCCAGTGATCCAGTAGGTCCTGTAAAAGGGACATGCAACTATTGTAAACAGCCAGGTCATTATAATTGTGCAGTTCTGAAACATAATATCTCCACGGGTAAAACCCAGGAGAGACCACGTCCACCTAGACAGGATCAGAACCAACAACAAATCCCTCAGCATGCACAATCTAGGCCAGCTCCGCAACAGGCAGCTCCACAACAGACCGTAGCAACATCACAGCAGCAGCCTATTGCTGCCACACAAGCAACGACACAACAGATGTACCAGTATGCACAAGCAGATTATCCCGATTATCAGTGATACACATGAAATAGCCTAGAGAGGGAAGTTGGCCTACCCCTTATTGAGGTTCCCGTAGATCAAGAGGGACCTTATGTACATAGTGAACTATTAGGGGAAGACAGAAAGTTTTTACTTGATACAGGGGCAAGCAGAACAACTATACGACGCAGTGAAGTTCCAGGGGCACCCCTCTCAGGCTCACAGAATATTTCCCTTGGATTCTCAGGAAAGCCTATCATTAATGAAGTATCGCAACCCCTTCCACTTACGGTTGGTCCATTGACATGAACTACAGATTTATTGCTTACTAAATCATGTCCAGAAAACTTGTTAGGTATAAAAACATTGAAAGCTCTAGGAGCTATAATATGTTGTTCTCCGGAAGGAGTACGATTATTTTTACGTGACTTCAAAGGTCACTACGCGTCCAGAGACATGGATCACCGGCTGCAGAATTTACCTACACATTTATGGGCACAAGGCCCTACTGATGTTGGTTGCATGAACATTACACCATATCGAGTCACACTAAAAACAGGAGTGGTACTACCACGAATGCGACAATACAAGCTACCCCCAGATGCTGTTGTGGCTTTGCTGCAAATCATTGACGAGCTCATTGCACAAGGAGTGGTTGTGGAAACCGACTCCAATGTATGTAATTCCCCGATAATTCCGATTCTTAAAAGAACGGATCCAAAAGCACCACCAGTATATCGATTAGTTATTGATCTGCGCGAATTAAATAAATGTATTGTACCACAATACCCTGTGGTCCCAGATATCTTTTCATTATTAACAGCTATTGATTCAGAAGCAACGTTCTTTACTGTAATTGATCTCAAGAATGCCTTCTTTAGCGTCCCAATAGATCCGGAAAGTCAATATTTGTTCGGATTCAGTTTAAATGGACGAAGTTTTAAATTCACACGCGCACCTCAAGGATTCACAGAAAGCCCCAGCATCTATAGCCAAGCACTGAAACGAGAACTTGACAGTATCCACATGCCAGTTAACACTGCCCTGCTTCAATATGTCGATGATCTGCTGATCACCGCCCGAAGCGAACCTGAATGTGAAAAAGCATCACTGATGGTTTTACAGTTTCTAGCCAAAAAGGGGCACAAGGTGTCCCCTTCTAAGCTGTAATTCTGTGTCCAGCAAGTTGTTTACCTTGGGCACTTGCTGTCCAAGGAGGGAAGACAGCTTACACCTGACCGCATCCAGTTAATTGCTAACATGCCACCACGCAAGACACAAAAGGAGGTGCGGGCTTTTATAGGCCTCACTTCATACTGTAGGCAGTGGATCCCTCAATATGCATTTCTAGCGAAACCACTCATTCAGTTGACAACACAGGAGGCAGCCATATCGACTGTCCTCCCTTGGACTCAAGAACATACGCAAACCTTTGAAAGCTTAAAGAAAGCCTTATGTCAAGCACCTGTTTTAGCAACACCATGTTACAGTAAGCCTTTTACACTATTTGTTACCGAACGCGAAGGTACTGCCTTGTCAGTACTCACTCAGGAACAAGCAGGATCACACAAACCATGTGCTTATTTTTCTAGTACATTAGATCCCGTAGCTCAGGCTCTTCCTGCGTGCCTGAAATCAGTGGCAGCAACAGCTTTAGCAATCAGACAAAGCGATGCCATAGTATTAGGACATCAATTGACAGTACAAGTACCACACGCAGTAGAGGTTCTCTTGAACCGCACACAAACACAACATTTGACTATAGCAAGACTCACCGGTTATGAATTAACATTGTTTCAGCCACACATAGAAATCAGACGTTGTAATACATTAAATCCTGCCACACTTTTGCCAGTAAACGGAACAGATCCATTAGCACATGATTGTATTGAAGTCATTACTATCACGACGAAATCCAGACAAGACTTGACAGATATCCCTTTATCAGATCCGGACCTGACATTGTATGTAGATGGTTCATGTATGAGAACAAGTACAGGAGAGTTAGTGGCCGCTTACGCAGTCACAACAGACACTGAAGTCATTGAAACAAATTGTATTATCACTCTGTCAGCTCAAGCAGCAGAGCTCATCGCTCTGACACAAGCCTGTATTCAAGCCAAAAATAAGAAAGTCAACATATACACAGATTCACGTTATGCATTCGGAGTCGTCCATGACTTCGGCGTGCTGTGGCGAGAGAGAGGTTATTTAACTTCTCACGGTACCCACATCCAACACGGACCCCTCATTCAAGCTCTATTAGACGCGATTCATCTTCCTACTGCAATATCAATTATGAAATGCAAGGCCCATACGAAAGTTACCGATATCATTTCCCAGGGTAACGACCTAGCTGACAGAACAGCTAAACAGACTGCTCAGAACCAGACTCATACAACTGACACGACAAAGACAATAGTTCCGACACCAACACATTGCATGATAGTTAAGGATCCCGCCCTTGATGTAATTGACATACAGACACATGCTACACCAGAAGAAATAAAGAAATGGACTGAATTAGGAGGGATCCAAACGGATCAAGGATGGATGACGAAGGGAAAATCTATATGGTTTCTTCCCGACTCCATGGTTCAAGTCATCATCAACACAATACATAGTCCAGCGCACCTAGGAGAAAAAGCTATGCTAGACAGCATTCAACACATTTGGTTCAACAAACACTTGCGAGCAGCAGCCAAACAGAAAGTACGTACCTGTATGATATGTTGTCAGTTTAATCCAGGTAAAAGCATTCCCGTAGAGCAGGGTGGATTTCAACCTCCCGATCACCCTTTTGAAGTCCTCCAGATGGATTATATCCAGATGGACCGATGTCGAGGATTCAAATATGTTCTCGTAGTTGTCTGTGCTCTTTCCCGTTGGACAGAAGCCTACCCGGTTTCAGATTACACTGCCCCGACTACTGCCAAACAGCTAGTTCGAGAATTCTTCCCACGGTACGGTTTGCCCCGTGTTGTATACTCAGATAACGGCCAGCCATTCTCATCCGAACTAATGAAACACGTTTCACTTCTGTTAGGTTACCAATGGAAATTCCACTGTGTCCGACATCCCGAGGCAGCAGGTCTCGTGGAACGCCATAATCAAACTCTGAAAATTAGATTGTCCAAAGTATGTAGAGAAAAAGGTGTCGATTGGATAGTAGCCTTACCAGTTGCGCTCTTTTACATGAGAATGGTAGCACATTCTCGAACAGGGCTATCCCCGTATGAGGTGATCTTCGGTAGACCACCAAATATGTGGGGGACGCCTATACCTCGTAAAATCACTGATGATGACTGTAATATGCTGACAGATTACCTGGCTTCCTTGATGTCTGCACTACAATCTTGTCGTTCACAGGTAGCTGCAGCTTTTCCCGATAACACTGAGGTGAAGCCCCATGACGTGGTTCCAGGTGACCTGGTTCTTGTGAGGAATTTCGACCGGAAGACCCAGCTGGAGCCCAGGTGGCAGTCGCCCAAGCTCGTCTTGCTGACCACAAGGACAGCCGTGAAGATTGAGGGACGTAAAGGGTGGTTGCACTCGAGCCATATCAAAACATTTTATGGACTACCGTCCGATGTGAACACTCAGCCCTGCATTCCCTCACAGACAGACTCAAAGCTCCCCTTGGTTGAAAGGACGGAGAATGAACTCTATAAACTGAAACTAAGGTCTAGCAAGTCAGACAATTTGATTGTTTAAGTCCTCTCCAAGGTGAATCGGTTGAATTTGTCTCTGACATGTATCCTCTAGACCGAAATAGAGAGAGAAATAGACAGATACAGCTTAAAAAACATGCGTACTGTAAATCACTTCGTAGTCACTGCATAGTGACATTCTTAATTTTGTTTTTTCTAAGTCTTCTGATCATCATTTCTAGTGTATTGCTACATATGTATTACCCTATTTCTAAGCGTGCTTACAATGCTACTGCTGAACATTCTTTTAGCGAACTACCTCCGCATGAGTTGTCTTATAGATTTGCGCTGCGTAACAACACTTTTATTAGTATGTTACATCATTCCCATCAGACCAACAATGCTACCAATTGTTGGATATGTGGCTGACTCCCTCCCTATCAGAACTATAAGGGAGTTTTGCCTCTCTTTCCGTATCCGTTCACACACAATGGCTCCTGTGGAGCATGGTTTAGTTTGATTAATTCTCTAGATTCAAATTCAGTAGTTTATCAAGACAACTGGGTATGGGGAAACCTGAACCTAGTTTTGCTTAAAGTCTGCTACCCTAACAAGGAGGGACTTCCCAAAAGAACAGGAACTGATCTAGAAAATGAAGTATATGGATTAGGTAACTTTACACTTAACCTCATGATTCTGAATGTTGAATCCGAAGCTACACCAATCTTGCCCGCTATGTCAGTATTTCCAGTTAAAGGTGAATTATGTGTAAGAAAGAATGGTTCCATACACATGGGCCATAGTAAATGTACCGCTGTAATAAAATTCAGTGATCAAGGCAAGTCTACATTCAGAGCTTCTCGTCATTCCTACTTCATATGTGGCCAGACTGCATATATACGTTTACCTCTAGATTGGGATGGTACCTGTTACATAGCATTCCTTCTGCCACCTGTTTTCCTAGCCCCTCCTGATTATCACAGAAATACTCATTTAGTACACAATAGACAGCAGAGAGATCTCCCGATTGTCGATTACACTGAAACGGCATGGGAGCAATACACAGATTTCAATAATAGTCCTCTCCAAGGTGAATCGGTTGAATTTGTCTCTGACATGTATCCTCTAGACCGAAATAGAGAGAAATAGACAGATACAGCTTAAAAAACATGCGTACTGTAAATCGCTTCGTAGTCACTGCATAGTGACATTATTAATTTTGTTTTTTCTAAGTCTTCTGATCATCATTTCTAGTGTATTGCTACATATGTATTACCCTATTTCTAAGCGTGCTTACAATGCTACTGCTGAACATTCTTTTAGCGAACTACCTCCGCATGAGTTGTCTTATAGATTTGCGCTGCGTAACAACACTTTTATTAGTATGTTACATCATTCCCATCAGACCAACAATGCTACCAATTGTTGGATATGTGGCCGACTCCCTCCCTATCAGAACTATAAGGGAGTTTTGCCTCTCTTTCCGTATCCGTTCACACACAATGGCTCCTGTGGAGCATGGTTTAGTTTGATTAATTCTCTAAATTCAAATTCAGTAGTTTATCAAGACAACTGGGTATGGGGAAACCTGAACCTAGTTTTGCTTAAAGTCTGCTACCCTAACAAGGAGGGACTTCCCAAAAGAACAGGAACTGATCTAGAAAATGAAGTATATGGATTAGTTAACTTTACACTTAACCTCATGATTCTGAATGTTGAATCCGAAGCTACACCAATCTTGCCCGCTATGTCAGTATTTCCAGTTAAAGGTGAATTATGTGTAAGAAAGAATGGTTCCATACACATGGGCCATAGTAAATGTACCGCTGTAATAAAATTCAGTGATCAAGGCAAGTCTACATTCAGAGCTTCTCGTCATTCCTACTTCATATGTGGCCAGACTGCATATATACGTTTACCTCTAGATTGGGATGGTACCTGTTACATAGCATTCCTTCTGCCACCTGTTTTCCTAGCCCCTCCTGATTATCACAGAAATACTCATTTAGTACACAATAGACAGCAGAGAGATCTCCCGATTGTCGATTACACTGAAACGGCATGGGAGCAATACACAGATTTCAATAAAGGTTTCTTTCCCTATATAGGTACAGTCACTAATAGTAAGCTGATACGTAGATTAACTAGAACCCTTGAAGCAGTAGTGAATGAGACTACTTCCGCCCTAGGCAACTTAACAGAGGAGCAGTCTGCGATGCGGATTGTTGTGCTTCAAAATCGTCTTGTCCTTGACGTCATCCTGGCCGATAGGGGCGGAGCTTGTAGGGTCATCGGATCAAGTTGCTGTGTTTTCATACCAGAAAACTCGCCGTCAGTATATAAAGCCATAACTCGCCTTCATAAGATTATAAGCCAGATACACCAGAGTCCAGGCACCTGGACTTGGTCCGGTTGGTTCTGGAGCGTGTTGTCAGCCTGGGGATGGAGGATTCTATCCTTCCTAGGTATTGGCTTTCTCATACTATTCAGTTGCTGCTTATGTCTACAATGTGGGCCAGCGATTTGTGGTTTGTGTGCCACATCGTGTATTCCGCATCCAAGTTTTCGTTCAAGATCCCGGAAGAAGAAAGAAGAACAAATGATGCTATATGAACAGATTGATGGATTGATGAAGATCGATATCTCCTAAGGGTCCGTAGGGGACAAGGAGGGAATGAGGAAATATGAATTTTATGATCAGTTATGTCCCCTATCTTAGACCCCAACGGCTCCATGTACATGCTACAAGTACATGTATGTTCCCTCCAGTTCCAGTTATGAAGACGCAAATACATGTGCGTCCACCGTCAACATGTCCTCTTTCAGATCCGCCATGAATGGGTCGGATATTCCATTCCTAAGTATGAAAGGCCACCGACTTTATGTGGTTCACTTTCCACGTTTTACAGTTCAGGCGAGTAGGCCCTGAATTCTGCCATCAAGCCTTTTCCTGTCTTCTGCCTCTGAAAACTCCAGTCGGAGCCCGCATCTGTATCCATGAACTTTGTCCTACTCCCTGCGCGGCTAACGGTGCCTGATCCGGCCTGTTGCCTGCCAAAAACTGTATTTCACCTTCAAGATTATCTGCTCCGCTCCTCATCCGATGCATTCCTGTCTAGTAGTTTAGGTAAACATTCTTCCAGCTACCGAGCAAAGGGCCAGGCCTCACTGTCCTCATGCAAGTAATTTATAGCCCCTGTTACCATGGAAGATTCCTGCCCCCTCGCATCTCATGTAGACACTTAGACGCTTGTACACGCACTAACAGTCAGTATAGAATAGATTCCGTCCGAGAGACCTTTCCTTTTGGATAATACAGTTCTTTAAACATAAGATATTAGATATGATTTGGGATTAGGTTGACATGACCCCCCAGACTTCTGTCTCCACATGTAGAGCTAAATGTCAAGTCCCCTTCACCCTCTAGTTGCACGTCAATCACACGTCATGCGGCTGCGCACGCATCTCTGCCAAGTATTTCTGCTGACACTGCAGGATTCTCTTATGGATCTACCCACTTGTGACATCATGTTTAAATGACGTTTCTAGTCTACGCCTATGTTTACGCCTTTTTTCATTACGTATGTGTATTATTATCTGTATTATCAGCTGTTACGCCTCCTGCATCTGTCTTAATGTAATGCTTTTCATATAAATATCTTTACTTGTCAATAATGTATTGCCTTCCCTTCCTGAACCCTCGTGGTGATGGAATTTGATGCCTATGGTTCGAACCATAATTCCTTGTAAGGAATAAAGCCTTTCAGAACCTCTAATACCACGGATTCTGCCTCTTATTTTGACTGAGTTATTCTTACCAGACTTTACCGCATAAAAAATAGTACAGGTAATTAAATATTTACCACAGTACCACAATATCCCGTGGTCCCAGATATCTCTTCATTACTGACAGCTATTGATTCAGAAGCAACGTTCTTTACTGTAATTGACCTCAAGAACGCCTTCTTTAGCGTCCCAATCGATCCGGAAAGCCAATATTTGTTCGGATTTAGTTTAAATGGACGAAGTTTTAAATTTGCACGTGCACCTCAAGGATTTACAGAAAGTCCTAGCATCTACAGCCAATCACTGAAAAGACAACTTGACAGTATCCACATGCCAGTTAACACTGCACTGCTTCAGTATGTCGATGATCTGCTGATCACCGCCCGAAGCGAACCCGAATGTGAAAAAGCATCACTGACGGTTTTACATTTTCTGGCCGACAAGGGGCACAAGGTGTCCCCTTCAAAGCTGCAATTCTGTGCCCAGCAAGTTGTGTACCTAGGGCACTTGCTGTCCAAATGGGGGAGACAGCTCACACCTGACCGCATCCAGTTAATTGTAAACATGCCACCACCCAAGACACAAAAGGAGGTACGGGCCTTCATAGGCCTCACTTCGTACTGCAGGCAGTGGATTCCCCAATATGCATTTTTAGCAAAACCACTCATTCAGTTGACAACCCAGGAGGCAGCGACATCGACTGTCCTCCCTTGGACTCCAGAACATACACAAGCATTTGAAGACTTAAAGAAAGCTTTATGCCAAGCACCTGTTTTAGCAACACCATGTTACAGTAAGCCTTTTACACTCTTTATTACAGAACGTGAAGGTACTGCTTTGTCAGTACTCACTCAGGAACAAGCAGGATCACACAAACCATGTGCTTACTTTTCTAGCACGTTAGATCCCGTAGCTCAAGCTCTTCCTGCGTGTCTGAAATCAGTTGCAGCAACAGCTCTAGCGATCAGACAAAGCGATTCCATAGTGTTAGGACATCAATTGACAGTACAAGTACCACACGCAGTAGAGGTTCTCTTGAACCGGACACAAACACAACACTTGACTATAGCACGACTGACAGGTTACGAACTCACATTGTTTCAGCCACACATAGAAATCAGACGTTGTAGTACATTAAATCCTGCCACACTTTTGCCATTAAGTGGAACAGACCCACTGGCACATGATTGTATTGAAATCATTACTATTACGACAAAACCCAGACAAGACTTGACAGACGTCCCATTACCAGACCCAGACCTGACACTTTATGTGGATGGTTCATGTATGAGAACAAGTACAGGAGAGTTAGTGGCCGCTTATGCAGTCACGACAGACACCGAAGTCATTGAAACAAATTGTATTGACACATTATCAGCTCAAGCAGCAGAGCTTATTGCTCTGACACAAGCCTGTATTCAAGCCAAGAATAGAAAAGTTAACATATACACAGATTCACATTATGCTTTCGGAGTTGTACACGACTTCGGAGTCCTTTGGCGAGAGAGAGGTTATTTGACTTCTCACGGTGCCAACATTCAACACGGTCCCCTTATTCAAGCTCTATTAGATGCAATACATCTACCTACTTCGATATCTATCATGAAGTGCAAAGCCCATACAAAAGTCACCGATATTATTTCCCAGGGTAATGACCTAGCAGACCGAACAGCTAAGCAAACAGCACTGAATAGGACTCATGCAACTGACTTGACAAAGACAATAGTTCCGACACCGACACACTGCATGACAGTTAGGGATCCCGCCCTTGATGTAATTGACATACAGACACATGCTACACCAGAGGAAATAAAGAAATGGACGGAATTAGGAGGGATCCAAACAGATCAGGGATGGATGACGAAGGGAAAATCTATATGGTTTCTCCCCGACTCAATGGTTCAAGTCATCATTAACACAATACATAGTCCAGCACATCTAGGAGAAAAAGCTATGTTAGACAGTATTCAACACATTTGGTTCAACAAACACTTACAAGCTGCAGCCAAACAGAAAGTCCGAACTTGTATGATTTGTTGTCAGTTCAATCCAGGTAAAGGCGTACCTGTAGAGCAGGGTGGATTTCAACCTCCCGATCATCCTTTTGAAGTCCTCCAGATGGATTATATCCAGATGGAACGATGTCGAGGATTCAAATATGTCCTCGTAGTTGTATGCGCTCTTTCCCGTTGGACAGAGGCATATCCCGTTTCAGATTACACTGCCTCGACTACTGCCAAACAATTAGTTCGTGAATTCTTCCCACGGTATGGTTTGCCCCGTATCGTGTACTCAGATAATGGCCAGCCGTTCTCATCCGAGCTAATGAAATACATTTCACTCTTGTTAGGCTATCAATGGAAATTCCACTGTGTCCGACATCCCGAGGCAGCAGGTCTCGTGGAACGTCATAATCAGACCCTGAAAATACGACTTTCAAAAATCTGTAGAGAGAAAGGCGTCGACTGGATAGTAGCCTTACCAGTTGCACTATTTTACATGAGAATGGTAGCACATTCTCGCACAGGGCTATCCCCGTACGAGGTGGTCTTCGGTAGGCCACCAAATATGTGGGGGACGCCTATACCTCGTAAAATCACTGATGTTGATTGTAATATGCTGACAGATTACCTTGCTTCCTTGATGTCTGCACTACAATCTTGCCGTTCACAGGTAGCTGCAGCCTTTCCCGACAACACCGAGGTAAAGCCCCATGAAGTGGTTCCTGGAGACCTAGTTTTCATACGAAACTTCGACAGGAGGAGCCCGTTGGAGCCTCGCTGGCAAACACCAAAACTGGTACTTCTAACGACGAGGACAGCAGTGAAGGTCGAGGGTCGCAAGGGTTGGTTACACTCGAGCCATATCAAGAAATTTCATGGATTACCATCTGATGTGAACTCTCAGCCCTGCTCCCTTCCAGAGACTGATTCAAAACTCCCCCTGGTTGAAAAGACCGAATCACAAGAATACAAACTGAAACTAAGGTCTAGCAAGTCAGACAATTCGATTGTTTAAGTCCTCTCCAAGGTGAATCGGTTGAATTTAGTCTTTGACATGTATCCTCTAGACCGAATTAGAGAGAGAAATAGACAGAAACAGCTCAAGAAACATGCATACTGTAAATCACTTCATAGTCACTGTATAGTGACATTGTTGATTATGTTTTTTCTAAGTCTTTTTATTATTGCTGCAAGTATACTGTTGCACATGTACTATCCTATTTTCAAACGTGCTTATTCTGCTTACAATGTTACAGCCGAACATTCTTTTAGTGAACTACCTCTACATGAGTTGTCCTATAGATTTGCACTGCGCAACAACACATTCATTAGTATGTTACATCATTCCCATCAGACCAGCAATGCTACAAATTGTTGGATATGTGGCCGACTCCCTCCCTATGAGAAATACAAAGGAGTTCTGCCTCTCTTTCCGTACCCGTTCACACACAATGGTTCCTGTGGAGCATGGTTTAGTTTGATTAACTCTTTAGATTCAAACACTGTAGTTTACCAGAGCAACTGGGTATGGGGAAACCTGAACTTAGTTTTGCTTAAAGCCTGTTATCCTAACAAGGAGGGACTTCCAAAAAGAACAGGAACTGATCTAGAAAATGAAGTATATGGATTAGGTAATTTTACACTTAACCTCATGATTCTGAATGTAGAATCCGAAGCTGCACTAGTCTTGCCTGCCATGTCCGTATTACCAGTCAAAGGTGAATTATGTGTAAGAAAGAATGGTTCAGTACACCTGGGTCATAGTAAATGTACTACTGTGATCGAATTCAGTGATAAAGGCAAGTCTACATTTAGAGCTTCCCGTCACTCTTACTTCGTATGTGGTTATACCGCATATATACGTCTACCTCTAGATTGGGATGGTACCTGTTACATTGCATTCCTCCTGCCACCTGTTTTCCTAGCCCCTCCTGATTATCATAGAAATACCAATCTAGTACACCATAGACCCCAGAGAGATATACCGATTGTTGACTACACTGAAACAGCATGGGAACAATATACAGACTTCAATAAAGGTCTCTTTCCTTACATAGGTGTTGTCTCAAATAGTAAACTGATACGTAGATTAACCAGAACCCTTGAAGCAGTAGTGAATGAAACTACCTCTGCCCTAGGCAACTTAACAGAGGAGCAGTCTGCGATGCGGATTGTTGTTCTCCAAAATCGTCTTGTCCTTGACGTCATCCTAGCCGATAGGGGCGGAGCTTGTAGGGTCATCGGATCAAGTTGCTGTGTTTTCATCCCAGAAAACGCGCCATCCGTATATAAAGCCATAACTCGTCTTCACAAGATTGCAAACCAGATATATCAGAATCCAGGCACCTGGACATGGTCCGGTTGGTTCTGGAGCGTGTTGTCAGCCTGGGGATGGAAAGTCCTATCCTTCCTAGGTATTGGCCTTCTCATAGTATTCAGTTGTTGCCTGTGTCTACAATGTGGACCAGCGATTTGCGGCCTGTGTACCACATCGTGTATTCCACGTTCAAGTTTTCATTCAAGATCCCGGAAGAAGAAAGAAGAGCAAATGATGTTACATGAACAGATTGATGGATTCCTGAAGATCGATATTTCATGAAGGGTCCGTAGGGGACAAGGAGGGAATGAGGAAATATGAATTTTTATGGTCAATTGTGTCCCCTATCTAGACCCCAACGGCTCCATGTACATGCTACAAGTACATGTATGTTCCCTCCACTTCAAGCTATGAAGACGCAAATACAATTGTGTCCAACGTTAATATGTCCTCTTTCAGATCTGCCATGAATGGGTCAGATATTCCGTTCCTAAGTATGCCTTGCCACCGTCTTTATATGGTATACTTTTCACATTTTCCAGCTCTGGCAAGGTAGGCCCTGAATTCTGCCATCGAGCTTTTCCTGCTTCTGCCTCTGAATGCTCCAGCCTGGGCCTGCATCTGTATCCATGAACTTTGTCTTACTTCCTGCGTGGCTAACGGTGCCTAGCCCGGCCTGTTGCCTGCCAAAACTGTATTCAGCCTTCAAGTTATCTGCTCCGCTCCTCAAGAAATGCATTCCTGTCTAGTAGCTTAGGTAAACATCCCTCCAGCTGCAGAGCAAAGGGCCCGGCCTTACTGTCCCCGTGCAAGTAATTCATGACTTTCGTTACCATGGTAGGCCCATGCCCCCTCGCATCTCATGTAGACACTTAGACGCTTGTACACGCACTAGCAGTCAGTATAGAATAGACTCTGTCCGAAAAGACCTTTCCTTCCAGATAATATAGTTCCTTAAACACAAGATATTAGATATGATTTAGGATTAGGTTGTCCTGACATCCCAGACTTCTGTCTCCTCATGTAGGGCTAAATGTCAAGTTCCCTTCACCCTCTAGTTACACGTCAATCACACGTCATGCGGCTGCGCGCGCATCTCTGCCATGTATTTCTGCTGACTTTGCAGGATTCTCTTATGGATCCACCCACTTGTGTCATCATCATAATGACGTTTCTAGTATACGCCTTTATGCACGCCTATTGTAACGCCTTTTTTCATTACGTATGTGTATTCTTATCAGCTGTTACGCCTCCTGCATCTGTCTCTACTGTAATGCATTTACTATATATATTATAACCTGTCAATAATGTATTGCTGATCCCTTCCTGAACCTTCGTGGTGACGGAACTCGATTGCCTGGTTCGAACCATCATCATTCCTTTGTAAGGAATAAATTCCCTTTTATAACCTCAAATACCACGGATTCTGCCTCTTATTTTTACTGAGTTATTCTTCTTGAATTTTACCGCATAAATTAAGTCTAGGTAATTTAAATTTACCACAGTATTGCTAAAGCAGCCTCCTGTTTAAGGTTCAGGCTGTCATTATGTGCAGCCCAGTTATTTGAGACATGCGGTAACTAATGTTAGAGCACATATCAAAATTATGAGCTTTGTGATAATATAGGCAAGATGAACCTAGCCATATTTATCAGGAAACAATGCCCTGTCCTTACAAGAACATGCATATTTTGATTTGTTTAAATCAGCATGCTATTACCCAGAAACCTGCAATTATAGCACCTAATACATTCTGACTCAGTGGAGTTGGTTTTTTCCAGTCTGATAAATATCACACCAAATACCAATCCACTCCTAATGAAGCCCTAAGGGGCATATTATCAAGAACGGTGTTAAAATTATCGCCACTTTAGCGGGAGGAAACTGCCGCTAAAGCGGCAATAATGGTGCTGGTAATAAGCCCTTGAGAATTCCAATAGAAACCCATGTTCTGGTGTGAACCTGGGCTTCTATTGGAATTCTCAAGGGCATATTATCAAGCCCATTATCGCAGCTTTAGCGAGAGTTTCCTGCCGCTAAAGCGGCGATAATTTTAACGCCGTTCTTGATAATATGCCCCTAAGTGTTTTAGAGAAGAGGGCAAAGCGTGGTCACCTTTCTCCCTCTGACCAATTCGGAAGAGGAAAAAGGCAAAACGGCTCACAGTTTATTATGATGAGAAGAGACCCAGGAAGAAAGCAGCAAGAGAGATGATCTAATAGTGAACTCAAAGGTTAAATATGCCTATAATATGGGATCCCTACACCAGTGAGTCAAAACATCCTTATTTGTTAATACAGCAGCAAGCTGAACTTGTAGAAGAGAATGGTTAGTTATGAGCATTTATATTCGTTTTTTAAGATGCAACAATGCTAATGCAATCCATTACTGTTTGCATTGCATTTTTAATCAGCTGTCTTATTTGAAACCATGCTGTTACAGTGATTATAATCAAAGTAGTGTAATTTAATGTGCTACAAACTGTACCACATAAGGTACAGTACGTTACAAACAAAGAAACGTTATGAATTTTGGTCACTGTTTTTCTGTGTTTCCAAACAAGGAAGGTTATTTTTTTGAGGATTGCTGGAGCTCTATTTAAAATGGATGATGCGGGGCCAGAGTTTTGTGTGACCCACACATTCCGGAGGGGGGGGGGGGGGGGAGACTATGGCTGGAAATAGAGTGCCACGTTTTTTCAAGCACCTTAGCCTATGTTCCAAATGCATTCTACCCATTTATTTAATAAGCACAACGAATATCATTTTACAACTGGGGAATTGTCATGGGTGGGGACACATATTTCAGAAATCTAAATACAGAAATGGATAAGAAAAAGAGAAAATAATATACCTGCAAATGGCAGGTTCTTTGAATAACCATTTCAGCTTAAAAGTGATCAGGGTTTCTCTACTGGGATAAATTTGTGCCCTTATTTGAAAACATGGAAGTCCCAAGATTTCCTTCTTGTCTTCAAAACCGTCCTATGATCAGATTTTACAATCAAGGACAAACAAATAGAGTGAGAAAATGGATGGCAATTCCTAAGATGGTTATGGAAGGGGAATGCTGGACATATATAGTAATATTTTATTCAAAGTCTGTTTATGGGAAAACAGGATTACCGTTCTGTTGATTCACCGGTACTGTGATAATACCTGGTTGTTTCAATAATCAATGTCCACGTGGCAGCGAACAGCTCCAGAGCCTCGAGACCATCAGTGGTGATTTGTCGTGCTCTATAAATGTTTGATTGATTGATTGATTGATGGATTGATTGATTGATTGATTGATATGACTGCACAGAGAAATTATATCAGCCCCATATTTGGGAAGGATGCACAATACATTTTATGATATATTTCTAAAAGAAAAGGACTCATTCAGCATTTCAGTTCAAACCTGCTTATGAGCTTGCTGAACTGATCATTTAAGTGTACTTGTGGTCACAGCAAGGGTTTGATTCCACATATAGTGATGATGCCTGGTAGATGCATAAGGATGTTCAGACTGGGCAGGATAGTCTGTGGAAGGTGATAGATGGTTATGCATGGGCTTTTGGGGCTGTAAATTGCACCTAAGGCTTGGTGATGTGACGCATCTTTGTTAGTATATATTGGGAATTTGAAGTTCTTCCACGATGTATGCTGATCGTGCCTAGCTTTTAGATACTACATTGGCTATTATGTGCTATGCTAATACAATTGTTGATGTAATCGTGAATTTGATACGTAATTGGGCATTCGAGTTTGCAATTGGGCTATTTTGGCTGAAAATGACCATGCGGGACTGTAATGGGCATTTGGAGCTCTGCCTAGAACATAGTTGCTTTGTCTAGGTCTTTGAGGCTGTAATTAGGTAAATGATGACTGTGTCTTATCGCGGCAGAATCTTCATTAATTTATGCTTAGTAGTCAATGCAATCAGTGTCAAAATAACAATATCACTTTCTGCACTGTCATCAGGATCAAAGGTTAAATTATATAACTTGATAGGACGTCACTGTTTGTCAAGGATGTGTAAATAAACTCAAAAGTGGAAGAGTAAATTTACTTGTAGTAAATTTACACATGTTGATTTACCTTTGTGAATAGGCCCCAAGAATAAAGGGATAAAAATGGAGACTCTTGTCTCTAAGGCAATGTAGCGATCCAAGGGCAACCCACAGCAGGCAGTGGCAGTTAATTATTTTGCCCTCTTCAGTGTGATCACCCAGAAAGTATTCAAAACAGCCCAAAGGGGCCCTCAGAGCAACACAAACCCACGTGCCGGAGTCACTACTCAGTAGTTGTGCTCCCAGCCTGCACACCTGGTTGTGCTCATGTCAGCATCAGAAGTCCTCATCAGGATGATGGAAGGTATTCCAATGTGTCTCAGAAACGTGATCCATAAGGTGGGGCATGACGGGCTTGAGCAGGTGTGATACTGCTCACCAGCATTGGTGTGTTACAAAGCACAGTCCATGTTTAGAGTACAAGATTTTTTTGTTTGCTCTTGACTATTCTGAAAATGCATTTTGATCACACATGAAACTTTTTTTGTTGAGTACATTATTGGTAAGAGAATTAATTACTTGGCAACCATTATGTACGTTCCTACACAAATGCAGCATTTATACCTGCTGGGTCGTTAGAAAAATACATTGATTTGCGTAAAGCGACCATTACCTTCTTGGACTTGTTTCCATCAAGCCCTTTATCAAAGAACCAAACATCTGCTCGAACATTCACACTGTTCTTGAAACTGACTGATATTTAGCATTGCAATTTGGTAAAGTTATATTTTTATTTATCTACATGTATAATGATGTTAAATAATTGGTTTTATGTAAAAAGTGACATAAGATTGTATACGTTTGCACTAATTAAAATGAATTAAAATCTTCTTCGTGGGTCTTATTTGCACTTCTATAGATGCTTTGTGGGATTTGTATCCCAAATCAGAGTTTAACACATCCATACAAGAAACATATTATTGTCGATTTCATATTTTCATGAATTTTCAATGCCATTGGCCTACACGTGTCCTTGAAATTAAGATTTGAGTCAGCATCATGTTAATAGTATACCATGCAGTGACAAACATAATAACTATTTTGTCAATTAATATAATGACGTCAGAATATTTCAAGTAGATGCTGCTTAATGAATCTAAGTAACTCTGAAGACAGAGGGGGATTTTCTATTTTTGACACAGGATCCTTAATTCAAAAAACATTTCAAGTTTGAAAATTATACTCCGTGGAAATAGTGAACTTTTTGATTCTATTAAAATGCTCTCCGCTTCACCTTATCGAAGTGGAATCTAACATGTTATTTGGATAATACAATATACGAATGTCTAAAGTTTCCACTGGGTGGTAGATATTTGATATAGCCCTAAGAGAAAAGATGTACACAAGAGATTCTTTCAGGGACACTTCAGAGGATTTTTATATAAAGTGTATAGTGTTATGTATAATATACAAGCTTGTCGTTCCTGGTAACTTGATGTTATCAGCTGAAGAAATGCATATTCTTTGTCTCTACCCAAATATGCAGTTTTAGTTTATTCTACCAAGTACTATAAAACGTAGTACTTTAGTACTATAGAAATACGTCTGGTAACTAAAATGCAAGCAGAACTGTGTGTTTTGCCTTCAGGCGTCCTTCCTGATCTGTTGGTATATTTTGGAACTTTTTCTCCGTTTGTCATAAACAAGTTGGCACCAGGTTTATTGGCACTGGCGCAGATACTCAGGCTGTGGCTCCTTCAGATAAGCTGTATTAACATTTCATTGTAACAATTAAGCTAAACTTCTGCAGACTGGCTCCACTGTAACCTAAATATCTGTCCTTTCAGCATTTTCTTTCCAAATGTTGAGTTCACATAAAGTTAACCTCTTAGGTTTTCGTGGGATATCGGACTAACATTTACCGCCTGAATTCCAATGACTTTCGTGAGTGGATTCAGAGAGCATGGATAATGAGGCATGTTAAAGAAGCATCTTGCTGACATATTTCAAGGCAATTTAGGGCATATTCTTTTCAGTGCATTGACTGAAAAACATAAACATGAGGTGGAAGGACGGTAAATAAGTAGGCAAAACATGAGCTCCCTTACTAAGTAGAATTATATTTTGCAGTGTAACACGCCATTTATTATAATGGTGATATCACTTTTGTGATGTTTTAAATATAGTCACTGTAGCGGGGCAGCTAGGCCTTGCTGCCTCGCGGGGGGCTGCAAACCACTGCACTGGAATGACTGCACACGCACACTCTCAGTCCTGATGTCGGCAAAGGCCCTGAGAGACCTCACATACATTTATTGAATTCCTCCAGCCGCACTTAGCCTGAGAGTGACATGAGTGGATACTTTGTAATGTAGAGGACGGGTGGCTCTCTACAGCCCTCCCATTCTTTATTAAATCCCAACAATTAGCAACTCACTCGGGATGTATTTTACATACAAAGGGGCATATTATCAAGCCAGGCGATAAAATTATCACCGCTTTAAAACGGCAATAATGGGCTTGATAATACGCTCTATGGAATTCCAACTGAAGCTCAGGTTAGATGTCCTTCACATCTAACAGTGGCTTCAATTGGAATTCCATAGAGCATATTATCAAGCCCATTATCGCCGTTTTAGCGGCAGTTTTCTGCCGCTGAAGCGCCGATAATTTTATCGCCTGGCTTGATAATATGCACCCAGGTCTCTTAGCCTTTGGCTGAGTGCAGGGTTCAGCCAGAGGCCATACTTCTCGCTACTGGAGATGTTTTGGGGTTCCTGCCCCGGTGAGCCATTGTTTGTTGCACCTCCCTTCAGGGATTCTCGGGTAAGTTATATTGACCACTTTCCAGGTCTCAGGTTTGTATGGGGTTCTGAATGTCCATCTGGGAGTACCTGTCTTTGATGACCAATGCATTTCCCACCTGCAGTGAGGGGTGTTGTGCTCTCCAGCATGCACTTGCCTTTTGTTTGGTGGTTTCTCGTCTGGCTTGAGTGGCTTCACGGTCTAGGTCTGCTGGGTGCCATTCTGGAGTAGCTGGGATGCTGTCCTTTGTGGCCTTCCGAAATAGAAGATGGGCAGGTGCACAGTTGTTGATGCTGTGGGAGGTCTGCCATAGGCATTCAGGAACAGGTGTAGGCAGCACTCAACATCCTCTCCCTGTTTCCACTCCAATCTTTAGAGCTCAGTTCAGGGTCCACATGAACCTCTCCATTTCCCCATTTGTCTGGGGCCACTGTGGGGTGATCTTCCTGTATTTGATGGCAAGTGAAGCGAGTTACTCTTGAAACTCATGCCCTTGGAAGGTCGTTCCATTGTCCAAATTCACTTCCTCCAGGAGGCCAAGCATTGCAAATGTCTTGTCTAGAACCACATAAACATCAGAAAAAGCAGTAGATGGCACCACCTCCACCACGGGAAACTTAGTGTTTGAGTCCATCATCACCACTGTGACCAGGTCATCAGCGAAACTCATGAAATCAATGCTGATTTTGGTCCCAGGCTCAAGGCTCGGATCTTCTGTCAGTACTGACACTGGCAGTGGGTCAATACCCATTATGGCACAGGAGTGGCAGTTACACACAACCTCATCTACGAGGGCATCAATACCTGGGAAACATACCTTAATTCAGAGGCGGACCTATATCTTCACCGTCCCTTGATGCCCTTGTTGAGCCAAGTGATCACCCTGCTCCACAGGCTCTTGAGAACTACAATCACCTTGCCACGTAACAGGAGTCAGTACTGGCCTTTACTTAGTTCATGCTGGACTCTCCACAGCTTTTGTCATGCCAGTTGATCTTCCGAGGTTAGTGATCCAGATCCATCAGGAAACGTTGCCATTGCATCTGAGCCAATGCCTTTTTGTCTCGTTCTAGATTTTCGTCATGCCTTGTCACTTTGCTGAATTCCTCTAAGGTCAGTGCCTTGGGACAGGCATGCTGAAAGATCATCTGGACATATTCCTCAGTCCACTCTTCCTCCTTGAGTGACTTCGGGGTTCCCTCTGGCACGGGTTAGTGTCAAAGGTTGTCCGGCTGGTTGTTGGCCCCTGGGCGATAGATGATTTCAAACATGTATGCTTGCAATTGGATCACCCATCTTTCAATCCTGGGGGTAGACCGTCGAGTTGTGCCAGTGAACACAGAGGCTTGTGACTCGTAATTATCTTGAATTCTTGGCTGTAGAGGTAGAGCAAGACCTCTGAAACTCGGAATATCCTGTTTTTTGTCTTTTAATTTCTGTGTTCCTGCTGTGCCTGTGCCCTTTGTTTTCACACCGTGATCCCACTGTAACGTCTCCCCCTACTCGACCCCGCTCTCGCCTCCCAGCTGCACGTCCCTCCCCATCCCCTACTTAATGGCAAGCCCGTCTGCGTCTGTCCGCGAACCGACCGTGACCAGCGCTAGGATCCCTGGTGCTGTGACCATCCACCGCTACGATTCCTCCTTCCTACTCACTCTCAACCCAGGAATCCTCAAAGACTGCCACCGGGCCCCAACGACCACAACCCACGGTGAGCTCTCCTGCCTCCACTGCCGCCAGACCTTCACCACCACACCAGGCCCCAAAACTACCGACGCCAGCACCGACCGCACCCTAAGATGCATCCTCCTCAGTGTGCGCTCCATACACAAACACACCATGGAAATCTGGAACCTACGCCACTCTATCTTGCCCGACATCGCCTTCTTCACAGAGACCTGGACCAATGCTGCATCTGCCCCTGACATCAACATCGCCATCCTGGACGGATACAAGATTCAAAGGAAGGACTACCCCAACCGCCCTGGAGGAGGCCTCGCCATCGCTCACAAAAGCACCCTCCGCCTCACCACCTCCAGCGAGACCTTCACCTCCGCCGAGCACCTGCCCTTCAAGATCCAGACCAGCCCCAACACCACACTCCGAGGAACCCTCATCTACAGAACCCCTCGCCCCCGAACATCCTTCGCGACCACCATCATCGACTTCATCACACCCCACGCCATCGCATCTACAAACTACATACTCATTGGAGACCTAAACTTCCACCGCGACAACCCCAGCGACCTCAACTCCACCATTCTCCATGACAACCTCGCCAACGTCGGACTCAACCAACTCATCACCACCCCAACGCACAAAGCAGGACACGCCCTTGACCCTACCTTCGCTGCAGGAAACAGTGTTCACTTCACCCACACATCACAACTACCATGGACTGACTACCACTATGTTCACTTCACTGTCGACAAACCAAAGGTGCCCAAACCAGCCCACCACGTAGGAACTGGAGCAAGGTTACAGACAAGCAACTGAACTCCACCCTCAACCGAGTCAACCACACCAGGACTTCTGACGCCAACACCGCAGCAAGTGGACTCAACACTTGGATCTCCAACTGTGCAGACGAGCTCACCCGCTACGCAACTCCGGCAAACAGCACCCCAGGAAAGCCACCCAGTTCACCACTGACCTCCAAGAAGCCAGGTGCATCTGCAGACGTCTGTAGAAGAACTGGAGGAACACCAAGACAACCGATAACTACTCCACCTACAAAGACACCATGACTGACTACCACAAACAAATCAGAACAACCAAAAGAAACTTCATCCACAACAAAATCCTCGCAAACTCCACCAATTCTAAGGAACTCTTCAGTGTCATTCAGGAATTCAGCAACCCATGAAGCAAAGCCACAGTCATCACCCCGTCCCAAGACCTCTGCGACAAGCTTGAAACCTACTTCCACCTCAAAATCAGAGCACTCTACGACCACTTCATCAACCACCCAGAAGACACCACAGCCGGCCCCTGCCCCCCAGAGAAACCAGCCAGCCCACCATCTCTAACTGGACGCCGATCACGACCGAGGACACCACCACAACCATAAAATGCATCCACTCAGGGGCCCCCACCGACCCCTACCCTCCGCACATCTACAATAGAGCTGCGGACACCAACGCACTCGAACTGCAACACACCATCAACACCACCCTCACAACAGGCACCTTCAAAGATGACTGGAAGCGTGCAGAAGCCAAGCCCCTGCTCAAAAAGCCCACAGCCGACCCCACTGACCTCAAAAACTACCAGCCCATCTCGCTCCTCCTCTTCGCAGCCAAAGTGGCAGAGAAAGCAGTCAACGGGGAACTGACACGATTCATCGAAGAGAACGACGTCCTCGACCTGTCCCAATCCAGATTCCGAAGCAACCACAGTACCAAGACCGCCCTACTAGTCACCACAGACTATATCCATACCCTCCTGGATCAATGCCACACTGCAGCCCTCATCCTTCTCGACCTGTCAGCGGCCTTCGACACCGTCTCTTACTGAAGACTAATTGTCAGAATTCATGACTTTGGCATACAATGCACTGCCCTGGACTGGATCCGATCCTTCCTCACCGGAAGAAGCCAAAGGGTCAGACTACCGCCCTTCCTTTCCGATCCGTCAGACATCACCTGCGCAATCCCACAGGGGTCATCTCTGAGCCCGACCCTCTTCAACATCTACATGGCCCCCCTCCCAGCCATTGTCTGACATCATGGCCTCAACATCGTATCATACGCAGATGACACCCAGCTCATCCTTTCCCTCACCAGAGACCCCGCCACCGCAAAACTCAACTTCCAGAGAGAAATGCAAGACGTCGCAGTCTGGATGACCAACAGCTGCCTAAAACTCAACGCCAAGAAAACAGAAGTCCTTGTCCTTGGTACCACCCCCTCTGCATGGGACAACACCTGGTGGCCCACTGCCCCTGGAAGCCCACCTACCCCCTCAGACCACGCCAAGAACCTCGACATCATCCTCGACTCATCACTCACCATGAACAGACAGATTAACGCCATCACCTCCAGCTGCTTCAACACCCTCCGCATTCTCCGCAAGACCTTCAAATGGATCCTCCCTGAGTCAAGGAAGACAGTCACCCATGCACGCATCACCAGCAGACTGGACTACGGTAACGCCCTCTATGTCGGAATCAACAAATCCCTACTCCAGAAACTCCAAACGATATAGAACACTGCGGCCAGACTCGTCCTCGGCATCCTCCGACACGAACACATCAGCCAACACCTACGGAAACTCCACTGGCTCCCCATAGAGAAGAGAGTCACCTTCAAAATCCTCACTCACGCCTACAAGTGCCTACACAACAGTGGACCCAAATACCTCAAAGACAGAATACATTTCTACGTGCCCAAAAGAGACCTCCGATCCTCCAACCTCGCACTGGCCAAAACCCCGCGCATCCACAGAGCCAGAGCAGGCGGAAGATCGCTCTCTCCACATTGCAGCCAAAACCTGAACGAGCTACGGGCAGACATCAGACATTCCTCTCCCTGAACACCTTCAGGAAGGCTCTCAAGACCTGGCTCTTTGGCTGAACGGAGCTGCTAACCCTCCCCCAGCACCTTGTAGCCCTCACAGGTAAGTAGCGCTCTTACAATTCCATGATTGATTGATTGAAATGTTGGCAGGCCTAACTTATGGCCAAATCTTCGATCTGCGCATACTGGATTTCCATCTCAGCGAGGGCTCTGTTGGCATTTTCTACTGGGGCCCACTCTTTGTTGGTGACTTCCTGCAGGAGCACCATCCCCAGTCTGATGACGCTCGTTTCGACAATCAGCTCTGTCCTCCTCAGCGGCTAGAAGTATGCCATGGAGACTTTGTCCATGAGGGCATTCTAAATTACTTTGAACTCCTTGTTAGCTTTGTGACTCCAGTCCCAGGATGCACTGTCCTGTGTGAGGGCACGTAGAGGTTCAGAAAGGGTGGCCAAATTAGGGATAAAGCATCCACAATAGGTGGCTATCACAAAGAAGCTGCAGACTTCCATCGGGTTCCTGGCATGTTCTGGATGGCCATGGCCTTCTTTGGATCCACACGTAGACCATCCCTGGAGAATATATATCCCAAAAAACTTGATGGAGTCCTGATAGAAGGAGCATTTGTTTTTGTTGAGTGTTAAACCACTGCCCACCTGGCATTGCAGTGTGCCCTCAGACGAATATGGTGCTTCTCGAGACAGTTTGAGAAAATTAGGATGTCATTGCTTAGGTTGATGATTCTGAGTAGTGCAGATAGAATTTCCTTTATGGAATTCTGGAAAACCTCAGCAGCCGAGGATATGCCAAAATTCGGAATCTTGTAGCATCTGAGCCCGATGTGCGTGGAGAATGTTGTGAATTATTGACTCTCAGGGGGAAGCTCCAGGTGGTGATAACCAGAGTTAAGATCAAGTTTTGAGAACCACATGGCTCTGTTTAAATTGGCTATTATATCATCCATCGTAAGCGTTGTATGGTGCTACCGCCTGATGGCATGGTTTGGAAATCGCATGTCTACACATAGCCGTATTGAGCCAGGTTGCTTCACCTCGGGTGCAATGACCAGTGGCGACACCCAAGTGGTAGGGCCAGTCACCTTTTCATTAACTGCAAGGTCTTCGAGTGCTTGCAGTTCCAATTCTACTTGAGGCCTCAGATGGAATGGGGCCCTTCGATGTCTCATGGCGGTGGGCTTGATGGATGTGTTGCTTGACCTGTTTGTGTTTCAGTTTGCAAAGTCCCATGAACAGCTGAAGAATTCCACAAGTAGAGAGTCAGCATGAGGCTTGTGTACCTGGTTTGCGAAGAATACCAACTCAAGGTCTTCAGCTGTATGATAGCTCAACAGTGTGCCTTTTCTTCCTTCCGTGATGTAGAACCTTGCTCTTCTGGCCTGCTTGTCACTCATGACTTCCAGTTCTATCATCCCTTGAAGTGGTAATGCCTCTGTGACCCCATGTGTGTATATCTTTTCTCTTGTGTGGGAGAGTTTAGTGTGTGGCATAAGCTTCTCGTACTGTGCAGAATCAATCACATTTACAGATGCTCCAATGTCAATGAGTGCTCTCACTGTCATGTCCGCGAGCTTTACTGAGCATATTGGGGGTGGCTGGAGCTTGGGGTCTGCATAGTCCGCAAATAACACTACAAAAACCTCCTCATCTTCTTCCTGTTTATTTGTGCCATGGTTAGAACTGCTAGCAGCTTCCAGGTCTAGTGGGTCATCCAGACAGTTGTTGGAGTGACGCAGCTGCCCTTCAGGGCTTGTTAGCGAGAGGACGAGACCTCCAACTGCAGCATACTTTCACAAAGTGATTCGGCTTGCCGCACTTGGAGCATATTTCTCCCCTTGCAAAGAATAGGTTAGGCATAGAGTGCTCTAGTGCACAGTTGCTACAAGTCTCACTGTCGTGTAGTTCCTATAAACCTATATAATATCTGCGAGTTTAGACAACATACACTGCGGGCTTGGTGTTCAAACTGATTCCGGACACCCCCATTGAGTATGTCAGCCTGTATACCAGCTAACTCACAGTGCCACTAGAAACCCCTCTTACCAAGGAGAGAATAGTTCTTGGCAGCTATTGAACATGACTACTCTGTCCCATCAGGGATCGTGGAAACAATGCTACTTTTCACTCAGTCACCCGTGCTAACTTTGTCTCGGAGAGAGATACACAGAATAAATGGTGGGGATGTTTCTCAATAAGTATTTATTGACTCAGCGTCATTCTAGTGTAAAATAGGTGTGCTGAAACAACCATTTGTCAGTAACAGGCATACATGATGATAAGCAATAACAGAGTAAAAGGATAGTAGATTTCTACCATAGTCCTAAAACGATAAATACAGGCAAGTATAAAAATACATGACAGTAATAAAAGCGTATTCCTACGATGCATCCCTAACTAGATGTACCTGAATGTACCTAGCATGGATGTGGGTGTAAAGCCAGGAATCCCTGTATGCTAAAGTCAACCCCATTACCTGAAGTAAGAGACTGTGGAACCCTTTCTGGTCTCGAGGTGGACACCCCGCAAGGGATGTCGACCACTGCAAACTGGAGTGTCTGCATGCAGGATCCTCAGTGTCATGCGCCAGTGTGTCAGCATTGAAGTCCTTTTCTCCTCTCTCTAGTAAGAGATGGTGTATATATACCCAAAGTGATACCCCCGGGATATACCTCACTGTGTCATGTCAAACTAGGATGATGGAAGAAAAGACACTTTTAAATAGTTTTTATGCAGGAGATGTTCGGTCTGCTGTGCAGCTGTGATTCCAAAATTCCTCATGAATTAGTGAATGAGGCTTAAGTTTTTTCAGAAAATCCCCAGGTCCTCTAGTCATTACCTCAACTAGGTAAAAGGTCAGTCCTAAGAACCGTTATGTAGTGCAATATGAGGGCACTGTAGGTTAAAGGTGCATGTAGTACCTGAGCAGATATTGGGGTACCTATATGGAATATGACAGCACCTTGTTTCAAAGAGCCTGTGTGTTGCATGGGCCCTGGTCGATGCTGGATGGCATCAATCCTTTCTGTTTTAACGCCAAAAGCTTTTTGTGGACTGGGTGTTGTAGGAGGTTTGTTGAGGGCTGCCTCCATCTCCTCAGCCCGTGAGTTTGACAGTTCATGAAATCGTGCCAAGATGGGGATCTCATCAAGCGAAATCCCTGGTTGTCTCATAATGAGCTGAAGGAGTAACGTGGACCGGCACCCCTGAATTATCTGTGCACTGATCTCTTCCTCCTGTTCATGGAAGGTGCGCATGCTCGTCAGCTTCCTCAACCATGCAAAGAACATGTCTATGGATTCAGTGTCTGTCTGCATTGTCTAGCGCGGTTTATAACACTCAAAATCTGGGTTGATTTGAAGGTCAAAATGCCTGTTTAGCACCCTTACTGCTGCATTCCAAAGAGTTTGTACAGCTTAGCCCCACTGTAGTGCATAGGTAGAGAACTTTTGACTGTGCCATCTGCTTCTCTCATGCCGCGAAAGTAGTAAATTAGCTGCACTGTCCTTGAACACCACCTAGGCACTGCTGTGGCCACATTGGCAAATCACTGAGAGGTGGCAGTGGTGTCACAGATGTGTGGACACAGAAACTTGGGATTGGGTGAGCAGCCACCGTCTGCTGCTCAGGGTCGCTCATGTCTGCTATATAGAGCTTCTGCTGCCGCAAATGACGTGTTGGTTGTTCTCCCGCAGTGAATATTGGTGCATACTCTCTCTCTGACTGTGGCGGGCTTATGGGAGACACAGTGTACCCAATGACCCTTCAGTGAAGGAGTGTGTAGTTCTTTCCCCTGAATGTTAACTTTGTCTGCCTTTCTTTTTCCTTAGTTATTTAGCTTCTGCTTACTCTTACCATTTTTGTTTCATTGCTTCCTGTAAACTTCTGCTTCTCGCCACCCACACAGGAACTGACAAGCCCTCCTTCTTCATGCAGGCAATGTGAGACTACGTGCGTAGGCACACAGTCATTTATTTTTTTCTTGAGACTTTGCCCTGCAGGACTGGGGCGGGAGTCACATCTCCATCTCTGCCCACCGCTTTATGGGCCTATTCCATGGGCCTCAACTTCTAGGCATCCCTTCAACTGATCGCTAGGGTCCACATGTTAAGGTCCATTGCGCACCTGCAAGACCATAGAGGGCACCACTGAAGATGCAGGTAGGCCCCCCCATCCCCTGTTCGATTGATCAGTCTGCATGTGGGGCATCGCTGGGGACGTGAAGGGAGGCAGGTTCAGTCGTCCACCGAGTGGAGCAGGGTAGACTCTCACTCGATGTCACCACTCCGGTGCTGCCATGGAGGTCGGTGCCTCCGATTCATGTGTGGCACCCTGATCACCACATGCCCAGCAGTGGACACATGTCAGTACTGGCATTGTCGCCAGTGTAGCAGACAGTTAGGCCTTGCTGCCTGTTGAGGGTCAGAATGCCGCTGTGCTGGAATGACTGCACATGCAGTGGTCTTGATGTTGGGGAAGGCCCGAGTGACCTTAGCATATTTGTTTAACTCCTCTGGCCGCGCCCGGCCATGGGAGTGACATGAGTGGATATTTGTAATGTAGACGCTGGGTGGCTCTGTACAAACACCATTTAGCTACTTTTCTGAACTTTCAGACTCTCATGTGGTAAAAGAATTTAGAAACTTCAGGCAGCAGTAGTATGTTGCTCATTAAGTATGTGCAGTATCGAGCTAATGGACTATGTTATTGTCTTTTCAGGAGTGTTAACTACAACAATATAATTATAAGAGTTTGGGTTAGACTGAGAACCCAGCAACCTCATCTAGGGCCTGATTAAGAGTTTAAAGGATCTACTTGGGTGATACATCGTCATAATACATTTTTGTTACCTGACAATTGCTGTGTGGTGGTGGATCAATCAGTCATAAAATCACATTGAGTTTTCATTTCCAAGACTCTGAGCATGTCATTAATGTATACAGGAATCTCTGGGTTTGTGGAGTGGAAAAGGGGGGAAGGGGCGTAAGAAAAGAAAGAGGCAGATACGCTCTCGCAGTGGGGATCATTGATTATTCCCCCTGTAGGAAAAATAGCAGGCGATAAGGCTTTACTGTTACTGGAGTCAACACATGATACAGTTTCACAAGGCTGAATTACTGCCCGGTAGATGTGAGTATGGTTTTTGAACACCCAGGAAATCCAAATATTGGAATAACGGCCTGCTCATGACCAGGCAGAGTGGAATTCCATTCTGCAACTCTGCTCTGCTTGACGCATAGTCAGAGCCGTAGTCTGCCTAATTCCTTACTTAAATATACAGCAATCATAGCATAATCAGCATCTTTCCTGTGGTTGTCTTTAAATAATATGATTCTATTTTGCTTTACTATAAGAAAATGCACTAATGTGATTTTCACCTATATGCTTTTGCTGAAATCAAGTACTTGGGGGAATTTAATGTGCGAGATGCAGCTTGTATATTATAATTTTTGCTTCCCCAAATTAGTGTTTCAGGTTCTTTGCTTCTCCTGATCTCTTTTTATTTCCCATGTTTTATAGTATTTTTTGTCTTGTTTTACTTTGTGTTTTACTTTTTTCTCACTACTTTTTTTAGTTGTTTCTCTTTTCTATTCTCCCTTTTGATTTGATTCTCTGTACCCCTCTTTTCTGCTAACTTCCACATAGTTGACTTTGCCTGCTATTTTCTTTTGAATTTGTAACTATTTACATTGTTTTTACCAAATATTAACTTGGGAATTACAAAATCTGGAATTTTGAATGTATTGCTGCAATTGGATGCCTCTATTCTTACAAATGGGAAACAAGTAGCATTGTCAAGGACTGGACAAAGTGAAGCATTCTATTGTTTCCTTGGTAATTGCTTAAGGAAAGTGCGACTCCCCCGAGTAACCACAGTGCCACTCTTTACTTAACATACACATGAAAGAGTCACATTTCTCCTTAAATTGAGGTGAGTACAACTTGCATAATTTGCTTTAGGGTAATTATGTGAAGTTATTGCAAAATACATTAGAGTACACAGACTTCCACAACAACCGTAACTTCTAGTGCTGGGAATCCAAAGATGCAGTTTGCAGAAAATGCTAAATGTAACAGAAAATGAAGAGCAGCAGCTAATTCTTTCGTCCTTACTAAGTTCATTGTTCCTGCGCTCTTGTGGTAGGATTTGTGTGCCAAATTACTCATAATTATGTGAATGAGCTTAAACATGTATTTTTCTGTAATTTCGTGTCAAAAGAGTAACACAAAATTACTCTGACAAAATTATTGTGTCGCCCAGACCTACTTAAGATAGTCTCACTTAGGAGAAAAAAGCCACAAATAGTAAAAAAAAATAACTCCTTGACAATATGGATAACTCTTGATTGAAGATAAAGAGCTTTTCAAGTTTCTGAAATAAAACGCAAAGACGATCCCGAGACAGATTAGAGAAACAGTGCAGAGTAATTTACCAGGCTGATACATCCCAAAGGGAAAAACAACTGTATTAAAAAGGAGCAAAAATTAGGAGCAACACTATGGGTAATGAACACAAAGATAAATAGTAGAATCAAAGGCATTGTAACACATCCTTCTCAGATGAAAGCTCCCTTATGTGGGGGGCGTGGCCAAGCCGCGGACCAAGATGGCCGCGTGGCATTGAATCTCCGCCAGCCTTTCCAGCAACGTTGCTTATATCCCCCATGAAGGCTGCTTTGATCGCCATGGACCTGCTGCTGCTCAACCCATGAGCGACTACTGCGCCCGGAGAACTTGCCCGCTTGCAGAATGGAGCCTTTGCTGCGGAGATCTTCGACATTGTGCAAGTGGAGCACGACCTGCGTAATGGCGGCGGCATCAGCCAGTATCATCCGGCGTCCATAGGAGGAGAGTTAGCCCAGAAATTGTGCCTAGACAAGACGGGGAGAACGCGAGGATAGTGAGGGCGGCAGGTGTGGGGCTTGTCATCACTCTGCCCTCCCTGCACACAACAGGGCTGCCCGTTTTTGCCCCTTTTATTTATCCTCGCTATGGACCCCTTAATTAGACATTTCCGAGAAAAACATTTACAGAGAGGCCTGCAATTCAACACAGGCCCCCTTCTTGTCTCGCTTTAAGTGGACGACACCATCCTCTATGTTAGGGAGCCACAGGTTAACCTAGAACCCCTCATAAGAGAAATACACCTCTTTGGGCAGCACTCGGGGCTTGGCATTAACTGGCATAAGTCTGTGATTTTCCCCTTAACATCCAGCACAACTCCTTGGGAGTGTGAATTCCCCCTGGAGTAGTGTGCTGATTTTGTCAAATATTTAGGCATTCACATCCACTTAGACACCGATCAGATTGTTCGCCTCAATTACGGTCAAGCAATTACCACCCTCGAGACACAAATTGACAGATGGCTGAGGTTACCGCTGTCCATTGGAGGTCGGGTGGCCATCATTAAGATGATCGTCCTCCCCAAATTTTTATATTTTTTCAACAATATTCCTATACCCCTTCCTTACAGTTTTTTCTTGACGCTTAGATCACATCTGATTTGATTGGTATGGGGTGGCAAACGAGCCCGGGTTCGCTTGCAGGTGTTCACTCCTCCTTACGATAGAGGCGGATACGGTGTGCCAGATCTACATTTGTATTATTTTGTAGAATAGCTCAATGCAGCTACGCACATGCTTGGTATCACCCGGACGCCAGGATCCCATTCCTTCGCCCAGAGTCTGACCTAGTTCTTCCCGAGCGATTATCCATGGTTCTGCCCAAGGCCTTACCCAGAGACCCAAACGACATTCAGACAGTCTTCACAAAAAGTTGAGCCTGGGAGAAGCTTCAGCGGGTCACCAACATGACCACCCTGTACTCAATAGCCCTTCCACTCTCCAATGCCCTCTGGCTACCAATTACGGGTGAACGGCTAGTACAGCGCACCTAGACCAAATTTGATATCCCAAAAATAGGGGACTTGGCCCCAAACGGCCATGCCTTCACGGTGGGAGATGACACTCGCTTCCCTAATGCCACATTCATGAATAGTTTTGTGCTGGGTCGGATTCACTCGGCTATGCGTGCCACATTGCAAAGACCTTGTGTAAACGCTCGGAACGGATCTGGAGGAGAGATTTCTCCGAGCATAAGAAGACCGAATATAAAACGAGGCTTAAAGTCTATCATTCACTCACAAGGAGGACTCGAGCTTCTTATTACTATACTAGGATAGAGCAGGCTGAAAACTCATCCCGAGAGCTATTCGTAATGTTTAAGGACATATCGTCACTTGCCAGAACCTCGGCGCCAAACAGCTGCTCAGTAGAATCTTGCAACCTGATTGCAGAGTTTTTTGCCGAGAAGGTAGCAAGAATTTATACCATTTTCCCGGACGAGGCACGTAACGGAAGAGGCGAGGGAGCTGGTTGACTCAACATGGAGAAGGCACAGTGCCTCTCTAGATTTGATACCCATCCTACGACGAGCTTAAAAACACGGCCTTAAGCATAAAGTCAGGGTCACCAAGGAACCCTACGAAACCCAAAACCCTGAGAGATAACATGGAGACCCTGGCACCCTATATTGGACACCTCCTTCAACTCTCCATTGAATCAGCGACAGTCCCAAAGCAGTGGAAGGAAGTGGTCGTCATCCCCATTAAGAAAAAGCCGGGGGTGAATGCGAGCCAGTTGGATAACTACCGACCGGTCTCGCTCCTGCCATATTTCCCTAAAATTGCAGAAAAGGTGGTCAACACTCAGCTAACCATGCACATTAACAAGCACAACCTATTACACCCCACACAATCGGGTTTTCGGGCAACTTATTCTACAGAGTCAGCACTGCTCCTATCAACCGAAACAATCCGCAGACACGTAGACGACGGCCAGACGGTGGCTCTGGTACTGTTGGACCTCAGCGCCGCTTTTGACACCATCGCCCACCCACTGCTCCTACAGCACCTCAAAAGAGGAGGGTTGTACGAACTGGCCTTGGAATGGATGAGATCCTTCCTACAGGATCGAAGCTTTCAAGTATCTCAGAGTCCGTACTACTCTAAAAACATTATGCTGGCTCAAGGGGTCCCCCAGGGTTCCATACTCAGTCCCACCCTTTTAAATCTATATATGGCCCTCTAGCAGACCTGATTGCAAAATACGATATTAGTGTTGTATCATATGCGGATAACACGCAACTAGTGGTGTCACTATCACAATCCCATGAAGAGGCAGCCATCAATTTTTCCACCTGCTCACAGGAACTAGCTGTTTGGATGTCAAGTAATTGCCTAAAATTGAACTGCAGCAAGACAGAGGTTCTAATAGTAGGCAAGGCGTCTTCCATATGGTCCTCGGCGTGGTGGCCACAGACTGTGGGCCCCACCCCTTCCCCCAATGATCAGGTTAAGAACTTGGGGATGTGGCTGGATTCGAAGCTCTCCTTTGACCACCACACCAGGATTGTGGCTGGGAAATGCTTTGGAATAATGAAGGGCCTTCAGAAGACGCTAGATGTGCTCCCCATATCCGCCAGAAAAACCCTGGTCCATGCGTTGGTAATATCCCACCTGGACTATGGGACCGCTCTATATCTTGGAGCAAGTGGGAAGTGCATACAAAGACTGCAATGCATTCAAAATGCAGCAACTTGCCTTTTTTTGATGCTGCCCAGGAGACCTCCGTCCAGGAACACCCTCGCTGCCCTACACTGGCTCCCGGTGAGGGAAAGAATTCTTTTTAAAACGCTATGTATCAGCCACCACATCCAGCTACCTACACAGTCTACTGGCCCTTTACACCCCTAACCGGGCCTTGAGATCTTTGGGGACAGGACAGATGAAAATGCCAGTAATCAAAAGAGTAATAATGGGAGGAAGATCTTTCCTGCTGTCTTGCCGCTAAACACTGGAATGGCCTCCCTCAGACGCTTAGGTCAGAACCTTTAGAAAGGATCCTCCGAAAAAAACTAAAAACCTGACTCTTCCACATATAGTTCTCTGAGCCTGTAGGATCGTCTCATGTTACCGAACCAAGATGGGAGGCTAGCTGTAGTGCGGGGACATACTAGTCAGTATAACCAGGCGCTTTAGAAATTCATCTATTATTTATTATTATTATTGCCCGGTTTCCCCCTTGAGCCAGATTTGTTCGCTCCTTTGTCGCTGGTGATTGAGAGTGAACAGGGAGTTTACCTTATCTCCAAACTGTACAAAGCATGCACAGCGATCATCCCTGTCAATGTTGACAAGATCCTTAGCGACTGGGAGGGTGACCTGGGTAGCCCGTTATCTGACGACCAATGGGCTAAATGCTGCGCAGTCACGAAAGATATCTCCCTCAACAGCAGACACAGGCTGCTACACTTAAAGTTTTTGAGTAGAATGTACATCACACCTGTCAGGGTTCACAGGCTTGATCAATCTAGACCCCACTCCTGTCGCAAATGTGTGGCCCCCCGGGCCGACTTCGCACACCTCGCATGGACCTATCCACACTTGCAGCCGTACTGGGAGGCGGGACACATGACACAGGGCGTTATGATCAATTTACCCCTTGATGCTATACCTGATATTGTGCTGCTGGGCTATGTGGTGAACTTTCCCCAAAAAATTCGGAAGCTTGTGGCGCTTAGTTTCCTGTTGGCCAAGAGAGAGGTGGCTATCCACTGGGGCCGCACGACAGTTCCCACAGTACAGAGTTGGATGGGAAGCTTGGTTTCATGCAACACTAAGAGTGAAGTATACTCCACCACAGTGCCCTCTTCATCCCGTCCCAAAGATATCTGGGGTCCCCTCAGAGCATACCTCACATCCCGGCAACAAGAATCCGCTTCGCAGATGGAGCATGGCATAGTTCTCACAGGGGGCTGGGTAGCTTGGTTCCAGTTTGCATTCTAACCTCAGCAATGTTTGTTAACCGGCTCTCACTGTACATATTGTTTGCATATTTACGACTTGTGTATACTGAGGTATCGGCTGAGACGATCGCCATATAGAGATGTGGAGATGCGCATACACGACAGTAGGAACCGAACCTTGAGAGCTATTGCCTTGATGCTAAACTGGGCCTTTTCGATGACTGTATCCATAATATGTATCTACATGTCTGTACTCGTTTCTTTTTATCTGCTGATGGTGACTGTGAACAATCTTTCACATGTTGTTACCTTTGTGACAAAAGGATAAATAAAGTTAAAAAAAAAAGTTCCCTAATGTATGAGCAGAATATGAAATACCTTCACATTAAAATTGTCAAACTCCATATTGGGCAGCTAAGCTCTGACATCAGAAACTGGGAAGATCTTAGTTAAGAATTAATATAACACTAACCACACACACTGTCACAGGAAAATGGTATTGTACTTGTGTGGCAGGTGCAAAAAGGGAGATCGAATGTCTAGCATCCTGCCATTCATCCATCTGGCATTTCTGAACCTACATACCACTGTACATCCTCATTTAAGCTTTGAGTCATACAGTCTGGACTGCAAGCAAAACATCCTACTGCCATAAGAAACCAAGCAGGCCTATCACGGGTGTGAGCATAGCAATGCTGGCCTCTTGTTCTGAATGAAACAGTTAGGGAATCCTTCCTCCACAGACACCACCCTTCGGCCAATTGCTGCAGAACCAGTTGACCATATCGCTATCAGCTTGGAACCACGGCGGCTCTCGGTGAGTTCTGTCTCAGATATTTTGCTATCCACCTCACTCAACTTTGTTTCCTGTTTCATGTGAGGCCCTGCTGGGCTCAACCCAAGCCTTTTTTATTCATAAATGGCGCCTCTTTCCTGTCATAAAAGAAACAAAAACTTTCAATTGTTAAATTACCCAGGTGGTGCTCAGCTTGTCTTGCCGATTCAACATACTTCAGAGGTAAACTCACTTCAAGCTACCTGTCAACATGATTAAACAATGTGGATGCGCAAACTGGATGCGCAACAAACATGTCAAATTAAACTCTGATTAAATTGATATTTTTACATTGGTGCATCCAGTTTTATTTATTCCAGTTCTTGGTGGCCACCAGCATTAACTATGCCGCCTTTCCAATCTGTCTTTAAGCTCCATCTACCAAAAATTACCTGATCCTGCTTCTTTTATTTGAATGTTCTGAAAAAATAATGTAACGTCTTTCTTAAATATGACACAAGATTATCACACAATCCCTAATGTCAGTTACACTGATTTATGGAAATGTAGGCCATATAATAGAGTGCACATTTCTCAGCATTTTTATTTCCTGAACTGGCTTCAGGTTCAGAAATGCTCCCTTGTCAAACACAGACACTATGGGGCATATTAGCAAGAACATGCAATATTCATCACAAAACGCGCTTAGCGTGTTTATTTTTATCGCTGCCTATCGCTGGATATTTTAGCGGAGAATACATGCTATTAGCAACGTTTATCTTCCAAAATATCCAGCGATAGCGGCGAAATGCCTGAATATCGCTGGAAATCCAGCGATATTCACGCATTAACGCCATGGTGGACTTAGCCTGAAGATCCACCTCCCATTGAGGAATACAAGTAAGTCAGGTTTCCAGCAGGTGTTAAATACCAGCGATAATCGTGCTTAGCGTGATTTTTTTTATTGCTTCACCTGCGTTGGTAATATGCGATAGCTGTGTTAGCGACTGCTTTCAGTCGCTAACAGTTTGGGTACGCCCACAATGCATGTCATTAGCGATAAATATCGCTGACAGCGTGCCCCAAACCGGTCGCTATCGCCTGAAAGCTGTCTCTAACTGCTGTTAGCGACAGCTTACTGATAGGACGATAAGAAAATCGCCGCTTTAGCGGCAAAAAGTGCCAATAAAGTGGCGATGAAGCCCTTGCTAATATGCCCCTATATTTCTAACCTCTTGATTTCATCACCTACACCAGTTGAGAAGGTGACCACTGATATCTCCTCTGCCAACCTCATTCTTCTGTGTGTCTGCAGGGACGGCTATGAGGTTAATCATTCTCTTATCTATGAGTAAAACGATTGACCTCTCTGGTGCCCTAGTTGATAGACATTTTGAGACCTGTTCAGAAAGTCCCTTCAAAATGTCTTTCAAGAACCATTTCTTCTGTTATTTGACTTTTAGTTAACTTTTCTGAGGCTATCGAGCAGCTGAACATGCCAGCCTCGTTAATTCATCCAGCTTTATTTCCCATGTACAATTTGGAAGTGGGAAGTTTCAAGAATGTGCTCGGAGCCATGCTATCTACCTGTTAAAGATGCCAGGTTCATTGTAGCATTCAGAAAGGCATTCAAATCTGTCATAGTCCTTTATATAATGACATGTTCTGCAAGGCAGTTTCTCCCTAACTTAAAATTCAGATGAATTCTTACTGTTGCTGGTTACTGGGGTCCTGTTTGTTCTTCACTCACCTCTGTATTTAAAGTGTAATTTTACTTTTCTCACATAGTTGACTTTGCAATGTTCGTTGTTGGGGTTACATTCAGATGTTGTGTATGGACTGATTGTGCCTTGTTTCATGTGTGTGTTGTTTGGACCCTCTAAGTGATTTGAGTATGTGATCTTGTTTCATTGTCGTTGGTGATGGTTAATTGTGACACACTGCCAGTGTTTTCCATCTTCAGGATATGTTTGAATGACTCTTTACTGTGGATTAAATAGGTGAAGTTTTCTTGGTGTCTTTCTTGAGTATGTGTTTTCTTTTGCAGGTTTGGTCGTCCCTGCTAGGGTCTATGAGGATCATCCTGACATGATGTTTTTCTGGGCATCCACATTTATGGCGGTTGAAGTTAGAACATACATGTTGTGCGGTCATGTATTACCCTAGTTTTGCTTCTTCCAGAAGTACTCCAAAATTAACAGACACAAGAGTGAGTATGACCAGGAATTTGCATGCACTTTTGTCAGCAAAATCTCACAGGTGTCACAAGTGGGTTGTCCTACAATCCCATCATTTTATACCAACAGCATTTCATTGTGTACCATATTCTTACACATATATTTGGTAACTGTCTTTATGATTAAACGAACTAAGATATACTTCTCAGACAGCTGGGTTTCATGTGGTTGACATATGAGTATTATTGTTTGTGGGTGCATGGGCTTCCAATGTTGGTATATATTTATGGGGGTGCATGGGTGTTTTAGTGCAGCTAATTTTCTGTGAACTACCTATCTTCACCAATATTTTGTGAAATCATTATGCCCTCACATTTGGCTGCTCGCTCACAATAGGCTGGTTTTAGGATGTTATCATTTTTTTGCAATTATGCATCCAATTCTGCTGTGATTATGTATAAGAGCTATTTTTCATTGCTCTCAAATGCACTGTTTTACTCATATGACCCACTGTCTAAATAATAGAGTAATTTCCGTTATTGAAGAACCACAGAGTTAATACAAGTACGCAAACTCAAGCTAATGTTTATATAAAATGTTTTTCTAATAACCAGGTATTAAGACTATGGCTAAAACAGCAGAAAATATGCGTTATTGCTTAAAAAATAAAAATGACATCGCAGAGATTTGTTAAGGTTATCTATTTAACTCCTTGATTGTCCTACTGACATGAATGAATAATGAATGCATGAATAAACACGTAGTTTAGTACTGCAGCGACCTCATCGAGGTGTTCTGGCAATTTGCCCTCACAAGAGTGAAAGAAGAAAAGCAACAAAAATGACCACAAGCAGACTGAAACAAAGAGCTTTGCTTTGATAAATCCATTATAAAATGATGTACACAGTATAATGTTCAAGGTATGTGCAAACAATGGAGACTGGCACTGGAGGTGCGGGGACCAGAGCAGTCAATACAATTACTGAGATTAAGACGGCAAAAATGTGTTCAAAGCAGAAATGCCTTTTATCACCTGAGATAGCCTTTAGAAAATACAAAAAGAGTGGCATTTTATAGGTATAAGCAAAAGAATGCAGAGCAACAAGAAAACAAAAAGTGTACAGCGGAGACATGAGCCACTGCATTACTAACAAAGCTTATTAAAGAGGGAAACACTTAGGGGATGATTTCGATGTCCGACAGACCTGAGTCCGTCCGACATCGATCTGGAATAGGGACCGACCAACCTCCAGCCGGCGGTCCCAAACCAGCAATTAGGATGCGACCGAACACTGTTCAGTCGCAATCTTATTCTTTTAAATAGGAGTATGCATTCTGACAGGAATGGTGCCTGCCACCGGATGCTGGGATCAACAGGGTGACACCATAGGTGCCTCCTAGGCCACCATCTGGAGGCCTTGCGCCCATGGGGGCCCCAAAGTCGTATTCCCACAGCCTTTCTGTGTCGGAAAGGCTGGCACAGTAAGGCTGTAGGAATCTACCACTGTAATACCTTGGGCGGAAAGAGCCCTTCATAAGCCATTTGGAAATGCTGTTTGGATTAATTTCCGACCAACTCCATTGGTCAGAAATTAATCCAAACAGGAGATTACGATGCCGTAGGAACGGATCCGACCGTTTCCTACAGTATCATAATCGGCCTCTACGAGTTAAAGACCTAGAACCTAATGGGCCATAATTTGTTTATTGCATGCTCCTTATTACAGTACATAGAGTAATAAAGGAGTTACCTCAAAATGGACAGAAAAACATCTGTATTGAACAGAATCTAATTGGAAGGGAAATATGCAAAATTCTATCAGTGCCATCAACAATATAATGAAAATAACTGACCTTGTTACCAGAAGAGTCATCCTTTCCCTTTCTCCTTCAATAGGCTCAGAAGATGTATGTCAGTCAACACTGATGAATGAAAAACTGTTTCCTATACAACAGACATACTGCCCTGTTTTCTTTAAAAAGCAGACCAGTACCCATGTACCCTCTTTCCTTGTGCTTCTCATGTCTGTTGCCGCTCATGGATCACCTCCTACCTTATCTGCACTCAGCAACTCACCTCAAGCATCAGATGCATGTGAAGTTTGCTGAGTGGCGTCATGTTTAAAGTGTCCACCCAGCAAACCTTTATTTGCTCATAAAGCCGTCAAAGCTTGAGTTCGTTTTTGCATTTTTTTTGTGAACAAAAAGTAAATGCACGTCAAGATTTTATCATCTGCATGGTGGCCATTTAACATTTTCTTTGTTTCTGGTGGACACAGGGAGAGAAAATGAGTGACACCAACAAGAGGCCTCCCACTCAGTGTTCCTGTGGTGGAAAGACAACTGGCCAAGGGGTATTGTGGTCAGGGCCAATGGAGGCTCTGTCAATACTAATCTAGCAGTTTTTTTGCACTCTAAATAGAGTGGACATAATGTGAGCTTGACAGGGAGAGAGAGACACAGGTTTAATGCAGCCATATCTAAATCCAAAATAAGATCTCTAGTCCCTTTCTTGGTCAAAACATAGTTTCAGTGAGAATACCTGGGTTTATACTCACTCAAGTCATTACTGGCTACTATAGACTCAAAACCCAGTGATTATAGTAGGTAATTATAATACGACATACAAGCCCATAGACACAATAAAGGCTCTCACGCACAGAGAAGATGAGGAGTGGGGCATTCCCCAATTAAAAGCTCCACCTATTAATCTATGGACAGTCGTAGCACAACAGCCCCTGTCCATGATTATAACTAGGGCACTGAGGGTATGTAACGGACATTCAGGTTTTAATAACAGCAAGATTGAATATATATTGTTGAATCTTTAGCTGCTGTCTTCCATAGTACATATAAAAGTTATATAATGGAGTGATAGTGACCAACATGGCCGTCAGCCAATAACACAGTGGACCGATCTTGGACTTCTAGACTGTGAACATCTCAGAAAAATACCTCTTCCATTACTCACAAACAACTGCAGAAATGTAAAAATTATAAAAATTGTAAATGATCATAAGATAACTCAGGGCTCATCAATGGTCCCATGAGGAGTTCACTAAAGGCAAAATATTGGCTACATATTAGCCTTAGACTGAGCACTAAGTCTAGAATTGGGGGACAATTGGAAATGTCCTGAATCATAATTGTGCTTAGAATGTAAACATATATAGATAAGGCAATGCCATTTAGGGCAAAAATCCTTCTATAAGTTTTAGACTTGGCATTTTACCAGCAAACAAATTTACTTCCAGATCGCCTAAAGGTGCTGGAGGAAGTGACTATTGCCCTGTGTGTAAAACTGCTACGTATTCAAACCATTCTCCGTTATTTTGTCTGGCATACCATATTCCAAGAAAGAAATTGATTATTCCCGTGTGCCCAAAATTAAGTGACAGACATTATTGGCATGGCTTATTAGGTCGAGGCTGTTGAAGAATATGCCACAGGCAGAACCTCTCCATAACCCCTCCTCCCGATGTCTGCTATTTCTGCTCCCCCTCCTTCCTCGTATTGCTTGTCCCGCCACACTGCCCTGTTTTGCACATATTGCAAAAAAGGGCTATGACACGGTCAATGCTGGTGGCATGAGAGGGTTTTATTTTATAGACTAAGGCATGTTGGACAGCAGCTCGCGCTGCTGTGCAACATTTCTTAAACAACATTGACAAAGCCCATAGATCTCATATAGGAAAGACCTACTGAGTTTTCCAATACCTGTTGTTTTTGTGTCACTCTAAGTTCTTTACTTTTGCTACCAAAAGGTATAAGAGTGATAGGTTTTACAAATAGAGCTGCTAAGGTCACTCTTCTTTTGGGTACTTTTGCTGCTTTGTCCCAGTCTAAAGTAAACAGTGGCATGCCTGTACCACCACATATGCAGTTGCTTTGCTGTATTTAGAGTCGAGCTAGTCCTGGGTTTCCGATGTCCCAGCTTTGAAAGTACTTCAAAGTGGCAGAGCCCCAATTTCAGGGACTCAGAGTGTCCATACAGGCACTTCTCTATTCCAATTAGTTCTGTGTCACTAGCATTTTACTGTTCCTCTACATACCCTATCCTATGTCCCAAAATAAGTAGCTGTTAATTATCCTTCGCAATTTACACCCAACAAGCCCAGACATATTATCTTTTCCCAGGAGGACATTTGTGCACCTTATCAAAAAGCCACTTACTACCACAGAAGGGAGAGAGAGATCAAGAGTATTGAATTAATTAATGTACAGGATCTTAGTCAGAGACATACTATTCATTGTTAAATTTATATTCACCACTGAATTAGATTTGTGCTAAACATTATAACAGTGCATGACTTCTATGGCTGTTTCTTAAACATAATTCTTCAAAAATATTTTTTTTACAAGCAGGATTTAACTAGGGGTGGAAAGATCTCCCAGAGTTCCACTCTGTGGAATTCTGTGGAGTTGCATAAAAACTCTGCGAGATTCCGTGAACTGGCGAAAATCGGAATCTCATGCTCATTTTTTGTGCCAGAAGCGTGTTCCCCGCTGACAAGTCAGTGCTAACAGCACCATGCGGTGCACCAGAGGTCATTGCATCTCGAGTTGGTTATGCTTCCGCTTGAGTAGACTTTCTACTCGAGCAGCAGCTTTCCCACAGTGAACGTTCACGACCGCCCATGACCACCTGCATTGGGAAAATCTCACCAGGTGCCCTCCTAGCGCCTAAAAATCATGCTGGGGATGCCAATGGTCACTCACACTCCACACATGAGAAAAAGTCTGTCACGTGGCAGTTGGTGTAATTTGGCTGGAACTCCACATTAAATGCGTAACGCCGGCAGAGCGGTATATATCACCCACACCTACCTTTACCACAGAGAAATGGCTATTGGGTGCAATGCAGTGAAAAGAGAGCTTTGGAAATATTTCATTGCATGGGCATTAAAATCTAAATTTTAGGTATCTCCTACCTTTGGACATTATTCACCCTGACCTTATGAACGTCAAAGTAATATTTATAGGTAACTTAGCAAAATGTCAAAATCTTGATCATGTCCTTTGTAACCGTACTCACAGCCATGCAGGCAATAATGGCAGTACTGAAATCATGTACTTATAGTCATTCATGTGGTTGGTTTAAATTTTTACTGCAGTCCAAATGTGAGAAGCTAGCGCAAACACGAGACAAGTCGGTTTGGATGTTTTATTCTATTACCATTTTTGGGAGGGGAAGCAGAGCACAGACACTGTGGATTGTTTAAGTTTCTCATTGTCTAGAGGCAAAATATGTCAGTACATTTATTCTGATAAACATTAAATATCTGGGGAGACTGCTCAAAAAGATGCTCTTTCTCATGAATATATCTGTGCTATTGTATTACATTTAAGCAGTTGGAATAGACAAAGTCAATACACATAGTGTGGATTGCAAGAGTAACTAGTGATGGATAAAGGTCCTGAAAGTTTCCCTGTATTTCAGTTTTGTCCTGCTCCAGACTTCATCCTAGTATGTCAAAATCATGGGTCTGCAGTTGGGTGGCTCCTGCTGGCCAGCTTCCTGTATTTTTATTAAACATTTCAAACCTTTTGGCTTTCTAGCAGGACTGTGTCTAAGTGTTTCTAACAATTTAGAAATATTCCATGGTTTTCTTTTATGCCCCTACTTTTTTACTGCATCTGCATCAGTAATTGTGAATTGCAGTAGAAAGATGTAATGAGCCTTTGGGGGCCTGCATACTGCTAATAGACCCAAAAATGTTAGTTAAATTTGCACTCCCCTCCACCTGAACCCTAATAAACCACAAATTAAAACACAAGCAGGTTCAGCCACACCAATTTCACCTAAAAATGTGTGCAATAGCTGTTGTTTTTTATCTGAATTGTTAACTTGAGCTCAATGGAGCACTGGAAAAGGGGAAAAGAGAGAATGGATACAGTAGGCCTATGAAACAGTCACATTATGCTGCATTAACTGGATGTCAGTAACTGCTAAGTGTGTTTATCTTTAGTTAAGTATCCTTGGCTTTGCCTTGTGCCACTAAGTAAGATAACAATGATCACTACCCTCAGCTGAAAGTATTATCACTTTAATAACACTGCTGTTACTATAGCCTGAGAGCCAACCGTAGCGGGTTCTACTGGCCTTTAAAAGCCTGCTCCAGGGATTAAGGCCTGAGCCGAAGGAGAGGGACCTTAACAAGGGAGCAGGCCTTTGAACCCACTATGGAGGGCTATAAGGCTATAAGAACATTCTGCTGTTAGAGCAACAGCTGTGAGCAAACATTGGAATGTTGTCGCTCCAGGCTTCTAACGGCCATTAGAAGCCCGGACCACTCCATTGTTTTCATTGGAGCTCCCAACATTCCAATGTTCTAATACTACTCCTACTACTACTACTTCAACATTTGATACTCCAAGACTACAAATTGGTGCTAATTTTATAAGTAATAATAATATTTACACAAGCAGCTGTCGTACTAATGCTGGTAACAATGATCTATAACATTTATAACGTTGAAGCGATGCACACAAATACAGTGATTTTGCGTTTATATAACTGCCTGGGAGCAATATCTTAACCTATTGAATGATGGCTTTTAATGACACAAATTATATTGCTGTTTTACTTCCACTGTACCATTCAGGAAAGGTGCTAAGCTAGAATAACCTTTACAGTTCTATAAATTCACCAGTGTGCAAAGCGATATAGTTGTTAGCAATCATTCATGTTTGTACAGCTGCCTGAAGCCTGAACTCAAATTCTGCATTAGCGGTGGGCCCTTCCCTGGCTAACCAACAAGATACTAAAAATTGTCTTTTGCCATTTGGTACACCCACATTTAGACTCTACTCTTTTAAAGAATACTATCCACAAACTCTCTAAACCATACATCTAGCATCTGTTTTTACATACCCCTTAATTTACTTCCCTTCTACATTTTTATTCCAGTCCTTTCATATATACTCCTCTCATTTTCACATGCTTTTTTCTTTCAAATCACAGTTTTAAATCATATTTCAATTATATTATATTTGCAATAGGTTCATTTCCTAAAGCTTTTGCAAGACACATCACACATAATTATGTAAAAATGTCGATCACATTCACAAAAGAACATGCCACGTAGGAATACCCTTTGCATTGTTATGGTGTGCATAGTGTAAACATTTTGAGCACGTAGAGAGATATAAATGTTTCAGAATAATGACTAAAAACAATCAACGCATATGTGGGCCATGTCCAAAATACACAAAAGATTTATTAGGGAAGCGCGTTGCCCAATATTCATTGCACCTAATTTACACTAGAATAGACTCTCTAAGCAGGGCAAAAATATTGTTAGCCTGCACCAATGATTCTTGTGTTTACAGAATACATGTAGGCTGGTGCAGCATGTACTGGAAAATGTTGCTTTCGAAGAATGCATTTCAAAGCTGTTGGATTTAAACATGAATGTAATGTATTTAAATATAAAATACAATATACACAAATAACATCATATCATTATTTATACATATGTGAGTGTCTAGAAATGTTTCTACAATATTACTTTTGTCACAGCCTTGAAAATCTGCCACATCTTTTCAACTTTCAATTATGGTACATAGCCATGCAGAGCACATTCTACAACCTTCTCCTAAATTCGGCCTGAGAAAAAGCAAAAGTTTACTATGTTTAAAATTATATCTCACTTTAACTGAAAGATATAAAAAACATTATTAAATATCACAGAGAACGGTACTGCTAATTCATCTGGCATTAATGCTCCTTATAGAAGAACTCTACAAGGAGGGTCCGACTACACTGCAGCCCGAGGTCGGAGCCTTCAGGGCTGCATCGTAATGGGCTGCGCATATTTCTTTCCGCCCGCCTCATTATGAAGGAGGCGGTTGGAAAGTAAACCGGCCGGTCATTCCAGCAAGCTTCTGATGGGTCAGAGAGCCCGTCGGTTAGTCGGAAGCCAGTCGGTAATCTCAACGGTGGGCCTTTCCACCATTGAGATTACGAAGCATGGTTTCATGCCGGTCTGTCCGACATGGAAACCATGTCGGAATTCAGGTTTGGGGGCCCCCAGCAAGGCCTCCTTTGGTGCATGGCCTCCGGTTGAAGACAGATTGGGCATCTATGGTGCACCCCTGTTAATCCCTGCACCTTGTGGCAGGCACCATGAGGTGCCTGCTACGGGGTGCAGGGATGAACTGCACCCCCCTTTTCTCAATGGTAGCTTGTATTACGGCTGGAAACGGGAACATGTGACAGAACAGTGTTCAGTTGCATTGTAATGGGCCGGTCTGAACCGCCGACCGGGTGTCGGTCGGTCCCAGGACCGAGTCAGTGTCAGGCGGTGGCAATTCCTCCCGACCTCAAAATCAGCCCCTAAGCGTTGGGGCCCAAAGTATTTCTCAGGAGACCTCTGCACCTGCCACCTCCCCAGCTCCTGGCCTTCTGCCAAATACCAGTGACAGTGGTACCTATGTGTATTAAATCGCCTTGATGATTTCTGCTAACAAAAATAGGCACATGGCGCCACCATGTAGTGCATAAATTCTTGTTGTTTCGAGAACTGTGCCAGTGCTAAGAACCAGCAAACACCAGCACAAATTAAGCATTGAATTGTAATTCCTCTTGTCCTGGGGAGCTCAGAAATAGGGTTCAGTTGACTGTTTAATTGCCTTCCTGGTCTTCTCTGCCAGTGTTCCACAAAAGTGCTTGTCGGTAATGTCTTGACTGGTGAAGGATGCTAATCCAACCATCTTACTGAAGGAGCAATGGGTCCCCTGAGATCACTGCAAACAATGAATATATAAAGCATGATGGGAGCAATGCTGGCAAAACGTCTCTCCGTTGGTATTCGCTTAGGGTAGCATTTCAATTAGGCCTGGGCTAAAATTCCGTTCCGCTCGCGGAAATTGCGATAATTTGACTTTCCGCGTTCCGCGGAGAGCGCGAAAATGTCAACATTTTCGCAATCCGCATTTTACTGGAAATTTTTTACTTGCTCGCACTGTAAAATAATACATTCTCGCGTGCGCTCGATTGCCTTACCTGAATCCCCGCGTTCGCCGACAAGTTTTCCCGATCCAGTCGCGTTCTCCACGAGATGTTGGATTGTTGGTAGCCATTTGCGCTGTCTCGCGACAGTTCGCGCCCGCAGTAACGTCATTCGTCGCGCGATCACGTCTTTCTTCTCGCGAACATGCACCGCGAGACAAGTGAAAACAAGATGGCGGCGCCCGAGAGCAACCGCATGGGTAAGTTGGCGAGCCGCGACCATACAGAAAATACCGCGAACGGGCGGGAAAAAAACTTCTGCATCTTCGCGATATTTCCGATGGCTGTTTTGATGTTTCGGCTCAGCCATCTGCAAATCAGTCCTAACCCTGAACCGATAAGAACAGAGCAGCCCAAACTACCAGGCTAGGTCCTCGGTGAATGGGAGCACAAGCAGCCCAAGACCAGTTTCGCCTTGATTGGGGCTCACCAGTGGTATATAGAGAACAGGACTTGAGTTTGGGCATTCTCTTGCCACATAAGGCATTACATCAAACACACAAAAGGTGATTGGAGGAATGCTTGCAATAAGTCTAACCAATCTGTGTTTGGCTTACAGGCAATCAGCATAATACTAGCAAAATACTGGGATCTACTTTGGTGATGTGTCCCCTCTTATCCCAGCAACGTAATGTTTATAAAATACATGTAGTTTACAATCCTTATATAAATCATAGCTCTGTTTTTATTATTGCAGTTTTGACATCACTAATCTCTTGCATTACGAATTTGATTAAGGTAGTTAGCTGGAATGCTATATGAAATTTGAGATAAATCACTAAATACCTGCTGACAGCAACATTACAACTGCTGTTGAAACAATGGTAATGAGAATTATTTGTTCACATCTTCTGATGTGTTTCCCTGAAATGTACAGTCATGAAAAGAAAGGAGCTATTTATACCAGCATTCTTATGAATGGTTTGGCTACTGTGGTTGTGTAAACTATGCAGCAGTCTCTCTGCAAGATACCACACACTACTGCTGTTTTTTAAAGCGACATGTTAAATCTTGTAAAAATGACTTATAAAATGTTTTTGCAGTAAATTGCAAGCTCAATACTAGTGTGTTTAGCTAAGGGCTTTGCATTCCTTCTACTTATTCTGGCTATACTTTTACATAAGAAAGCACAATATCAAGGACATGGGGGGCATATGTACAAGCCCCTATCGCCACGGGAACGTCACTTTTTATGACGTCCCCGTGCCAATAGGGGCCTTGCCTTATGTACAAGTCAGCGTTAAGCCACTTAATGTGTATTAACGCTGATTTGTACATAAGGCACCCTTTCACGCTATGGTTAGCGTGAAAGGGGCGTGCAGTCGGTGTTGCGGTGGGCGTTCCAATGCAACACCCGTTGTATTTGACGCTGCCCCCATGTACAAGGGGAAGGTGCATAGGAGGCAGCGTCAATATTAAGACCAGGGAAACCCTGGTCTTAAGTTGGCGAAACAAGGAGAAATGCATTATTTGCTTTTTTCATGTGTGCTGCCTTGTGCAGCACACATGGAAAAAGCAAAATGCCCTTGTTTTTTATGTACATGAAGGTGTCCCTCCCTGTACATAAACAAACCTTTTTTTAAAATAAAATTTTGTAACTTTCATGTGTGTTGCATGATGCAGCACACATGAAAGTTACAAAATTGCATTTTAGGATTGTTTATGTGCAGGACGGGACACCTTCCTACACATTAACAATCCTCCCCTGCACGCAGGCACCCTTACACTCTGGTGCAAGGGTGCCTGCGTTGGTGTTAAGTTATTAAACTTAGCGCCATTGCAGCGGGAAACGCAAGGCTGCACCACATTCTTGTAAATATGGTGCAGCCTTGCGTTTCCGAAGTGGCAGAGCGTGTTGTTAAGCCCAGGAGGCTAACGACACGCTACGCCACTTCTATTGTACATATCCCCCAGGGAGTTTAAAGGGGTGGGTTATAGATGTACATGTTGCGCATTAAAAGGAAAGTGCCCCTCTCTTGGAAATTTTAATTACCTTATAAATGAACTCATTTATGACTTACAAGACCGTTATAAGGTAGCAGAGGTTACCTTATCCCACATACAACATAATGCAATGTTTAAAACTTGTATTTCGTAAACATCACATTCTATAGAAAGCACGAGTCCATTAGTCACCAGGTTATGTTTTAGGCTTTAGAGATAAACATCACAGATTTTCTTGGCAAAAGACATTAAAACAATAAAATGTCTAAATTTACACAGCAGCCATCAAGGTTTTTCCCTACTGGCTGGACTAAAATGTATAATTATATAATTATTCTCTTGCTTGAAATCCACACGCATATTATTGTGACTAAATTAGAAACAGAGGTCTTCTTTCCATTAAAGTGCTTGGTTACCCATAATTTAAGACGTTATAAAGGATGTAAATCAAAAGACGGGTTAGTGAAATATTAAAACTCGTTCCCTCTCACTGGGTGGCACCCTAAAAAAAACAAAGGCTCACAGAACTACATGAAGTGCGCGTTCAAATAATCATTATGGTTGAATAATATGACATGCTTTAAAGCAGAGAGAAATGCATCTACATTGAGCATTTACTGCATGTCAAGTACATTATACGTACACAAAACTGCAGTCCTGCGAAATATTTAAAGATTGAGAGTGGTTCAGAGATAACTGATTAAACATGTTTCTTCGTAAATAGTTACTTTAGCAAACAGCAGGATTTTTTATCTAATTTATTGGATCTCCTAGTATAGTCCTCAGGCTACACCGGCTGCTCCACTGTGCTTATAGAAGAGCCAACGGAGCCAGGCGAGAGATAGGAACTCTGGTCCGACAATGAGAGAGCGAGAAAAGCACTAAATATATTTGGCAAGTCTCGATTATTTGGCAAACTATAACAATAAGTAGAAACTAGAAAACTAAATAAACAAATATTTACTGGATGATCTTTCACTTGTAAAAGAATACTTGTAATTGCAAGACTGCTTGTGTTTAGAGTTGGATGACATCACAAATTTGTTACTGAAATTTTGTGAAGATTACGCAGAATTGTACAAAATGTTCCTACTGGTATCTCAGTTCAAAGTTGCAGACAAGGGCAAGCCTCTGCTTCCGGAGTGAGGTATCAGGAGGAGGCTGGTTCATTGAGCAAAAGTTTCTCAGCTGGTGTTGCAAGACATTTTTGCTCGAACCAGCCCCTATCAAGAAATTACCATACCATTCCCCAAATTCGCAGGGTTCACACACATAGAAAATATTTCAATCAGGCTTACTTATTTTGTGTTCACTATTCTCCCTTTGCACCTCAATTTTCAATATGCTTTTATTTAATATAATATGTCACACCCTGTTATCACTAAGATCAACTGATCTAAACTACCAAGAGGAAGGAAAGGCTCTCGATATCTTATGGTTACATATTGGCCCTATGAGGGTATCAGATGCTTTGTGCATGGTGTCCTAACACCTGAAAGGTCCCTTAAAAAAGTCCCTTAAATGATGGAGATTTGTTAGACCTGACACCCTTAGATTGTAGTTCCCCAAAACTAGTTTTGTTGGCTTTTAAGACTGTGCACTTTACCACTCGTAACCAGTGCTAAGGTGTGTGTGCTCTCTCCCCTAAACATGGTAAATATGGCTTGCACTCAATGTATCAGACTTTACAAAGAAACGTCTAAAAACAGAAGTCAAACACAAGAAACAGTCATCTGCTTAAAATATCTGAGAGTTGTGCCACGGCGTGGAGTGGAGTAGCCCCAGAAGAAGTGTCCAGGGTTTTGTTTATGGAGCTGTTCTTACCATGAGCGACACCCCATCAAAGCTGCTGGTTGGTGGCTCAGAACAACTCCAAAGGTCCCCAGAAAAGTGAGGAGATCTTGATGGAGACGAAGAGGGTGGTCATAGTTCCACCCATTGGTCAAGAAGATCTAGAGATCAGAACAGCACAGGGCCATAGTGATGGTATGCATAAAGCAGGTCCTAGCTGACAGCAGACAGTATCAAAGAGACCTCTACTCCTAGTCTCAGCCAATCATGCGACTGGTTATAATGCTGTTGCTTTCCTGAATCCACCATCACCGATCGATACAGCCAAAAAGCAAAATATTGTCGATAGATGGACTACTTGAATGGAGACATTTGATTATTTCCTTGATGCACTTGAAGAGACTGATAACAAAAAGATTATCAAGTATCAAGTATCTCAAAATTCTTGATGGTGATGGTGTAAAACAAGTCTGATGCAGACTGATGACACACTCACATACCATCACATTAAAGAAGTGTTGAATCTCAAGGTATTCCAATGCCAAATGTTGATTACGAGTGATACATCTTCAATGCCAGAAAGTTGGTGAAACCATTGATGAATTTGTGGAGAGACTCGACCCACTCATCAGCCATTGTAAATTCACTTAATTCAATGATGATGACGCTCTGCATCTGAGAGTTATCAACAGATACATGTCAGATTCATTCAGACGACGAAGGCTGAGAGAAACTCTTCTTTGAGTGCTAATGGCTGCCAGAGGTGAGGAGCAGTGGCGTAACCAAAGTTGACGTACACGAAGGGGCCCCCACTTCAGATTTAATCCGGACTTCTTGGGCCCGAGTTTTGTGCTGAGGGGGCCCCTTTATCTCGGGCCCCCCCCGCACTGCGGGGGCTGCGGGGGCCTGTGTTATGCCCCTGGTGAGGAGCGTGCTGAGAGACAAGCTGCTGACATGGAGGTGGTAGGAGCTCAGAACAATCCGAGTATGAAAAGTAAGCCAAAACAAAAGACTGAAGGACACAAAGTGATATATACATGCAAAAAGAAGTTGTGTTTTGGATGTGGATTCTCATGTCCATACGAAGGTAAATGCCCCACTATTGGACACATATGTAAAGGCTGTGGGAAAGAGAATTCATTTTGTGAGGGTTTGCAAAGCAGAGAAAAATGTAAGTGCATCATGGCGCAAAGACAAAATTGCTACTAGAACATTTCAGAAGCAACGTTTGATGCACACCCACAAGGGAAACTGGTGACATCTGTTGAGACAAGTCAATATTGAAAGAAGTCGATCATCATTTAAATAATCATTAAATAGTACTTCGGTATCAGTATCAAGTGCAAGTGATGAAAATGAGTGTGTCATGTCTATGCTTACCTCCGAAAGGCATGCGCATGTTGGTTTGACCGACTGTGAAGAAAAATGTCAGTGAAAGAAAGATTGGCGTGCCAAAGCACCAAAGTCATTCAAACATTGTCCGAAGATTACACTGAAAGTAAATGGTTGCTCAATGCCTTTCATTATTGAAAGTGGTGCATCAATAAACATTATGCCTGAGGAGAATACAATGAACTATCTCCACTACTGCAACTCACTCCTTCGAAAACCAAAGTATACAATTGGGCTGCATTGTCACCCTTAAGAAGTCACGGTTCATTTGTACTGACAATGAAACACAAGACCGTTAAGGTACAAGCACCTATCCATGTGCATCAGGGCAGCCACTGATATGGGACTGATCTCCGTGATTTACAAAATGGAATGCTCACCATGAAATAGTAATTCGGTTCCCATCGTTATTTCATGGTTTGGGAAAACTTAAGACTGTGTAAGTAAAGTTGCATATTAATGAGAATGTCCGTCCTGTTGCTCAAAGATATAGATGAATTGCATTTCATTTGCAAGAGGCTGCTGAAATAGAACTCAAAGTGTTACTTAAGCATGACATTATTGAGCGTTCAACTGCTCCAACACCATGGGTTTCTTCCATAGTGGCAGGGTCTCAAAAGGACTGTACACATTTGTGTTGACAGGCAAATAAATCAATTGAACGAGAATTATATCCAAGTCCACATATTGCTGACATTATAATGCAAATAAATAGTGCAAAGGCCTTCTCTGGCCTTGATTTAAATATAGGTTATCATCAGTTGGAACTTGAAGAAAATTGCAGGTATATTACAACCTTTTCTACACATGTTGGTCTGTTTTGATACAAAAGACTACGTTTTGGTGTGTCATCTACTGCTGATCTGTTTCAAGACATCATTCGACGTATCATACATTCTCTCATGAATGCGTTTAATTACAACAATGCCATATTGGTTTTCGGCGCTACACAAAAAGAACATGATAAAGCACTTAAACAAGTATGTCATTTGCTTGCAGAAGCAGGTTTGACTTTGACTGCAAACAAGTGTGAGCTCAATAAGACAAAGCTAAAAAAATGCGGTCATATCTTTTCCGATGTGGGTATGACTTTAAAGATTTCTTGGAGCATTTGAATATAAAGCATCAAAAGTTTACACCACTGTGGCCGCAGGCCAGCAGTCTTGTTGAGCGGTTTATGAGTATACTAAAGAAATTAGTTCAGTGTGCCAATCTGAGAAGCTCGATTTGACAACTGTGTTGAATTCAACCTTGAGAGCTTATCATTCGACACCCCATTCTAACACAGGTGAAAGGCCAGAGACATTGTTGTTTGGGAGACCAATGAACACCAAGTTGCCTCAATGGTCCAAACAAAGAAAGAGAGATAAGAAAGCAACTCATGAGAAAGACATGGTGAACAAAGAAAATATGAAAATATATGCTATCCAAAGAATACGTGCGAAGAACATCCTCTATAGGAAAGGAGATTAAGTGCTTGCACAACAGATGCGGAGAAGAAAATCTGATGCTTCATTTGATGCAGAACCTTTTCAAGTGGTGTCTGCCAAGGGACACATGGTGAATGCGCAGCACACTGGGAAGTATATTACCAGAGACTGGTCTCACTTTAGGCCTTTAACTAATTGCTCTTCAGATCTAATTGTTGAAGGATAGACTGGGTCTGAACCATCAGTGACTGCAGTTACCTCTACACCGCTGATGCAGATACTGGACATTGGGGATGACAGTTCCCAGTTTCCGAGAACAAGATCAGGTCGAACAAATAAAGCACCAAAAACCTTGATTGAAGAGATGTATTTGTTTATCTAAATATATATATTGTTTTAATGTTTTTATTTAACATAGAGGGATATGTAGTGGCTTGTGAGCTGGAAATGATGGATCTCTTTTTGCTCCTGAAAGACTCCATAGAACTGTGACATAAGCATTAGAGCAGATGCATTGAAGGCTGGTCTAGAATGTGGGGTTCACAGTTACAGGCAGATGAATAAACAAGAGTAAAACTTGACAGGTACGCGGCAGGGAAGGACGCTACACATCCTAGGTCCTGGACCCTTGGTGTGGCATCAGTTGAGTTCCACCTGGGAGGAAAGGGGAAAATACCTCAAATTTGGGTCACTTCATGGATGAGTCAGTTTGTGCCATCATCTTGCCCACTGTGCCGACCGCTAATGTGAATCTGACTCTGTGCTACAGCTACTGCCAGCAATTACCAGCAACGCAAAATCTGCACTTCACACTCTAATGGCTCTACAGCAATTACCATGCACGAGAGACTAACCTGGTCTTTGTATCTGGCGGGCACTCCATCGTGGTCAACCTGAACTTGTGACTTTCACCCTCTTCTTGCATGACCAGAAAACCGCGAGTAGGGATCTGTACTTTTAGGTGCTGTACTAACCTTAAGTCTTGAAAGCTGCATATTTCTGGTTATACTGCTTGGATTTTTCAAATTTATAATAAATAATTTATTATATTTTACTTTTTTTCTAAATTGGTGGGAGATTTTTCTTATCATGTTTTTTCACTTTAATACTGTTTGTGCGTTGCATAAATACTTTACACATTGCTTCTAAGTTAAGCTTGCCTGCTTTTGTGCCAAGCTACCAGAGGGTTAAGCACAGGTTAATTTAGTGACTTTTGTGGTTCAACCTGACAAGGATTGTGGCTATTGCTTGAGAAGGGCTCACATCCTTCTTAGCCCACAGCCCAATTATTCACAAGGATGTTTTGCCTTTTTCTCATCCTCCAAGTCATCTGTGCTTTGATGTTGTTACTATCCCATCATCTGCAGGGCATCTCTCATCTGTTCTCCTTACCTGATGTGATGGAGAACAGTGTCACTCAGAAGGAATAATGCCACTATCTATGAAGCCAGCATGTGTTCCCTCATTCACTTCCCTCAATGACTCCTGTGCAGCTGCTCATTCTCTGGAATACAGCTTTCAGCCTTTGAAACCCGGTCATGCCAACCTTTATCTTTTTGATTTACCCACACCACTGTTCTGTGCACAATCCATCACTCACTCACAAGGCTATGTAGACATTGTGCAAAATACTCCTTCATTATAAAGAAAAGATCACCCTTATGTGGAGATTTTTCATTTTAACTATGTTGAACATTAGACCTGGTGGCAAAATAAATGCTCAACATTGATGCTTCAATTTGAGGTCCTCTATTGTCACGTGAGCTAGCTTGTATGTGTGACAGTTCAGTGCTATCATACTCTTTGAATAAATGATCTGTGCCATAGCAATACTTCTTCACTCTGTTCAAAGTTGTTGAGGTGTAAGGGAACTTGATTAAAAATAATCGTGTGGGTTTGATGCTTCTATACTCTTTGCTATTGCAACTGCAGTTTGTAATCAACCTGATGCTAACATATGCTCTTGAGGTTTTCAGGTACTGCATGACTCTTCTTAAATTTGGATCTAGGAATGGGATCAGTTTATGCAAAAGGACTCCCCTCACTGATGAATATGCATGCCTGCAATATTGCTGTCTCTGCAAGGGAAAGGAAGTGATTTGCTCCTAAATTAGCAGATACTATACACTGATAGCTATATTAAACTTCCACTCTATAATGGTTTAGCAACGCGTTGCTCACATTTAGAAGTTTACTGCATTTAAGTATAGCATTTTCTAATGTTTTCATTCTGCTCTAGATAAAGCTCCATTGGGAGTGGAAAATGTGTGTTACAATTTTATAGCCACTGCCTATGCATTAGCATATTCAATGTTCCTTCTCAAGCGCAGTATGGTGTTTATCCTCTCTTAATAACTCACTAGCTTTCCTTACTTATGAACCTACGACTGATGAATAGAAATTACGATACTGCAGCATAAAACACTGCTATGTTTCATAAATGGTTTACTTTAAAATTCATTGTAATGGAAATGTAATCAGATGCACTTCTTACCTAAATTAAATTCACTGATTGTAGAGATTAACATATTCAATTGAAACTCATTAATAAGGATTCTTTGTCTATTGGCTTTCCAGTTTCAGTCTTTCTTCTTGCAAGTTAAATTTTAGTGTGTGGTCGTTAAAGAAGATCAAGTATTTCCTTCATTGAAAATACATTAGTAAGTCCAATTGGTGTCTATTGGTTTGTTTACCCTTGTTTTTTGTTGATGCTCTTTAGCATTGGCAAAAAGAAAAAAATGATCATCGATATTGCTTATGCTGTTCCGTATAGGCAAAAACATCAAAATAATGTATAATCAGGCATGGAGCATCACACATGCAAGGATGTGTCATAAAGCTACAACTGCACTGTGAGATTACATAGACATGCACTTGCATCAGTATAAATACATATGAATACAATAGGATGCAGTGGATATTTTTTTTAATTTATCATTCCAAGATTGCGAACACCGATGTTTGAGACTCTGGAGCTGGTGGCCCTGTGGCCGACAGTTACCGATTGGAAAGGTTGCCATGCCGGAGTCAGCTGACGTGCCATCAACATGTAAGTTTACTTTTGGGGTTTTGATGAAGGCACGGAAAACTCTATTGTGAAGATATTAGTTAAGGGCTTGGGTTTTTTTCAACTATGGGAGAAAATCAGCATTGAGTAAAATTCTCAAATTCAACTGTCCATTTTGTCCCTCAAATTGATACACATGGGTGAAACATAGTGTAGATGTTATAAAATACCTATAGCTGAGGCCTGTGAAGCCTTCGTTACATTCAGGGTCAGCTTAAAGCAGGGTCAGGCTGGCCTATAGGCAATCAGACAGTGCCCGATTGGTTGGTCTGACAAATCAGTGCATAGGCAAGGCTGTTTGGAGGCCTGCTTTATGGCCAGGTGGGCTGGCTTTTACTTTTGATTTACCTCACATCACCACAAACTTTGCTGGCAGCAAACACAAATGCATGCAGTCTCCCATATATTGCAAAATACCCACACAGCGTGTCTTTAACAGCTCAAAACTGTCCTGATTTCCAAATGTGGGGCACTTTTTTTATTTCGCTACCTGGTTCGCAAATCGAGGTCACTTTTGTTTTCTTACAGTAATTTCCTATTTTAGTGTTAGATGACGTTAGAAATTTGGTCTCCAGTTGGCAGTGGTTTGCACCCTGTCCAGGTAGGGACCCTCACTCTAGACAGGGTAAGTGAGTCACATAGCTAAGATAACCCCTGCTCACCGCCTTGGTAGCTTGGCATGAGCAGTCAGGCTTATCTCAGAGGAAATGTGCAAAGAATGTCTACGTTCACACACAGTAACACAGTTAAAATACTACAAAATGAGTCCACACCAGTTTAGAAACATAGCCAATATTTATCTGAATAAAACAAGACCACAATGACAAAAAACCAACATACACAAGTAAAGGTATCAGTTTTCAAAGGTTAAATATCTTCATTCGATAGATATCTATTGATGCGTTTCTTATAGCACAAAGTACTTTCAATGCATCAAAATTGTAAGACAAAACAGGTGCTGGGGAGATGAGGCACCAGAAAAGCAAAGCGATGCGTTGGTTCCTTACTCCCAGGGGAAGTGATATGATGGTTCCATACTGCCAGGGGAGGTGAAGCGTCGGTCCATTACTGCTAAGCAGAAAAGGTGATGCGTTGGTTACTTACTGTCAGGGGAGGTGAAGCGTCAATGATGTCGATGAAATCCAGATGCACTGCATTGACGCGAAGGCGGCAATGTAGGTGCTGTGTCGAATTCACAGCCATGAATCATGCGATGCGTCGATTCTTCAGTGGTAAAGAAGGGACAGCGTCGGAGCGGGTGCCACGGATGTCGGGGAAAGAGTGCTCAGGACTCAGGCTGCTGTGATTTTTCAGCCGCAAAGCAGGTGCTGCGTTGATTCTTTAGCCACACTGCAGTGCTGCGTGGAGATTATAAGCGTTGAGAGTCGATGCTTGTACTTTCTCACCAGGCGAAACTTCCAAGGGCCCAGAATAGGATTTTACACCACTTGGCAAATCACGGCTTTCAGCAGAAGAGCTCAGGCACTAGTAGGTGAAGTATTTGATGGCCCTGATGTTCCTTAACAGGAGGCAGGCATGCACAAGCCCTTGGAGAACCTTGTAAGCAGGATACAGAAAGCAAGGTCCAGTCCTTTCACACCCAGGACAGAAGCAGCAAGCAGTAGGACAGCAAAGCATAGTGACAGTCCCTCCTACGTCATCCAACTCCTCTTCCTGGTAGAATGTCCTTAATCCAGAAGTATTCTGATGTTGAGGTGTCAGAGGACCAATACTTATACCCCTTTCTGCCTTTGAAGTAGGCAAACTTCAAAATAAAGTCTTTGTAGTGCACAAGATCCTGACTTTCCAGACACACTACAGGGGTGTGGAGACAGCTTTCTGTGAGGACAGGAACAGCCCTATTCAGGTGACATTGACAACTCCTCCCATCAGTCTAGGTCAGGAAGGCTCATCAGCCTGGTGATGGCCAATCAGGATATGCAAACCACACCTCATCTCCCTTTGTGTGACAGTCTAGAGTGAATACACAAGATTCAAATTATCATCATAACTCCGACATGGATCCTACAGACAGGCAGAGGCACAGAATGGTTAAGCAAGAAAATGACACTTTCTATGTGTCATTTTCAATAACGCAATTTAAAAATCAACTACACCAAATTATGTACTTTAAATTGTGATTTCAGAGACCCCAAAGTCCAAATCCCTATTATATCCCAATGGGAAATTACTCTTAAAAGATATTTCTAGGCAATCACCATGTTACCCTAGGGGAGAGTTAGTCCTTTAAATTGTGAAAAATGAAATTAGCAATATTTCACTATTACACATGTCCACTCTGACCATGGAGCTGCTTTGGGCCTACCTTAGGGGTGCCTTACATGTAATCAAAGGGAACGTTTGGGCCTGGCAAGTGGGTGCACTTGTGAGGTCGAAATGGCAGTTTAAAACTGCACAAACAGACACTGCACTGGCAGGTATGAGACGTTAGCAAGGCTACTCATGTGGGTGGGACAATCAGCACTGCAGGCCCACCAGTAGCATCTGATTTACAGAACCTGGAAACAACTGGTGCACTTTACTAGTGACTTACAAGTAAATTGAATATACCAATCATGGATAAACCAATCACCAATATAATTTACACTGGGAGTATATGACCTTTAGCACTGGTTAGCAGTGGTAAAGTGCCCAGAGTCCGAAACCAGTAAAAACAGGTCAGAAGAAATAGTAGGAAGAAGATTAAAAGTTCGGGGATGACCCTGTAAAAAGGGCCAGGTCCAACACCAGGCATGTTTAATCACCCCAAGCAGGATAAAGCCAGTGACTTCACTGCGGGTAAAATGTTAGCATATTTTCTGTTCATATATATTATGATTCTGGGTCCTATAAAAAACGTATTGTCATTGTATTCTGTTGTGAGACTAATTGGGGTGAACTGCTCTTGATTAATAACTCATAAACCAGCTTTTACTAATACATAATTTCTTTAATCCATATTTATCTTCGTGTTTCAAGATAATATCTCTGTTTTGCACAAATATCCATTCACCCACATCTTTAACCAATGTCAATATACACCTCAGTGCATTTCAATGTAATCAGCTCTTCCTCAGGACAATAAAAGCCAATTAATTGCATGCATTTTAGGAAAACAGAACAGAGTTTAGCAATTATCACTAAAGAAGCTTAATCAAAAATAGAAAAAATATACAATTGCCATACCCATCCATCAGTTTTGCCCACAAAATCTATGTTAACATAGATTACTGTGGAGAACAATTTATTTATTTATTTGAGATATTTATATAGCGCTAGTAAGACCCGAAGGTATTAGAGAGCTTTTCAACAGTAAATGTTCACATCAAAGATAACAAGTCTATACAGAGCATCTGAGTCAGAGCACTTTACAACTGTAAATGTGCACAACATAAATAACAAGTATAGAATTATTTTTATTAATATTATTATTATTTTTATTATTATTATGAGTTCTACACAGCGCCAGCTAGACCCAAAGTCACCAGAGCACCCTACATGCCATGTGACAACGTCCACAAGAGGCGCGGTTGCACAGCACAGCATTAATTTTAAATGGCTTTACTTTCTATGCTACACCCAAGTTTTATAATAGATATTCCCGTGTCTTGTTGCAATTGAGCATGATGGAACAAGTGATTTTGAGCCATCAACCAATGCTGGTTAACTTTATTTGTCACTCAATTGAATTTTCGTGAATTTCTCCTATGCATAGCAAAAACAATCACCTTGTTTGAAGTACTGCTTTCATACTTGTAAAGCATAGGATGGCTTATTATAGAATACTGTTTCCCAAAATAAAGTTTTGTATATGAATACCTAGACAATATAGGGCTGAAATTGGTGTTCGGGGAATGGGAGAGAATTTTGGCGTATACCAAAACACTGGCTAGTAAAATTTTACATATAATTCATCCATTTTACCTTCCTCCATCTGTCTGTAGGCTCCTTCCATGTGGTTTGGACTTGCCCCGCAGTTGATGCTTATTGGAAGCAGGTTACCAGTCACTTAGGTGGGACCTTAGTCTGGGAGTTGGTATGCAAGCCAGAGGTATGTCTGTTAGGAAGTTACCCTAAATCTAGGGGGGGCGTGGCTAGCGCCTAAAGACAATGGTGGTGTTTCCGTGATGCTCCCGGTGCCGGCGGCAGAGACGAGGGAACTGCGATGTCTTGCCACTGAGGAAAACCGCAGAAATGACAGCGCGACTGTTGGAACCTGGGCAGTAACTGCTGAAGGGCTTTTCGTCGAGGAAGAGACCTGTTATCTGGTCAGAATTTCTCCTTTTCCCCGACGCATTGTGGCACCCGCCATTTTGAATTTGCCCACGTCCTGAGGGGACTTTCCTTTCCTTTGAAAACTCTTAACTTTGTCTCATTGAGCTTTTAATTTTCTTCGTACTGCGCTGCAATTAGCTTGGAGGCAGTTTTATCTCATAGGGCATTTCACACAGTGACTTATTGCCTCTGGTCTCAAGTAACCACCAGGGGCATTTCCTTTTTTGACAGTGCTACCAGGGCCACTCTGCGTCTCTTATGCCCTCCAGTGAAGGATTTTCAGGGAATCAAAGCGCTTTAACTAATGTCAAAAGATGAATATCTATTGTGACTAATCCTGCTCAGATATTTCATGTTTCCTTTTTGTCACCCTGGCGTTAAAGCAGGCAATATTAATTGTGGCATTGTATGATCTTCTGCTTTTTTGATGCAATATTGTTAAAATACAGAGCACCACTTCCTTGACATATTGTATTCTTTGTGATGACTCCTGTTTCTTTTAGACACCAGTGCGTTTCATGGAGCCCTTTTTTCATGTGTGAATTAGCAACCTTCTCCTTCATACTTGGTTGATGATATTTTCACTGCGTCATATGGTTCTTAATGTTTTTTTTTGTTCAGGACAATTCCTACAAGTTATGACTTTGCAGTGCTTCATTATTAATGTCACTTTTAGCCCTGATGTTTGAGGCGCTTGCTGTTATCACTGCCAGAGGCTCCACCTACTTAACTCATACTTGAGGCAATACTATTCCTAGTCGTCATATCTATGGGCAGACTGAAAACAGTAAGATCACTGGTAGCCCCCGCAAACCGCTCATTTATTTCTCGCTCACACCTTTACACTCATCATACCAAAATGGAAGAATCTTTGGCCTCCTCTCCTAAAAGTGCCTCCACTTCTTCTTCTACGGTCACCAAGGTGTTAACTAAGCAGCTGAAAAAAGATCCTCCTTCTCCATCTAAGCAACCCATGTCAGTCTCAATGGATCTCCTTCTAGAAGAAATGTGCGCACTTCGCCCAGTAGTCGAGGAGACAAATTACAAAGATACAAGTCTTGACTGATGGTTGGGCAAAAACATAAGAGAGAATTACTGTGGTTGAACATTGTATGGATTCCCTGGGCTCAGCTTGCGCTCAGGTTGCAGTCCTTCAATCTTCGGTTGTATCCTGTCAGAAGATAATTGAAAATCTTGAAAATAGGAATAGGAGGAACAATCTCCGCATATATGGTTTGCCAGAGGGCACAGAAGGTTCTGACCCTATAATCTTTTTCAAATCATTCCTGCCGAAGGTGCTTAGTCTACCAGAAACCACTGTCTTGAATATTCAGCGTGCTCACAAGCTAGTTCCTCTTCATTCTTCACCATCTGCCTTACGCAAACCAAGAGGTGGTATACTCTATTTTCTTGAATATACAGATCTTCTCAAAGTGCTGGCTGTGGTCCGGTCCTTGAAGCGGATTTCGTCATCAGGAACTCAACTTTTTTTCTTGCAGGATCATGCAAAGTCTACAGCAGACAGAAGAAAGGAATTTTTGGCCATGAGACCAGCCTTACATTCTATTGGTGCACAATTTGGCTTATTTCATCCATGCCTGTTGAAAGTAACTATTAACAACAACACCGTCACTTATGAGGATCCAATCAAACTCAAAAGTTTCCTGAACTCAGACTGCCCGGAGAAGATGGATATTCCTAAATCGCGTCCATGACGAGTCTTTTTTTTTATATAGCAACTCCCAGAGATAGCCTTATATATCTACTCTGTTCAGTCTGTTGTGGAGTTCCTATGTCCTTTACCAGTTCAAGCAATTGTTTTTTCTATTCATTGTAACTTATTGTTTGAATTTGTGGGTTCATAATCATAAAGTTAAACTAAGCGCTCATATTTTAACAGTGTTTGTATTTGCTCTAACCAACTTTTTTCTCTCCTTACAGGCTCCTCTCCATATTGTCTAACCCTTTTGTCTTGTGGTTGCTTTTCCTGAAGTCTCCCCCGTCTCACCTCGTGGAGTCCGGATGTGTCATCGTTCCATGTGGCCTCCCCCCCACCCTTTTTATGTTTTGGACTCATTCTAGGTACAGTTTTTTTCCTTTTTCTCTTTTTACTAATTTTTTAACAGCTCCTTTCTTCTCCAGCTCCTCTCTGCATTTTGCCTCTAACCTGTCGTCTCACAACATTTCTTTCTATTTACTCTTTCTTCCTTCTCTTGTTCTATCTTTCCACTTATACTTCCCTGACTTATTCCTAGCTCATCATTCTTTTTTCGATCTCATACATTTTGTTCTTCCTTACCTTACAATGCATTTGTCGCATGTTAACTCATTTTTGCGTTCCTGTCTCTACTCTTTTACCACAATATTGTTCTACGTTGTAGAAAGTTGGTCTGTTTCCTGGCATATTTCTTGTTATTTGTTTTCCTATATGGATTGTTGTTTCATACCTACGCTCCCATTTACCTCATGTCCTTAAACATTGCCTCTTGGAATGTAAGAGGATTACACTCTCCTATTAAAAGGCAAAGAGTTCTGACTCATTTGGCCAAACTGGGTGCAGAGATAGCTTGTTTGCAGCAATCCTAAAAAACAGAAGAGGAATCTATAAAATTGAAGAGAGGTTAGTTTGGTGAGGTCTTCTGCTCTCCAGGAGATGGCAAGCGAAATGGGGTTCTGACCTTATGTTGTAAAACACTTTCTGTTAAACTGTTATTATAATGCTCTGACGCAAGCGGTCAATGGTTGCTTTCTAAACTTCTGATTAACTATTAAACATATACGCACCCACTGTTAGCGACCCCTCCTTTTGGTTATCCTTAGCTCAACAACTTGCAAATTGTGTTGATGATAACTTCATTCTCACAGGTGAATGTAACCAAGTTTTTGATCCCTTTTTGGATCGTAATTCAATGGTTTCCTTTGCCTCTCCTAAAGCCCACAAACTTTTCGTACAGACTATTAAGCAATATAAGCTCATCGAGAAGTGTGGCTCAATGATTAGAGCGGCAGACCCTGATGCAGAGGTCTAGCCCGGGACCAGGGTTTAATTCCCTGCCTCGGCGGGTCTTGGGCTCAAACATTCCATGGACCTGATAATTATCGCCTCGGTGCCTATTCCAATCATGGAGTTCCACTCTGCAACTCTGGGCAATAGCTTGCTTAATCTCCACAACGGCCCCCACAACTCTAAGGATGCCTGGCCTCCACCTTGGGGGTGCCCAGGAGTGGACACCTCACAGGGAAAGCCAGGATGGGTTCCACAGCGGTATTCGTACAAGCGCCTTGAGACCCTTGCGGGTGAGTAGTGCGCTATACAAGTATCAATTTACAATTTATCGATGCCTGGAGACTCTGCAACCCCGTTACCAAAGAATATACCTATTACTCTCCAGCTCACTACACTCAATCAAGATTGGACTACTTTTTCATCTCACATAACATATCACAATCATTATTGGCAGCAGATATGGGATCCATCCTAATTTCTGATCATGCTCCTATTACCATGCGGTTAGATATTTTACAGAAACCCTGTATTCCCCGTAAATGGCGCTTTAACAATACTCTTCTTTTGGACTCGGTATTCACTTTCTCATTTATTTCCATTTTTAATGAATACTTTCTGTTTAATCAGACCGATGACTTACCTTTTCATGTGATATGGGATGCTTTCAAAGTAGCAGCTAGGGACTTTATTATTAGTTATGTATCAAAAAAGCGTAAAAAGTCGCAAACACTTACCGCATCTCTTTTAGCCAAGATAAAGAAGCTGGAGCATTCTTTTTATTCCTCAAGATCAAAAGATTGTTTTTCGGAACTTATTAATGTCAAATTTGAGTTTAATAAGGAGTCAACGAATAATGCCTCTACTTATTTATTAAAATCTAGTGCGAAGTTTTATGGTGGGCAGAATAAAGCCGGAAAAGTACTAGCTAATTATTTGAAAGTTAAACATAACAGACTTAATATAGAATCCATTATGGATGAACAGCAGTCTTTGAAATATAAAGACGACGGAATCTTAAATGATTTTTTTCATTTTTACAAAACATTGTATGCATCAGGAGCTCTTCCCACAGAGCAGCATATCTCTCAGTTTTTGTCTGATATCAAACGACCATCTCTTAATCAACCAGACATGTCTGTCTTAGAATCCGACCTTTCGCAAAAGGAGTTACATGCCGCACTATCGGCACTTAAAAAAGATAAAGCCACAGGCCTAGACGGCTTCACTGTTGAATTTTTCACACATTTTGCCTCCCTATTAATTCCCAAACTACACATTTTAATAAACTAATTTTTTTCCTCCGGTAAATCCTCAGGCTCCTTTTCAGAAGCTCTCATTTGTCTTATCCCCAAGGATGGTAAACACTTGAGATATTGTAAAAACTTTTGGCTCATATCTCTAGTTAATGTTGACTACAAAATGTTCTCAAAATCACTTATATTACGATTGGATTCACATCTGCCCGACTTGTTGGAGGTGGAACAGTCAGAATGTGTTAAAGGTCGTTTTATAACAGATAACACCCGTTTATTTTTTTATATTTTGTCTAAATCCTCTCATGTTTCACATCCCTTGGCAGCCATTGCATTGGACGCAGAAAAAGCATTTGACAGAGTGGAATGGGCGTACCTTTTCCAGACTCTTCAATGGTTTGGCTTTGGACCTAGAATAATTTCCTTAATCTCACTTCTATACTCTAACTCAAGAGCAGCCGTGTGCGCTAAAGGCGCCATATCTTCTTATTTAATTTGGGTAGGGGCGTTCGTCAAGGTTGTCCATTGTCCCCGTTTCTTTTTAATTTGGCCCTGGAACCCTTCCTATCACGAATTCGCCACAAATAAGGATATTCATGGTTTCAACTTCAACAACACTCACATCAAACTGGCAGCATATGCTGACGAAATACTGTTATTCATTTCACAACCCCAATCTTCTCTCCCTGCATTCCTACACGAAGTTGACTCCTTTGCAGCTGTATCTGGGTAAAAATTAAATAAAGATAAATGCAAAATATTACCCTTAACGAAATATACTTTTAAAGACGACGTTGCTTCCTCAAACTTTGCTTCGTGTCCTCAATATAATAAGTATTTGGGTTTGTATTTTACTTCATCCATTTCAAACACAATTTCAAGATGTATGGATAATTGTGTACAAAGAATAACTTCTTTGACTGCTAAATGGCACCCTCTTTACTTATCCTGGTGGGATCATCTTGATACCATAAAAATGATGCTGTCTCCCATAGTTCTTTATACGATCTCCAATATTCCATTATCCATTCCCTTAAAATTCTTCAAGAAAATAAATTCCTTGTTATCCTCTTTTTTATGGGGCAATAAAAAGTCACGCATGTCCGTATCAAAACTGACTCTTCCAAAGTCAGAAGGGGGTGTTGATTTTCCTAATTTTCCTATATATCAAAAATCTTTTTTGCTCCGTCAAGTATCAAGATGGCTCTCTCATCCCTCCAAAGACTATCCTTTATGGGCCAAACTCGAACTTTCTTTTCTTTCTCCTTTTTCATTTCAAGAATACCTATCGTTCTCACGCAAACCACAACACCTTCCAACCCCCATAATTGAATACACATCCAAAATTTTGAAACCCACAGCTTCAGTGTATTCTATAAATTGGACTTCTTTCTCCAACTCCACGATATGGCATAATAAAATGATATTGATACGTGACAAACCTTTCTATTGGAAATCATGGAACAAAAAGGCCTAATCTGGATACATCCAATTATATATACAAGATCAGATTATGTCCTTTGCGCAGGCTAAAAGACTTTATGACCTACCAACATCCTTTCAATTTAAATTTACACTCTTAAAACAAGCTATTTGACTGCATATACCGGATACATACCTTCAAACTCCTCCACTGATTCTGTTACCCCTTCAATTGATAAATTGCACTCCCTGTTACAAGTCAATTCCAAGGCTTCTGTTATTTACAACTACTTACATTTTTCATGTACTACACAAGAAAAAACTAAGATGGAGCTCTCCTGGGAACAGGATTTAGATGTCAATTTGGTCCCTAAACATATGGAATAAAATATGGTCTAAAATCAGAAAATCCTTGAGAGCTGCTAATACTACACAGACACTCTTTTCTATATACAATAGGCTTTTATTATCTCCAGTTGCTCCACATAAACGACATGCTGATACCCTAGATGACTGCTGGTCATGCTCTTCCCCACATGCGGATCTACACCATTAACTTTTTACATGCCCACTTGTTTACTGTTTTTGAGAAAAGGTGTGGGCTCAAATCAATTTAATTTTTCATTTCAAATATCCTTTCTCTGTTTCCAACGTATTTTTGGGAAGTTTATCTCCTGTTTGGTCAGAACACACTTCTAACACAAAAATAGTAGACCTCTTATTGGCGGTTGCCTTTCAGCAAATTACTAAAAATTGGAAAGATTTTACCAAATTATCCTATCAAGCCAGGTGGTATGCTATTTGTTATAATCACAGATTAGATACAGCTCTTGTGTACCCGATTACCATGGCAACGAAACGTCTGTATTTGTGGTTACCTATTACATTGTTCATTGAAGCTAGTGCTAAACGTTCCTCTTTTTAACTTCTGTACAACAGGAGGTTTCCAAACCGCCATGACTCTCTTTTTATTGGATTTTTATTTCATTTGCATGATCATTTTCGTCCTGCATTATAAGTCTTTGTATTCTGTGAATTGAAATCTGTCTGCTTGTTTGTTGATGTATTTTTATAGTTTCATTACTACTCTTCTTTTAGAAGACCAACTTTAATTTTATACATAATTATTTTCTCTTTGTATCCAAAAGTTGATTTATGTGACTGTATATTGTTAATTTGCTTTTTGTATTGAGATTTGCATTTCCCTTAATAAACTTATTTCTGAACTTAAAAAAAAAAAGGAAGTTACCCTAAATCTAAACCTAAAAAAGCATGCAGCACATTTTTTGACCTGGCATTGACCCTGACTAAAAGACTAATTGCTACAGCTTGGGAGGCTGTAGGAAATCCTATGTATATCCTGTGGAGGAAAGATATAATTCACTGGCCAAGGCCTGAGGAGGATGCATTTTGGTGCGTGGAAAAATGTGGATTGTGTTGGTGATCTATGGCCCCCTTTATGGGGGTGGCCTAGGACTATGGTGCATCAAATAGAATACTGCAATGGAGTTTGAAAGCAGGATTGGATCTCAACCCAAGTTAAGAGGTTTCAGTGCTTAATTTATGCGGGTGGTTTTCGGTGCTTGTCAACACTGGCACTTAGGCTAGTCTTCCTCGTATGGAGCTGTCTGTCTAATGTATAGATGACAACCGTTGTTTATTGAATGAATATACATTAAAAATGGCAATTACTTGCTGCCCAAGTCAATCTTATAGTTTTTGGGGCAAGGAATAGTCTGAAATGTCTCACTGGTAGGATTGTGAGGGTCATTAGTTGTGTTGGTATGTCATTTGGCAGCGCTGGCAGACGCAATGGGAGGTGCATGCTGCACTGGCCGTATGAAGAGGCCCTGACACATTTGTTTTGTACAAATAAGGCATTCCGTGTATTAGAAGGGAATGAAGTTAGAACCTGGGCTTAGGTTGTGGTAACTGCTGTTTGTCTGCATCAGACGGCGACTGCCATGGCCATTCCAAGGTGTGCAGCTCCTGTCTGACTGATATTGCCTTCAGAATGCCCTCTTTTGAATGATGAGTTTGTAAATGTTATGTACCTTGCCTACAATGACTCATAGGTGCGGATATTCCGTAAAATCTGTATCACTATGTCAGAAATGGTTACTGATGTATCCTGTAAATGTGTAAATGGCTTTGGTTCATACTTACTTTATTAAACAGTTAAAAACTTGAGTAATACATCAATATTGATTGTAACACCTCAGATTTGCAAAGCTTGACCTAGGGGCTCATTTAAAGTGTGGCAGTGGCACCCCATGGCGCCTGCCCCTCTCTACGAAGAACAGCCTTCATACTTAAAGATCCTTGCAATGTCGGTGGGTATGACGTAGCAGAAGCCCTTTGCTAAACTGGAATGCTGTCTGTCCGTTATGTCAAAAGGCCTGTTAGCATTATTTTTCTGTTTTATGGAAACTTTCCCCCAAAGGGAGATTTTATTCTGTGGATGCAAAAATCAACGGCCCTGGGTAGCAGGAAGGTGTCTTTTTGTGCTTCAGGGTCTTTTGATTGGGATCCCTGTATACACACTCTGTGCCTCTTACGGTAGTCACAAACAGGAACAAGAGCCCCAGAAGGTCCACCATCAGCCGCGGTCGGTAGAAGGAGTAACTGCACGGCGGTGACTTGGGGAGGGGGAGGGGCAGGGTGGGGGGTAGTAAACTATGGATTACGGAGGTTTACAGGTAAGTTGACATATAAATTAATAAAACGAATTTCGATACGTGCAATGCATCCCCAAATGCGATGCTGTGCACGTAACGAAATTCGTTTTTATTAATTTATATGTTAACTTACCTGTAAACCTACTTAATCCATAGTTTACTACCCCCCACCCTGCCCCTCCCCCTCCCCACGTCACCGCCCTGCAGTTACTCCTACTACCGACCGCGGCTGTCCACCATTACCAGGTCTAGAGTTACCGATACTTTGAAACTAGTGGCCCTATGACATACCAGTTACAGACAGAGGTACATCATGTCGGTGAGGGCTGAGGTGCCATCGCGGAAAGCGTGGGCACTAAAAATGTACACTTTTACATTTTGTAAAATTCCACAGTAATAAAGCATTTAGAGTGAAATATTGCACTTTAGAGAGAAAAATGGGTTGCCAGAATCACATGCGACATATTTTTACATTGACACATACTTCTAAAAACGTTTTTGAGATGCCGACAGGAGACTGGATTGAGTAGAAAATGTCTGCATTCAGAAAACTTTTGAGTGAATCCATCTCACATGCAAAAAATACACAGAATGCAATACTGCAAAATGCGTACCCCAGAAAGAGAAATACAGTACATACGTGAATTTCAGTGGTATAATTAAAATTCTGCCCAGACCTACTGCCGTAGTTTATCATTTGTAACGTGATAGAGCAGGGTTTTCATGAAATAAGACCTTCTCAGATTGAATTCCTCATTGTGTGAATTATTAACAAAATGGTGTGAAAATTAGTAGCGTAAAACTAAAAAGGGGCAAAAATGAAATCTGCGCAAGCATGTGCTGGGGAAAGTTAGTGTAGGTTACAAATGTACATGATTAATGGAGAAAAATAACAGCCAGAAGTCGAGAGTTTCTTTTGACTAACTGTTTGAAAATAATGTGCAGAGCGTTAGAAAAGCAAAGCAGAAGCGTTCATAGAGCATTTTAATAGTGGAGTTTTATAAAATAATGATAATCAACTTGAATTTGTTTTTCCTCGAGAGCATTTTACTGCTCTGCAGCGAAGGACTCAAGAGTCTTTTTAAGTTTAATTTGCTTATTAGAATGTAAAAAAGTAGAAATATGTAATTTGTCCTTTGTGAGTTCCTGATGATGGCAAAGGTTGTGTAGAGGAAACAAATGAACATTATGGATGGAACTTCCTTGCTGAGTGAAGTATGTAGACACTTGTACTGCAAAATTGATACATTTGTGAGATGGAGAAATGTACAAGCCGTGGAAGAGCGATAACCGTATTTCATCTGCTGAAAAGCTGATAACGTAAGCTGCCAAATGCAAACGAACTGTTGAAAAGTTAGGCACATCGAGAGAGGAGTAACTAGACACCCCCTGTTTTTAACCAATGAATATGAGGTTTCTATGTGTGATGATATATGAGAGGTTGGATCTTTAGTGAATTTAGGGTATAACTATTAGTAGAAAGAGGGTGAGGGCTAGAGCGTGTTTTCCTACTTTGTGAGAGGAGGGAGCTATGTTGCTCTTTCCTAAATTTATTGACTGGCTGTTCTGCTGATCCTGACTCTTTGATCTTTGCACGTCAATTCTTCTTGGGGATGCCCAGCTTACTCTCATGGCCAGAGGGTAGCTTTCCCAATTTCTAAAACTTTGCATGATTGGTTAGTATGATATTCTGAATTTGCATAAATTATATTTGCAAACGTCTTTAACCTTTTCTCTCTGCACCTCTCCACTCACTCATTGCGCTGATATTTTAGATGTACAATTGAGTTTTGTTATCATTGCTGTTTCCTCGAGTGATGATCTATGATTCAAGCTGGATTGTACTTGATGAGCAATTCAAAGCATTTTGTCTTATAGACAGTGTCTGTCTTCATCAGTTTCATTTAGTTATTTTGAATGTTTATTTCTTTATGATGATACTTCTTTAGAACATTATATGTCAATCCCTAACCACTACCAAAGATTCATCGAGAAAGGAAGAGAATAAAATAAGTAATGAGCAAATTGGTAAGATTGGTTTAAACTCACCCAGCGTGAAAGGGACTAGTAGGTATTAAATTGGGTCCAGATGACAGAAATCTGTTTGTCCCTAATCTCTGGATCAAACGCAGCATGGTTTTTCCAGAGCTGTTGTGCATATGCTTCAAGCATACATATGACCAGAGCATTACTTATGACTTCCTAAACTGTTCTTCAAATAATCGTCCTACGACATGACTCCATGTTCTCTCATGCCAAGACTTTATCATTAAAATCTTCTATTCGAAAAGCACGGCTAGTCTAAACAAATATCGTTGCCATCCGCAGTGTATATGTCTCAGAAAATACGTCTCAGTATTCCGGAGTGTCCCACTTTTACATCACCTCATCATAAACATTAAAACCCATCATGAGAAAGACTTTGTGTCTAATAATAATACGAACTTGTTTGCCTAACACTGAAAATGTGAGTGCATTGGAGTGATAACTTAAAAGAAATTGATAGCATGCTTCAATTATATCAGAAAACGTGTCTCTGGGAGTAAATAGCAAACTAAATGGTACTTTAGGAATTCCCACATTTTGGCTACTTCAATTTGCATCTTTTGGATTCAAGTTGAATATAATCTTAAAACTATCAGCAGGTCAATATCCTGGATGAATAATTCACAATCCCAGTCCTCCAAAAAGATTTAGAAGTAAGGATATATCAATGTATTGTCCTTTTTTCTATAACCTGTTTAATTGGAAACAATGTGGGTCCCAGAATATTGTTTCCAAAATATTATTGGACAAAAACATTGTGTCCTGAATATTATTTATTAAAATAGTGTACGATTAGAGTTAGTAATAATACATGTACACTCAATGGGTATTTTTGTAAATAATATTTTCGGCACACTATTTATGTCAGAGATTTTTATTAATGATAGTCTGACTTAATCTCTAACTTTCTTGTTCATCTATATACTTCTCAGTTCATTATGAAATAACATAATGTGTTTTGCAAACCTTCATTGTCTTGACTTATACTGGGTGCCTCCTTGTGTCTGGACCAAGCAATACCTCTCTATTGAGGTCTAACTAGAGTGACACACGTCAGGGGCTGCTTTTATTTATTCCAGTTTGGCTTGAATGGTATTTTACCACTCCAAAGCTGTGTTCTAAGCCTGAAAGGGCATTGTCTTGATGTATTGATCCATATGCTAATGACATCATCCAATGAGTGTGAGTGTTTGATATACGCATATCAGACTGCAAGGTATTCAATAAGGTACATCTGGAATTTTCTATAGCCTGTTTAGTGATGAGTGTAAACCTCTGCAACCTTCTTTACCTCCTTATGTGTCTTGATTATTTTATGTTCTGGGTTCATCAAGCAGGAAAGAATAATCCTTTCTAGGGAATTACACTTCAAAAGACACATTTCAATAGCTACCAGAAAATATAAAAGATCTTACTGGATTGGTGGTGTTGATGGGCATCCAGGAATCCAGAAGGGCCAAGAAAGTAAGCGATTATAATGCAGAGCTTAGATACAGTATTTGTAGCATAAAAAAGAGCAGCCCATGCCCTATATCCTCCATGGAAAACAGATGATGTTTACAATTATGTGAACATACACTGGAATTGTCTGATTTGATTGGCAATAATCCTTTCCATTACTTTGCTGAATAAGGGAAATTAGATATGAATCTCACGTTGGAGAGACCTGCAGGAGACAGGGTCAATTTAGTGAGCATGATGATTAGTTTAGAATATAAATATTGCTTTACGTAGCAGATTGGTAAACCAACAAAAGCTAGTTTGAATTTAATGTGGTAGGTAAGAGGTTCCAGCATGGCGAAATAATAAAACCTCCTACTATACAGTGCTACTCAAATCAGAGCAGACCATTCTAACAACAGTTATTTAAGTTACTGTCAGCTTGTTGAACTCTGAGTAAATGTACCTTGTGTGGTTTTACAAAAACAGAGTGATTTAGTTTGGCTGATTATGGAGAGGTCTTTGTGGGCTTATCAGGAACAGTGTTGGGTTTTACACTCCTGCAAATGAGGAAACTTACCTTACTGGGCCTAATATTGCTAATCAGGGCTGAGATTGGCACCACAACTGACCCGACTGCCCCTTCTCCTATACCTATGCAGACTTTACCAGCTACTTTTACCTTACATGTTCCCTTTTGATGCAGAGAGGCCAGATGAAAATTCAGGGAAGAGTGGAAGTGACCAGATACAGCTAACATGGAGGTGCAAATTTATCTGTAGGACATAAAATGAGACTACCAGGAATAGAACTGTTTTATATTGTGTTGTGGAGAAACATTGGGTTGATGGGAAAATGGGAGAATCTACGAGGGAGAGTCCAAGAAGTATGGCAGAGTATGTAAACCATAGCAGGATATCTAAGAATCAGTGACATTCTGGAATCAGTGAAATACCTGACTGCAGCTACAAGCCACTGACATTAGGAGGTAAACATATCAGTAGGGGTGTAGTGAACTGAACAAATACCAATAGGTGGTGGTATCAATTAAAATAAATACATAATTATGCTTTGAGACTTTAGCCAAATGTGTGCCCTTAAGCTTTAAAAGACATAACAGGATGTTAAAAGTAAATTTTACTTATAAATGCATCACAGGAGAGCTCTTTGTGATGCTTATTGTAAACATTATAATGAGTCCTCCATATGGGTAAGTTTACTTGTAATTTGCAGAAGCTACGTTAATTCTCTTCACATTTGGAATTCCATGGATCTCTGAGCAGATAGTGAGCAATCTGTGATCTCACTGTGCAAAATGTGGCCTATATTAGAACACCATTAGAACTATTTGTACTGTTCATTTGCTTTACCTGAAGTTTGCTGATAAGCATTGCATGCCATCATCTTAGATAGAGAGGAATTAATTTTACAAACATATTGACCATACTGTGTATTTTTTAAGAAGGTACATCTTCAAAGTAAAAAACAAAAAATCAGTGACCACAGATCATTTAACATTGATACAAACTGTGATGCAATTAACATTGTGACTTTTTAAATATAAGAGAAGTATTTGAATGGGTGTCTGTGTTTTCATTTGGGGAATTAAATACTATGAGTTAACATCCAGTGTGTTGTGGACTTCCTGATAAATGATTCAATATTTCTCCATAGAGTACTATTGGCTTCTATGGAAGCTTAAAAAGATACAACAATAATGGACCACAGTTAAATACCACTGACTGCATTTTGTGCCATGATCATGAACAAACGTAATTGCATAGAGGCAAAAGATCTTAGAACCGTGTGGTCTATTGATCACATCTATTTATATTATATTCCATGGGAAATTGATGGATATAATCATGATGCTGCTGGTCAGAGTGTCAATATAACAATCCTGTGTAATCTTTCATTAAGCAAAATGTTTTCAAATCAAGCCATACAGATATGATGTAGACTTACATCAATCTATTTTTATAAACACGAAAAGCACAACATGAAAACTCTCGTGTCCCAAACGGCACTGAGGTGTTATATCGGCTTAATCCGATTAGATGGTACTTGCTGGGTGTTAGCGAATACTATGGAAGATCCAGGATTTTGCCTTTGTATGTGGTCCGAAATTGGTTTCCTGTGAAAAATGGAGCGGCTGCTTTAAAGCTGCTCCATGTTTTCACTGGGCAGGGGACACCCGCCTACACTTTCAAAGGGGATTAGAGATCCCCTTGCAGGCGGGTTCAGTCAGTGACTATCACCTGCCTGTAAGAGGATGTCTGGGGGCTCCATAGGACTCGCATTCCTCCTCCAGAGGGCTTCTCTCAGGGGACGCAATGACAGTTTGCCACCTTTTATTTGGCGCACTGTCAGTGCGCCTCCTGACAGTTTTTTGCCTCTGCGCCCAAGTTGTAATATGGAACAGTGCAATGGCAAAGGGATTCCCTCATTTTCATCGGGCATGCCCCCATGCAAATGAGGGAACACCCCCTGCAGATATCGATGGTGCGTTATGTATGCCAGAGCTATCGATATTACAGAAGGAGCCGCATAAGCGTCTGCGGCCCCTTCTGTAATACCAACATTTCCCGGGGGCGCACAATGCGGGTGGAAACATCTGCTGTGCCCCTGGGGCTCTCTCTATAATACAGCCGCTGGTGTGCACAATAAAGAGTCACAAATGGAATAACTTGAATAAACTTGTGTTGGAAAGTATTGTAAAATGTAGTTAAACTTCAAAATGTATACTATTTACCCTATGAGGATACAGAATGTTTGTGGATTTTCTTTTAACAAAAGTGCCTTTTCCTTTCAAGATCTCATGAAATCACCCAACCAGCTAAAAACACAAATATTAATTTTGTTTTGTAACTTCATCATAAAGTCTATATATCTTTGCCTCACGGGTGATAGAGCCGTTCACAAGTACACATAACATAACTGAGAAATGTAGTTACTGAGTGAGGGGGCGAAACCCTACTCAAGCAACAACCACAATTCTGGTGAGGGTGAAACAAAAGCAAACACCAAATTAACCTGTGTTTAACCCTCTGGTAGCATGGCACAAAAGTAATGATTTTTAACTTAAGACAAGTGTAAAGTAATAAGCAGCACACATACAGTAATAAAGTGAAAACACAAGACAAGAAACATTCTACACCAGTTAATAGGGTAACATTTCATAAATTATTTGAGACCAAAATGTCAAAAATCCAATCGGTAGAATCGGAGATCTGTCATTTTGAATATTTAGGTATACATAGCACAAAGCGCCATCTGTGGTTGTCTAGTCTAGCCCCACCTGGACAAGTTCAAAAGTTAAGACCAAAGATCATGGAGAACGGACCATGTACAGGGACCAGCTTAGGCCCGCTGAGCACCTATGTCTTTGGTGCACGATCCGCACAGTGTTGCTCTGCAAGGCTTTGTGTCGTCTGGTGTGGGTTTCGATGAAGCTGCGATGTTTTGCTGGGTTCTACATTGCTCTACATCAGTTTGGGTGAAGCTGACAGCTGTGTGGTGTGGCTTTGTGTCACTCTGCGTAGTTTCTGATGAGGGTGGCAGCTGTGCGGTGAGGCTTTGTAGGGCTTTGCATTGCTTCATGTCCCTTCCAATAGAGTTGGTGGGGACCACAGGTGTGCTGGCAAGGCACCACTAACCCCACTTACAAGGGTCCAGGACTGGAGGGCCGCCATTTGGGGGGGTCAGGACTCACCGCAGGCAGGGTCCAGGTGCATGGGTCAAGATGAAGGAATGAATGAATGAATGAATGAATGAATGAATGAATGAATGAATGAATGAATGAGATTTGCAAAGCGCTCCGCTACTCCCAGAATTGTCCCAGCGATAGAGAGGGAAAAAACCCTACAGTACAAACCAACAGACACACTTTACTGTCACAGTGGGAAAAGCCAGGATTTCAGTTTCCTAAGGAAGTCAGTCTCGAGGGGAATCAGACACAAATTGCATGGGAGTGCATTCTAAGCTTTGGCTGTCAGGAAAGAGAAAGCTGTGCCTTCCCTGCAAACTCATTTGATGTGAGGATCAAGATGATGCTGTACAAATCTCTTCACCAGATAATTCGGTTCAGCTAAATATAGTGCCCTATGCACCCAGACCAGGGCATTGAATAATATCTGTTTCTTGATCAGCAACCAATGGAGACTCCTCAAAGCAGATATGGCAGACGAATGCTTAGGGAAGCTTTGAAGAAGGCTGACTGCCCCATTTTTGAGCACCTGTAGGTGGCTCACCAATGGCTCCACCCCTCCAAAATATAGTGTGTTGGCATAGTCAAGACGTGAAGGGATCAACTGATGAACCACCACTCCCCTCGCTTCCAGAGGGATGGAGGGGAAGGAATTTTTTCAAGGTGTGGATCTTAGCGAAGCATTGGCCCACCACTGCTGAGATATGCGGCCATATAGAAAGAGCAGGGTCAAACTTTACCCATAAATATTTTACCGCAGGAGGGGTGGGGTCAAAGATCCTCTAACCAATTAGATAGATGAGATCCAAATGGGATAACTTCCATCTTCTCTGGGTTGCATTTAAGTTAGCTGCCTTGCAGCCAATAAAAGACGGAGTGCATGCAATCCATAAAGGAGGATGTAATAGATGCATTGGGGCCATTGAATGGTAAAAGCAGCTGAGTATCATCAGCAATATGAGATAATTTGACATCCAAACACTTCAGAGGCCAGCGGAGACATAAAGATATTAAAAAGGCTGGGACTAAGCAAAGAGCCCTGCAGCACCCTTAACTTCAGAAGAAAAAGGAACGGGCCAAACTTACTGGCCTCTTGAATCCAAAAGGATTTATACCAGTCCCACACAGTGGCCCGCATATCTAAGGCCAACAATCGGTGGAGGAGGATAGTGTGGAACAGTGTCAAAGATGGGGGAAAAATCAAGAAGGATTAGAACCACATTGTTACCCACATCCAATCACCATTTAATAGGGTCCGATATCTGCAGAACAGCCGACTCCATACTATGACGGGGCGGAAGCCAGATTGACTGGGATGAAGCAGCTTTCCTCATTCACGATAGTCTGAGAGCTGCGTGTTGACCATTTTTTCTACCATTTTAGTTAAGGCTGGGAGACGTGATATTGGCCTATAATTGCAGAACATGTTAGGATCTAAAGCTGGCTTTTTTAGCAGCGGGACCACGTTGGCCAGTTTCCAAGTGGCAGACAGAACGCCTAGAGCAAGAGACTTAATAAAAATGGAATTGATCAGGGGGTTGATAACATCTACTGCTGTAGCTAGCATCGAAGGAGGGAACCTGATTTGCATTTCAGGATTACCTCTCTCGATTGTTCTAAGGAAATAGGCCTGAACTGGGTCAGCCTGCTGCTAAGCTGTCCATGGCTAGTGTCCAAGTGGGAGGAAAGTCCTCCTGGAGAGCAGGCTGATAATTCAGAATATCAGGGATTTTGGTCTCAAGGAAGGTGAATTGACCATTGCACAACTGTTGTGAAGGAGCAGTTGCCCTGTAATAGGGCTGCGGGGAGAGGAAGGTGTTCAAAAATAAAAAAATGGCCAGAGGATTGTGCTCAGCTGCATTACTTTTATCCACAAAGAACGCACTTTGAGCCTATTTAAGAGATGCGTGGTCAGCTTTAAGAGCAGCTTTGTAAAACTCTTTCCTATTGGGAGAAAAGCTCTTCTGCAAAGCGCGCTCATGTTTTTTACAGGATTTGTTTTCTGTGGCCAATGGATCAGAGAATCAAGGGGCCGGGAGACTACCCTGTTTTTTCTTCCACCCTTGTAGAGGGGCCGGCACATCCACTGCCCCTGCTACCAAGAGTTGACAGCCCTAACTTCAGAATCTACTTCATTAGCCAGGCGGGGGGGGGGGGGGTAGTGTCAAGAAAATTCACCCATTCTGCACTATTCACCTTTGACCATGCTCCGAAGGTCATGGGGTCTGCCCTCTTGTCAAGCCAATGCGGTGTGACCACTTTCCAAATAAAAGAGATCAGGAAATGGTCAGACCATGTTGGCAGCATGCTGGGGCAGGTTGAAGACACACAATTAGAGAAGATCAAATCAAGGATATGACCTGATGAGTGGGTAGGGGCCAGGACAGGCTGAGTCAGGTTCAGGGATAGCATACATTCAATAAATGTAGATGCCAATGGGTCTACAGGATCATCGGCATGCACGCTAAAATCCCCTAGCACAGAAAAAGTGGCCCATGACAAAAAGTAAGGGGTCACTGCTGCTTCCAGGGATCCAATAACATCTCTGGCAGGACCCGGGGGCGATACATTAGAATCCCTGAAAAGATGGTTTAAGTTGACACCACAAGATGGAAACCTGGGCTCTCTACTCCTTCAAGATCATCGAACATAAAAGTGGTGCAGACCAGAGGTTGTTTAAAGACAATCGCCATATCACTCCCCCATTTTTAACTTCTATCACAGTGGACCAGAGAATAGCCCTCCTGGATAGCAATGTCAGGGGCAGAGTACTCATTAAGCTAAGTTTCTGTCATAAAGATGGTTGGAGCCTTTTCTGTCACTGAGGCTTGGCCTTTGGAGTCACTCCTGTGGTCTTGGATTCAAGGTGAAGGTTCAGTCCTTCTCACTCAGTCAGCAGGGCAGCAGTGTAGCAGGGCTGCAGGGCAGTCCTTCTTGCAGCAGAGGAGCACAGTAGTTCTTCGTCAGAGTCTTCCACAGGAAGTGTACTGAAGAGTAGGATCTGAGGGTCCACTACTTATACCCGCTGCCCACTTTGAAGTCGGAAAGCTTCTTGAGTTGTCTCCCTTGGTGTTTTGTAATTTTCTGCCTCCACACCCTGGCCCCAGCTTGTCTGGGGGCACAAAAGAATAGTGAGAAACTCTTTGTGAGTGTACTGAGGCATAGTCTATGTGATGTCAAAGTGTGGTAGGTGACAACTCCACCCCCCATCAAGTCCGAGATGGCCCATTTTAACACCTATTCTCTGTCTATCTCAATGTCTGGGAATAATACACAAAGACCAACTGCCAGCTACATCTAGTCGTGTGACCAAGGATACAGGCACCAAATGTTTGGGACAAGAAAATGCCAACTTTCTTAAAGTGGCATTTCAGAATTCTGACTTAAAAATTGACTTTGCCATCAAAGGTCTTAAATTCTTCAGACACCAATCTTGACCCTCCTACCTGCTTCCAATTGAAAGTTGTCACATATTAAATGTAATGAGATTTTATCCTGTGGGAGTGTCATTTCAATTGTTCTGCTTGCACCCCACCCAATTGCCTTGGACGAACGGGATGTGCTGCCTCCCTGCAGCAACAGCCTTCTAGTGCTACCGGTGAGGCAGTACTTATCTTGTCTTACCTTGCACTTGGTCTGCCTGTGCGCTCCTTGGTGGAGGGAAGCCTGAAAAATGCGACTTCACTCACCCCAAAGTTGGATATCTAGGGTTTCAACTGAATAGCCAAGGAATATAAATAGAACCCAAAAAGGAAACAGCAATATAGACTAGCCTGTACCTTCAAACATCAAGGATACTCAGCAGTTCCTCACTTTTGCCAACTTCTACCACCAATTAATTGACAATTAACAATTTTGCCCTCCTCATAAGACAAATACTATGAAGGGAGATGCTGCATCAAGGATTTCATTGGGATTCACAGGCTGACAACACCTTTAAGAAATTAAAAGAAAACTATACTCAAGCTCCCACTCTTAGACATTCTGACCCAACACAGATGTTTATGATTGAAAGTGATACTCTGATACTCTACTGCAGCATCAACAAGATAATGGATTAGAACATCCAATCTTCTATCTCTCCAACAACCTTATCAGACTCTGAAAGGAACTTCTCAGTTCTGGAAAGAGAACTTCTCACCATGAAATTAGACTGCTCTGAATGGAGGCATCTGTTAATGGGGACTCAAGAACCGTTTGGAATTCAAACAGACCACAGGAACTTACAGTGTCTCTTAAATATGCAGTGTAAAAGAGCTGATGCCTTACTTTTTTAGTCAATAGGACTTTAACTTCACCTACATTCCAGGTTCACCACTGATGGTCTTTCTTGCAGATATCCAGAAACTCCAGTGACTTATAATCAGACAGTCTTTCCCAGTCACAAGATCACTCGAGCATTCAAGTCCTTTTTTGGAAAAAGTGCAATCAGGATATGCCAAAATTCCTCAGGGAGAGTGGAAGAGGATATACGGAACCATTCACAAAAAAGGAACCTCTTTTTATAAGGTTAAAGCCCTGTTTATCCCTACTAAAGTACTGGAAACGGATGCACTTAAAATGTGCCATGATTCTCCTGTAGTTCTGACACAGAAGTGTCAGAACTACTTTAGAACCACTCAGTAGATCTTTTTGGTGTCTCTCTGTCCAGTAAGATACAGAACTCTAAGTAAGCTCCAGCCAAATGTGCGCCCAAATCAAGGTTTAGCGTGGGTTGCTGGAAGTTTAGGTGGTGGTTCAAGTATGCTAGTCCTTGGTTGTGAAGGGCTTTGTAGGCATGGGCCAGGAGCTTGAACTGGCAGCTCATCTGGACGGGGAGCCTGTGGAGGTCTTTCAGGTGCTGCGTGATGTTTATTCTCTTGGACAGGTTGAGGATTAGTCTGGCTGCGGCTTCTGGATTTGCATAAGTTCAGTGGTGGTGCCGGCATAGAGTGCATTGCCATATTCAAGCTGGCTGGTGATGAGGGCCTGCATCACAGTTTTCCTTGTGCTGATGGGGAGCCATCTGAAAGGTTTGAGGAGCATACAGATTGTATCCAAACAGGTTGAGGAGATGGCATTGACCTGACGTTTCACGGAGAGTTCACTGTCAAGGATGATGCAGAGGTTTTGGGCATGGTATTTCTGCATGGGGGTGGGCCCAAGCTCCACCGGCCACAAGGAGTTGTACCTGAGATGGTGTGTTTTCCATTGAGGATGCAGGTTCCTGAGGGTCTGGTGCATGTTGGGCACATTTGGGGGTGTCTTGCTTCCTAGGGTCTGCTGTTTGTGTGATTGTGGCCATTTGTGTTTTGTGGGTTTGGATTCTAATATGTTTGTGTGGATGGATGAGCTGTGAAGATGCTGGGTGTGGTTGTGGTGCATGTGGATGTGGATGTGGTGGTGCATGTGGGTGAGGTGGTGGATACGGTGTCCGTGGGTGTGTGGTGGTGGTGCATGTGGGTGTGGTGGTGGGTGAGGTGTCTCTTTGTGTGCTGTGGTGTTGCATGTGGGTGTGGTAGGGTGCAATGTCTGTGGGAGTGCTGGTAGTGGTGCATGTGGGTTTGGTGGTGGGTGAGCTGTCTGTGGGTGTGCTGGTAGTGCTTGTGTGTGTGGTGGTTGCTGGTGTATCTGTGGGTGTGGTTGTGTGCCTGTGTTTTTGTGGTGTTTGTGTTTCTGTGTGGGTTTTCTGTTTGTGTCTGTTTGAGTGGGTGTGCCCAAAGGTGTGAGTGTACTTGGGACAGGTCTGGGAATAGGGATTTGGGATGGGTAAGGGGCGGATGGTGGGACATAAGGTTGAGATGGTTGGAAAGCTGAAGTCAGTGAGGAGGCTAGACCTTGAAAAGTCCTATGTTGGCCAGACAAAGCACTGTGAATTCCTTCCAGGTATGCTACCATTTGATGAATATGTCAGATAAGCCCCTGTATGGCATTTAGTTGTGCAGGTGGGCCTTCAGAGAAGTTCCGGAGGAGGGCAATAGCCTCCTCACTCACGCAGCTTGGAGGGCAGGTGCAGGGGGTAAGGTGCAGCAAAGAGATGCCACCTCTGTTGGGGGTTGGCCAACTGGGGGGCAGAAATAAGGAGGGTGAAAATGGTACTTTGAGTGGCGGACAAGGATGCAGTTGGTAGAGTTCCTGTTGGGTCCACCACCACTAGGGAGTGCTCACTCATGGAGGCCTCTGAAGAGGATGTTGTGGTGCTGGCAGCCTCCGTTGCACTCCCCTCACTCTTCAGACCACTGGGTCCCTTGGTGTCAGTGGTATCAGCACCCAAACCACTGCGGCCATCTGCTTCCCTACCTCGGTGGCCAATGTCTCCTCTGCCTGTTCCTGATGATACTGAAATGACATATGCAATACCTTTACTGAATATATGTAAACAGAACTGATCATGAACTTTGATCACAAAACAGTTTCCAAGTTTTTATATTTCAACTGTGTCAAGGATCTCAAACTTTGGTTCTACATTCATATAGGCTTATGCATGTACACAACATTTTTACAAACCATTTGGGTGTAGTATTGTCATTCTCCATGATAGCTCCTATGTCATGTATAATCTTGGCTCTTATCCATTTATACGTCTCGCCAGGAACTGTTTAACACCTCACAATGGTTGGGCTCTGTTGTTTAGAATAATGAACTTATGTCACCAAAAAGGAAATCAACCAAAATTACCTTTGTTCAGTGTGATCAGAAGGCCCAAAAATCTGAATTATTATTGTTCTCAAAAAGTAAAATATGAATTAATGTGTGTCAACAAATAGGGCAATGATGCACCAATATTTGTATAAACTGAAAGCCTGTTTCCTTTATTTGGGCATTTCACAATGGTAACACTTACTTCAAGTAACTAAAGTATGTATGCAATGTAAAAATATTAAATGGATTCTGTACTGAAGTAGCTTATCAATGTATCCAACACTATGTAGAATCCTATACTGTGGAAGATATTAAGAAAAATATATTTGGGTGGATTGACAAATGATTTCTACAGCATAAGTAAATACATCGGACTTGAAACATTTCTAATCCACTTCAGTACGTAGCAAAAACCTTTTCACATTTGACTCCTAACTCTTGTTCTTTGAAGTTTGTTTTATCATATGCTGGCTTTCACTTTAGGCAAAAATTGATAAAAACATAACAGTATTGAAGAGGGAAGGAGAAGATGGCGGCCGACTAAGGAGTCCGGTCGGGAGCTCCGAGCCCTCCTGTAAATATGCACTAGGAAATGAGCATTTAAAATTAAATGAAGTGGATCACTACAAGTGCGTAACAAAACGAAGCACTTTACATTCTGCTCTCCGCCAAAAACAAAGAGATATAAGCTGGAAAACAAGGAAGGTGAGGAAAACCGGAATTCTACCTGAGCGTCTAGCAGTTAGACGCGGAATCCTTACGAGTCCTCCCGAAGCCGGCGAAAGCCCACTGCAGCCGCTGAAGCCGTGGGCATCAGGAAAGGGAGTTTGGTTTGCCCTGTTCCCATCATGCACTGGGACAGGTACAGACTAACTTGCATGTAGCCGGGTTCTGAGTAGGCCTGGGCAAAATTTCCGTTCCGTTCACGGAATTTGCGATAATTTGGCATTACCGCGTTCCGCGGAGAGCGCGGAAATGTCAAAATTTCCGCATTCCGCAGCTTTGCGATAATTTGGTTCTTGCTCGCGCTGTAAAACAATACATTCTCGCGCGCGCGCGATCGCCTTACCTGAATCCCCGCGTTCGCCGACAAGTTTTCCCGATCCGGTCGCGTTCTCCATGAGATGTTGTATTGTTTTAGCCATTTGCGCAGTCTCGCGACAGTTCGCGTCCGCAGTGACGTCATGCGTCGCGCGATCGCGTCTTTCTTCTCGCGATCATGCACCGCGAGACAACTGAAAACAAGATGGCCGCGCCCGCGAGCAACCGCAGGGGTAAGTTAGCGATCCGCAACCATGCAGAAAATATCGCGAACGGGCGGGAAAAAAACTTCCGCATCTTCGCGATATTTCCGCTTGTTTGCGGAGATTTTTAACATTTTCGCGATAATTTGCGAAAGTGGCTTCCGCAAATTCCGCCCACCCCTAGTTCTGAGCTGGGATGGTGCAGTGAGCTAAAAAACGGTGATGGATTAAAACCATGATCTCTTGACTTGGTAAGAGTATTCTGCATCATTCAGAAACTCTGTCCATCACCACCCCCTTTTTCCCAAATCGATTTTATCCACACTCAGTGTGGGAGGGTATGCTCAGATGTGAGTCCCTTGCTCATTGCACCATCAGGATTCAGGCAAGCCGGGCCGACGAAGGCTGTGATGCCAGAAACCGGTCCCCGGAAGCTTGTTTCCTTCCCAGTATAAGAATTGGCTTGGTAGTTTGGTTTGCCCTGTTCCCATCATGCACTGGGACAGGTACAGACTAATTTGCATGTAGCCGGGTTCTGAGCTGGGATGGTGCAGTGAGCTAAAAAATGGTGATGGATAAAAACCATGATCTCTTGACTTGGTAAGAGTATTCTGCATCATTCAGAAACTCTGTCCATCACCACCCCCTTTTTCCCAAATCCATCAGGAAAGGGAGACAGAAGATTGATGTATGGAACACAACAACGCAGAAGGGTATAAGTGGAGCCCGAGGAGGAGTCGCGCAGTTGCGCGATCGCATTTAGCAGTGTGTGGGCAAATGCGCTCATGGCGTGCCGAAACAACAGGAGGGCAGCCGCAAGAGTGCCGTTCCGAGGTAAAGCATCGGTCTCACCAGGAGAGAGGCAGGATTTTTGCAGCAATCTAAGCGCTGGGGAAAGAGTACCAGTGGGAAGTGTGGCTGGAGTCATCAGGAGACAGCAGGAGCCCAGGAGTCAACATGAGAGGGTGAGTGAGAGGGGGAGCGGGTCCTGCTATACTGTGAGGGGAGGTCGGGGAGTTAAATATACTAACAACTTGGAGGGGTCAAACTGCCTACCATACGCCAGAGGGGCGGCTGAGGAAAGAAGTGTTGAAGAGGACAGGAGCTCAAAAGACATAGCAGCCCCCCCACCACACAACCTTCACTAGAAGTAGGGAAATAAAAAAGGAGGAAGGTGGCTACTGTTTGAGGAGTAGGCAGTTGCTAACCAAGGAACCACAAATCCTGTTAAAGGAGAGACTGAGGGGTATATTCACAAGAACGTGTGATAACTAGGGGTGGGCGGAATTTGCGTAATCGCGTTACTCAAATCTCCGTGAAATGGTAAAAAATCTCCGCGAACACGCAGAAATTCCGCGAACACGCGGAATTGCTTGTTCGCGATGCTTTTTTCCTGTTCACAATTGCTCTTTGCGTGCTCGGGGAGAAATATCTCGGGAACACGCATTTTGAGAACGCGAACAAGCAAAAATTTCGCGAAGTCACGGAAAGCGGAATTTTGGGCAATTTTGAGTTCTCCGCAGAACGCGAAATTACCCAAATTCCGCAAATTCCGCGAACGGAACGGAATTTGCCGCCCAGGCCTAGTGATAACTACCGCAAGAGTAGCGTAACGCAGCTTTCAATATCGGAGCCCATCGCGGGAAAATAACCCAGTGTCAACGTGGAATTCACAATAAGGCGATACCATGCGATAGACACCAGATAACGCGTCAAATGTCAGCGTCAAAACCGACGCCACGCCACAAAAATGCGACACGCGAATGCAAAAAATCATGCGATGAGGACAATAGCAGTACACAAATCAGCGAAGAACAGCCACAGGCCTGCAAATCCCACACGTCTGGTGGGAAAAAGCAACATAAAAGCAAGAAAAAAAGCCCAAAAACATTTCAAACTGTGTAGCAACATGGATGCACCCGGACCGAGTGCAGAGGACAAGCCGGACACCACAAGCCCCACGGAGGACCAGCCAGGAACCCCGCATTCATGGAAGGGCAAGGATAAGAGGAAAGAGGAAGAGGAACACGGGGTTCAGTCCTCAGGAAGACCGGATCCTTGTCACGGAGGTGACCGAACACCATCAACAACTGTTCGGCACCTCCACTGGCAACCCAAACCGAAATATGGCAGGCCATCGTAACCAACGTCAATGCAGTCGGAGTGTCCAGGAGGTCACTGGAGGAGGTCAAGAGGCACTGGCATGATCTGAAAAGAGAGACCACACATAAACTCACCGACAACAGGGAGGCAGCAACTGCGACTGGAGGTGGGCCTCCTGCGACACAGGAGGAGCTGGATGAGCTGGAGCAAATGGTGGCCACAGTCAGCAGTGAGTAGACGGTGGCAGGATTGGGGGGCCTGGACACAGCAATATACGACCTGACACAACAGCAACAGGGTGAGTAATGACCAGGGACGGGGGACACGGGGGAGATGGGCACAATGGCACACATGCACAAGTATGTGTAGCACACTGTACACCTACAATGATCGTGGAACATGTCCCTGATTGCCTTGGCACACTGCAGCACACATAGAAACTCCAAGTAGGCCCCCATCCACAATGTGCACAGATGCCCCCCTATCAACAATATCACCACCGACCCATGCACATGTGCTGCATTCCAGCAAAGCAGCGTCTCTGTGTCTCACACTGACTATGCAAGTAAGACTGCATGTCCAGTAACATGGCAGCAGCCAAAACAAATTACATGGCCCACAAATCGACATGGAGTTAGCCCAGTATGGATCACATCCGTAAAGGAGCAGGTCACACCCTGACATGTCCACGTGCACCCACAACCCATGCCTTACAAAACAACCAGCAAACGAACAATGCACCAGGCCACAAAATCTGTCCGAGAGCACATATGACCCAAGTCAAAAGCAAATCATGCCCCAAAAAGCAGTCAATTCAAAGGCACTCCACCTCATAGGGAGATGGCCACACAAAATCAGAGCTGCAGGGGCAACTCCCCCACAATGCAGCACACACACATAGCAATCACAGGACATCAGCAACTATGGCAATGTGGTACAATGTGCAACACCACAGGACAGAGCCCACAACAGGTTCCGCTTGTGCGTAGTAACAGTCCACTCACATCTGGAATTGCCTGACACAGTGTGATGATAATGAATGGGTACCACCACACATCCATCATGTATTGGGAAAACACACTGACTGCCATTTAATGGCCATCTCCCCCAAAACATTCATAATGTACATTGGCATGCAGTCTGAATGTAAACATATGCAAATCAACAACATCCATGTGAAACCCAGATAACCTGCATCTCCCCTTAACATTGCAGAGGGACAATCAACACTTACTGCAAAGCAGAACACAAACCCCATCATTGATGATGTAGAGGACAACCTGCACATATGTCAAGATACCCTCCAACAGTTACTGGACAGCCTCTGTACCCCACCCCCAGGAGCAGGGCAGGCCAGATGCCTCAAAGTGACCCCACAACCTGCACAGACCACACAGCAGGAAACACACACCACCACAGCTCTCTGCCAGGACCCCCCTGACAAATACATGGAGCACATACAACGTGTGTGGTCTTCCCAGATGGAGTTTGCTGAACAGCTGGGGTGGGTTTCAAGCTCATGGCAGCCAAACTCGATGCCATACGTGGGTGTCTGAGTCCCATCATGGACCACGTACAGTCCCTATCAGACACCCCCTGTCTGCACCATGCTCCACCACAGACATTGGCTGACCTCACTGGTGCAAAGAATAGTACAGAAGAGCTGTGTGGACAGACAGGCACCAGGCATGACAGCACAGAGCTGGGACTGATGCGGAGGTCAATGGAGACCATGGAGCGGATACAGGCTGGAAAGATGTCTGACATGGAGGGACACCAGCGAGTAGTAGCTGGGGACTTCAATGCCCTGCAGTACTTCATCTTGCCATTGCTGCCACTGAGTCTTTCTCAGATGACTGCAGCGGGATTATCGACACACACAGCTCCGACCCCTGATGTGTCCGTGGCACACATTGATGCTGCCCCATCACATTCGCAGTCTGATGTGTCAGTGGCACACACTGATGCAGCCATCACCCCGCCACACACACCGGACACACCGGACACAGAGCCCATATCAGGGGAGTAATAAGTGGATGTGAACTACTGTGTGGGGAAGGAGGCAGAAGCAGCCATCACCAATGTATGGCCTGTCCCTGTCTGGTTATGATCTATGCATCATGGCCTGGGAAACACCTCATAGTGACCCCCAGAACACTCTGTGACTTTGACCCGGACCCCTACACGGACTGCCATTTCTTCACCGCTGGCCAATTACACATCTATCCTGCTGCAGACTGCACTCTCCCTCTTTCCAATCACTGTGCAAATCCCCAAAGGACTCTGGTTGGCACACCACTGGGCTTCCATGTGATGTGGGCTTGGATGGCCATGTACAGCCCCAGCACCTGCAATCACCTGATTGTGAATAAAACATTCTGAATCACACAGATGTGTCCTCACTATGATCACTCACGTATGGAGGTATGGCTGGATGTAGGTACAATGATTGCACATGAAGGTACAACCCAGGTAATTGACATCTATGTGCATGTGTATCCATGAGACACGTGGCCAATTGGATGACTGTGAAGGTGAGTACTAGCTGTGTCCCCATTGCACATCAACAATAATCTCACAACCCCCAACGTAGGCACACGTCCATGTGTTGAATAGGGCTGTGTGTAGGACTGACCCAAACGAAAGCAGGCCAGGAGTGGTGTCCTACAGCACATGTGACACCAGAAGTTCACGTTGCATCTGTGTGGATACATTTTGTTGTGATATATGACATTGCTAACATTGTCAGGGGTTGGACACCATACTCACATTGCTGAAGTCACGTAAGTGCACATGGCATCCAGCACCTATCCAATAACAAGGTCTGGCTCACAGAGGTGGAGCTTGCCAAAGGGACACCCCCCATTGCACATGCATCAGTCAGTTCCTCCCTGTGTAGGGACAATGCTCATTGTGGCGCAAGAGTGGACAATCCAAACAACACACCTCACAGTTAGACACCAGTGGAGTTGCATAGACTTAATTGGCATGTGCATGTCAGTACGGATGAGGCAAGGGCCACAACAGGCAGGGACATGCTTAAGACACTTACACGCAACATGGGTACATGTCGAAGTTCAGAAAATGTTGGGGCTAAAATGGGAAACATTCATCATGGATGGCAACGCTCTCAGCCCACCTTCCTTTGCTGGATGAGTCATGGGTTGTTTGGCGTCTGCACATTTCCCCGTGTGAGAGGGCACGACTCACTGCCCAATTGGATCTGCATAGTGCTCTGCCTCCAGAGTGCACCGATTGTCTGCTCTGCTGACAGTGATCAGGTGTGAGGGTCCGACAGGTTCACATGTTGTGCTACATTGCCATGTGTGTGCTCTCCCCCAGCAGTGTGTCCGAATTGGCAAAGTTGACAAGCGATGCTGTGTTGCACCGGGCATGGACCTGCATCACCTTGAACAGGTGTGTGTACACATGCGTTGTTCCACGCACAGGCATGCAGAGCTCAGACGAAGGCAGATTTATCCTCTGTTGTGGTGGGATGTGTGAGCTATCCCCACGATGCAACAAGTTGTTGGGACATGTGCTGTAGATGCCAATCGGATGTGGCTGCAAGTAGTTACTCGTCCATGAATGGCTGTGCAGCTTCATTTGCAATGTGTTCCAATAGTATGTTGTTGTAGTGTTCAAGGAACCCCAGGGTGAGCCAATCCATTAAGTGGTTCGGGCAGGTGTGCTCAGCCCACGCCGTTTTACCAATTCGCAAAAAAGCCCAATAGGGGAGCGCCTCGATGTGGTCACTGCACACGAGTAATTGTGCAATCTCCCATGCACAACCACCAATACATACGCAGTATGTCAAGGCATCCCATGCACGACTGTCTCGGTTACACTCTTGTTCGTGATCCAACAGGGGGCGCAGACACAAGTCATAGTCCAATTCATCAACAGTTGTGATGGATAGGCAGACATCCATGGGACACTCGAATGTGCATGTTCGGCAGTGGAACCAGGGCTGGACGCAGGTGACGTAGGCAATGCGGAAGCTGAGCCGGTAACTGATCCGCAGCACTGCCAGTCGCACTGCACCCAGTAAATGCAGCATACATGCACAGTACTGTTCCACGTGATGGGGGTTGTGCATGTACCAGGTATGGCCTGCCATTGTGTTTGTGTGTCTTGTGGAACAGGCACTCTTCTGAACTGCGGCAGTTGTATGGAGGATATGCCACAGCTCTGAGCAATGATTCAGTGGTGTGTGCAAAGCTGGGGAGAGTGGGTTGCTGTTTCCATGAGTGTCAAGGGCATGCCATGCGGGGGTACCACAGGCAGGGGCTTCTGTGTGTGGTGTGTGGATGAGTCGGATAGTTCATTTGGGGAATGCGTGGTGTGGGAGTCGTCCCCGTCTGCCATGGCATCTCTCTCAGGGTGTTCCAGGCGCATTCTGGACCAAGGTCAGAGGTGCAGGTGTCCTCCCACCTTCTGCATTGGAACAATGGAGCTTTCATCCCTAATGTTTGTCTGACTGCTACTTGCGTTTTTGGAATGTGATGTGGCTTTTGTGCTGAGATTGGGACAGGGCCTTGGGCTCATGGTGTATGGATGGAGATACACACACGCATGTTGGCATGTGGAGGCAGATGCCCGAGGGGCCTTACGCTGCTTGTGCAATCTCACTCCGTCTTCTCCCTCGCTCTCTCCCTCTCTTTCCTTTGTTGGGCGCATGGCACACCGTCTTCCCCTGGATTTGGTCTTCCAGGCTGTGTGCTACAAATTGTCCAGTGAGGAGCCACTAGGACTCATCCTACGGGTTGTCTGGGCTTTTGTTTGTATGGTGTTTTGTGTTTTATTATTTATTTATTTATTTAAGAAGCTTATAAAGCGCACGGCTACCCCCAAAGGGGGTGTCCCGGCGCTGCCGACTGCATACTATGAGAAAGAAACAATTAAGGGGTGGAGAACAACCAGGTTTTCAATTTGTTACGGAAAAGAGATTCTGAAGGAAGAAATCTAAGATCAAGTGGCAGGCTGTTCCAGAGTTTGGCCGTCATTACGGTAAAAGCTCTACCGCCCATTCTGGAGCGGCGGAATCGTGGAACAATAAGAAGTCTTAGATTGTTCGACCGCAAAGATCTGGCCGATTGAGAAAGCACCAAACTTTTCCTCAAGTAGCCTGGGCCTTGTCCGTTGAGGGCCCGAAAAGCCAGCGTCAGCATCTTAAACTGAATGCGACGGGCAATGGGAAGCCAGTGTAGCTTCCTACAATAGGACGCAACCGACTGGCGATAGGGGATGTTACCTATCAATCTCGCCGCCGCATTCTGAACGATCTGAAGACGTTCAATTTGGTACAAGGGGGCACCGGCATAGAGACTGTTAGCGTAATCCAGATGTGACGTAATCAGGGCATGAATGACAGTTCTACGAGCATCTAAAGGAAGATAAGGAAAAATCTTCCTAATCATACGCAGTTTCCCGAAGCAAGCTGCCGTGACCTTATTAATTTGAGCTTTACAGGAAAGAGCGTTGTCAAATTGAAAGCCCAGGTTACGTGCAGTTTGGACGGGGATAGGAGGAGGATTAAGCACACTCAGCCACCACAAAGTGGTAGAGGGAATAGTTCTCTGATTAAAAAATAAAACCTCCGTCTTATCAGTGTTGAGTCTGAGATGATTAGCAGTCATCCAGGAGCATATATTGCCAAGACAATCACGAAAGCTGGTGAAACTGGAGTCAGAGTGATCTCTAAAGGAAAACATAAGCTGAGTATCATCAGCGTAGGAGATCACTCTGATCCCCCAGGATTCCACAACCTCAGCCAGAGGGGCAAGATACACGTTAAAAAATAGAGGGCTAAGCGCTGAGCCCTGAGGCACACCACATAGGAGGGGTTTACCCTCTGATTTGAACGGTTTAAGAAAAACCCTCTGAGTACGTTGAGTTAGAAAGGAGGCGATCCAAGATAGAGCGGAACCACCCAAACCAATCTGCCTCAGCCGATCCAGTAAAATTACATGGGACACCGTGTCAAAAGCAGCGGATAGGTCGAGGAGAACCAACATGGCCTTCTCGCCCCTATCCACACACTCCCGGATTGTCTCGGAGACCTCTAGCAAAGCAGTCTCTGTGCTGAAACCTGTTCTGAATCCTGACTGGGAGTCATGAAGCAGGGAATTGGTTTCTAAATATTCTGCCAACTGTAATGGCACAGCCTTTTCCAGGACTTTCGCCGGTTTAGGAAGGAGAGAGATGGGGCGATAGTTACAGAATTGCGTCGGGTCCGCGTCCGCTTTCTTCAGGATAGGGACTAACATAGCCTCCTTCCACATAGTTGGGAACTGGCCCGTGCACAATGAGGTGTTCCAAATAGAGAGCAGGGGTCTGACTAACAAGGGAGCCAGGTTGCCCATGACTCTAGCAGGGACCGGATCTAGAGGGGAGCCAGATTTGCACTGAGTGAGCAGACTGAATGCAGCCTCGGTAGTGAGCTCTTCAAAAGCCATTAGTGATGGACTGGTCGAGTCAGTGGGGGAGGGGAAATGGGAGGGCAGAACCATAGGGAAGGAAGACGTAATTAGGGGTGGGCGGAATTTGCGTAATCGCGTCACGCAAATCTCCGCGAAACGGTAAAAAATCTCCGCGAACACGCAGAAATTCCGCAAACACGCGGAATTGCTTGTTCACGATGCTTTTTTCCTGTTCACAATTGCTGTTTGCGTGCTCGGGGAGAAATATCTCGCGAACACGCATTTTGAGAACTCAAACAAGCAAAACATTTCGCGAAGTCGCGGAACGCAGACTTTTGGGCAATTTCGCGTTCTCCGCGCAACGCGAAATTACCCAAATTCCGCAAATTTCGCGAGCGGAACGGAATTTGCTGCCCAGGCCTAGACGTAATGTTGTCAATTTTGTTATAGAAGAATGTCGACAAACCATTACATAGAGCCTGACTAGAAGAACTCTGAGGCACCATAGCGGGGGGTTTAACAAAGTCCTTGACAATTTTAAATAGGGTTTTTGAAAGATTATCTGCATTCTTAATTTGTAGCGCAAAGAACTCTCTCATCGTAGATTTTTTTAGTTTTGAGAAGCTTCTTAAGGCAGACTTGTAGATAGCTTTAGCCTTTGAATCATAGGTTAGCCGCCAATTGCGTTCTAATTTTTTAAGGCGACTCCTTTCCTCACGTAGGGCAGAGGAGAACCATGGAGCAGACGGTCGAGATCTAGTCGAAGTAATAAGTTGAATAGGTGCTATGGCATCAACGGCAAGCACTAGGGCAGAATTAAACTGCGCCACGTTAGCATCAAACATCTATAGACAAAGGGTCTGGTAGATATGAGAAAAAGGGATCTAAGGCAATACGAGTGACTTTATGCCATTTTCTCCCGTACTCCCTACCAGGCGCCACCAAACCAGGTGCAGGGGGAAGAGTAAGATCGAAAGGAAGGAAGTAGTGATCTGACCAGGTGAGGGGGAGGGAGGGATGAATTGTAATTCCAGGATGGTTAGAGAATATTAAGTCAAGGGTATGGCCAGCAACGTGCGTCGGGCCCTGTACTAATAAGGTCAAATTTAAGCCGTGTAACGTATCTACTAGCTGAGTAGCCTGGGAACAGGTAGAATTGTCAACATGGAGGTTGAAGTCACCAAGCACTATGAAATGCGGATGTTTAAGGGAGAGATCCGCTATCTGGTGTATCAATGGCTTAAGGGAGGGGGCTGAGGCGTTGGGGGGGTTATAAACTAAAATACCAGCCAAAATCACAGCAGCCGAGTCTGAAATGGTAAAGTACATGGCTTCAATCAGTCCGATATTGGTAAGTTTGCTAATAGTCAGGCGGAGATGAGATTTCAATATAATAGCAAGCCCACCTCCGGTTTTACCACCCTCTCGGTTAATACCGATTAAAAGATAGCCAGGAGGAATAGCTAAATGAATATCCGGATTGGAAGAGTCTTTTAACCAGGACTCAGTGAGAAATAGGATGTCCCAAGCATGTGTGTCAAGCGAAGACCAAATCTCACTAGTATGACGAGGAAGAGAGCGGCAGTTGACCAAGCCAGCCTTCAACGTCCGGAAGTGAGTAGGACACTTGGTCAAATTGGAAGGAAGAAGGGCACGTTTACGCAAAGGGGGGAGTTTCAAATCACAATGAAGACATGAAAAAGCGCGCCCCTCCAGATTGTCAGGAGCACAACAGTCGGATGGAATACACATACCCACTCTTATCTGAAGGAGCTGCTCTCTGGACCAGCCGAAAGGGTTCACGTCAGAGCGACAGGCAGGGGAGCTGGGCCTGGGCACGGGCCAGGTGCAGACGGGCGCAGAAGGGCTTGCCTTAGGCGCGCCTTTGGCGCGCCATCGGCGCGCCCGCTGCGCCCGCCCGCTGCGCCCGCCCGCTGCGCCCGCCCGCTGCGCGGACGGGAAAACCCTCTATTTTTATACATGAGGAGGAGGGCGGGAGGCGTCCAAGATCTGGACCGCTACCCTGCCTTCCCCTAAGATGGCGGCGGCTGTCCTCTACGTGCCGGCAACAGCACCAGAGATCGGCTACACCGGTGTGCAAAATAGAGTGGGAACCCTAGGGGACTCTGATACGGTGACAAGGAACGAGGTACAATTTAAAAAAGCACAAATTTAAATATATACAGGTTTTAAAAACAAATACAATTCAAACGAGCAATCTGTAGCATGTAATATTCAGCAGCGAATAAGAAGAGAAAGAGTGCCCCCGGCTTCCGCCTCAGGGGAAAGAAGCATCAGTCTTGAAGTGAAAAGGAAATAATCCCTTAAATAACGCGGGAGGGCGGGAGGCGTCCAAGATCTGGACCGCTACCCTGCCTTCCCCTAAGATGGCGGCGGCTGTCCTCTACGTGCCGGCAACAGCACCAGAGATCGGCTACACCGGTGTGCAAAATAGAGTGGGAACCCTAGGGGACTCTGATACGGTGACAAGGAACAAGGTACAATTTAAAAAAGCACAAATTTAAATATATGCAGGTTTTAAAAACAAATACAATTCAAACGAGCAATCTGTAGCATGTAATATTCAGCAGCGAATAAGAAGAGAAAGAGTGCCCCCAGCTTCCGCCTCAGGGGAAAGAAGCATCAGTGTTGGTGATTGCATTGCTGTTTGACTGAGTCTCCATTTCCTGGCCACGCATGTCTATTGATTTTCCTGCTTGTGTGACATCAGGCAAAATGTTTGTATTGGGATTCGTGGTGTTGGTGTGCAGTTTCTTGGTCCGGGGTTGGGGGTGGTCGCAGGGGGGATGTTGCAGGCCTGGGTGTGGTGTCGGAGGGTGTTGTGGCCCTCGTGGGTGTCCGGGCCTCATGATGGGTGGATCCATGGCTTCTTTTGCCCTTTGGGTGTGGCCCTGGGCTGGTCTCCCTTTTGTGGTGCAGGCTGCCATCTGACTTTACACCAGGTCAGAGCAGGTGTAGATTTCCTGGTGCTAACGCGCCTTATCGCCTGTTTTGTGTTTTTATCGCTGATTTGGCTGGTCGTTGAGAATGTTGTGGTGTGATGTTGTTGTGGATTTTGGCACGGGAACGCCCACTCTGCATCTCATTAGTGATAGTTGCACGGGTCCTCTGTGGCAATGTTTTTTTAGGCTGCTATCGCGGGTGAACTAGTGCTGTGGGCTGTTCACACCAGCTTGTGAATAGGGAGGTATTTTTATCGCAACATGGGCTGCGATAAAGTGCCGTTGACTCGGCAATAGTTTCTTGTGAATATGCCCCTGAGTATAGACACCGTAACCTCAAAAAGTATTTAAAAAAAAGAAGACTCCTGCAGCAGGGAAGCTACAGCCCTCACTGTCCAGAGCAAGCCAAGTTAAATTAAAAACACCGGGCTTAAGCAATAAACAGAAAATAACACCTTCATTAAGGTCCTTTTTTAAAGTTCAAGAGAAACAGAAAGTTACTAACATAGATCTGGAAAAGGGCCAGAAGGAGAACGTTGGTGAGGATGAAGCTAATACAGCAAAAATGGAAGGCAACAGGTTCAGTGTATTAATGGCAGTGGACCAGCAGGAACCAGCTACGAAACTGACCAAGGAAACGCAACAGAGAAGGAGGGCAGAGAAGAAAGATACAGCACAGCCCAGCCCACAGACAAACCCGAGAACCAACAGAGCCATGCGCAACAAACCAGCATGGAAATAATGATGGAGATGATGATGAAAGAGATGAGGTCTAACTTCGCAACCTCAGAGAAAAATCAAGTAAAAATACAGGAAGCATGCGAAGTGTTAGATCAAAAGATTAACAGGCTTATTGATAGTGTGACATCAGTGGAATTGGGAGTAAAGGGGCTGAACAAAAAAGTTGAGACAAACAAAAAAGATATTGACCAACTAAAGGCTAAAGAAAACTAGATCAGGTACAAAATGAAGTCTCTGGAAAATCAAGCTAGGAGGAACAATCTCAGAATCCTCAATGTTCCAGAAGGCCTGGAAGGGGAAGATATCAAAACCTTCACAATCAAGTTACTGGAAGATAAAATACCCTAGACAAAGACGGCAGACCACTCAGGAGACATCCAAAGAATCCACCGAGACCCATTTGGGAAAGGAAAAACAAGGAAAAACCCAAGGAAAATCCTGGTCAACTTCAAAACCTATACGCTAAAAGAGAGGATCCTAAGCAAGGGTCTGAAGGTAGGGTCATTCACAAAAAACGACTGGACTTTTAGAATTAGATGCAAAATCACAAGATAGGTAATGGGAACTGGGGCAACTTATGCACCAACTAAGAGTGCTAGAGGCAACAGTGCAGATGCGTTTTCCAGCCTCACTGAGAATAATGTGGGAAAACAAAATGCATAATATAAGAGAACCAAGGAGGTGGAGTGCTTTATAGAACGCATTAAAGCTCAACAAAAGGAACACGCGTAAAATGGAATAGAATGCAAGAAAATAAAGCATCATGAGGGTAAGGAGCTCAAAAGGGTAGATTGATGCCCAAAAGAAGGAAAGAGGAGGCTTCTGCAGGGAGGGGGAGGGAGTCAAGAGAAACACTTAGAAAAAATGTAAAAGACAAAAAAAGCGCACTTGGTGGGGAGCATAATGGGGAAGAAAAAAGAGAGAGGGGCCCAGAAATTCCCATAGGAGACACAAAGCATATGCAATTTTCAACCAAATTCAACTCAACGGAACCAAAGAAAATAACTGAATGGCAGTAAACATCATGTCATGGAACAGAAAGGGCCGTAGGATAAGGAAATGAAGGGTAAAAATCCTGGAATATTTGAAGGTTGTAGACTGTGAGATAATGATACTACAAGAGACACATTTGGTGAAGGAAGATTGGGCAAGAATCCTTGAAAACCAGAAATGGGTGGACGCATATGTCTGCATAAACCAGGAGTGCAATGTGAAAGGTGTAGCAATCCTATTTAAAAAATCACTACAAGCAAGGATTGAATCTGCTACGGTAGACAGGAAAGGAAGATGGATAATAGCAAAAACCAGGATACACAACAACCCTTATGCCATTGTAGGATATTATGGTCCTAATATGGATGATCCGGAGCCTCTTCAAAAAGTATATTCCCAACTCCTCACTGCACAATCACCAATAATAATGGGGGGGGGGGGATTTTAACATAATATTAGATCCCAAAGAGGATAGATTTCCTGCAAAAAACTGCCCCAATCTACCAAAGATGAGGAAGTGGGTGAGTCTGTGTATTAAAGACCTAGGAATCATGGATACATGGAAGGAAAAAGGTGATAAGACACATAAGTTTATGCTGCAAAACAAAAGACTGGGGCACTCGTCCAGAATTGATTATTTTTTGATTGATAGAAGCCTTTTGAATTACACTAAAAACATAGAGCATTCACCAGCGCATCTATCAGACCACTCGGCAGTGATGCTGCGCCTCACCCTAAAAACAACGTCACTCTGCGCAAGATGGACAGTAGATATAGGTTTTTTTTCTAGATACAGCACTGTTAGAAGCATTAACAAAAGAAACAGAGGTATTATTCCAGCTAAACAAAGAAGGGACCACAAAACAAAGTGCCTGGGAAGCGTACAAGGCCTTTGTCAGGGGAGGGATAATTAGTGGAACAGCATATAAAAACAAAAACAGAGGACATGTATCAGGGAGTTGGAAAAAGAAATAGCAAATCTGGAGGTGGAGCTAGGCAAAAACATAACAGTGCAGGAAAGAGCTGATATTGTAGAGAAGAGAAAACTGAAAAAGGAGGAATTGGTAGATACCTTAGAAACAATTGTCAGGGACAGATGGGAGGCTAGCAAGCTTTCGCATCATGAATATGGCGAAGGATGCGGAAATCTAGTAGCATGGAAGCTGAAAATGGACTTAACACACAACAGGGTCATTAAAATACAAAAGGAAGATCTGCAGTTTAGTACAAAAGATACTGAGATTGGAAGAGTTTGTAAAATTCATTGACAAACTGTATACAGAAGAAACTGTAGCTACAATGGAGCAGATGAACTCAGTATTGAATGAGGTACTGATACCCACTGCAACTAAAGAACAAAGAAGAGATCTCAATCAGATGATTTCTAGACAGAAAGTTTTAGAAGCAATGAAGAGACTAAAAAAAGGCAAGGCAGCCGGTCCGAACACGCTCCCAAACGAGCCGTATATAAACCTATGGGAAATATTGGCTACACCCCTGACATAACTCCTGAACGAGGTTTTCATAAAGAAAGGAGATCGCCCATCTTACTGGAATTACGCGATTATTAGCATCCTATTAAATCCAGGTAAGGACCCTACTAAATGTGAGTCTTTCAGACCAGACTCACTTCTAAACGGGGACTATGAGATTTATACACTGTGGGCCCAATTCACAGAACTAACTTAAGACAAAATCCTAAACTTACTACCATTTTCGTATTCACAGAAGGCACTTACTCATTTTGGTATTCACAAAAGACACTTACTCACTTCGGTATTCACAGAAGTTAGGAGTCCTAACTTTAGGACTCCTAAATGCCTTCGTGAATACCGAAAGTCTTAAAATTAGGATTTTTCTCAGTTTAGGAGTCCTAAAGTTAGGACTCCTAACTTTACTACTACTAAACTGAGAAAAACCCTAATTTTAAGGCTTTCGGTATTCACAGAAGGCATTTAAGAGTCCTGAAGTTAGGAGTCCTAAGTTTACTACTACTAAATTGAGAAAAATCCTAATTTTAAGACTTTTGGTAGTCAGAGAAGGCATTTAGGAGTCCTAAAGTTAGGAGTCCTAACTTTACTACTACTAAACTGAGAAAAATCCTAATTTTAAGGCTTTCGGTATTCACAGAAGGCATTTAGGAGTCCTAAAGTTAGGAGTCCTAACTTTACTACTACTAAATTGAGAAAAATCCTAATTTTAAGACTTTCGGTATTCACAGAAGGCATTTAGGAGTCCTAAAGTTAGGAGTTCTAACTATACTACTACTAAACTGCGAAAAATCCTAATTTTAAGACTTTCGGTATTCACGGAAGGCATTTAGGAGTCCTAAAGTTAGGACTCCTAACTTCTATGAATACCGAAATGAGTAAGTGCCTTCTGTGAATACCAAAATGAGTAAGTGCCTTCTGTGAATACCAAAATGGTAGTAAGTTTAGGATTTTGTCTTAAATTAGTTCTGTGAATCGGGCCCATATACTATACAAATGACTAGGAGAAGTAGCAGGTTCTGTAGTACATTCAGACCAAAAAGATTTTATTAAAGGAAGGCAAAAAAAGGAACTCACCCCCGAGTGGATAAGTGGTATATATGAGGCAACTCAGCACTCAGTTCCCCTGTCAATCATTACCCTCTACACTGCAAAAGCATTTGATAGGGTTAGCTGGTGCTTTTTAAATGCAACACTCGAAAAATTCAACCTTGGAGATACTATTCAAAGCGTCATCAAGTAGATCTACAAAGGGCCTTCAGCTAAGGTTCTAGTGAATGACATTTTAACCCCTTCGCTGCTAGGCCCTCTCCCCCCCCCCCGTGCTAAGCCTTTTTTTGGCTATTTCGGGTAGTTTGCGCTTAGTCCCCTATAACATTTTGACCACATAAGGTATCCACGCCAAATTTGCGTCCTTTTTTCCAACATCATGGGGATTCTAAAGGTACCCAGGGTTTGTGGATTCCCCTGGAGGGGACCCAGAAATTAGCCAAAATACAGCTAAAATGTTATTTTGGGGAAAAATGGGAAAAAAGGGCTCCAGATGAAAGCGTCTGTTTTTTTCCATGCAAATTGTATCAAAAAAGGGGTTGTGGTGCTGAAATCACCACCATCCCAACTTTCAGGGACAAGCAGACATTTGTCAGAAAACCAACATTTTTAACACAGTTTTGGCATTTTTCTGGGACATAGCCTATTTTTGCTATTTTTTGTGCTTCCAACCTCCTTCCAGTTAATGGTAGAAATGAGCATAAAAGCAAAAATGGATCCTGGAAAGCTATACATTTTAGAAAAGTAGACAACATTCTAAATTCAGCAAGGGGTCATTTGTGTAGATCCTTCCAGGTTTCTTCATAGAAACTAACAGTTAAATATAGGAAAAATTGACAATTATTTTTTAAAAACTGCCATTTGTGTCAACATTTTCAACTGTAACTTCTCCTAATTATGACAGCTGTTTGAAAGCAATATACCATTACATTTGCTGGACCGTTCTGTTTGTGGGGATATATAGGACTTGTAGATTCACCAAGAACCCGACGTTCCCAGAGCCAATAACTGAGCAGTGTCTTGCAATGTTTTTTTATTATGTACCGGGTATATAGCAATTATTTTGGGAAAATGTATACATGGAAAAATGGGTATGAAAGACAGCTATGTATTTCTGAAATGGGAACAAAATATAGAGTTTAGAAACAGTAGATATTTGCACATTTCCAAAATTGGGAGTACCCATACTAGCATGAAAATTATAGGTAATTTTTCGAATGACTTCTTTTTTACACATTGTCTTTCATTTGGAAGGCAGAAATGCAACAAAAGTCAATAGGTAATAACAGTTGCTCTACAATTCTGTGTTTCCCTAAGTCTCCCGATAAAAATGGTACCTCACTTGTGTGGGTAAGCCTTGTGCCCACGACAAGAAACGGCTCAAAACGCAACATGGACACACCACATTTTCACAATGAAAAATGACCCTTTTTTTGCAAAATGCCTAGCTGTAGTGTTTGAACCCTAGCTCTGCCTGCACCTAAGGAGATTTAGCAAACCTGTACATTTTTGACAACTAGACACCTAGGGAAATCCAGGACGGGATGACTTGACTGGCTCTCACCAGGCTCTGTTACCCAGAATCCCTTGCAAACCTAAACAATTGTAAACAAAAACAAATTTTCCTCGCGTTTCTATGGTGGAAAGTTCTTAAATCTGCATGGATCCACAAAATTTCATCCACCCCACATCTCCCAAACTCTTCAGAAAAAAATGGTACCTCACTTGTGTGGGTAGGCCTAGTGCCCGCAACAGGAAATGGCCCAAAACGCAAGGTGGACACACCACATTGTCACAGTGAAAAATGACTCTTTCTCTGCAAAGTGCCTAGCTGTAGTTTTTGAACTCTAGCTCTGCCAGTACCTAGTGAAACCTAGCATACCTATACATTTTTATAAACTAGACACCTAGGGGAATCCAGGATGGGGAGACTTGACTGGCTCTCACCAGGTTCTGTTACCCAGATTCCCTTGCAAACCTGAAAAATTGTCAAAAAAACACATTTTACTCACATTTCTGTGGTGGAAAGTTCTGGAATCGGCTTGGATCCACAAAATTCCACCCACCCCGCATTTCCCAGAGTCTTCCGAGACAAATGGTACCTCATTTGTGTGGGTAGGCCTAGTGCCCGCGACAGGAAACAGACCAAAAAGCAAGGTGGACACACCACATTTTCACAGTGACAAATTACCCATTTTTTGCAAAGTGCCTAGCTGTAGTTTTTGAACCCTAGCTCTGCCAGGTCCTAGGAAAACCTAGCAAACCTATACATTTTTGAAAACTAGACACCCAGGGAATTCCAGGGAGGTATGGCTTGCGTGTATCCCCCAACGTTTTCTTACCCAGAATCCCCTCAAATTTAGCTGAAAAAATCACTTTTTCCACACATTTTTGTATGGGAAAGTTGTGGCATTACCGGGCTGACACAAATTTCCTACCACCCAGCATTGCCCCGGGTCCCCTGATAAAAATGGTGTCTCACTTGTGTGGGAGGCCCAAGTACCCGTGACAGGCAAGGGCCCAAAACGTATTGAGGCAACATCACTTTCACACACCCACATTCCTGACACAGCAACCACACCAGCTCAAGGATTGTGTGGAGTGGCATTTAGCTAGCAGTGTGTGTAGTGACCAGCAGCAAGTCACTACTCACACACTGCCAGTCAAGCAACCGTCCACGCACACCGCCAGCCAAGTGCCAGTCCACGCACACCGTCAGCCAAGCGCCAGCCCGCGCACATCGTCATAAATTATTTTTAAACAAGAAAGTAAACACAAACCAATTGCAACTAAATACAAAACTATAACTACATAAACAACAGCAGTAAGTAAAGACATCATTCCATTGCAAACGTTAAACTGAACAACTATATAAAACCATACAGACCAGGCAGTACACTATTAGACTCACGGTTGCTCCCAAAAACTCTTTTGAGTGTGATACAATCTGAAACATGTGGGCACACACATCCCAGGATTAGAAGGACAAATGGCACAGTGCATACGACTCTCCTCCCGCACACCTCTTCGCCAACAGACTCTACATCTCTTACAGGGATTGGTTTTTTTTGGGCTTGGGAGGAATTAAATCAGGAAAGTGGCGATCTTTCAATCTAGCCACATCCTCTACCACTACAACTCTAGGAATACTTGCCTGTTCCACAACAACAAGGCTGCCTGTCACAGACTCCTGAAACTGAACAAAAGTCAACTTTGACGCAGGAGAACACTCCTTGTACACAACAAAAGCATTGAAAGTTGCTAAATTGAAGAGATGGATGGCCAACTTCTTATACCAAATGTAAGCCTTATGGATAGCAGTGTAAGGTTCCAAACTCTAATCTACTCTATCAACACCACCCATGTGCTTATTGTAGTCTAAATTGAACACAGGTTTGCGCACTTCAGCAATCTGACCCCAAACAGCCACAATGTGAAGTACTCTCATCATGGATGTTAGTCAGCATGTACACATCCCTCCTGTCCACAAATTTCACAGGTAGTAGTTCATCACTACGCAAGGAACTGCACTGTCCCCTCTGAAGCTTTTTGAAAACAAGCTGTTTTGGATAACCTTTACGGTTAGAGCAGATTGTTCCACAAGCAAAAGTGTCCACTTTGAACAATTCCTTAAACAATTGCACAGCAGTGTCGAAGTTATCAAGGTACAAATGGTGGCCTCTGTTAAACAGTCCTCTAGCAAGATCCCACACAATTTTCTCTGAAACTCCAAAAGTGGACGGACAACCAGGGGTCAGTAGTGGCATCCCTACCAGTGTACACCCGGAAATTAAAGACATATCCTGTCCTACTCTCAGACAACATATACAGCTTAATTCAATATTGTGCCCTCTTGCTAGGAATCTACAGTCTAAAAACCAAACAACCCTTGAACAGGACCAAAGACTCATCAATAGCTATTTCTTTCCCTGGAGTATAGATCTCTGAAAATCGATCTACAAAGTGATCAAGAATAGGCCGAATCTTGAAAAGACGGTCACAGTCAGGGTTATCTCGTGGCAACGGGAAAGCCTTATCAACAAAATGCAGCATCCGAAGCAAAAGTAAATACCGATCACGACTCATAATCGCAGGAAATATGGCTGTTGCCATCAAGGGACTGGTAGACCAATATGAAGCCAGGGACGGCTTCCTTAGCAAGCCCATCAAAGAAGTCAAACCAAAAAGCTTCTTCATCTCATCCAGCTTTGTGGGAGTCCACCGGGTAGCTCTAGAGTGGGGCCTAAGTTTGGCACTGTAGTCCCTCAAAAACTGTTCAGCATACAAATGAGTCTGCTCAACAATCTCACCCAAAAATACATCATCCATGAATAACTGAAAAAACTGTATAGGCAAAAAAAATTCACAATCCACTCTACACCCTGCATCACCACTAAAGGCAGGCAACACCAGCTGCACCATGTTTGGATCAACCCAGAGTCCAGCAACTTCCATTGGGAAGTCTTCTTCAATATCTTTGATATTCCACCCGATCAAACAACTACAAGAATAGACAAGATACCTAGAGGTCGTGTGATATCTGGTTTCCTGGTAAAACTGTATACCCAGAAGGGAGAACAGTTAACAACAGTTGCCTATAGTGATAACCAACTTTTCAAACAAGTCAACAACAACAAGCCCTTTGTAAAAAAAAAAATAAACAAAATGGAGCTTTAGCACAAAGACCTATATACCGCTCACTTGCCAGAAGCAGCTAGACTCACCACCACCTACTCTGCACAGACACAGTAAGGACCAACAGAATCCCACTAAAAAAGAAAAAAAAAAGAAAATTACACATAACGCAAAACACATTGCAAAGAATTTCATGCACAAGACACTAACTAAATATGCTGCTATTATGACACCACTTACAAAAAATTCATTCATGCATGTCATTAATACTCAATTTGAGAAAACAAAACGAAAATGTTTTTCTTACCAAAAAAATGCAACTACGTAAAACTGCAGATCAACCACTGCCGAAACCGCAAACAAGAGTCAAAAGCTTTCCACTGGAATAAAAAGGAGAAAAAACACATTACAATCACATATGCAAATAATGCACTAGTCCACTCACTATCCACCAGCCAAGCAAAGGTGGTAGGTGGTCCTAAAAGCATGAGGCCGATCTGCCCCCACAGGGAGCAGAAACAGCCCAAAAATTCACCCTCATGAAGGGGGAGCGACCCTTGCCCAAGGGGTCATTACCCAACACCAACATTTAAAAAGCCCTGGTGTCTAGTGGCTTCTGCCCCCCTAGGGGACAGATGGGCCTAAAAACATATGGCTGATCTGCCCCAAAGGGGGCAGAAACAACCAAAATAAATACCCCATAAAGGGAAGCAACCCTTGCCCAACTCAAACAATCCCTGGTGTCTAATGGCTTCTGCCCCTTTGGGGGCAGATGGGCCTAGAATAACAAGGCCGATCTGCCCCCAAAGGGGGCATAAACAGCCAAATAAATGATCCCCCAAGGGGATCGGCCCTTGCCCCAGGGGCTGCTCCTTAACAACACAAACAAACAATCCCTGGTGTCTAATGGCTTCTGCCTCCCTTGGGGGCAGATGGGCCTAGCATAACAAGGCCGATCTGCCCCCAAGGGGGACAGAAATGGCCACAATAAATGATTCCCAAAGGGGAGCAGTCCTTGCCTAAGGGTAGCCGATCCCCAGAAACATATTAAAAAAAAAAAAAATCCCTTGTGGCCAAGTGGGCCCACAGCGACTTTTTTATTAATTCAATCTGCCCCCACAAGGGGGGCAGACCACTACTAAAAAAAATATCCCCCAAGGGGAGCAACCCTTGCCCAAGGGTCCGCTCCCCGACACAAAGGCACTTTTTAAATAAAAATAAAAAATCCCTGGTGGCCTAGTGGTCACATAATGCCTTTTTTTAATTCATATATAGATCTGCCCCACCAAGGGGGGCAGACTCATCCACAAAATGTTCACCCCCAAGGGGAGCAACCCTTGCCCAAGGGGCCGCTCCCCGACACAAAAGGCACTTTGAAAATAAAGAAAAAAATCCCTGGTGGCCTAGTGGTCACATAATACCTTTTTTAAAATTTATATATAGATCTGCCCCCCCTTCCCCAGCAGGGCAGACCCATCCACAAAATCTACACCCCAAGGGGAGCGACCATTGCCCAAGGGGCCGCTCCGCAACACAAAAGGCACTTTGTAAATAAAAATAAAATCCCTGGTGGCCTAGTGGACACAAATGTCTTTTAATTTAAATATATTGATAGATCTGCCCCCCCCAAAGAGGGGCAGACCCATCGACATAATGTGCACCCCCAAGGGGAGCGACCCTTGCCCAAGGGCCCGCTCCCCGACACAAACGGCCCTTTAAAAAAAAAAAGCATTCCTGCTGCACGATCGCGCCCCAAGCGCGATCGTGTAGCAGGAATGCTTGAATAAGACATTGGAGGAAAGGAAAACACTTTCCTTTCCTCCGATGCCTTTTTAAAATGTCCCCGCACCCTACTCGAGGCCAAACTCACCTCTTACCTGCTGGACGCGCTGGAAGCAAATGTCTTCCAGTGTGTCCGGTATCATGTGATGATGTCAGCGTGTGAGGCGCGCTGATGTCATTACATGATGTGGTGGGGTGCGGGGGGTGAAGCGGAAGGGCTTCCCCTTCCATTGTGGGTGGGGTAGGATGATGGGTGGCCCATGGGCGGAACGCCAGCACTTCCCCTGTGGGTGGGTGCCAGAACGGCTGGGAGCCGTTGTGAGCACACGCCCACCATGTCTCAGGACGGCCACCACTCCTTTTTAATCTTTATAGCGAGCCCTTAGCATACCTACTAAGGAAGGAAAAGGACATAATACCATTCATATACTGGAAAAGGAAGGTAACATTATTTGCAGATGACCTGATGGTGTACTGTTCACCAGTAACCTAATGACATCACTTCCAAAACTCGAAGATATCTTACAACACTTTGGGAGTGCCTCTGGATATCTAGTAAACCAATCAAAGTCTGAGATCCTCGAAAGGAACATAGACTCCCAGAATCAAATGGTGAAGGAAAAATTAAGTACCTCAGGATAGATCTTACAACAAATATAGAAGAAATAGCGAGTTTTAACTTTGACAGGGTACATAAAGAAGTGAGGAAACTACAAAAATTATTGGGGAGGCTTACCTCTGACATTCATGATGAGATCAAATATAATCAAAATGGTGATACTCCCAAAGTTTACGTACTTGTTTAGTACCATCCCACTGGAATTTAAAGCAGACCAGATAAAAAAACTACAGGGAGAACCTAACAGCTTCATCTGGGCTGCCAAAGGGGCAAGAATTGCATGGAGGAAGTTAAGAAGGAACAAGGGACTAGGAGGTATCTCAAGCCCGGACATTTTGGAATACTGCAGGGCTTTTCAATTTAAAAATATTAGGAGATTATTGGATATTATTGACTCATACCCCGTTTATCTGCAGGCTCTAGTCAATAAGGAAGAAAGTCACTACTTGTACAAATTTGGTCACCCCAAGTATTTCAAGAAGGTATAATTGAAGACCCTTAGGTCCGCAGCAAGTCTTTGGTACCAAATAAGAAGATCACTGAAAATCCCGTATTACAGCAAGTTCACACCAATTTGGGACTCCCCCTGGACCCCAGATTGCCTCACAGACAGGATAGCAAATCCCTTGAGAGAAAACAATATTATAAAATGGAGCCAGCTAATAGACCAAAACACTACCGTAGAAAGGGAAGTCCTAAATGATCTGCAAAAAGGAACACTTTCAAGGTTCAAGTACTACCAACTTACCAGCTGGGTCAAGAGCCAGAAAGATAACAAAACTGGAAATGGGAATATAGGGGAAATGATGCAGGGAAATGAGATTAACAAAAAAGAAATATCTTACTGGTACTGGGCCCTAATTCAAGAAGGGGAAAAAGACTATAAAATTCCGGACGAGTTTTGGGGGAGAGACCTGCCGGAGCTGGACATCCAACATGAATGGCACGTATCAATTGCTACCTGTTGGCCAATTGTGAAGTCTGCTCCTCTGAGAAAAAATAATGTATTCACTACTCAGAGAGCATACTGGATGCCAAAGAGGTTATCAAAGATCAGCAGCCAAAAAAACAGAAGCTGCCCCAGGTGTGGGGAAGTTGGTGCAGATGACCTCCACATTTTTCGGCAGTGCCCCCCAACTCAAAGTATTTTAGAGAGAGACGGGCAAGACCTTATCCAAGTTGTTGGGTCAACTGGTGGAGGTGAGACTTGACCTTGTAATTTTTGGGGTAAATCAACATAATCCAAATAACTATACGTTAAGTAAAGATCAAGAAACAATTCTCTTCACATCGATACTTTTAGCAAGAAGAGAAATATGTATTAAATGGGTGAAGAATATACCTCCAACACATAGTGAATGGCTGGCCTCAGTACAAAGGATAAGCAAACTAGATAGAAGCGGGAATACGGGTAAAAGACATAAATTCTGGAGCATTTGGGAAAAGTACAACCAACTTAATTAAAGAAGGGGACATACATGGCAATGTCCAATGTTTAGGCACTGCAATAAAGCTCTCAAGTGGGAACTTGAAAGAGTAGTCAGAGTGACTAGCTCCTCCCAGATTCGATTTGCACTGAAACTGGACAAAAAGGGGCCCGAAAGAAAAAGGAAAGAGGCAACTCCCCATGCATACGATGTGTTTACCCAGGAGAGATCCCAATAGATGGAACAGAAGGGCCAGCGAGCCCCCGACACCTCCAAATCCAAAACATTGCTGAATAAGGACAAAAAATTGAAAAAAACCATCATAGTATTTATTACATACACTGATTCATATAAAAATGTTACTTCACAAAGATTCAAATGTAAATAACAATATGCAACATATTTCACCTCAATGCATTTTTACATTTGCCTAATGAGTCATGAGTTGTGCCTGATTTGGAGTTTCCCTGATGAGATACTCCGACATATATATAATGGAACATTCCATCTGCCAAATTCCTGTCAATATTTCATTTTTCTCCATCATTCATTTATCATCTGGACATAACAAAGGACATTGAGAAATGGTTTTGGGTATGTGTTACTTTGTCACCAGTGTGCACACATTCCTGTCTGTGTTCCAACTAAAATTGTATGCTTATCACAATTATTTATCCAAAGACATATTGGCATACACATACATTTGTGAAGGAGTAAGACATCATGCAAATCTGTCTCTTTTAACATGTATGAAACAGGATTTCTGGTGCAATACACAATTGGGATATGTTTTGAATGCAAAATGCAGCCATTAATTCTGATGCGATTTCTCATTTTGACTCACATGCTCACTCTTGTTTGTGCAGAATCCCAACTTACCAATGTGATGTTTGGTGCATCCACTGTATCATAAGTACATATTATGCTTCGTTACATGTAATAGGGCTACCATTGCATCATTCACAATAGTGAAGGAATATCACACCTGACATAATAAAGACTATTGGCCTGTATGGTACAATTGTCCCACACAACATTGTACAACCTGATGTATATGTGTAGTTCAGGCAGCCGTGTGTCTGCTCAGAGCAGTCCTTTGGTAGTGAGGATCCTTTCCAAAAAATGCATAGACAAAGCACATCATCATAGCTGCAGCGGCACTCCACGCTCTCAACCCAGGCCGCAACAAAACTGCAACCTAGCATCACCAGCCGACACCCATGGACCCTTCAGCTGTCACCAGTGCCAGCACACCTGCAGCACCGCCAAGACCACGGACCCAGCGTAACCCGCCCGCAAGAACACAACCGAACTGAAGACCCTGCAATGCATCCTCCTCAATGTCCGATCCCTTCACAAACACGCCACCAAAATCTGGGACCTCCTCAACAGCACCACCCCGGACGTAGCATTCTTTACCGAAACCTGGACCAACACCACCTCGGGACCGGACATCGCCATTCCCCAAGGATACAAGATCTCCACAAAGGACCGCCACACCCGCCCTGGAGGAGGAATTGCCATCGTCCACAAATCCACCCTCCGCCTAAGCACAATCCCCGACAAGCCCACAGACCTGATGGAACACCTTCACTTCAAGATACTGGCCAGCCCTACCTCCACCCTCCGAGGAACCCTCATCTGCCGATCCCCTGGACCCCATGGACTTTTCGCCAACTCCATCATGGACATCATCTCCCCACATGCCATCACGTCCACCAACTACACCCTACTGGGAGACCTCAACTTCCACCTCGACAACCAACTGGACCCCAGCGCCACATCCCTCCTGGACAACCTCCACAACATTGGACTCTGCCAGATCATGACCGAGCCCAAGCACTCAGCAGGACACACCCTTGACCCCCTCTTCACAACAGGAAACTCCATCACCTTCAGCCACCACTGAACTCCCATGGACTGACCATCGATGCGTCCACTTCACCTTCAGAACACCCACCTTCCACAGACACCAGCACCTGCTCCCACAAAGAGCCTGGACCTGAATCAGCGATGACCAGCTAACCTTGTCAGTCAGCAACTCCACCCCAACCATTGCAGAAAACAACGACTCCAACACCGCAGCCAAACCCTGCACAGATGGATCTCCAACAGCGCCAACACCATAGCCCCCCCTGAAGAAAAAGAACAACACCCACGACAAGAAAGCTAGATAGTTCACCACCAAACTTTGAGAGTCCAGATGCACTTGCCACCACCTCAAAAAGGTCTGGAGGAACACCAAATCCACAGAAGCCCACAACAACTTCAGAGCCGCCACCGACGCTCACAACCAACTCATCAGAAAACTAGGAAAAAAGCGATTGAAGACAGAATCTCCACTTATGCACACAACAGCAAAGAACTCTTCAACATCTTCAAGGAGTTCGCCCAACCCACCAGCGAGTCCACTGACATCCCTCCCTCACAAGACTTCTGCGACAAACTCAGCACCTTTTTCCACCAGAAAATCAAGAGCATCTACGACAACTTCGACGAAGACAACCAACACACTGAACCCTCACCAACCACCCCCGACACCCTAAAGCCAGCGTTCGACAACTGGACAGCCCTCACCACCGAAGACACACTGAAGACGATGAAGTCAATCCACTCCGGGGCCCCCACGGACCCCTGCCCCCACCACATTTTCAACAGAGCCACCAACACCATTGCACTCATGCTCTGCCACACCATCAACCGCTCCCTGGCAACCGCCTCGTTCCCTGATGACTGGAAACAAGCTGAGATCAACCCCCTCCTGAAGAAACCCTCAGCGGACCCCACCGACTTCAAAAACTACAGACCCATCTCCCTGCTCCCGTTCCTAGTCAAAGTAACCGAGAAAGCCATTAACAGCCAGCTCGCCATATTCATCGAAGAGCACAACATCCTCGACTCCTCCCAATCCAGTTTCAGAAAAAAATGCAGTACGGAAACCACCCTTCTCACCTCAACAGACGACATCCGTACCTTACTGGACAAAGGAGAAACATCAGCCCTCATTGTCCTCAACCTCTCAGCGGCATTCGACACAGTCTCTCACAGCACCCTAATACGCAGACTCCACAACGCAGGGATCCAAGACAATGCCCTCGACTGGATCCGCTCCTTCCTCTCCAGCATAACGCAGCGGGTCAGACTCCCCCCTTTCCTCTCGGACCCTACAACTACCACCTGCAGAGTCCCCCAGGGGTCCTCTTTCAGCCCTACGCTCTTCAACGTCTACATGGCTCCGCTCGCCCCCATCGTCAGAACCTATGGACTCAACATTGTGTCATACGCAGACGACACCCAACTCATCCTCTCCCTATTCAACGAACCCAACACCGCAAGACACAACTTTCGAGAAAGCATGGAAGCCATCGCCAAATGGATGAAAGACAGCTGCCTACAACTAAACACCAACAAAATGGAAGTACTCATCATGGACCCACACCCCAACGCCTGGAACGACACCTGGTGGCCCCCTGCCCTCAGAAGTTGGCCCACCCCCACGGACCACGCACGCAACCTGGGACTCATCCTGGACTCAGAGCTCAAAATGTACCGCCAGATCAACCCCGTGTCATCCTCTTGCTTCCACACCCTCCGCCTCCTATGTAAGACCTTCAAATGGATCCCGCTCGAACACAGAAAGACCATCACTCACGCCCTGGTCACCAGCAGGCTCGACTTTGGCAACGCACTCTATGCCGGGATAAACAAAAACCTCACCCGCAACACTCACTATGTGGTCAACTTCCGCCGTGGACATCTGATTACAAATATCCTGATGGCGAGGTCAGACACCCACCATTTTAGAAGGTTAAATAGTGTATTTGTGACTGTTAAGTGCATCACAACCACTCCAAATGTTGCCTACTTTGTTTACATATTCAAACTTTGGAGGAAACTCATTTTTTTTTTTTTTAAAGTATATGTAGTGCATTTGTGTGGTTAACTGCGATATTTGCGCGGTGACGTGTACACCTACATTGGTGGAAATTAGGCTGATTTTTTTTTCTTTTTTTAAAAGAATGTGTAAATAATACATCTGTAGTGTATTATTTAGAAATTCCTTCATATTTAAAATATTGACAGCTTCAAAATGAAAATTTGTGAAGTAAAAATGACTCCAAAAAAATGTTAGCTTAAAGGATGCTGTGAAACCATATTTTTTTTGGGCACATTACAGATGTGTTAATAATTTTAAAAAAAAATATGTGGAAATTGTTTAAAAATGTTCACAATTCTTCCAATGGAGACATTTGAACCCTGCGAGAGTGAGGAGACAACAGACTTAAGGGGGGCAGCTAGGTGTGAAGGAGGAAATGCTGGCGAGGCCAAGAAGAGGGCAATGAGCCACCTTGGGAGGTCAAGCACTCACTAGGGCTTGGCAGACCAAGGACTGAAATAGGTCTCTGCCGATGTCTCCTGGATCCCACCACGCTCCGCCCATAGTCATAGGGATTCAATGGATTCTCACCTTGGCAGGCCCAAAAGGCCACAGAGAGTCCATGCCAGTCAACATGTAGGCCAGTCAACCCATGCCGCTTCAAGCTGATGCTGCGAGGGCCATACTCTCGTCATACTCTCCAGGCTCATTCAGAGAAGGTGAGGGCCCAGCAAGGAGATGAAGAAAGCAGGACAGGCAAGGATGGGGAGGGCAAGCAATTGCCCAACTCTTCAGGGTCCAGCAATGGGCCCACGAACCAGGTAACATGGGGGGACAGAAGGAAGACCAAGAAAGCAGGATGGGTGAGGATGAGGAGGTCGGCTGTTGCCCCCATTCCCCCATCATCCAGCGATGGACCGACGTGCCAAGTCCCGGCTCTGCAGCGTCCTCTGGCATGGCCACACCCTCAGCAAGGTCAGGCCGGGCTCGCTGATAACCAGCACCGGCCCCTCACACAACGCTGGCCTCCATGAGGGGTGATGTGGCCAAGCAGTCGGCCCCGGAGGGGCTGTGTCGACAGGTCCCTCACCCTTTAGGCAGGACTGAGACACTTATGCTTAAGGTGCATGATGATGCCCTCCCCATCTTTGACTGTGACAACTCCTATGGGCACATTTTCTTTGAAATCTCAGAGTTATTTGCCAAAATTTTGCAGGGATCCTGGGCTCTTTTGAATGGTTTTTCAACATGCATGGGAATAAGTGATAAGGTTTTTGGTTTAATTTTTGGACTTCTAGATTGAGCTCTTACGATCTCTCCTGTTTCCTATGCTTTAAACAGTCCACTAGGGCTAAATTCTTTTTACCTCTCCCGTTAACATTAACACGAGACTCCATGTATGTCACAGTGGAGTTCACTCCCTTTTCTGACTCGCCACCACTTTGGTATCCTGTCAAACTACTTAATTTATCTTTTGACATATGACTTAGTATCAGAACTTTAATTAAACTACAGAACGAAAACGGCTCACTTACAAACTTTCCATCTCAAAATACCTTTTTCGCATGCAAGGCAGTTACTTTCTCTGCGCCACTGATTGTGGGGCTTCCTTCTACAGATAGCTGGCTGCCTCTGCGTCTTCTTGAATTCACACCTCTGCTAAACATGCATCTTTGTCTCATTCCTCTTGCCCCCAAGTAATTCTTTTGTACTCTTTCTACGACCCTTCTTATATATTATCAGATTTGTAGGTCTCGCCAAAACCAATTGCTTCCAATACATACGCATAAACATCTGCATATATTAATACCTATACATAAACATAGATTGGGCTTTGGATTTGTACTTTTTTTAGGATATTGATTAGATTTGTTGTCTTTGTCAGTCTTTCCATCGCTGTGCCTATTCTTGTGTTTATACCGTCCATGAGCATTTGACTCTCACAGCGTTTGGATTCGATCGTTTGTATCCTTCCACTGCTTACTCAAGTTCATTCGTTTTCGTGTTTTACTTTACCTTCAGCACTCTACCAAAATTCCTGTGTTCCCTTGCTGTCTACCCCAATTTTATCTCCTCACTGTGCTCTGTTAATTCTCTCCACCATCGCCACGCTCGCCAATTTTACCCAACCTGCTCTCCATCCAGCTTCCCATATTGAATGTATTTGTTTATGAGAGCCCAGAGCTGTACAGGGATGCCAGCTGCTTGAATGCTTATTAGTGCTTAGGGCGCTCTTTCTCTTTTTAATTAATATTTTAATTAACCGTTTTAACATGGCTGTTTTCCATGTTTGAACGGCAAGTTAAATATTGAAGCCTGTGTAATGATGCTTGTCCGCATCATAATGCACGCGAGTGCATGAGTGGCCATCTTGGAATGGGTTTTGTTTAAAAACCCATTTCAAAATTGCAAGCCAACTGTGTGCGTGCCTCTTGGCACATGGGTTTAATCAACAAAAAGCAGTGGCAAAACCAATAGCTTGTCTGAGCTGTTACCTATTGGCTTTGCATATGTTTGTTATAAATCGACTTTCATGTCCTTCTCTTTCCTAGCACAAAAGTAGTTCTCTTGTTCTCTGCTCTTTTATTATGTAAAGTGATCCAAACATACTATCAATACTGAAAATAAAAAATGATGGGCGATATTATCAAGGAATAGCGACAACATTATAGCCACTTTAGCAGCAGGAAACTGCCGCTAAAGCGGCGATAATGGGCTTGATAATACGACCTTGTGAATTCCCATAGAAGCCCAGGTTCACACCAGAACCTGGGCTTCTATGGGAATTCACAAGGGCATATTATCAAGCCCATTATCGCCGCTTTTAGCGACAGTTTCCTGGCGCTAAAGTGGCGATGATGTTATCGCCGCTCCTTGATAATATGGCCCGATGTCCTTTTATTACTTCACATTTGTTGGTAGGTGGTTTCATAAAAAGGCATACTGCTGTTTGGGGAAATCCCTCCTGTGAATATATGCTTCACTGCGGCACAAAGCCAAATAACATCTTGGGTGCTTGGCGTCAAAGAAGGGGTCATTTGAAAAAATATGGGGGCATATTATCAAGACAGACAATAAATTTAAAACTGCCGCTAAAACGGCGATAATGGGCTTGATAATATGCTCTATGGAATTCCAATTGAAGCTCAGGTTAGATGTCCTTCACATAATTTTATCGCCTGTATTGATAATATGCCCCATGGTTCAGCTCTTACGCCATCACCCCTTCATGATCATGTGGGACTATTTCATTTGCTTTTCTTTACTGCCTGCGCCTTAAATACATGTTTCCTTTCCACTGCATTGCATATCACCGAGCCAAAGGTTAAATGCAGGTGTTTCTAAAAATATGAATGCACTTGTAAACTGTGTTCTCGGCACTGCATTTGCTTTCGAGTTGAAAAAACAGAGACCACACCAATGAAAACTTAGGAATGTGGATGACCGCGGTTTTTGTCGGGACACAAGCTCACCGCATGGCACGTTCTCATCTGAGTCCAATGTAAGTGTAGAGAGGCATAACATGGCTATTTCCTGGCCCTCGCCCCACCAACCTTTCGGCTCTACAGGAATGAGTCAGCTCTCTTGCAATCACGTTTTTCTTAAGTGGATAATGCTCCAGTGGGTTTTCTCTAATACCACTTCAGAGAGGCGTCCTGGAGCAATCCGCTCGTGTGTGAATTCTCCACAGCATTCATCAGCAAGAGAGCTGGTTCATGGCCAAGATCTTTTCAAATTGTAACCTGTGCAGTTAATTCTATAAACGCTCATTTATCATTCACAAATTAACCTTGAAACCGGATGGCAGCTGCCATTGTCATTGTCTTTTTCCTGTGTCTCAGTAATCTCCAACCTTAGGCAAACATCGGGAATCTGGCTGAGGGAATCCAGATGCACTGCGAATATTTTTAAAATGAATAAATGCACAAGAGAATGTACATGCTTTGCGTACCTAATACGTGAGCTTAATTCTTAGCAGAAAAACGCTGTTCTAGGAATTGTATTGCAATATATTAATTTGCTGAAATTAGCCCCAGTCAGATTTTTTATCCTTTAAACCATGTGCTGCGTGCTTTTTTTCTCCTCTGTTTTTTATTGATTTTTTTATTTTTTATTGAGAGCAGACTTTCTATCTCTGCACTAATGTGGTTAAGTGATAGAGAAGATGGCGAGCTGCAATTTTTGTACTGTATCCGAATTTAGGGGCATATTATCAAGAAACGGCGTTAAAATTATTGCCGCTTTAGCAGCAGAAAACTGCCGCTAAAGCGGCGATAATGGGCTTGATAATATGCCCTTGAGAATTCCCATAGAAGCCCATGTTCTAGTGTCAACATGGGCTTCTATTGAAGTTCTCTGCGGCATATTATCAAACCCATTATCGCCGCTTTAGCGGCAGTTTCTGCCGCTAAAGCGGCGATAATTTTAACGCCGTGCTTGATAATATGCCCCTGGGATCTGCCTTGCAGTATTTTGAACAGTTCGTTTTGCTTTAAAAGATTGTTCCCTGCAAAATGATCGCTCTGGCGTAGGCAGCTTCTTAAAAGTTGGCTATATCCGTCTATGTCGTGTAAAGTATTTTCCAAACTTGGGGCCATATTATCAAGCAAGGCGTTACAATTATCGCCGCTTTAGCGGCAGAAAACTGCAGCTAAAGCTTCAATAATGGGCTTGATAATATGCCCTTGAGAATTCCAATAGAAGCCCATGTTGACACCAGAACATGGACTTCTATGGGAATTCTCTTGGGCATATTATCAAGCCCATTATCGCAGCTTTAGCGGCGGTTTTCTGCCGCTAAAGTGGCGATAATGGTAACGCCGTTTCTTGATAATATGCCCCTAAGTATGAGCAAATTACCTCTTTATAGACGCATCTCCTTTAGAACTGCGGGGCATATTAGCAACGCTTTGCGATAACTATCGCAAAATGTGCTTAGCACTCCTTTTCCTAACGCCCGCTATCGCAGGTTTTTATTGCGGAGATATCGCGTTATTAGCAAAGTGTATCTCCAAGGCGATAAAGATTCCTGCGATAGCAGAGAAATCGCCTTTTTACAGGGAACATCGCTGGTTTTCCAACGATGTTCCCTGCAAAACGGCGATGACCTTGCTGATACGACCCTGTGGGCGTATCAGCAGAATCCACCCCCTATGTTAGGGGTGGCTAAGTCAGGATCTTAGCAGACATTAGTTTTTGGAGAAAACATCAGTTTTCTCCAAAAACTAATGTGTGCTAAAATGCTAGGGATCCTTGCTGATAGCGCGAAGCCGCGTTATGGATGTTCTGACATGTAGTGAATGTCAGGAACACCCACTTTGCATCTCATTAGAGATGCAAAGGTAGGCGTATTGAAAAAGGGTGCTAACATGCGAATATGCATGTTAGCACCCTCTTGCTGATAGGGCAATGGTTTTATCTCCGCTTTTCTGGCTTTTAAAGCCAAAAAAGCGGAGATAAAGCCATTGCTGATATGCCCCCAGCGTTTCTTAACTTTTTGACTTCTGTGGGCCCGCCACTGATTCGCTATTGGAAGCTGCAGACCGTGGTCTAAGCAATTTCTTCACAAAACTACAGGAACAAGCATATACCAGACTCGCATGTCCTCCACACAAATTAAATTGTGCCTCCCTTTAGTAATACTATACTCATATTTCCCTATACTAATCCACAACTAATCCTATGGGGTTCCAGAGTAGCGTGCTACTTGCCAAAAAGCGATTTGACACCTCATCAGGGAGGGAAAGCGCTATATAAATACAATTACACTTACAATACATCAAACAAACATTTATATTATGTGAATTTTCTTTAAGTCACAAACAGAAAAATCCCAAATTAGATTTTTTAAACTTTTGAACAGAAAGTTAGAGTTTTTAAAATGTGGTCTTATTTTTTTTTAAAAGACAAGCAATATTCTAGACACTGTACGGCAGTTTGGCGCAGACCCGTTGCGCGTTTTGAACGAGTGAAGCCAGGAGCAGCATAGTCGACACCGCAATTCATCCATATAACACAATGCGTGAGTGCATCTTGATCACCTTCGGCCAGGCCTAGATTAGGGTGACCAAACGTCCGTAAATTTCACGGACCGTCCGTAAATTGGACCTCACGTCTATTGTCCATGAGGATCCCTTTTACGGATGCCTTTTGTCTGTAATTTTGGGCCTTACAGGGAGCAGAGCTGTTCCCCTGCAAGAGGCCTCAGCCCCCTGATGATACCGCCTCACACTTTTCTAATCACAAGAGCAGCCCCACCCCGCCCATTGTAATTCTGTATGCGTTTGATTGCCACATACATAATGACAATGGGCCAGTCTGGGCTGTGAAAGCATGTTGTGGCCTCCTCCAGCCTCGTTCTAGGGCAGGGTATTCTGTCACATGGAAGTGCAAAACGCCCATGCTGCTGCTACCTGAGAATCCAGTTAATCAAAGGAAGGTGGTGAAAGAAGTTCAAAGGAAAGGATTAAAGTTCTTTCAAAGTCTCATCATTTTAGAACTGATGCATTTTCAATATTATATTCAAGGAAGCCATGGTTCCTGCTTTTTTATTTTATGCAAATAACAACTATTGACAAAGCCAATAGTTCTGGCTTGTTGTAGGTGTAACGTTACTTGTTCTAGGTGTGATGTTACTTGTTGTTTTATATATCTTGGTGCAATGACAGAAGCAATAAAATACCAGTCGGGTGGCACATTATACTAAGCACAGATGTTTAGCTTAGGTGTTTTAAGCCACGCCCTTAATTACATTTAACACCCCTTTGGAGAGACCCCCATAGTTTTTTCATCCCACTTAAAGCTCTGGAAACAACATCATGTCACAGTCGCCTCACGTACGAGCACTGTGCATCATGCATGACTCATGCCTTCCACTTTTTCAGATTGCCTATGCGCAGTGGCATAGTGAACCCTCCTGCACCCCACCCCTTGCTTTAGGAAGTACAGCAAGGGTGGAGTTCTTGATGGGTCTCTTCTGTCTGCAACTCTGCGGAAAAAGGCTCAGCTCATATTTCTGAGAAAAGGTGAGTGAGTAAGTAAGTGAAGAGATGAGTGGATGGATGAGTGAAATGATGGATGGATGAGTGAAAGGGTGGATGATGGGTGAGTGACTGGGAGGATGGATGAGTGAAATGATGGATTGATTGATGAATTGATAAGTGAAAGGGTGAATGGATGGACGGCTGAGTGAAAGGGTGGATGTAAGGCTGGATGAGTGAGTGAAAGGGCGGGTAGATGGACAAAAGGATGGATAGATGAGTGAAGGAGTGAAGGGGTGGATGGATGAGAGAAAGGATGGATGGATGAGTGAAAGGATGGATGAGTGATAGGTTAAATGGATGGATTCATGAGTGGATGAGTAGCTGGATGGGTGGGTGGATGGAATGATGGATGGCTAAGTGAAAGGGAGATGGAGAGAGAAAGGGAGTATGGGTGGATGGATGATTGAACGGGTGAATGGGTGGAAGAATGAGTGAATGGGTGGATGAAAAAGTAAGTGAAAGGATGCCTAGATAGGATTAATGAGTGAATGGATGGATGGGTGGAAGAGTGGATGGATGAGTGTACGGTTGGATAGGGTGAAAGGGTGGATGGGTGGATAATAGATGGATGAGTAAAAGGGTTGATGGAGGGATGGATGAGTGAATTTATGGATGGAAGAATACGTGATGGATAGGTTTGTAAATGGTTGAATATGGACATGGATGGGCACAAAGATGTAAGGACAGAATGAATGGTGAAAGACTGAATGATGGATGAAAGTATGATTACACATTGTAAGCCCCATTATCTTAAGCAACATTTTCTATACATTGACTTTCACATTTATATGAGTCATTGTCTCTGTATAATATGTGTGTGATGTAATGCACTCCGACACTCTGCCGTGCATACGTCGAATGAGTAGCACTGTAAAATAAATTAAATACACATGAGAGAGGGTCTATGTGAAGATGAGGGGCAGCAGTGGAGTGTGGTAGCATGGCCCGACTGGCCGGACCGGGCATCGGGCGTTTCTCTACGAGCTGGAAAGGTGGGGTGGGGCGGTTTTGTTACCACAAAAAGACCTGCACATTTGCTTAAAGCTGCGCGTATACTGAAAAACCATGCAGTGCACAATAGCCTCAACCTAATACAAACTTATTTTCACTTGTACTTAAGTGGTTGTCTATTTACTTACTTATATACTATGGCTCAACCTCCTCTGATGTGTCTGTAAAACTTACCTTTTGTCCTGAATTTTGACCTCCTGTCCTGAATTTTTGTCCTAAATTTTGATCCTTTGTTCTGAATTTTTACTCTCACTGTCCTGAATTTGCACCATGCCAGTTGGTCACCCTAGTCCAGATTGGGAAAGCCTGCTGGGAGTTGTATTGTCTTTAGCATAGAATCCAGCACGATGGCCAGATGGCCAGATGCCCAGCGATAAAACCATGGGTGGGGGCAATGACTTCTTCAACATGAGTACTCTTTAAAAAGCTCTACCTTAAAACTGTCTTGAATTCTACTCTTCGAGCCCTGCAACCTTGCTGTTCAAGAGAGCCACGAAGACCAAGTTACCTCAATGGACCAACAGAAGATCAAGCACTGAGAGGAAACTGTATTTAAGACTTGAATAGTAAAATAAAAAATTAGGGCCTATGGTGACAAGCGCTGTCATCCAAAATAAATTTCTTTCCCTAGAAGAGATTGAGTGCTTGTCCTTCCATTAAGAAGACAAAAATCTGATGCTCCTTTCGATGCTGAGCCATTTTATGCTGTGACCAGCAAAGGACACAAGGTGACTGACCTCGGAAGTCCACAACACGAGATTCCTCGTCTTTCTGGCATGTGGCTTCTCACCAGTCAGGCACTGATGTCAATGTACAGACTGGGTCTGAAAGGACAAATGAAACACCATGACTAGTGTTGTTCCTACATCACCAAAGCAGATCTCGGGCGGGTCTACTGCCTGTCCCCAGACTCCAAAGACATTGACAGGACGTGTGATCAGAGCGCCACTAGACTGTGATTATGCATACATTTGTAAAATGTTAAAACGTTTTATTTAACAGAGGGGGAGGTGTAGTGTCATGTGAGATAGCAATCACAGAACACTTTTGGCTCCTGATGAACAGGGATGGGAGAGGATGTGGTGCAGTGGCAAGAGCAGATGACTCAGGAGCTGGGGATCTGGGTTTGTGGCTTGGCTTCGGCTCAACGTCCTGCGATTCTGGGCAAATCAGTTAATCTCCCCATGCCCATAGACAGCACCAGGATACCCTCACAAGTGATAAACCGGCTATATAAATCTACAAAATCTACAAATCTTAAAAATCATGGACTTCGTAGAACTGTGATGTAAGTGTTAGAGTGTAATGAAGTGAATGCAGGTATAAAATGTTGAGTCCGCGGTTACACACCAATGAATAAAGGCATGTAATACTAAGCTCCATGTGTGGCGTAGTCATTGGCAAGTACCCAGGCTGAGAACACTACAGACGGCTGCAGTTGTGTTTTTGAATTTGTAAGGGAAGAAGATTGCTTCTACCTAGTAGGAAGGAATTTGTAGCTATTTACTTTAATACATTTTAGAATACAGATTATTGTAGATAACTAGACATCAAACGCCAGACTGGTGAGGATGTTCGTGCGGTGTACATAAGTCAATATTGATCAAATGTCTCTATAAATACTCTCAGTTATTTTATCAAGATATTCAAAATTACTGGTATATCCTCAATTTACCTTCCTATCAAAGTGAAAGGGTTATCCTGTCTTTTTATTACTTAAAAGCGGTGGGTGATGGATAGTGGACCCCGGAATTCCTTAGACTTTTTAAAAGGATTCTCACCCACAGATACCACCGATGTAATGCTTCATCATTAGATCCTTACCCACCACACATAGGGTGGGTGGGTGGGCTGAACGCGTTTGTAAGCAGAGCAAATACCATAACAGGATCGCCAATTAAAATTTCCTACAGGTTTCTCTAATCTATTGTTTATTATAAGAACCTTTAGCAAGGTTTAAAACAGGTTTACAAATTGATGTCATTAGGGTATGTTATGACCCAGACATCAGACGTTGACATGTTTTAGCCCTGCCTTTTGCCCCTCAGGGTCATTGGGCCAAAATGTCTTATAATTCCTTTTCTCAGAAATTCTTTTACCAATCTACAATACAGTATAGTGGTGCAAAATTATCACAATCAGATACATGCATATACATACAAACCATCATGTAGGAAATGACCCTATGTGTGTACTGCCCAAACCCAATTCTTGGCTCCATAAGGTCTCAGGGGAGGGCGGACCTTGTAGTCACACTTTCGTCAAGAGTTCATGCCATGCACAATACCTATTTCTTGTCCGCTGAGCCTTGTCTCTTGAGATACGGAGCCATGAATTAGACTTGGGCAGTACATAAATAACATGAGCTTGCTCATAAACCTTTTCTTAAAATTATAAATCTTTCAGACTAATAAGGCTTACCTACAATCCATGTGAGATCAACAATGCTATTTTTGGCGTACAAACCATCTTAGGTAAAACCGCGCTTATATCGACAATGCTGCCTGTAAACTATTTGGGCAACTTCTAAGACGCCCCTCAAAACCTTGTTGCATGCCCCTTGCAATCACCTATTTGACTCACTTTCTAGGACCCTCACCTGAAAGTCCAGTCCTAACAACCTAATTCTTTCAATATATAACACAAGCACTAAGACTCTGAATATGACAGTCTGCTACCCTTATAAAAGAAATCTCCCATGAAAATCATGGAGTGGTTTATAAGCATGAATTGTAGTACTTGTGGCTCAAATGTGAATTTACCTTGAAAAGACAAAAGACAAGAGGCGTTTGGCAAAGCAGGATCATTTGGTTTAATCAAACTCTTTGGCCAGGAGAACAGTTACAGAGTTGGGGATCTGAGAACTGTCTCAAAGTACAATGGATCTGGGCTCCATTATATACATTTCTTGAAGCATCATAAAACAATTCAGAGATACTTTTTAGGAAGAGGGAAGCAGGCCTAGTCATGGGGTCATAAATTACTTCTACCAGATAACAAATGCTGGTGGGTCTCGGCCTTGCATGGACACAATGAGGGACAGTGGTTAACAAGTCTAGTTGTCCAGCATGGGGAGGGTGTGATCACTGCATGTGCGGTGTGTGCTGTGTCCTGATTGGCTGTGTGTTCCTAACTTCATGTGGCATCTAACTTTAGGGTGCTTTGGGAACGCACTCACCCCTCCGGCCATGTGTGCTTTATTCGGGCTAATGTCCCTGGACCATTGTGGTGTCGCTGCCTATTTGTGGGATTGATCTGGGTCTTTCCCGTTTGCGCGTTTGTCCTGCTGGGTACATGCCAAACCACCTGTGGTCTGTCAATCAATTGCCTCAGTCCTAGGCCACAAGGCCTGCCGGACCACGTATGTCTGACTTGTAGTTGATGGAGAGGTCATAGCGGGTGATTTCGACAACAGTGATGCAATCTCATTTTTATATTCACATGTATCATTGCGTATATTGACATCGACTTTTTCAATATCAAAACATAAAACATAGATGCAAATGCATATAGTATTTCTTAATACATATTAATTATTATTCTTGTTTCTCTCTTTTTTGTCTTTCCTCTTGACTTGTATTTAATGTTCACCTGCTTTTAACGTTTGCTTCTACTTTTATATTATTCTTTATGTGACATACATATGTACATGAATGGAATGCCTGTAATTCTATAAATAATTATACTAAAACAGTGAGGGGCAAAATACATGTTGTCTGTTCTAAATTCTCTGCTGCCTAGCAATCAAATAGAGGTTTTCATTTGTTTTCAAATGCGTCAATATAACATGTGATTAGTAGTAGGCAATCTCTGACCACTATTTTACTCAAGTAATATCAAACCGAATGTTTAGTTTTGAGAATTGTTTACTGTACCTTCCTTAAATATGTCTTGGTAACAGCCTGCTTGCTCTCCAAACGGGTGGAATTATTTCCTATAATGAGAGCAGATAGCCTTACAGTTACCATATTGTTGTTGAGTGAAGATTCAGACTCCCAACTTCTATTGCAGCCAATCATGGTGCACACTTCAAGGATGAAGTATTACAAATAATCTGCATATATTTTGAGATCAAGCAGAGATTTCATTGTAATTGTTCTACCAGAATCCTCAGGTTTAGTGGAAATTACCAATGGCACACTCAAGAATAAACTGGTCAAGGTTTGTGCCTCAACTGGTCTGCAGTGGCCTGATGCTCTTCCTTTTGTTTTGATGAATATAATAAGTACTCCAGATAGAAAGACAAGTTTGACTCCCCATAACATACTGATGGGCAGAACAAGAAACATGCAGCACTAGTGTCAATAACTGATGCCATCACTTTGGAGTTTTGCAAAGGTCTGGCTGATATGTTGAAATCTGTCTCTCATCAAATGAATGTGTCAACTAAAGATTACAGGGATACACCCTGCCTGCATGCAGGGGATTGGGTTGTTATACAAAAACACATTTGTAAGGGCTGTCTGGCCGAAAGATGGGGAGGCCCTTTCCAGTTTGTATTAACAACAAATAGTGCTGTCAAGGGTGCAAGTGTGTCTCAGTGGATCCATGCTGTTCACACAAAGAGAGTATGAGTAGCTGAAGCAGTGGACGAGGTGAATGATCAAAGTATGCGGTCTGCTATTCAAGCTTAGAGACAAGTTCAGGTCCACAGCATGAATTTTGAGGCAGTGAAGATACCTCAGGAACCAATTAAATTAAAGTGAGGAGCAAACGTGAACAAACATTTCAGGTGAGCAAAGGTTCAGATGAAGAACATGAAATTCCTGAAGTCCAGTACCCGAGTGATCAGAAGAAGAGCTACCATCATTCAGAAAAGCATAGCATGAGTGGCTGTAAGAAGAAATAGTCTCAGATCAAGGTAGTGACAAGTTGCAGTTGAAAATTAAAGTGAAAAAGGCTCTTTTCAGAAGAAAACTGTGGAAAAAGCAGACAGAGACAAATTTGATTGAAGAGCAAGCTCAAGTATGAGACAGAGCTCAGGAAGGGGCTCAAGCCAAAGCCAAGATGAAAACAAAAATTGTCAATCGCCAGTAGAAAAAGAGAAAGCTGAAGGCATTCCAAGAAAAAGAACTTATAAACAAAAGCACTGTGAGCCAGAAAGAGACTTTAAAGAGAGACACCTAAATATAGAAATGACTAGGATTGAACCACCAGTTGCTGAAATATCAAGTAGAAGGAGAGTTCCAATTCAAAAATATGCCTTGCTTGAGTGGGTGTATTTAGCTACAACATCAAAAGAAGCAGACACAATTGAGGAGGGTTATTTCAGAATAAGTAAAAATCAGTAATGTTTTGAGAGTGGTTCAGAAACAGAGACTAAACCTGAAGAAGAGCCACCCTGAAAAGTGAAAATTTAGACTTTAATTATCGAGTACTAGTAAAGAAGGTCCATTAAAGAATCTAAAAAAAATACTTTTGTCAGAAACTGGTATAGTAACTTTACGACAGATTTGTTTTGAATTTTTGAGATATGAACATTTATAAATAAGACAGAAATGCTGATTATTGTTTTCTTCCTTGTTGTTATTATTGTTTTAATGAAATAAGAAGACAATAAGAAAGCATTATTGGTTTAAAGCGAATTTTGGTGAAATTTCGATTTTTTTGCCACTTAACGTTTTTTTTTTGGTCTCAAACGAGAAGATGGAAAACAGCAGATGTAAAATTGTAGGGATGATGGTTCTAATTATAAACTTAGTATTATGTGACCTGTTGGTGAGTTTGTTGATTCCTGTGGGAAGTGTTTCAAGTTATATTAACAGTAATGTAGAAGAACAAACTAATCATGAAAAGTTAAAAAAAATTGATTCCAGTACACGAATACCAGTTAGATAGTGGTTTTAAGGATAATGTAAATACTAAAAAGAGTATGTAGCTATCATGAAGATTAGCAGGTGCTCCATATGCACTTACCTTTCCACCTCAGCTAGGGAGGGCTCAACATACTTTCGAGATTTGATACTCATTGTCCTGTATAATCTTTGTAGCTATTTTTAATCATGAGGAATTTCTTTCTCCTTATCTAACTGATTTTAATATGTCTTTGGAGAATTTGTTTAGTGATGAGACTGATAAAATATGGCGAGTATTTGAGGGTAATTGCACAAAACAGACATAATACTTATTTGAATAAAGATTTTTTTATGTTTATTGAGCAATGAAGAACAAGATTTTATTAGAGAATATGATTAGAGAGGAGAGTGATATATTTAGAAGAGCAAAAGATTGCTTTAAAGGAAATAAAAGCAGATGAATTTAGGTTCTCAGGTATACATCCCAGGTTGAAAAGAAAAAAAAGGTAAGATGTGGATAGTAAGGAATAATCCTAGGGAAGAACAGAAAGTAGAATTTGTAGGTGAAAGCATGTGTGATAAATCTTATGAGGTTAGTGGAGATCTTTTTTTCTGGAGAACCTATTATAAGGCGAATCTATTATGTTTGTGGAAGGACTGCTTATTTTAACCTACAAAGAAATTGGGTTGGTTCATGCACTCTTGCTTTAGTTTTCTCTAGAATGTATCAAATAGATCAGTTACATGAAGATAATGACATGAAAAGAGAAAAACCCAGTTTTGAACAAGTGATTTTCAGTATTTTAGGAGCAATACTTCCTTCAATATGTGTTGCCATAAATGATGTGATTATTAGACAATTGTCTGCAGTATTAGATAGACTTGCTATAGATACAGCAGGAACGTTTAAATTAGTGAATTACATATTGTAGTAATATAGCAATGATTATACAGAATCATCATCCCTTGGAAATTCTTCTGGCAAAAGAAGGCAGAGTTTGTGTAAGGCAAGGTGTAGTACTTACATTCCTGATTACAGTGGAGCGATTGATTCTTTTATTACTAACATAACTAATTGGACTCATAAGATGAGAACATTGACAGAACTACAACTATGAGAGAGAGTACAATCCTGGGTAAGAGTAGCTTTGGTAAAATAGGCAAATGGTTACGTAATATTAGTGGTGTGTTCATCAATCAGGTCAGACACCTGTAATAATAGGGATGATCTGTGCAATTACTCTATTGCTCTCATTACAATTGTTAGAGTGTTTAATCAGTAGATATAATATTAGTACTAAGAGCTACAATAAATCAAGAAAAAGATATAAGTTGATGGATGTGGAAATAGAAGACTTCAAGCATCGAACGTATCAACAATTTAAGCAATTAGAGGAGAATTCAAGATTATCTAAGAAGATGAGGGTTTCAACAAACTAATGGCGGGTTAATAAAGTTTATCATTTTTTTTATTAATTATTACAAAATATTCAGAGGGGGAAGCTGCTGAAGATTTTTCTGAAGTGCAGTTTTGGGTGACAAATTATTTGTGCATATTAGTAATTTTAATGATGCATGTGACCCTAACCGATTAACCTAATGATCTTGCACTTAAAGAACAGGTTTGGTTTGGTTGTAACAATGAAAATGATACGTTTAAAATGCTGCTGCTGTACACTACACTTATACTTCACATTCCAAAGGAAGAAAAACACAAATTATGTTTGTAAAAAGTATGGTATAATCAGACAGAGAGATTTAATAGGCAGTTGAAGGGATTCATTTGGTGAGTTGAATGATTATTTTCATATACCGCCAATAGAAATGGTTGAAATATTACGAAAACATGTTTGTATATTATTTAGTACTGTAGGACACTTCTAAATTATTCTTTCAATCAAATATGAACAAAAAGAACTTGAATATACGATCACAACTGCAAAATTAAACTTGGCTTTTCAATAGGTACAATGCATTTTGATTACTTCTTGGATATATAATATTTCTGTAAAGGCTAAATAGCTCTTTCAATCAAATATGAACAAAAAGAACTTGAATATACGATCACAACTGCAAAATTAAACTTGGCTTTTCAATAGGTACAATGCATTTTGATTACTTCTTGGATATATAATATTTCTGTAAAGGCTAAATAGCTCTTTCATGCTTATGATGATCTCTAAGAATGTAGGGTAAAAATCTATTATCTTCGTTACCAATGTAGTTCAATATGAGAGAGGGAGATTTTTTTCTACAGACACTTTACAATTTACATGCTGAGCACTTGGTGTAAATCCTTTTTTAAATTAAGAAAATGTGCTAGCTTTACTTTATCTAGTGATATAAAGTGTGCTGGCAACTTGGATTAATTCAAGTCATTTACGTGATGGCACTTCTCTTAAGTATATATTTTTTTTAAAATGTCAGGATGCTCTGGTTTTTTCAGATACAGCAGCATGCGTTTCCATTTGATGGTGGGACTGGAAAGATTTACTTATGAATTCATTTCAGCATTTTAGCTAATGCAAGTAGTAATAGAAGATAGTCATAAATGGTATTTGCAAGAGTTTTACCACAAGTGCCCATCAAAGCTCAGAAAAAGTTGTCAGTTGTAGTCAGTTAACCTCTTGATATGGATTACATTCTGTGTACAAATGTATTGTCAAAAAATGCAACTGAATCTCCAGCTCTTTTTTGGTCTCTCTAATTCGATGGCTGTCCTCCCTTTTGGTCCATTTTTAGCATTCAGGCAAAATTACTGTGAGGGATGATGTGGTGCCCAATTTGTTTATTTATGTAACATATATTTTTTGAATAGTGGATTTTTAGTGTGCGGTAGTACATTTTAGCAAATTGGTGTACAGCTATTTGTGAGGGCGCTGCAAGATTGTGGCCATTTGTAGGAAGGTAGAGAAATTGTGTAATTTAGGACCGAGACTAGCCATCTTAAGATGGCATTGACGTTGGGAGTTATGAGGCTCTTTGATGTGTACTTGCCCAATCATGTATTCCAGGATTGATGTGAGTATCTATATACGTTAAACAGTTGCGGCTAGGGGTCTATATTCTATGTCACTACATTTTTGGAAATCCACGATAATTGCCGGTTGTGCATGACAATTTCCTCGGTAGGACCATGGTTGAGTATATAAATTACACACTGTGCATAAGACAAAATACTAGGGTGAGCAGCTTCAAAATGGTTCCTATATTTGTAGGAAGAAGGATCCTTGTTTAGTATGTCATCAGTCACATGCTGAAGCACTAGGGTGAGCCTCCACAGGTGTTAGAAATTGTTGGTTTTCGGTACGCATATATGGACAACACTTTGCCTGTGTGGACCATTTTACTTTGAGCGGTATTGAGGAGAAATCCAGATGAGCAGTTACAAGGGAAGCACTGTAGCGAGGTGGGTCAATAGGCAGACGCTACAGCGCGGCAATGTGATATGATAAGTGATGCAGAGGGGACCCCTTTGCACTTCTGGCTTCTCCGCTAACTATTAATGGTTGCCATAAGTAAAAGTAGAATCTTTTCCAAAGTGAAACATGACAGATGTAGGTATAGTTCATATATTTAAGACAATTTTAGTTAGTCAATACAGATGCCATTGGGGATGCAGTTGGACTAAAGGAAAGATAAGACTTACGGTCAGCTTTCATCCTTGCATTTGCGTTGGCTTATGGACTCACTTGAGGATGCTTGAGGTCAGTTCTGGTGCTAGAATTGGGGGGTGCTACTATTATTATTATTATGAATGTGATGCTCAAAAGGGATTACTTACATTGTAGGTAGAGGGAAGTTGGCTGCTCATGGAGACCTTAACCCCCTAAATCTAGAATGTCTGATATTGTTATTTTAATTTTTTAAGGCGCACAGCTACCCTAGGGTTTCCCGGCGCCACCTGAAAGTGCACAACGAAAAATAGAGAACTACATATTAAATAACCAAGTTTTTATACCTCTCCGGAAGATCTCATGAGAAGATTCACTACGGAGACCTGCCGGAAGGGAGTTCCATAAAGAAGGACCCCGATGGGAGAAGGAGCAATCGCCCATACACACTAGTCTCATCCTAGGAATGACAAACTTCGCCTGAGTGGCTGATCAAAGTGTGCAGGAAGGAACATAAGGGTGAACAAGAGTAATCAAGTAAGGAGGAGCCTTACCAGATTTTATCTTAAACATAAGACTCAAGGGGGGCGTGGCCAAGATGGCGGGGTGAGCGGACGCTTCCTCCCGTAGCTCCTCCGGCCCGGCCAAGCTTGAGCCCTTTTCTTACGCTTTTCTTCCCCCGCTGAGGCTCAGCGTGTGAGAGGAGTGCGGCGGAGCACCTGGCGCGCACGTTGTTGTCGCTTTGGTTCGGATCGCCTCGAGGGAAGTCCCCCAAAAGTCCGATCGAGTTCGAGGAGCGACGGAGGGCCTGGGAGGCGGAGCACATCGGAGTGCTGTCCGGGCGCCTCGGCTGGGCCTGGTGCTGAAAGCTGCGATCTGGAGGAAGTCTGACCCGTCGCTCGACGGAGGGTGAAGGAGCTCTGCGGGCTGGGAACCGGCGGTGCGGAAGACTTAGGACGGGTGCTTTGGCACTCAGACTTGTGTTGGCGACACTTCGCACTGTGTGGGCCCCTGTCCCTTGGCCGCAGTACGGCGGACTCTCTGTTGGGGTCGGACCATCTGGGCCCTTGCGTGTGACAGACTGAAACCGGCGGTGGAACTTATCTGATTGCTGTGCGTTTAGGGGGCCCCGGTGGTGTCCCGGACCTGGTCGTTCTGCCCTGCCCACCCTGCCGTCATTTTGTCCCCGAGGGATCAGTGGTGTTGGCCTTCACCGGAGCCCTTGCTGGTGGATGTATGTGACCGTCACTGCTGCCGGGCTGACTCTCTGAGGGACGTGCTGATGAGGAGCCCCCCACTGTAGCTTCCATTGCTGTCTCGGATGGGCACCCGCGGCTGGCGGTGACCGGACTGAACCGCCATCTTGTCGCCTGTGACGCAGCGATTCTGCTTGCGGGGGGACCCCCACGTCGGGCGCTTGCCAGCGGCTGGGCATCCCTGGGGCGGCTGGACCTGTGCCCACCCGTCGACCGCAGTGTTTGCGATGACTGGAAGAGGCGGCTCGAAGAAGGGGGACCGCACCCTGCCGGACATGCTTGGCAGGGCCCAGCAACTGCGGGACAGAACACAGCCCTCGCCGGGGTCTTCCCGGGCCTCGGCGGATGTGACTGGGGGGGAGCCACCGGTCACGAGGTCCTTTATGGAAGAACTGTTTAGCTCCCTCAAAGAGGACTTCCAGACACTGAAGCGGGAAGTGGCCAGCGAGGTCCGGGAAGTGCGTAGGGAAGTGGAGGGCCTTGGCGAGCGCGTTGAAACAGTGGAGACGGAGGCCCAACGCCGGGATGAGGAGATAGTCCATCTTCAACAGGACGTTCTCTGCCTCCGGGAGCAGTGTGTTGAGCTCCAGGTCCACTCTGAGGAACTTGAGAACAGGTCACGGAGGAACAACATTCGAGTGCGTGGTGTGCCGTCCGCAGACGAGGGGTCCGATCTGGGGGGCTACCTGCAGGACCTGTTTCGAGAGATCCTGGGGGAAGCTGCTGACTTCCCTATTCGCATTGATAGGGCACATAGGGTTGGCCGGCAGCGCCAGTCATCGGCACCTCCACCGGATATTTTGGCTTTCCTGCCCGACTTCCCGCTGAAGGAACGCATCATGACTGAGGCCCGCAGGAAACAGCCCCTGACTTTCCGGGAGCGGCCTGTGGCGCTTTATCAGGACCTCTCCGCCATCACGCTGCAGAAACGCAGGTCCTTCAGGATTGCCACTGACTGTTTGCGCGAACACGAGACGCCGTACTCTTGGGGACATCCCTTCCGCCTGATCTTCCGGTGGAATGGGGTGCTACATCAGCTACGCTCCTTGCAGGACATTTGTGGGGTCCTGGGGCTTACGGCGGCGGAGGAGGAAGGGGCTACACCGTCGTGGAGGCCCTCGGAGAGACGGAGCCGGCGGAGGTCGGCGAGGCGACGATCGGCGGCCAGCGCAGGGCGTCCTGATTCCCCTACCATCAGGGCGGACATGGCTGACGCACTGAGGGCGGCGGCCAGGGACTCGGCCGGCTCCACCGGCGTGGCCTTGACGGCCTAACACTCACTCCGGGGGGAGATGCCTCTAGCTTCTTTAAATGCTGGGTATGGGGCGAGGGGTCGGGGGGGAGCGGATGGAGGTGAGTGGCTGGACGTCCACTTCGTTTATTTCTACGGACTTGCCCGTTTTGGGGCTTGACTGGGACAATGGGGTGTTTAGGTTTGCATTTGGCTAGTTGCCAGGGTTGTGTTTTGGGTGGGTGTAGGGGTTGTTCTGGGGTTAGGGAGGTTCCGTCCGATGTCGTCCGTGCCCACGCTTGGTCTGTTTTGGCTTGTCCCGCGCGATTGCCCCGCGCGCCCCACCCGCTGATCCCCTGCCCATTGCACGGCGTTCCTGATCCCCGGGAGGAATGTCGGCCCTAAAGGTAGTGACCCTTAATGTTCAGGGTCTGAATAACCCTGTGAAGCGCAGAGCGATCTTATCTTTGCTGGAGGGGACGCAGGCGGACATTTGCCTCTTGCAGGAGACCCACTTATTGTCCCGGGATTGCCATAGGCTGCGCTCTGCTAAGTTCCCTACCCAGTTCTTCTCCTCGGCAGCGAACAAGACGGCGGGGGTAGCCATTCTTCTAGCGAGCTCCTTTAGGGGGGAGGTTTTGTATAAGTGTGCTGAACAGAAGGGGAGGCTTCTTGCGTATCGCATGCGCTTAGGAGGCATAGCGTTTACAGTCGGTTCCGTTTATAGCCCAAATGACCACCAAGAGCGTTTCCTGGACTCCGTGTTAGTGGATGTCACTGCTTCTCCCGACCGCCACGTCATTTCGGGGGGAGACCTTAATATTGTCTTCGATTCTGTGATGGACAGATCGGCGCAGCGCTCCCCGCAGACGGGGGAACTGTCCCAGGCTGTGAAGGCCCGGATTGCGGAAATGGACTTACACGACCTTTGGCGCTCCATGCACCCCACTGATAGGGACTACTCTTACTTTTCACACGCACACCGAACCTACTCACGGCTGGACTATCTTCTGGTGAGTGGACCGATGCGCGCTGCCGCCACGGCGGCGGACATTGGGGTCCTGACCCTGTCTGACCATTCACCAGTCGCCGGCGTTTTCAAGAGGCCGGCGCACTCCCCCTCTAGGGGGGTGTGGCGCCTTTGGGATACCCTTTTACACAAAAAGTCTGTAGTGAAGCGCATTGGGGAGGTCATACAGGATTACCTAACTCACAATAGCAACACCGACACTTCACAAGCGACACAGTGGGCGGCATTGAAGGCAGTCCTCCGGGGGGAATTTATTTCCATCTCCTCAGCCGAAAATAGGGAGCGGCAACGGAAAAGGGACGAGCTGACCGTTCAGGTCCGGGAGCTTGAGCAGGTCCACCGCTGCACGGGGGCGCCAAGGGTGTGGCGGCAGTTGAAGGCTGCGAGGAAGCTCCTGTCGGCACTGGATCTTGATAGGGCGGAGTATGCCGCCTTGCGCTTGAAGCATGCCTTCTACACTGGGGGGGGACAAATGTGGTAAGCTCCTAGCACACCGGCTCCGGGTCACGCAGCAGCGTAGCGTCGTGAGGGAACTGGTGGGTACGGACGGGGTGGTCGTCTCCGGGGACGCAGAGGTAGCGGAATCTTTCCGCGGCTTCTACGAGGCGCTGTATGCTGAGGAGCCCTCCTCGCCGCGGGATGCCGAAGGCTATTTGGAGTCAGTGACCCTTCCGGTGCTGGATCCTGCTCAGGCGGACCACCTGGAGCGGGATATCCATGTTGAGGAAGTGATTTCCGCTACCGCGCGGCTGAAACATGGTAAGGCCCCGGGCCCGGACGGGTACACGTCTCTGTTTTACAAGACTTTTTGCACGGCTGTGGCCCCTGTCCTTACTCGGCTATTTAATTCCTTCTCCGAACCGGGAGCCATCCCACCGGATCTCCTGAGGGCGACGGTCTCGGTAATCCCGAAACCTGGGAAGGACCGGGCCTTCTGCGGTTCGTATCGACCCATCTCGCTTTTAAATGTCGACCTCAAGTTGTATACGGGGATTCTAGCATCCAGGCTGGGTCCACGCCTCCCCGGATTGGTGGAGGCGGATCAGGCTGGCTTTGTACCCGGCAGACAGACGGTTGACAATACCAAGCGGGTGACGCATGTTCTGGAGAAGGCCTCGCGGATCCCGGGGGAGCGGATGTTGCTGTCCGTTGATGCGGAGAAGGCCTTCGACAGAGTTCACTGGCCGTATCTCGAGCTGGTTCTCAAGAAATTGGGAATCGGGGATAAGTTCCGCACCATGGTACTCAACTGTTACAAGCATCCTTCAGCGTCGGTGCGGGTCAACGGGTGTAGCTCCGGTGGATTTGCTATCGAACGCGGCACGAGGCAGGGCTGCCCCCTCTCGCCGCTTTTGTTTGCCCTCTACATGGAGCCGTTTGCTCAGAGGATTCGCAACAACCCGGATGCTATTGGGGTCCAGATGGGCCAGTATGTCCACACGGTTAGTCTCTATGCGGACGATGTCCTGTTGACCTTGGACGACCCTAGGAGGTCGCTGCCTGCTTGCCTCCAGGAACTGGACGCCTTTGCACGTGTGGCCGGCTTCAAAATGAATATGAGCAAGTCGGTGGCGTTAGACGTGTCCCTGGCTGCGGATACCAGGAGGGACCTTCAGCGACTCTTCCCCATGCAGTGGTCCTCGTCCACGGTGCCATACCTGGGGATTCTGCTGGCACCCACATTGCCGGAGATGGTTACGGCCAATTATACCTCCCTCAGCAGGAAGATCAAGGAGGAGCTTGGCCGCTGGAGCAAAGGCCTACTGTCCTGGCTGGGGCGCATCGCGGCGGTTAAGATGACGGTGTTGCCCCAGATACTGTATCTTTTTCGGGCCCTACCTCTCCAGCCCCCGGTGGGCTGGATACGACAAATGCAGGCTGACATCTCCCGCTTTGTCTGGCAGGGCCGCAAGCCACGGATGAAGAGGGTCCTCTCCACGCTTGCTCCGGAGGCGGGGGGTCTCGGTATTCCGGACCTCCGTAAGTACTTTCAGGCGGCACAGCTGCGATATCTGGTGGAGTGGAGCAGGTGGGAGTCCGACAAAAACTGGCTCTTTCAAGACCAGGCAGTGGCGGGCCGCACCTTACAAGAGGTTCCATTCTTGCGCCGCGCGCATCGCCCCCCTAACCTTTACGCCTCTTTTGTTATGCGGGTCCCCCTGAGGGTGTGGGATGCAGTCTGTGAGGCTCGGGGCCTCACCACCTTCCCCTCGCCGTTCACACCCATAGTGGGCAACCCGGACTTCTCCCCAGGGATGGAGCCGGGAGCTTTTTCCCATTGGGTGCATGCGGGCTGCAGGGTGCTCTTCCAGCTCTATGGACCGGAGGGCGTGATTCCTTTTCAGCAACTTCGCCAGGAATTCGGCCTGACGGAGCTGGACAGATTGCACTACATGCAGGTTCGGCATTGGGCCCTCCTGCCCCAGGTGCGTGACACCGCTGCTCGTCAAATTACACCGTATGAGAGGTGGCTGGCTACCCGGACCTCCGACGCTAAGCTAATTACCGATCTGTACAAGTACCTACAACCCCCGCCGTTTCACTATTATAACCCGGGGAGGGAGCGCTGGCACAGAGAACTGGGTAGGACGCTCAGCCACAAGGAATGGGACAAAATTGCGTATCGGGCGCGGCACTCTGCATATCATACGGGCCTTACGGAGACCTTTACTAAGGTGTCCACTTATTGGTACTACACCCCGGAGAGACTGTATGAAATGCATAAACACACTGACAAGGGGTGCTGGCGGGGCTGCGGGCAGGAGGGTACCCTCTCACACATTCTTTGGGATTGCCCCGTGCTGACCGCTTACTGGAAGGAAGTTTTGGACGAGGTGGATAAGCACTTTGGGATAGAGCTGCCGCGCTTCCCGGCGTATGTCCTGCTGGGCCTCCCCAATGACCTAATGTACCCACTGAAGTCCCGCAGGGGTAGGCAGATCGCGATTGCGCTGGGGTCTGCGGTCCAGAACATCCTTATCCACTGGCGCACCACCACTGTCCCCTCCATTACGGGTTGGTTGCATAGGCTCTGGCATGTGCTGGGAATGGAGAAGTTGTCGCTTACGGTGGCGGGGGAGATAGACCAATATGAAGAGCTGTGGCAACCCTTTCTAGCGCTGCTGTCCACCGAATTCCGGGAGCTCACCTGTCCGAGGTATCTTAGGCTTCTTAGGCTGACGCCGCCGGTGATCCCGGCGGACTAGATCACATGTGAGACGGGGTCCTCGGGGGGGGGGTGCGGGGCTTTTTGGGGCGGATAAATCTGGCGCGGGACCATAGGACGGGGGGGGGTTGGGGTATGGTGTTTTTTTTTTTTCCCCTCCTTTCTTTACTGGGGGGATGAGGGATGGGGGGGGTTGGATTGTGCTTTGTTGAGTTGCCGCTGGCTTTCATTGCTCAGATTTGGGGTGTTGGATATGCACGCAGGGATCCCACAGATTGCATTTCTTGCCTTTCATTTACTGTGCTTTTCCTCTGGACCACCGAGCTATCCTTCGCCAACCCTCTTGAGTTGCACCTTTTTCTTTTACTGTATTATATGTACCCTAACCTCCTATCCCCCTCCCCCATGGTTTGTTTTGTTTCAATAAAAACGTTTTAAACATAAAAACATAAGACTCAAAGCCTTAAACTTAATGCAGCATTCGATCCTGAGCCAATGAAGTTCTCGAATTCAGCCTGAAATAGACGCAGTTTTGGAGATCTTACAAAGCAGCCGTGCTGCGGCATTCTGTACTAACTGCAGCTTACATAACACTTCCTTAGAGGCACCCAAGTACAGGATGTTACTATAGTCCAGCCTTGAGGTGATAAGCTCCTGGACCACTGTGCATTGGGCGGAAGAAGGTAACATCCATTAATTTTTATTTAGCCATCTAAGGATAGTCAAACAGGTAGAGGCTACTCTCGCTGCTTGCTGCTTCATAGACAATTGATCGTCGATTAGGACACTCAGATTTTGAACTTGATGTTTGGAGAGAGGGACTGGACCCATTTCTGCAGGCCAATGTTGTGGACCCCACAAAGCTTTGTTATTACCCACAATCAACAGTTCTGTTTTCTCTCCATTGAGTTTTAGCAAGTTGGTGTGCATCCAATCCGCAATATTCCTCAAGCCAACCTGAAGTAAAGACGGTTTAGATGCCCCATCAGTGGAGAGGGAGAAGACAATCTGGGTGTCACCAGCGTATGAAAAAAGAGACAGCCCAACTTCCTCAGCAATCAACGCCATAGGCCTCACATAGATGTTGAATAATAGAGGGCTAAGAATAGAGCCTTGAGGAACAATATACAATGACTTGTGAATCTCGGAACACGCTATTAGCGAAAAAACCTGGAACGTGCGATTCGTCAAGAAATCAGCAAGCCATTTGAGTGCTCAATCAGACACCCCCAATGATTGTAAGGCCTGTAGTAGCACGATGTGCGAGACAGTGTAAAAAGCGGCACTTAGGTCTAAAAGTATAAGAGCCACAGTGCCGCTTGTGTCTACTTGTTGGCGTATCATGTCCGTAACCCCAAGCAGAGCGGTTTCGTTGAGAAGCCCGCTCTGAAACCTGATTGGGAGCCGTGAAGAAAATTCCGAGAATTCACAAAAGCAGTCAGTTGAAAACTGACATGCTTTTACAGGATCTTGGAGAACACAGGAAGAAGAGAGATAAGAGAAAAAGAGAAAAAAAGATATTGAGTACTTTGTATTGTGGCCAGTCCTGATTTTAAAATGGAGGATTTTGTAATAGGCTGAAGGTTGCAGCTATCAGGTGAGATTTTTTATCAATGAGAGCGATTTTTAAATAATACGAGTGGCTTACATTGGCATAGAAATGAGGGTAAGAGAAGGACATGTTGATGGTGGTTTTCCTTCTTCTGCAGTGGATGATGTAAAAGCACTTTCCATGTACTCAATGCAACGATGATCAGAGTGTTCCTTTACATGATTTTAAATATGCTGAAGCATTATGAGCATCATTGTTCTGAAACTCTCATCTTTTGGTGAGTTGATACTTTGAGCTATTATTTTACTCAAACCCATATTTTTTTTACCCTTTTGGACATTTAATTATAGCATGATGAATGTATGGCATTCATTCGTTGACCGAGATGCTTGATGTGTTGGTAATTTTATACGAGTACCATGGAGGTTGAATGATGCATGAGGTTTTAAGACGATGACTGTTTTATATTACTTTTGTTGTTTTAAATGGTTGGTATTAAATATGATATATTGTCCTTTTCTTTAGATATTTTTTTAAAACAGTGGGAGATAGAACCATTTGTATTGTACTGAAGAAAGTGGTGTTTAACCAATATTTCCAATCGAAATGCCTTTACGTGTATATATATGCAGAATCTGCTGTACACTGGGAAACCCTACATGAGGAATTGAGAAAATCATGGGCCCCCGTTGGTACAAAAAGTAGACCTGCAGAAGTGTATTAAACTAATAGATGTGGCTTAATTGTTCTCCCTTGTGTTTTTGTTTTATTTTTTAAGAAGAGGGGGTTTATGGTTATGGTTTTGAGTATTGTCTCATTACTTTTTAAACTATTTATTAGATTTGAATGTTGAACACGCAGAAAAGAATATTGTAATTTTATTATAGTTTATATATGCATTAATAATTCATGTGTATTTTTCACACTATTTGTGGTACCGTTTGTAATGAGTAAGTGGCTTTGAATGAAGGTTGGATGGGTGACAAGATTTTCATCTTTTAGTTTGTTTGAAGGTTTATCCTGCGGGGAATTTTGTCAAATGCACTGTCCTCTCTGTCTCAACAATCAGCATTTCGGTCTCACATGTTCTGATTGGATTGGTGGTATCGTTCCACTGCTAAATTAAGTGGACTCTTTTTTTTACTTTTAGCACTCCATTGGAGTGCATGTCTTTGTTTGCTCTTGCCACTTGTTTTCCTGCCTCTCCCATACACTCTCCTTTTCCCCTCCTCTGTTCCAAAGTTCCCTGCCACTTTCCTCTTCTGGTCCGCGTGCTGAATGTAAATTTACATTTATTTTGTATGCTGACCCAGCAGCGGCAAGGTTCTATTGTGCTGCTTACATTCATTTTCGGGTTTGGCACATACTTATTTTAATGTTTGTTTGTTACACTTTAATTTACTGTTCTACCTGGCCATTTACCGTTTTGGAACTCAAAATAAAAAATGCCACAGCATGATGACACACATTATGACACAGGCATGTGTCACAATGCCTGCAGGTGCATCGGTGGCCGACTTGGATTGGGTTTTGTTTAATGCATACCCATTTCAAGATTGTCAAGATATTCAGCCATGTGCATGAGTGCAGTTCGTAAAAAGCAGTGGCAAAGCCAGTAGCATGCTTAGGTGCGATCTAATGTCTTTGTTAATGCTTGAAACACGTGGACAGTATCACGAAGATTTGTGTTTGTGCAGGAAACAGTTGTGTGCCAGTGCTTGTGATGTTACACTTTATAAAGTGCTTTGTCTTATGTAACGATTGTGCTGCAAACATTTAATGCCCACTGTTTCTAAGCAGTGCTGTCGACACTGTGGGGCATATTCTCAAGAACGTGTGATAACCATCGTAAAAGTTACTTAACGGAACCTACAACATCCCAGTCGATCACAGGAATTTTACACCGTGTTAACCAGGCATTCACAACACGGCGGTACCATGCGATAGTCACCAGATAACGCGTCAACTGACCGCGATAAAATCAACACCCCGCCGCAAAAATGCGAAATGAGAACGCAAAAAAAGCTGCGATGAGGCAAATCGCAATACAGAAATCAGCGAAAACGAGCTACAGGCCTGCAATTCACACGCGTCAGGCGGGAACAATCACCATAAAAGTAGAAACAAAACTGACAAACGAATGCCAAACAGCAGCCAAGCACAATAGATGTTGCCGGAGCAAGTACGGAGGACAACCAGAACCCCACAAGCCCCCCGGAGGACCAGCCTGGGACCTCGGGGTCAGGGAAGGGCAAGGCCAAGAAGAGTAGGAAGAAGCGCTTCAGTCCGCAGGAAAACAGGATCCTGATAACGGAGGTGGTCGAACACCATCAACAATTGTTCGTCATCTCCACTGTGTCATTGGCGACAAAAAATGGACTATGGCAGGACATCGTGGACAAGGTGAATGCAGTCGGAGTGCTGATGAGGACAATGGACGAGGTCAAGAGGCGCTGGAATGACATCAAGCGCAAAACCAAGCTGAAACTCGCCAACAACTGGAAGGTAGCAATGCAGACTGGAGGTGGCAGTCCTGCGCCACAGGAGGAGCTGGACGACATGGAGGAAATGGTGTCCACAGTCATCAGTGGGGAGACGGTGGCAGGAGTTGGGGAACCGGACACTGCTCAACAGGACCGGACACAACAGCAATAGGGTGAGAAACGACCAGGGACTGGGGGGACGAGGGGAGATGGGCACAATGGCACACATGCACAAGTAAGTAGAGCACAGCTGCAGACAAATCATGCCCCAGACCCCAATTCCCACAAAGAGAACTATGTACCCAAGTATGCAACATCTCAGCACTGTATGAGCACAGATGTCAGAGGCACACAGCCTGTAAGGGATAAGGGGCAACCAAATCAGAGCTGCAGGGGCGGCTCCCCCAAAATGCGGGAAACACACAGCACATCAAAATTGACAATGAAGTGGCACAAACCGCAACACGTTCACCACAGAACAGAGGACACAACTGGTGCCGACTGAGCGTAGACTCTGGCCAATCACAAGTGGCATTGCAGGGAAATCCGAGTTGATAATGTACAAATACAAATACACAGCCGTGATGCTGTCAGAATGTCCACTCTCCCGCAGCAAATGGGCAGACCCTACGATGTACACAGTCATGCAGTCTGTATGTAAACATACACAAGCCGACAACACACATGTGAACACATTGTTAAACTGCATCTCCCCTTCAAATTGCAGAGGGACAATCACCACCTCCTGCAGAGCAGTCCCAACCTCTCTTCTCTGATGGTGAAGAGGACCACGACACCTTTGACTCCGACGACTTCCGAGGGTTCATTGACAGTCTCCGCAGCACACCTCCAGGAGCAGGGCAGCCCAGCTGCAATGAGGAGAACCCACCCCCTGCACAGACCACACTGCAGGCAGCACCCACCACCACGGCTGCCTCCCAGGACCCCCATGAAGAACACATGGCCTTCCAACGCCATGTGTTGGGATGCCAGGAGCAGTTGGCTGAACAGATGGGGGTGGGCTTCGACCGCATGGCAGACAAACTAGATCCCATACGTGGGTGTCTAAGTCCCATCAGGCACCACTCACAGTCCCTAACGGACACCCACATTCCACTCCATGCTCTCCAACAAACCATGGCTGATATCGCTAGAATCCTGACTGTGAGACAAGATCGACTGTCTAGTCAGAGTGGCTCTAGCAAGCTCGCCGGGAGTTGGGACTCATGCGGAGGCTCATGGAGAACATGGAGCGGGCCAATGCAGAAAGAGCGGCTGCCACGGCTGCACACCGGCGAGATGTAGCTGGGTTCCACAATGACCTCAAAACCACCCTCAAGGCATTGCTGCCACAAGGCCTGGCGCATATGCATGCTGCTGCTACCACTACATCCACATCTCCACCCCCTGAAGTGTCAGTGCCACACAGTGCAGCAGACATTCCCCCTCCAGCCCCTGAGGTGTCACTGCCACACAGTGCTGGAGAGAGGCCAGCACCACCCACATGTGAGGCACATGAGACAGCAGAGGATGAAGATGTGGATGAATCTGCCCTTGTTGTCAGAAGGAAGCGGTAGCATTCATCTCCGCCTCATGCCTGGTTTCAGCTTGGTTCTGCCCTCTGCATCATCACCTTCCACTGTCCCCCGATACACTCTGCAACACTCACCTTGGACCTCTCAATGGACTGCCATATTCTGTTTGATCGCCAATGACCCAGCTATCAGACTGCGGACTGAACTCTTCCACTTTCTTTGTACCTTTCATTCCCTGAATGACTCTGGCTGGCCCTCCACGGGCAAACATTTGAAAGTGGGGTGTGCATGGCCCTGTACTGCTAAAGATGCAACACTCCACACTCCACACGCGCATTTGTTACTTCCTTGTCCAGCCCAGTACGGAACCACGCACAGAGCCCTGGGGTGATTGTTCAAACCATTACGCTGTACTGGCATACGCCAGGCCGCCCACTATGCATACGCTCCAGGGGGACAACAACGCCACTTGTGCCAGGACTCCCCTGTAGTGATCTGCTGCTCACAGGTCTAGTTGTCAGCATGCCACGGCCACTCCCTCAAGGCTGGTTTACACCCACACAACACCCATCCAGCACACGTGTCACAGCACATGTGACCCTGCCAATAAAATGGGCCAGGCGCACATGCATGATGCCATTTCCAATCTCTCTCGGGGTGTATCCGTGTGGTGTGCATGTAGGCAGGGCGGCCCAGGGGCCTGCAACATCACATTCTGCAGGCCCGGAGGGGACGTGATGGTGTTCGCACCTCGATACCCAATCATAGAGGGTCCTTGACTGTGGGGGCACAGACTTGGTGGCACCGGTTACAGTGCGGCTGGCACAGGCACACCGCCACAGGATGGTGACTTTGTGTGCACTGAGGTAGGGGCACCTTAAGTGCTGAGCGGGTTTGCAACCCGCGATGATGCCCTGTCTCGGCGGTCCAGATGGCTCATGTTTTGTGTGCCCTACTGGACCGCAGTGTAGGCCTGAGCCAGCGGGCAGCACGGGCCTACCGCCACGTGGCGTTGCCTCCTGGATCACAGAGTTAGTCGCACCTATGAGGCTGAGCGGGTGTGCAGCCTACGATGATGCCTGGTGCACTGGTATGTCCTCTGCCATGGAGTAATCAAGACCCAGCACCAAATTTGAGACCTGGTGGCCGGCAGAGCAGGGCTGCATGATGTGGAGGGTGCCATGCCTGCGGGCTCCGGGCGTGTGGCTTGCAGCGGCACATGGTAGGCCCTCTTTTTCTACACGCCGGTGGCGGAAGGTGAACAGTGAGGCCTGCATGCAGGGTTGGACATGCACCGCTGGGGGGCGGGAGGAGCTGGGGTGCAGCTGCCTGGGTGTGCAGGGGTTGGCATGCACCGCTGGGTGGCGGGAAGGGGCTGTGGTGCAGCTGCCTGGGCGCGCAGGGGCAGACAAACGATGGTGTCGGGTGCAATTGCATGCACTTTGCCATTCAGGTATCAGGACTCTGTTTCACAGGATGCATGTTCTGTGGCTCAATGGCATCTGTTGTTCTTCAGGTGTGGCTCTGGGCTGGGCTCCCTTTTGTGGTGCAGGTTGTAGTCTGACTTTGCACCAGGTCGGAGCAGGTGTTAGTTTCCTGGTGCTAACGCGCCTTATCACATGTTTTGTGATCTTATCGCCGATGTGGCTATCGTTGAGAATGTTGTGGAGTGGTGTTGTCGCGGCTTTTTGTTCGGGAACGCCTACTCTGCATCTCATTAGCGATAGTTGCCGGGGTCATCCTTGGCGATGTTTTTTGAGGCTGCTATCACCGGAAAACTGGTGATATAGGCTGTTTGCACCAGCTTGTGATTGGGGTGGTAAGTTTTTCGCAAATTTGGTTGCGTTAAGGTGCCGATAACTCGGCGATAGCTCCTTGAGAATATGGCCCTGTATTTTTTAGTAATTTATTTTATTTTTTGAGTTTTATGTAGGGCAAACATGACCCTTTCGGGCATCAGAACACTGTACATCAGGAAAGCAAAAGCGTAAACAAATAGAAGTATACAGTTGTGAGCGAACAACAAAGTCAATATATGAACAATGGGTATGTATTAGGACAAGAAAGTCTTGTGGAAGGGCAGACCATTGAGATTAGAGTCTGGGATGGATCCGTCTTCTTTAGGTAAGGACTCTGGAGCTATTACAAGCAACTTGCACCGGTGCACTACTTTTTATATGTGAAAAAGTGACTCACCGGCGGTGCAAGGAGCTCATAAATAAGTCCCTCTGTTCATTAGAAGTTGCTTTACCTTTCATTTGAAGGGGGCAGTTTAGGCGTAGGATCTGGTCTCAGGAGAAAGAGTTCCAAATTTTAGGGACGATTCCAAGAAGGAACATTAACACCTTCACTATATGGCCCAATATTAAAATGGTTTGCAAAATGTTTTAGTGATATGAAGCACTTGTGAACAAAAATCTATGCAGTTGGAAAATTGTCTTATTTTGAACCGCAAAGATTCATATTCGTGCTAAACTGCAGCTGTTTTTGCAGATTTACAACTAAAAACGTTTAATTTGGAACTACGAGTTTTACATGTTTAAATAGGCCCACTTCAGTATGAGCTTTTCAATCAGGATGCCAGAGTATGAATATTCTATAACTAGCATACTAAAAGAGTCATGTCGAAGCTAAACTAGAAACTTTTTTTTATTTTTTATTAAGCAGAAGCATAAGGAGAGAAACAACAATCGATAAAAACAGGGCATTTTAAGACACAGTTTGAACAATATTCCAAAATAGTTTAATAAAATAGATACTAGAAAGTGCATAATGACATACTCCAGCAAACACCTGATTAAAGGCAAATTTTATCAAATTCTAAGGTTAATATCCCAACTTGGGGGCATATTATCAAGCACGGCGTTAAAACTATCGCCGCTTCAGCGGCAGTTTTCTGATAATGGGCTTGATAATATGCCGCAGAGAATGCCTATAGAAGCCCATGTTGACACCAGAACATGGGCTTCTATTGGAATTCTCAAGGGCATATTATCAAGCCCATTATCGCCGATGCGGCGATAATTTTATCGCCGTTTCTTGATAATGTGCCCCCTAGTACTAAATTGTAGTGCTAAAGTGCTTAAGTGCATCCACTGCAAATGTCCTTCATCAACCTTAACTACTCATCCTAATGTGCTATATTAAAGTGCATTTTTCTAATTTATTTATTTTTTAATTGTGCTATAAAGCCCTTGCACTTTAAACAAGACTTTGTGGTTACATATAGGGTTCTTCTTCCACCGTATTTTCTATGTTCGCCATGTGTCGCGTTTCTCTGGGGTTCCGTGGAGTCGAGTGAAGCACAAGGGGTCCACCTCCCGACGTCCCCGGCTCTGAATATGTGAATACAGAGTACCAGGGCAATCAGGCGAGGGAAAGGGATTTAGGATGGGAACAGCGGGGATTGGGATACCTGTAACATAACGAAATCATAACACACATCACAGTAAACATAAGGCATCCTACTCTCATTCGGTCTCACTAGGTATGCCTCACCAATGTGTCAACTCAAAACATACTCAGGCAACAATAACCATGCCTTCATAAACAATGCGTTCCCCTGAAGGGTCACTCCCCCTCCAAGCAGATACTACAGGTAGGAGACAGTGCTATGTGAAAGCCCCCGTATGTTCCCTTTAAAGTATATGAGAATTGCTAGTGTTCTCTCTTGAAAGAGACCTAGACCTACGCTACTCTACAGGTTCTGGAGAGTAGGTTATTACGGAATAGCGCCGAGTGCGTTGGGAGCACTGTCACAGTCACGCTCTCTCCCCCATACCCTACACTCGTGGCTTCTTCCTACCACCAAACTAGTGTCCCGCACAGTGCAGCCTTTCGTCCTTGGTGAGCTACCTGAACGTCTTTGTGCTGGCTGTAGTTCCGGTGGTTACCCCGCTCCAGTCCACCAACGGAATAGGGAGCGTCCGCTCCTACTTCCTCTTCGGTCTGGGGCCAGGGCAATGCGGCACGCTTCGCTCAGCGTCCCGCGAGTACGGAGTGCTTCTCTATCCCGCTCTGTCACTCCCAGAACCGGCAAACGCGGTAACGCTTACGTCAGCGTCCCGCGACCTCAGTCTTTGGCAATCAATTAACTCTGGCCTCTCGTACCCCCCGACGAATCCGGAGTACAGCGGGGCACGCAGGGTTATCTCTCTCGCTCTACGAGCTCCGGCGTTTCTTCGCTTCCGCTTTCAGTCTCCACCAAAGCGAATCCAAATAGGCAGTATTACGCGCACCGGTGGGGTCTCGGTGCCCGTACTTAACAGCAGTGGCCACACCTCCTTCCCGCCGAGATTCCTGGGAGTTGTGGTCCGACTGTATCTTCGGTAGGCGCCTGGGCTCAGCGCCTGACACCATGTGTTTCATTACGGCAGTGAACTTTTTAATAGCACCTACTCTGTTTGCATATGCTTCTTCGAATTTCCTTATGCGTTTCATCTTATTTAGCCACCCCTCATAAGTAGGTATTTTTGCAGATCTCCAATTTTGCAATATCAGGGAGAGTGCTACAAGGGAATTGATTGCTATAAAACTCTCCTCACCTCTTGTCGTTGCTAAAGTCCCCCCTTGTCTAGTAATTCCAAAGAGGGCTACATCAGCTTCGGGATCTAGCCTCTTCTGGATCCCCTGGCTGACGGCTAAGAAGATTCTTTCCCAAAATTGTACTAGCCTTGGACACATAAAAAAAATATGCAGCCAATCTCCACATCCTTCTGCCTGGCAACGGAAGCATCCATTCTCCTCTTTTGGATAGATTTTATGGAGTAGTTTGGGTGTATAATAAGCCATCCATCGAGACAAAAAGGCCATTATCTTAAAACTAGCAGCTCTTAAGGCCTTGCTACTTAACTGGAAAATGGCCTGCCAATCCTGTACTGAAAGCGTACATTGTGTCTCCTGAGTGAATTTCCCAAAAATAATTTTGGCCAGCAGTGATTCTTCCTGGGAGCATAAGAGACAGTACCAATTTCCCACCCCTCTTAACTTTGCTCCCAGTAGGGCAGTCACACATTTAGTGTGACCGATATTTGAAGGGAGATTGAATCTATTAAAAAAATATACAATCTGTATATATTAAAAAAAACTAGACTTACACCCATCACCACTTCTGTTTAGAACCTCTTGCCAAGTAATCACTCTATTTCCTGTTATAAACTGGCCCAACTCTTTAAGACCACAATTATATCTACAGTTTAGATGGCTTGTCCTAATTTGAAGACCCAAACTTTTACATTCACCTAATTTTAAATAGTGAAACCCTGTAGCACCTGCTTGCTTATAAAAAATCTGTAATCTATAAGAAAATTCCTGGGGAGTCTTGTACCTAGTTTTTTTAAGGAGTTTTGCTGTTTTAAACAAAATCGGGATCTTTGAGCCAATTTCTTGCACCATTTTATCCCCCCAAAAATTATCAACTGATCCTTTCAAGTCGATTAAATGAACTGTCAAGTCTAAAATAGCAGCTTCATAGTATGTTCTAATTTGAGGGAGTGCCATCCCCCCCGGTTAATATCAAATTGAAGCACCATGAGTTTAACCATGGGTACCTTCTTACTCCAGATAAACTTGCAGAAGATTGTTTCTAGTTCTTTAAAATAGATGTTGTTAATCTTTATGGGTATATTTGTGAAAAGAAAAACCAACAAAGACAGGATTGACATTTTAAAGAGGGCAACATGGCCTATCAAAGTGATGGGGTAATAATGACCAATCATTTAGCAGTTTTTTAAACTTATTCCGCATGGCTTCATAATTTAGTTTATATAAATCCTCAAACTGATTGGAGACATGTATCCCGAGATAACAAATTGGAGCGGCATTTTGGAATTGTTGTCTAAGGATTTCAGGAAGAAAATCACTCTCCGTATTCATAATTAAAATCTCATTCTCATTTTGATTGATTTTGTATCCCCCAATCTGTTCAAACTAAGCAAATTCTTCTAGTACTTGCTCTATGTTCTGGCTCTCAGGTTTGAGATGTAGAACAATGTCATCCGCAAACAACTTTAATTTTGCCATGCCCACTATTGGAGTTCTAATTATCATATTGTTTCGGATTTTGGTGGCCAAAGGTTCAATAAAAAAGGTAAACAAGACAAGTGATAGCGGACACTCTTACCTAGTCCCCCGATTCACATTTATTGTCCCTGCTAAGTTAGCATTGATAAAAACCTGAGCCTGTGCCCCCTGATAAATATTCCATAACATTTTGGTGACCTGAGGGGGAACCCCATACCTGCCCAGACCATAAAAAAAGTGCATCCCAATTAACCAGATCGAATGCTTTTTCTGCGTCTACCATCATGATGAGCGCAGGGATCGGTTGCTTTAAAAAAAGTCAAGAGCCTGAACAAAAAACCCTGTATTGGCCAACCTTAACCTCCTTGCAATAAACCCTGTCTGGTCTCTATGGATCACTTCTTGTGCTAAAGGGATATACCGCTGTGCCCAGACTTTCATTAAAATGTTATAGTCTGTGCTACTTAGACTAATTCGCCTATAGGCATTAAAACCCTTAGGATTTTTTCCTTTATTCACAAAGCTCACTATAATGGATTCTTTAAAGGTGGAGGGAATACAACCACCTGCCTTTACATAATTAAAAAGCTTAATCAAAAAGGGTGATAATTCCTTAACAGGTATCCCATCATTCCCCCAAGCTTTTGCTCCCGCCATTGTATCCAGGACAGCCATGATTTCTGTTCCTGATATATCATGTTGATGTTTCTCGACCTGAATAGTTGACAGGAGCTGAAGATTTACACCCTCAAAATAGTGCTGTATTGCCTCTTGGCTGACCCATACTTAGTAGCATATAGCTGGTCATAATGCTCCACAAATACTTGGCAATGCTCTCCTTATCCATCACTGTAGCTCTGGTCCTGGGATCTATAACTTCGGTAATTAAGGTAGCTTCCTGTTTAGCCTTAGTTGACAAAGCTAACAGTTTGCCAACCATTTGGCTTTCTTCATATGTTCGCTGTAAGAATGTCCTGGAGCTATTAATTTCATCCAGCAAAAAAAAGTCTCTTAGTTCTTTTTTAGCTTGTTCAAGCTGACTTACAGCTAGCCCCTCCCCCCGTAAAGAGGCATTCTTCTGCATTAGGGCGATATCGACTGCCCGTTGGAGTTTGACTATTAAATGTCTTCGTTTTCTAGATTGATCAGCCCTAAAAGTAATCATTTACCCCCAGACTGACTCCTTAAAGCCCTCCCATACTGAAAAAACTCCTGCAGTTCCCTCATTGACCCAAAAAAATCCTGTATCCATTCCCTTGTGGCTGTAACCCATTGTTGATTTGAGAGGAGTCGATCCATCTGCCACCTGGATCTTGTCTTCTTTCCCCTTCAATTTCTAGATACGAGAAGCAGATCGAAATTGACAGGAATAACAAGTAAATTCAAGTACTTCCTGATGGACTTTACCCCATGGATCGATTAACTGATAATTTTGTATTATCTTATCCAAAAATCTTTTAGTCTTAGTTTTTAATTGTTTCTTGTTTTTGTTGGAAGTATCCTTTATCAAATCTTAAATATAATTAAAGCCTCCTCCAAAAATAATCTGCCTTGAAGAGCACCTAAGTAATTCATTATTCTTTATCACGGATATGAGGAATCATCAATAATTGGGCCATAATAGTAGACAAAATTTTACGTAACCCCGTTCAGATTAGCCGTAACCCATAACCATCGTCCATGATGATCCCTCCGTACTTGAAGAAACTCCCAGGCCAGAACCCTACAGAAATATATAGCTACCCCTCTCATTGCCAACGCTGTAGAGGCAAAGAACACTTTCGAGAAAGCTCTTGGGACAAAAAGTTTCGGTGAATTGGATTTCAAATGCGTTCCCTGAAGAAAAAGAACCTGTGGTGTAAATGAGGCCAGCCATCTTATTACCCTACCATATTTTTGTTTGTTTAAAATCCCATTGACATTAACCGAGATAATTTGACATTTAGTACCCATCTCTATGATTTAACCCTAAAAAAATTGTGATACTTAATTCAAGACCCTGTTTTCCTTCCAGCTCACCACTGCTTTTTTTTTACTACCATACACCCCACATCTCCCTCCCTTGAACCCATCCTCCCACTTCCCAGGAGATGTGGCAATACCCGCAGGCCACATCTCAACTGCCACTGGTGGTCTGTGGGGTGCCCTGGTGCTGCTCCCTAGATGACCCATTCACCCACCCATGTCCTAAATACCCAGCATAGCAGTCTGTCCTTCTATTCTGTTCTATTTTCCAGAGGAGATTTCACTCAGCAGATCCTAAGCTTCCTCTATATTAGTGAACATCTGGTACTTGCCTCTTACTAATACCGGTAACTTCGATTGCTGAGCTATTGAAGCCTGCGCGCATTGAGCCTTAAAAAGATAGAGCATTTTGTCAAACTCTTTACGCCTGAGTGCAACTGCTACGGACATGTCAGCAAAAATCCGGCAGCTAGAGAGATCATTAATCGGAAATTTCCTCTGCTGGACTGCCTTAGTTAGAATCCTTTCTTTGATAGGGTAATCTGCAAACTTGATCAAAATTGTACATACCAATTTTGAATTTGGTAACGGGTGAGCGAGTACTCGATGTGCTCTTATTATGGTGAGGTCTCCGGTAAATTCAAGCAGAACGTTTTTCTTAATGAAAATCTCGACCCATTGTAGTGTTTGGGACCCCTCACTCCTCTCGGGCACCCCAGCTATATGCAAATTTGCACGGCGAGAATGATTTTTGAGTTCCTCAAGCTTATTCTTGAGGGCGACTTTTTTCTTTTTTGCTTTGTTCACTCTCTGATGCATCATAGTCATTTGGTCTTTCAGATGTGCAATTCTAGACTCCGCTTCTTGCATTCTAGCTGGAAACCCAGCCACTGCTTCCTCAATTTTTCCGAGGCGCTGATGGAGAGAGGCTATTTCGTTCACTTGAGATATCTTCATTTCTCTTATTTCTTCTAAAATTAGATTTAACATGATCTTTACATCCATTTGATGAGTGATATCTTTTTTGGGGCTTGTTCCTGTGAATTATGTTGAGTTTTCTCATCTTTCTTCCGGGTGTCAGCTTGCGGTCCTAGAATTTCGGATCCTCCTTTATCTGGCGACTGAGGCTGGGTCTGCAACTGACTCTGACTGTGCGTTGATTGTTGTGGCAGACTTAAATCTTCTGATGCTGCCTGGAGCTGGGCCTGGGGCTAAAAATACATGAGGGTCCTCTTTACCTTAAAATTGGAAGCCTTTACAGCCTTTTCTTCTGTAATGGTTGCATGACATGAAGGTAATTGCGCATCCTCCGTAGACCCCTCCAGAAGTTCTGTGGCTTTGCTGGTGTTTTTCCCAGTGTAAACTAAGATGCTTTTCCTTTTGCAAATAATGGGAAGTCTTTAACGTTTTTCGATCCTGCCTCGCCTGCCTCGGGAGTTAAATTAGAAGCCTGTTCTGCCTCGAATCTTATTTGCTCTTCCGGAACTCCCCTCTTCCCTTCACTGCACCTAAATCTTTCACTCTCAAATCCAGCTGGAGTTCTTGCAAATTTTAGCTTGAAACAGCTCAGCTCGTTTTCAGCCATGTCTCCCAACCTCTCCCATTGTCCTGATTTTTTCTCTTTCAGCAGCACCAGGCAGCCCCAGGCCAAAAACCTTAATGTCCCTGCAAGAATCTCACTGTGCAGACTTTACCTCGCAGTCACTGAGTCGCGAAGGTACACAGGGCCTCTCCCTCCACCGTGGCAGCAACTCAAGTGGGCATCCCTGCCCTCCGCTCGCGGCTCACAGCTCCTCTCCAGCCAGCAGGGGGTCAGCGCACTCAAAATGGAACAACAGCACAGCAGTGGCCATCGGGCCGCCGAACCAGAACCCTGCAAAGACCTAGACCCACAATTGGAAACATCAGGGTCATCAGGGGCGCTAACAATGAGTTCTCTGTTCTAGCAGCAGACTCCGTTTCACTTTTTCCGGCGATAGAGAGCTCGGGATTTCAGGAGCTTACAGGAGCATAGATCAGCAGCTCCATAGCGGACTCCTTAGCAGGAGGGAGGGGCGAAGTGGTCACCTGTGGCTACGCTAGGTGGGAATCGCTGTAGGCATTCTCCCTAAACTAGATACTTCAAAGAAGCATTGCAAAAGCTAATAGGATTCAACAGTAAAAGGGCGAGCTCTTGGCTTTGGCAATTCTTTTCTTCATTAGCATTTGCTAGTTCCAAAATATCTGCCAGTGGATCACAATGCATGGACATGCATATGTCAGGATACATGGCCACATATGTGAAGCTTGGGTGGCCATCTTGGAATGGGGTTTGAATTGAAGAAGTGCCATTCTAAGCAGGCCAGTGATGGGTATGCATGTGTTTGTGAATGTCATGAAGAAAGTGTGCGCATGCATTGTGGTTATTTTGGTATATGCAATTTACATTCCCAACATGGCCATCTGACAAGTTAGAACAGTCAATTTCAATGAAAAAGATAGTGGAAGGAGTACGAAAAGGCTAGTGAGGCTAGACCTGGTCCTCAGCCCAAAAAAATAAAACATTCATAATGAGGGAGACCAGGGAACCACGCATGAGTGTGGAAAATAAACACAAAGTGCTTGCCCAATGAAGAATGTAAGCTCATCCCTGTGGTTGAAGGAAATGCTGAAATTTACTGCGAAAATAAATAGCATCTCTCCGAGCAGCTTGCAAAAAGACTGTGTCCTGACTTTGAAATATATGGCAGACTTCTGGATCTTGCAACCCTCTTTAATCAAGCGCACACATGCATACATGGCAACATTTTAGAAGAGGGAGATTTATTTCCCCCATTAACTTATATTAAAGCAGAGGCAATATCAGGTGGGAGACAGTCAAAATTAAACCATTTTTGGCTGCACAAATTCGGAGTCCAACACCTGAATCACGTCTGTTGGCATGCATTCATATGGGCCAGTATGGATTGTGCATTCTTAGTCCGGCAAGTAGGTTTAACAGGTGTGAGAGACAAGTGTTCCAACCAAACAGAAGGCACAGTAAAGATTTGCAAAAAATAAAATGCTAGGTCCTTTAAATTTATGCATGTGAAAACCTTGAAGAGAATAGTCATGTTTTGTTAGAATGAAAGTTGCTTCCCCTAATATTTTGTGCTAGTATATGTACCGAGTATATGATGTAGGTTTAAGGGTCAGTGTGTGGTATGTATGCTGGGTATGTTTATAGGTGCATTTGAAAGTGTAGTCATATGTGATTCTGAATGTATGATATGCATTGGTGCATGTGAGTGAGAATGTAAAGAGTGTGGTTACAGGACTATGTTTTATAAGTATGAGTGTTTTAGCATGTGTATGTTTGTGAGTCTGTGTGTTGCAGGGCATGTGTAATTGAATGAGTGTGATGACAAACAAATGTTTATGATGAGATTATGTTTGTATATGTAAGAAACTGGGGTGTGAGCCATAGTCAAGCAGCAACCACAAATCTTGTCAGGGTAAGGCACAAGCAAGCCCCATCTAAGCTGTGTTCAACCCCCTGGTAACTTTGCACAGAGCAGTCAGGCTTAACTTAAAGGCAAAGTATAACACATTAGCACAACACTTCAAAAAGAAAAACTGTGAAAAGCCACCCAAGCAAGATCTCACACCAGGTTAGAAAAATAAAGCTTAATTTAATAAATAAAACCAGATCAAACCGACAAATATCCAATCAGTAGAACTGGAGTTATGAGTTTTTGAAGAGCAAACTGTAAAATAACCCAAAAAATCATTAAGCGCCAATCGCGCCTATCTAGTCGCACTGGACCGGGTCAAAGATAGTTCAGGCTATCCCCGATGGAGCGCAGGTCAGATACAGTTCCAGATTAGTCCCACAGAAGTTTTACCTGCTCATGTTTTGTGCCAAGACTCCTATTTGCATTGGAGAGGGTTTCAGGGAGCAAGAAGAGCATCACAGGCGGTGGTCCGCCTGCCGCGAATAGCAGACCCGGAGTTACAGACAGGTAGGCTGGAGCTTCACAGTGGCGGTCCTCAGTGGACGATTGATGCTTGTTAAGCAAAAAGAGGAGCTGGCAATGGCTTGCACTGAACTTCAGTGTGAGTGCCATGGTTCTGGTTCAAATAGCCACAATCATGGTTGAAAAAGCCCAAAATGTTGATTTTAAGAGCTTGTGAGCCACACCTAGGGTCCAGGAGTGAGAGGCACCACTTGGGGTCAGGAGCTTGCTGCAGTTGGATCCAGGAGCTGGTTGTGGAGCCTTTTATGTACCTGAGGCTCAGATCAGGAGGCCAGAAGACTAGCCCTCTGAGTCACTCTGGGGTCCTGGGTTCAAGATGAAGTTGCAGGTCTAGTTCTTCTTCCCCAGGCAAGAGGGCAGCAGGCAGGAGGTCAGCACAGGAGTGCAACAGTTCCTATAGAGCAGCAGTCAAGAGGAATGGCAGTCCGTGTAGTAGCACAGCAGTCTTCTTCCTGGTAGAGTATCCACAGGTTCAGAAGTGTACTGAAGAGTTGGTGTGTGAAGTCCAGTATTCTTACTCAGTTGTGTCTCTGAAGTGGGGTAGAAGCTTCTAGAGGTTTCCCTTTGAAGTCCCCAGGCATCCTGCCTTTCCTGTCATGGCTCCAGACTAACCACAGGGGATATGCAGCCCTTTGTATGTAGGTTGGCCACAGCCTGTTCAGGTGCAAGTGGGACTGTGCCCAACTCCTCCCTCCCATCCTGCCAGTGATGGCCCATCCAGGCATACCTAAGCTACTTGTTGTGACTTGCTGTCTAGGGAAAAACACAAAGCTCAGCTGTCAACTACACCCAGTTATGTAAACAGAGACAGACTATCGGCATTAAATAGCTAAAGTAAAAAAATTGCAATGTTTTAAAAGTCACCAGAAGTTAGGATTTTAAATTATGATTCCAGAGATTCCAAACATGAACTGATTATCCCTTCCGATATGGAAATTACATTTATAAAATGTAATAAAGTGGAGGGGGGCATGGCTAGTGCAAGATGGAGGACGCATAACTTGGTGACTTCGCACCAGCCTGAAAATAATCCTGCAGTCTCCCCCACACTGGGTATCATTAACCCTGAGGACAGCAGTTAAAGGTCGTCCAGCAGCCCTTGGAGGGTGCCTCTGTGGTTGGGCGGCACTGAGTATCTGTCAGACTTGATGATTGCTCTGCTGCTGTGGGCTGTGTACATGAAGAAGATTGGGGTTGGGAGGAGGCTATGTGGATATAGTGGACGGTAAGTGCCTCCGAAGCTGCACTGAGCTACAATATGTGACCTGTCCTGATTTGTACAGTGATTGAACCACGCAGCGGCAACCATTGCTTTTGTGGCATCATTTGTGCAAGTGAGGTGTTTTATTGTATGACTGAACTGCGCAGCTGCAGACATTAATAAATAACGTGGCAATCCTTCTTGCTGCATGGCGGCCATCCACTACTCTTGTCGCTTCTGCCGTACCATGAGATGTTTTGCTGTACTGCCCTGAATTGTAGAGAAGCTGAACTGTAGAATGACTGAACTGTGGAGCCCTTTGCTTCTTCCACACCATTCGTACAAGTGAGGTGTTTTATTGCATGTTCCTGATTTGTATTGCAGCTGAACTGCACCACAGCAGCCATTTTTAAATAATGCAATGATCCTGCAGCATGCCAGATGCAGACACCTGCTTCGCCTGTCGCTCCTGCCTCACCATTTGTACAAGTGAGAATGTCCTGCCCTGAATTATAGAACAGCTAAACTGACGTTACTTAAGACCATTAGAGTGGCAGTACTGTGCAGTGGCTGCCTGTGCTTAAGACCATAATGATCCTGCTTGTTGCTTGGCAGCCGCCTCCTTTGCTTATTGCTCGCTTCTCCCACACCAAGTACGCACACAAAGTACACTCTTTAACAGCTGCCATTGCTTAAAACTGATATGATCCTGCTTGCTGCCTGGCACCCACTTGGTTTGCTCACAACTTGCTGCTTCTCCATCACCAAATGCATGCACTAAGTTCATTCTTGGAGAAAGTATGGAGCTTTTACTGCATTATCTGTGCATCTGTGATGGTACCTTGTGGAAGTATTATGACAACCTGTCTGTACTCCTGAAGAACAACCTGCTTGCCGCAACAATTAAAAAATGTTGCCGAAGCCTGCTGCTTTTAAGCATGGCGTGCTTTTACTGTAACATCTGCACAACTGTTGTGTTTTGTATGGCTATCTCTTTCTGCCGCACCTACATAGCTGCTACAAGCAATAGCTCTGCACTCCAATATGCAACCTGCCTGTACCCCTTTCCAACTATCCATTTCCAAGTAAAAAGTGAGGTGTTTCACAGTCCTATGCTGTTGCAAATAATTATTCAGTGAACCATTATAATCTTGCATGCTATCTAGCAGTTGCCTGCTTCACTATCTATTCGCTTTTTCTGCTGCACCTTATGGTACTTTTACTGTGATAACAGCCGGTGGTGTTTTTACTGTGACAATTATTTAGCAGCTGTTGCTCGCTGCTGGCTACTTATAGCACACCTTTTACTGTGACAATTAACCAGCTTACATAGACGCTACAAGTAAACACTTGTGCCAATATTGCGGCGTGAGCAGCCTGCCTGTACTCCTCACAATGGTTTATGACCACTCACTTCTTGCTACTAGGAGTCAGCAAAGCTAGGCTGTGTATGGATGTGCATGCTGAAGTGAACAGCAATCAATGTCATCTCACTGATGCAGCATAAACATTCTACATATTACTTAACTTACTGCCATTAAGTGAAAAAGTGCAAACTTACTGTATGCAGCCTATCTCCTGTTCTGTAAACTTGCTTTGGATAACCTTCCCGTATGCATAGCCTACGCTGCCTAAGTAAGTCTCTATATATTAGTGGGTTCTGTCCTCCTCGGGGTTGACATTTTTCTTCCAGTCTACTGCGAATGGGAATTGTGGCCGCCATACAGAAGGCAAAGGCTAAATCACAGGGATGCCATTTAATCCCAAAAGATTCACAGCAGGAGTTGTCTGACTCAGAGTTGCCACCTGACCCTACTCCATCCAGCCTGCATTGCACCCTGGACAAGATTCTAGGGGCCATTGAAGAATTGAAGTCCACCCTTCAACGGTAAGGAATGTATCAGTCGTAATAGGCCTACTTCATTCTGACCATCAGAAGCTAACTGCTACGATGAAAAGGCCATGATTCCGCCTTAGTAGGCCTGCGCCCCTCAAACCAAGCCATGTAAGCCCAAATCACTCACATTATGGATCTAGTACAGAGACTGGAATATCGAGCAGATGATGTGAGGGGTGCAGTATTTGGAACAATGTGCGAATAATAGGCCTTCCTGAGAGAACTGAGGGGTCAGACATTGTAACCTATTTGGAGCCCTGGTTGAAGTCAATGGTGGCCCTGACTCGACTCACACCATTTTTTGCCTTGGAAAGAGCACAATGAGTGCCAGCTCGACTGCCAGCCCTGTGTCACCAGCACAGCCCCATAATTGCTAAATTATTACACTGCAAAGACAGAGATGTGCAGCTGCAGCAGGTGCAGGAGGTGGGCCTTTTCTGGGTGGGGAATGGACAGGTCAGATTGTGACAAGGTTTCACTGTGGCAGTGCAAGTTAAACAAGCCTCTTTCCTAGAAGTATAATGCATACTCGGCAAAGAAGGGATTCAGTACTCTCTCATCAGCCATTCTAAACTGAAAACAATGCTGGGTGGTTGCTCCCACCTCTGCCAGGATCCAGATGATGCTTGGGCCTGGTTGGAGGTGCACTGTTTAGGATCTCTCAAAACCAGCGAACCTGAAAGAAGGAGGCCCCTACGCTGCCGAAAAAGCCGCAGGTCAGGGGGACACTTACGAGCAAGAGGTCCTTTAATGAAGCCTACCCGGTCCCAATCAGAGATTGAATGAGGGCAACATTGCAGGCAGCATCATCACTGATTGAAGTATTGGCATCCGACAAAGAGATTACCAGTGGTTCAGACCACTATGAATATACTTCCAACTCAGATTCGCTACAAATAGAAAATGTCAGGCTTCCAGATGCGACCCCACAAACTGGAGACAAAATAATTTGATTAATGCTCTTTTTTTTCACAAGTGGATTTCATTATAAGTACTACTCGGCCAGATGCAGCTGCGCATAGGAAACCTGTCTTTGCCTTTCCCCCTTATTGCTGCTTTATGGTTATTAGAGCGGTGATGCTATGTTTCACTAACTTATTGACCTGTATAGTTTGGGTGGTCTGCCCTTGCTGGTCTTCTCTGGGGATGGGAGTTGGTAAGACTGTTTTTTGTTATTGTCCTATGCTGTCTTTGCATTATGTGCGGGTATTGTTGAATATGGGGGTGATTGGGCACGGCTCTTTTGTGGGATTGCTGTATAGCTGGCTCTAAGGCTAACACAGATGGCAATTACATACTATTGTTATTATTATTGTTAGAGACTTTTATAAAGTGCAACTGTTACCCTAGGGTGTCCTGGCATGAGCTAGAAACCCCGAAGAAGCATAGTTTAAGACCGGTATTATCAATCAATCAAAAAGCCACGTTTTTAAGGCCTTCCTGAATTCAAGTAAATCAATGATACTTCTCAGATGGAAAGGGAGGTCATTCAAAGCCTTGGCCGCACAAGCAACAAAGCATCTGCCTCTCCACCTGGCTTTTTTGTGGGTGGTACTGTCACCAATTTTGCACCAAGAGAGCGGAGTGGCCTTTTGGGCACATACCACTGAAATTGCTGCTTCAAATGGTCAGGCCATGTGCCTTGTAGAGCCTTATATACCAAGCAGAGAGAGTTAAACTGCACTCGTTTCTTAACGGGTAACCAGTGTAGTCTTCAGATTTCACTGGAGACAGATGCAAATTAAGAAGTCCTGGTAAGCAATCTAGCAGCTGATGACATGGAACATAAGTGAAAGGGGTTCTGCGACTAAACGTCATAAAATCCTGGTGTACCTTAAAAGATGTGGTGTGCATATTGTCCTGCTTCAGGATTTGCACCTCACAATGACTGAAGCTGATCACCTCCACCAGCGATTGCATGGTCAGTTTCATGCTACTACATTCTCAGCCTGTGTGAGAGTGTTGCAGCTCTGGGTGTGGGTGGGAGTTCCCTCTGAGACAACCACAATTGAAATACATAAGGAGGGCCGATATGTCTTGGTGGAGGGATGACTTTGTGGGAGACCTCTGGTGCTGGGGAGTATTTACGTGCCAAATCACGAGCAGAGTCCAGACCTCATTTTTTCACACCCTGTTGGCATGATTAGCTCATATCATGGTGGGGGTGCTATACCTCATTGGTGGTGATTTTAATTGTGTTTTAGATACACCCTTGGACCTCTCCACTCCTGGGGGCCAGAGCCCATAAAACGGCTGCTGGTTAAGCCTCTTGAATTACTCACTGTGATATGCAAGACCCCTGGTGTACACAGCATCTGTTTGACAGGCATTACTCCTTGTCCTCAAGTCTATATCAGGTCCATTCAAGAACTGGTCACTTTGCATGCTCCAAGTCCATTAATAGCTGTATATATACACAGAAAATTTGGATCAGACCCTGTCAGACCATAGTCCTCTCCTTTTCACGCTGCATCCAGTGAATAAATGCCCACTCATGCCTTCATGGCGACTACATTCAGATGAAGATTCCGTGAAGGATGTTGTTTTTTGCGACTCCTTTGAAGGCAACTCCGCAGAATACTTTACTACACCCGGCTCCGCATCAGGTTTTGGTCTTGAATGCGAGTCTTTTGAGATCATGATGAGGAGACTCTACCTTGGGCAATCAGTGGGCATCTGACGTGACCTGGAGAGAGGCATCCAGAGGTTGGAGGCTTATCTCCATTTGAGGGATAATGAGCTGGGTGGTAGCCCAGGAGTGCTTCCGCAGATGCTGGAGAAATGAGAAAAGTATAATGAGGCTCTGGAATAGCTATGAATCCATGATTATAAGAAGTATTTAAATTGGATACATGATGAGGAGAGGAAGTCAGGATGGCTCTTTGCCTGGTTGGTTCGTGCCGAGAGTAGGGGTGCCCAAATTCCTCACCTGGTTTTAACAGGGGTAACGGTCATCTTCATGCCAAAACAAATAAATTATGCATTCAGGTCTTACTATGTGTCCCTCTATTGTCTGCCAGAGTTGGGCCCTTTAGCTGTATTGGAATCCTCTTAGAGGGACTCCCACTTTGGTCTGTCCCACAGGCGGAAAAAGAACTACCAGGCGCCTTAGTGTCAGACGTGGAGGTGAGAAATGCCACTAAAGTTATGCTGATAGGTAAGATGCCTGGCACAGATGGGCTCCCCTTGGAGTTTTACAAGGTGTTCGCATGTGAACTGGTGCCTAAATTGGCAAAGATGTATGCAGAGGCCTATGAGACGTGTATGTTACCTGCAATGACGAGGGAAGCACTGGTGGAGCCCCTGCCCAAATCTAAATCGCAGGATGTGGGGACCCCAGACTTTTGCATTTTCTCTATGTTGAACTCTGATTTCAAGATTTTCAGTTAGATATTAGCATCCTGGCTATTACCTCACATGCAGGCCCTGATCCATGAAGATCAAAATGGTTTTATACCAACCCGTAACACATCTCACAATCTCCGTAGACTTTACTCAATTTTGTATGCCCATGTCCAGCCACCTGACACTGCTGCAGTGATTGTGTCAGTGGATCTAGAGAAGGCCTTTGACACAGTACATTAGGACTTCTTGGAGGCCACTATGTATCGTATGAGACTCTGTGTTAATTGTGTGGGAGGGGTTAGATTGCTCTACACTCACCCAATGGCTAAGGTTCAAACAGGGTGCACGATTTCGAAAGCCTACAATACATTTAGGGGAATAGGGTTTGCCTGTGTCATCACTGTTGTTCGCCCCGGCTGTTGAGCCACTGGCACAAAGTTTTCAAACAGAGGGTATGGATTGGGGTATTAAACTAGATGACTTGGTCAATGTTATTTCATTATTTGCAGATGACCTGCTTATTTACCTCTGTGATTGCATAAATGATATTCCCCAGGCTCTGAGGCTCCTTTAGGAATTTTAAAGGTGCTCAGGCCTCCAGGTAAACTGGAGTAAAACATGTTTGTTTCTGGTGGTTGCTGGACTGGATCGCCTGAATCCTTGTCCACCTGACATACTTTGGGCTCCATAAACCTTTAAATATTTTGGCATCCAGGTCTACTATCACCCAGACAATCTCCGTGATGGGAACTTGGGTGGGGGGCATCGGGCCTCTGAAGTCCTGTGTCTCCTTTTGTCGCACCCTCAAACTACAAATGATGGCACATATTGCACTCACTATAATAGTCATGCATCCAAGGCTTCTTTACTTTTTTATGAACCTCCCTGTGAAAATCCCGGTGTCCTGATTTCGGAGGCTTGACGCACTCCTGCGGGAACTGATTTGGGATGGCTGGCTCCAGAGAGTTGCATTAGCTACCCTCTACCAACCTCCACCTGGGGTGGCCTGGGAGTACCATATTATTTTACTTGTACTTTCTTGCACCCCAGTTTTAGTGGACCACAAAATGGCTTGATGGAATGAATTTATTTATTGGGCACTGAACCCAACCACGGGCTCCTGCCTACGAAGCTGTTTTGCCTGGCACTTTGGATTCCCCACCTGGGTATCCTTTTTTCTACTGCCCTGATCTGCTGGTGACATGGGCTGTGGCATACAGGTGTGGTGACCCTCTATGCTGCTGTCGGTGGGCCTACCCCACAGTGACGCATTGACTGTCTTTAGTGCAAGGTAAATGAACTCCTGGACCGAGGCGGGGTGTGTGATTCTGGGAGACTGCTTCCAGACAAAATGTCTTAATTCCCTTTGGAAAACTGATGGAGCCGGCAGGTCTGCCAGTGGGACAACGGCTTACCTACAAATCACTTATTCATGCCTTACAGGGCCTGTGGAGGGCCTCTCCTAGTCTCATGGTTCTTTAAGGCTCTAAATGGGCTGGTAACAAAATCTTCAGGCTCAATGGACTGCTGACTTGGGGCGGGACATGTCTGACACTGAATGGGGGAAGGTGCTTGAATATCCACAGAAAGTCTCCCACAATACACGCCTTAAATACATACAACTTATTTACGCTCATAAGACGTACCTTACTCCTAATAGGATACATACTATCTATGGTGGGGAGCATAGAGGTTGCCCTCGCTGTGCCATGTTGAATGCTGACTTTGGGCAAATGATTTAGGGTTCTCCTGGGATTGCAGGGTTCTGGGGGAGGTAATTCTGTGTCTAAATAGGACCCTGTCTAGGTCACTCATTAATACACCTGCTGTTTATTTGCTTAGCATCTTTTGCAGGCCAGGCCCCAAGAAAGTGGGGAACAGATTTCTGGACTTGGCCATGGCACTGGCCAAGTGAAGAGTGGCCATGGCCTGGAAATTGCCCAGTGGGTCTAATCTGGAAACATAAGTGTCTGATGTCACAAGCTGGGCAGGGGCTGAGGAAAGGGGGGTTTAGAGAGTCAAATCCTGATTGGACTGGGGGTCCTGGAGCTGCGGTAGGCAGAGTGAATTGTATTCCTCTGGCCCCTTCATCCCCCCTCACTTCACTAAAACTGACGCTGTTCTTACATCTTGTGATAAGCCTAAGAAATGCATGGACACGGTTATAGATTGTTTTTTAAATGTGTGTTACTATTATCTTATGGTATCTAATGTTTCTGAAGGCGTGATCATATCCCCATCCCATGTGGGTGTTCGCTTGCACCTCCTTGTGCAGCATGGACTGATAATTGTAATCCCAAGAAACTGACCTAGTTTTAATATTAATCTGTACTGTTGTAATATTTGAAATACCAATAAACAAAAGTATTAGTAATATGAAATGTAATAAGGCAACTCCATGGGAGAGATAGGCGTTGGAGAAGTGAAACCAAATGTAAGAGTTTTTCACTGCCAGGAGATGTAAAACGTAAAGGTACATATACTACCTTTTAAATACATTGCACTCTGCCCTTTGGGCTATCCAGGACCTACTCTAGGTGTGACTTCTATGTATTATAACGGAACGTTTGGGCCTGGTAAACATTTTATTTTGCCTGGTTGAAATAGCAGTTTTAAACTGCACACACAGGCTCTGCAATGGCAGGCCTGAGACATGTTTAAAGAGCTACTTAAGTGGGTGGCACAATCAGTGCTGCAGACCCACTAGTAGCATGTAATTTACAGGCCTGAGTGCATATAATAGTAATACCACTTTACTAGGGAAGTATAAGTAAACTAAATATGCCAATTAGGGATAAGCCAATATTACCATGTTTTAAGGAGGGAGCACAAGCACTTTAGCACGAATTAGGAGTGATAAATCGTGCAGAGTCCTAATGCTAGCAAAATCGAGATAAGAAAAAATGGAGGAGGAAGGCAAAAAGTATGGGGAAAACCATTACAAGGTTGATAGGTCTAACAGTATGTATTTATTTGTGATGATGTTTGCAAATCTGTTTATTTTGTGCTTGTGTGTGTTGTTTGGATGGGTGAGGCCTATATTGTCATCATGGTGTATAATAATATTTTGTGTCAATGTTTGTTCTATGCATGTGATGTAGGTTTAAGGGTCAGTATGTTGTGCATGTGCAAGGTATGTTTATGGATGTATGTATGAAACTATAGGTGTCTGTGATATTTTGTTTATGTGTGTATTTGTTGAGTGCATGATATGTTGTTAGTGTGAGTTTGAGATAATTCTAGTTAATGTGAGTATGGTTTATGAGTATGAGTGTTTTAGCATTTGCAGGTTTGTGAGTCTGTGAGTCGTTGCAGATTCTATATGATTGGGTGAATGAGTGCTGGCGAATGAATGTTTATTATGAGATTGTGCTTACATGCTTTTATTTGTGGCAATGTTTGCAAGTCTGTTTATTTTGAGCTTCTGTGTGTTTTTAGGATAGGTGAGGTCTATATTTGTCATCAGAGTGTATGAGGTAGTCTTAGTATAACTTTTTGTGCCGGTGTTTGTTCTATGCATGTTTTGTAAATTTAAGGGTCGGTATGTTGTGTGTGTGCCGGGTATGTTTATAGATATATGCATGAAAGTGTACGTGTCTGTGATTTTTTGTTTAAGTGTGTATTTGTTGAGTGTATGATATATGTTAGTGTGTATTTGAGATTGTAAGTGTGTGATAATACTAGTGAATGTGAGAATGTTTCATGAGTTGTGAGTTTGAGCATGTATATGTTTGTAGGTTTCATTTATAATTTGATGGTCTGCCGTTCTCCTCCAGGGTGACAGAGAAGATTAATTACCCTGTCATCCTGACAGAGGTGCCTACTAACAAATTTTGAAATGTCTGTAAACTCAGCAGACATTTTAAGCATTGAAAGGAGCCACCGTCAATGTGGTTCCTGCCAATGCATTGTAACTTTGCTGGACGGCTCCATCAAACATGACGGAGCTGTATGTAAAAGTTGCAATTATTCTTTTATTTTCAAAAAGAAAATGTCAAAATGGGATTTTTGTTTTGAAAATAAAAAAATAATACCACCCTTTCCAAAGAAGTTTCCTCCCATGGCGAGAGGGGCATTGAGAACTTTTCAATGCCCCTTACTGCCAGGGGTTTCCTGGCAGTGACAGGGATTGAAAAATGTTTATATATCCACCCATTTAAATTTGATGAGTGGACAAATAGCCAAATCTCCAATGGCCCCTTACTCTGTCGGGCCTTTGGAGACATTTGACCACAGTGGAAATGGAATAGTCTCTGCCATTGTCAAACTATAGTGCGCTCACACTTAAATTCGGCAGGTAGCCCATAGTCTCAGCAGGGAGGGAACTCCGCTGCAGTTGCAATAGAGCACCCACTCTGCCATGATATGAATAGGGCCCTCTATTTTTGCAGGGCATGTATGAAAGTGTTTGTATGTTTTTTTGTTTGCTAGTCAGTTTATTTTTATGTGAGTGTGTTTTAGTTTTGATGGGTGAGTGTTTACATTAGTGATCATGTTGAATAAGGTTGTCTTATTTTAATCGTAGGTGCGTTTAGCATGTGGGCATTGCCCATTGCCCATGTTTCATTTGCAAAGAAACCTACATTGCACATCAATAGTAGTTTCAGCTGGTTGTAAGATCAAATTTACCAAGTGACTTAGTTATTTAAAAAAACACAGAGTGATAGAGCATGATGTTCCTGTGTTTTCACAATAAGAAAGGGTATTGACTCCACAAATCCCCCTAATTAATTAGTATTGACCAGTAGAACCACAACCTTTCACCAGTTGATTCTCGAGAGTTCCATTAGTCCTTTCTACAGCTCCTGAAGATTTTGGACAAAACCTCTGGTTGTACTCAAACACTGTGCAGATTATTTGAAATATCTATCTTGAAATGAGTAACACAATCTGTTTCAATAGAAGTAGGAAGGCCCAACAGTAGCACCAACTCTTCAAACAACAATTGGAAACTGTAAGGCTATCTGATCTTCAAGTGGAATAGGCCTCAACGCATTTAGAAAACAAGCAGACAACTACCAGGATGACTTTAGACCTTTTAAATTTGGCATCTCAATAAAGTCTGCCTGGAGTGTTGTAAATGGGCCCTCTGATTTGCAAATATGGTTCCTGATTGTTAAAGTCTTCTTTCTCTGATTATTTAAATTGCACAATATGCAACTTCCACAAACATCCTCAGAAACATTTCTGTATCCTGTATTCTCCCATTGCTTTTTGAATATTTGCACTCAGCTTTCTCTCTCTGTGTGCGTTCTGTTAAGGAGTTATTCACTCAATGGGTGCAACATTCAATCTGGAAGGTCAGATTTACTCTCAGTATTCACATACAAATCCTGATAATTTCTTCTGTGGCACAACTTTTCCCATTTCCTTTTTTCTTTATCTGGGGCTGCTTTCTTGGGGATCTCTCAATTCACTTAAAGTAGTTTGGATTAAACTAATAAAGAAACAACTTACATTTTCTAAATGTTGGGCTTTATTTTTTCTTGATTTATCATTTGTATCTTCATGCACAACTGTCTTTTACTTTTATGGCTTGAAGCCGAAATAAAGTTTTTTTTTACTTGACTTGACAACTGTCTTATCCTCCAATGCTATTGGGTCTGCAATTCTATTTCAAAGTGTCACCAAGTCCTTTCCAGGCTTATGGACAAACCACTTGACCACAGCAATTTACTTTGGCTTCTCTTTTGCTATCAACAATCCAATATGTAGGCACTACAGTTGACTGAAGTCAACCACAAAACCAAACTGGCTGTCTGTATAAAATGTCACATTCAAATTAGATATGGAACATACTGCATAGGCAGCTCTTGATACTCCATGTTGGTCTCTCAAACAAGAACCATCAGCAAATAATGTCAGATCAACCATTTCCAAAGGTGTCAATTTAAGTATGGTCATGGTGTTAAACATAATTATGTATTTCAATTCAGCTGCGGTCAGGTTCATCATCACATTCATCATGGCCCCTGTCTTCACAGGTCCTTTCTGGAATTGGAAGCAGAGTTGCTGCTTTTAAAGAATTGCAACTTATAATATATATGTTTTCTGCTGCAAGTAGAACTTGCTCATAACAAGCCAACCTGTTGTTCATTATATACTGTGCATTTGGTGTGGTCAAAATAATTTCCACTGAGTGTTGGACATACGCAATTTAAGAATGATGAGTCATTCCTTCACTTTGTTAAATGGCAATGCAAACAGCTCTAATCAATTTCAAACAACTTGGAAGTCTTACAGCTACTAGATCCAATACAGCTGACAAGAAAACCACTGGGTGCATGAAACCCCTATGCTTCTTTGTGAGGATGAAAAGTGCACATCCACTTCTCTCATGATAAAATAGCATCCCAGCAATCTTTGTCAAATGGTATCATACCTTGTATTTCTCTGTATGTCAGTTTTACTAAATGTTTTGCAGTCAGGGAAAAGCTACAAGGTCTACCAAGTACCTCTTGGAGGATTCCCTGCTCAATTAATTTTTCAATCACTGCTTTAATTCCCTCTTCTGTTTCGTTGGTGAGTCTGTATTGCCCAGTTCTAGGGAATACTGCATATGGCTTTACCTTTATTTTGAATGACTTTGCACTTTTAATTAATCCAATCTCCTTTCAAGTAAAGTCCCATACCTCATTTATGACAGTACGTCATAATTCCAGTTTGAGGCAGGTCTTCTTTAGTTAAAGCTGGAAACAACTGAACCCTTCAATCTGGTAAATTGATTTTAAACATTGAGTCCTCATTTTGTTTCTCAATTACAACACTATCCGGTACACAGTAAATCAAACAATCCATTTTGCAAAGCAAATCCCTCCCCAGTAAGTTCACAGGATTTGAACCACAAAAAATGCACTGGTTCTCAATCTGGCCAATATTAACTGGGACATCTGCTGTAACCTGGTTAACAATTTGTGTATTATCAATTCCTACAATTTGTACTTATCTTCCCAAAAGGGGTAGGTTTGGGACTTCCACAGAATGAACTGTAGAATGGCTAACCCCTGCACCATTCAAAAAAGGAAAATGAGACTGTTACGATAGTAAGTGTGACCTTGGAATATTTAGGGCCTGATTTAGTTATTGGCTGACTAGTTACTCTGTCACAATGGGACGGATATCCCATCTTCCGAAATTTAAATGCCATAGGACATTATGGGATTTAGATTTTGGTGGCCTGGATATCCATCCCTTTTGTGATGGAGTAACCCATCCACCGATATCTAAAGCAGGCCCTCAGTTCAGGGTCACACAACTCAGAACACACTGCATTGTTTTATTTTTCTGGCTTGTAGGTGGCGTGCCTGCTGCTTCAGTCAAATTAAAGCATTGTTCTGCACCTCTGGCACAGTGTGATAAGCTTTTCAATTTATTAAAAAAACAGCATCCATGCTGAAGTCGGTGAGAGGTGCACTTCCTGCCAAAATCATCATTGAACGCTGATAGTGAGTTGTGACTGAGATGCAGATAATATGTCCTCAAACTTCATCCTGAGAAGGAAGATAGCTGTGCAAGAAGTGTGCAGACATTAGCACTTGAAACAGAGTGCATTCCTTAATTCACTAAGGCCGGCTTTCCAAAAGTATCTAGGTATGTGGTTGGGTAATTTCGATAGGCCTGGCAGATGGATGCTCTCTTTAGCATGCCGATATTAGTAATAGGGTAATGTTGGTAACATTATGAACAATTAACATGGTTAACATGAAATTGTTTGTGTTTTCACCATTATAATAATGTTTATTACAATGATGTGTCTTATCTTTTTAATAATTGCAGTTCATATTTTATTTACAAAGATTACAGCTTTTCAATAATCATTTGAAAATGGAATACTGTATCTTTTTTGTGACACTTTTGGCATGCATAAGTGACACATGAAAGGGTAGGTCTGTTTTCGCATATTCCTTAACAATGTTGGAGTCATGTTCTAGGTTACTGACAACATCTATAACTTGGTGGGTTTATGAGTTTAGATGCTGTAGTGTGAGCTAGCCAACCAGATTAACATTTACTGTTGATATAATAAGACTCAGACTCCGTATTATGAAGTTGCGTTGTTGTAAATGCACAGTCCTACTAGATCGGTAGGAACCATATAACAGGATAGCCATTTTGGTCTACCTCTAGAACTGCTCCAAGTAGACAATCCTACTCCCCCCAGGCACCGTCATTGTTAACTTCTCCCTGACAAATCATGATGCAAAGTCAATGGAATCTCATGGCACCCTGCACTATGGGGCATCTTGTTTTTCATGTTTTGCTGTATCACTAGGGCTGAAGGCTTTGACATTCAAAATTACTTCTGACTCTGTACACCCAGCTCAGAATGTGATACATTCTGGATCATCATTTTTTTCTGTTGAACTTTCCCTTGTATTTTTGAATATGAGAAGTACTCTAAACAGAGAGGCAGGATTATCACCCCATGAAATTATCATGGGTAGAGAAATGAGGCTTGCACATGTAGCTTCAGATGCATTAGTTTCAATAACTGATGTTATTGTTCTGGATAATTACAAAGGTATGACTGAAGTCTCTCATGAGGTGAATGTAGTCACAGAAGACGGCAGAGATACTCCCTGCCACAATCTAAATGCAGGGGGCTGGAATATTGTTGGTGAACATGTCCACAAGGGGTGTTAAGATCAACAGTGGGGTGGCTCTTTCCAAGATATTCTGACCCCCAATAGTGCAGTCAAGTATGCAGGTTTACCTCAATGCATCCACGCTGCCCACATGAAGAGTGTTAGAGTAGTTGAGACCATGGAAGAGGCAGATGATGATGATCAACGTGTATAGACTGCTGAAGTGACAATGTGATGGTCCAGGGGAAGTTCACAGTGTGTCTCCAGAGACGGGTGAAGAAACCTCTGGTGAGGAAATTCCTTTTGTATCTGGTGAAGATCGAGTTGAAAATCAAATTTAAAGAAAAATCTAAAGCAACCATTCAAGTAAGTGAGAGTTCAGATGAAAAGCTTGAAACTCCAGAAGTACTTTTATAAAATGATCAGAGAGAATAGCTGTTGCCTCACAAAGAGCAAAGCAAGGGTGGCAGCAGGAAGAAGTAGACTTTTATCAAAATGATAAGATTGACAAGTTGCAACTAAATTTGGACTGAAAAGATGCCTTTTGGAAGAAGAAAATTCACTAAAGAAAGAGCAGACAAAGGGGATCTTGAACAAAATTCAAGATCAAGTGAAAGCCAAAGTTCTGAGAGAAACCAAGACATAAAGACTGTCAATGTGAGAGTAAGGGCCTCACGAAAATTAATGTGTCCATCTGTAATGAAACTTGTGCTCATGTAAAGCGCTTTGATACCTGATATCTTCGGGTCTAGTTCGTGATGTATAAAACTCTATAAAAAAAAGGGGAAGAAATTCCCGGAAAATTAACTTAGAAGCAGAAACACTATGAGCCAGAGTCAGAGAAGAGAAAGTAGTGAGCCTTGAAGACTGGTGAGAGTGAAATATCATCAGGTAAAAGATCCGAAAGAAGAAGATTCCCAATCGAAAGTATGTATCACCAGTTTGTGTATATTTGGCTACAATACAAGAGGATTATACAGATGAAGATGATTATTTGCCCACTGAACAAGTGACATGTTTATTCGGAAAATTACAAATATCTAGAGTCTGACAGAGGGGACACCACCTTGCTAGTGAAATAAAGACTTTGAAATATTGTGTTTAGACAGAAATCAAAGACGGGGAAATTCTGTTTAAAATTTGAAAAAATTGAATTTACATACATAGACCATTCCAATTACTGATTTGATAGAGCTGAATTAGATTTTGAATTAGTTTTTTCACATTAATTAGAATTGAGACTTGAAGCTAAAAATAATTGAGAACTGAACTTGTTATGTCTGCTTTAATTATTTCCTGCCTGTGCTATATAAGAAGATGAAAAAATTATTTGATATTAGTTATCAAGATTTTTTTTTTTTTTGCTTTTGTTTTTCCTTTTTTGTTTTTGGTCTCTAGCATGAAGATTGGACATAGCCCTTGCTGTAAAATTTTAGAGATGACAGTCATAACTTTATAATCAGTGATACTAGTTTGTTTGATGTACTTACTGACTCCTGTGTGAAATGTGTCAAAGCATATAACTAGTAATGCTGCAATTAGAATTCACCATAAGGAATTAGAAGACAAGATACCAATAAATGAAAATAATTTAGTCAATGGCTTTGGATATAATGTGTACTCAGAATACCTTGAGATTATGTGGGTTAATGACTGTTTCATGGGCACTTTTCATCCTAAATTGGCTGGGGAAGGGGTCACTTATGAGCAACTTGAGCATTACTACTCACTCTCTTGCAATGTGTTGTTGTTATCGTTAATAATGAGGAGTTTCTTTCTCCATACCTGACTAATTTTAATGTGAAACTGGAGAATGTATTTATTACTGAATATGATAAAGAGACAAAATAAGGTAAATATTTAAAAGGTATTGTGCAAATCAAAGCTGAAACTAATGTGGATGTTGTTGCTTATTCATGTTTATTAATTAAGGAAGAGTGTCATTTTATTATGGAATTTAATGAGAGAGGCAAAAAAGTGATAGGGTATTTAGAAGAGTATGAGACTGCTCTAGAAGTGATCAGGGAAGAAGAAGAATTTAGGTTTTCTGGTTTAGATCCAAGATTGAGAATGGAACAAGAAAGAAAAGGTGAAATGTGTGTGGTAAGGCGGAGTCCTATGGAAGTAGGTAAGACAGAATTTGTTGGTGAAATCATTTGACAAACCTATGAATTTAGTGGAGTTTTTCTAACCTGGAATGAAAATATCATGAGAGGAACTTATTATTTCTGAGAAAAGACTACTTATTTCAATTTGTTAAGGAATTGGGTAGGTTTGTGCTATATAGCTTTAGTTTTTCCTAGAATCTATCATGTGGAGGAATTGAACGATGAACACAATTTACGCAGAATGAAGAGATGTTTTGGGCAAGTGGTTTTGGACATATTGGGGGCAATTATTCCTCCTATGTGAATAGCCATGAATTATGCAAAGATTAGATGTTCGTCTAAAGTTGTAGTTAGACCAATGCTAATGCAAAACCACCTTACCGTAGACATTATTTTGGTAAAATAGGGTGGTGTCCATAAGATAATTGGGGCAGAGAAGTGTTGTACTTATGTCCCTGATTATAGTAGAGTGATTGACTCATACATTAGCAACATAACTAATCTGACACATTAAATTAGGTTATTAGAAAAGACAGGTGTCTGTGAAACTGTAGGATTTAGAATAAAGAAGATACTGAATAGTTTTGGGAAAATAGGTGAGTGGTTAAGTAATGCTGGTAATGTAGTTCTACAGCATGTTATAGCACCAATAAAAATAATGTTGATTTGTTTGATTTCCATACTGTTCCTTTAAAAACGAATAAAGTGTATAATGAAAGTATATGGTAATAATAAGGGAGAGAAACAAAATTATACAAAATCCCGGTAAAGGAGGAAATCAGACAGTTATTTTGAAATGGATGAATATCAGGATTGAGCATGCCAATAGATGAGATGAATGGAGGAGGATGTTCAGAGAACTAAAAAGCTGAAGACTTCAAAGACTAATGCTTAGTTATTGAAGTTATAAATGGGGTTTTAGTGATTATTATAATAATCAGAAGATGGAAGTGTTGTAGTGTTCTTTAAAATATGCAAAATGTGCAAATGTTGTGTGAAATTTATTTTTGACAATTAGTGTTTTAATTATGCATTGAGTCATAACTGATGAACTAATGATGTTGCACTTGGAATGAGTTACCTAGGTCAATTAGAAGTGTAATTAATGCTGATAATAGCTAGGCCACATGTTCGTGTGATACACCATTAGTTTGGCTGCAAAGCCATCTCCCCTCTTGTTTCTACAGAGCATTGATGGAATTACACCAATGTATTAATAATATATAACATTGTTAGAAAGCATGTACTGTGAATGAAGCTTCCATCATTTGCTTAAAGTATCATTGTCAAGGACTTACACTGGAAGCGTTAGTTTGGTCATGCTAATTCTAAGAGCCATTGTTTAAGAAATAATTCATTTGTGTTCTGCATC